>NC_133327.1:140688325-141357071 GCF_042186555.1 Aquarana catesbeiana | reverse complement strand
GGGGGGTGGGAGGGGAGGGAGAGATAGAGGGGGGTGGGAGGGGAGGGAGAGAGAGAGGGGGGGGGTGGGAGGGGAGGAGAGAGAGGGGGGGGGTGGGAGGGGAGGGAGAGAGAGAGGGGGGGGGGTGGGAGGGGAGGGAGAGAGAGAGGGGTGGGAGGGGAGAGAGAGAGGGTGGGAGGGGAGGGAGAGAGAGAGGGGTGGGAGGGGAGAGAGAGAGGGGTGGGAGGGGAGGGAGAGAGAGAGAGAGGGGGGGAGGACAGAAAATATGGATTCAATGTGAGGATAGACAGCTGTAGCAGTAAACATTGGATAATTTCTGCAGTCTTACTTTACCGCTGGCCTTTTAAAATGTTGTGTTCACCTTGCTTTTCATTCCCATTAACATAGATGCCCAGGACAATTAAAGAGTGAAGCCTGGTACACACTAGTAGTTTTTTATTCGTTCAACCCAGTCGGGCTGAACGAAAAAAACTGACATCTATTGTGGTCTGACAGGGGGGCGGAGGACGGAACATGGAACCCCGGCACCCCCCCACCCCCCAGCGCTCTCGGGAGCCGACCGACAGAACTTTTTCAGCCATGACCCATCAATAAATGCCTGCCAAACAGCCTGCTTCTGTCAGACCAGCTGCAGTACACACAGCCTGATTGTCAGCCGGTTCCTACTGAACCAGCCAATGCCACCTGACATTCGGCCAGTGTGTACTAGAATTGAGTCTCCCTCAAGTTGACAATACAATGTGATTGTACAATCACCTTTGGTTTTACCAAAACTACATAATAGGACACACCTAAACAAACCATTCAACTTGTATCAAATCAAGCTGACCCTTGCACTGCATCGTTGATAGCAGATCTAAAAGGAGATCGCGCAACTGGGTTGTATAATGTATGGCCACCTTTACAGGGATAGAGTGGAGAGGGATTAAAACTCCTTTCAGGTTTTTATTGCTGGCTGTGCCCCCATTATGGAGATTCAGCCTCTCTATTTGTCCTGTTTACTATTATCACTGAAAGTGAAAGTAAAAGAAAAAAACTCTAAATTTTGGTTTAATACCAGAACAGGAAAAGAGGGGAAATTTTCCCAATTATAACACTAGTTCTGGAGACAACCAGAAATGTCCTCACTTCCTATTTGGCTGTGGGACAGGAAGTGAGGAAAAATCTTTAGCTCTACTTTAAAATGTACCACTGAGTATTCAGTAAAAGGGCCCTCCTTTGATAAATCTAAAGTTGATTGTACAGTCAGATTGTAACATGCATGGTAAACCTGAAGGTCTGCCATTTGTTTTGTTTTTCTCAAGCAAGCAATGCTCAATAGATTTGACAAGTTGTAGTTACATTGTAGGATGAGCTCCTCGAAGGCCTGTCTCTGTTCTCGATCCCTCCTCCTCAATTCACTGGAGATGTGGATCCTCCAGCCGGGGAATCCTCCGGCCTTAATACTGCTCGCCATCGCAGTGCTGAGACGTTTGTGTGGGCAGCAGACTCACATGGTCCCAGGGTAAGCTCTGGATGTCCTATGACTCAGTACTGGGCCTGCCTATGACACATCTGCTGCCCCTCTGTGTGGTCACCTCTAATATCGATGTCCTGAATATAGACATGTATTCACAACTACTAGCAGAGGCTCTGTATGGGTTTATTCAGGAAGGGCTGTGTGTGTGTGAAGAGAGCCGGTCACTGGCTGTATGTATCTATAGTCCCTCCATTATTGGTGGGGCTGTGTATGTAAGCAGGCTATGCACTGTCTATGTATGGAGGTACACCTGCCAGTCACCACCCCTCTATCGTTCTATAAATGTATATACATGTCACCCCCAGCCTCCATAAACCACCCACCAATAACCCGCGCGACCTCACTTCTACCCCAGCACTTATTGCTATTTCTCCACTAGAATGTCTCATGTAAATGACGTCACCTAAAGATGTTCCAATCGGCCTGACAGGAAGTGCACATGCGCACTGACAGCGGCGGGGCGGGCCTGTAGTATACGGGTGCTGGCTGCTACCAGCGCACGCATACTGTATACTTTCCCTCGCCTACACAACCATTCACTATCGCTGGTTACACCGCAGCATTGAATTACATTTTTTTCTGCTGGGTTCAAAATAATCTATCAACTAAAAAGCGTAGAATGACCTCCTCGCATTGAGAACGCTTATTGGGCAAGAGTATGCGGAAAAGCCAAGGTGATTGGTTGCACGGTCTATGTGCCCGCCTCCGCTGATGATTGGCAGTTCCTTTGCGAGTTTTGTTGCTGTGTGTAATCTCGCGAGAAAAGAGGCGGGAGCTCCGTATTTCGGTGAAGATGGAGCTGTATGACGAGTTACAGGTGAAGACAGGTGTCTTGCCGAGAAAGTTCCCCCGGCGGATAAGGACCCCCCTGGAAGCCGCCGAGCATGAAAAATTTCAATCAGCTGTACACGGCGCCTGGGTCCAGGTTCAAGCCCCACCATCCAAGTGGACTTTTTTAAGTTCCCCTCTGCGGATAAGGACTCCCGTCTACTGCGCAGGCGCACCACTTGCGCAGTAGGAGCCGGCGGAAATAGCCGAATAGTTGTAAATCAGCTGTACACAGCGCCTGTAAGAGGGCCGCCCCCACCACGCTCCGGGCACGAATAAAAAAATGCAGAGCGAGGCCGTGCCCGAAGTGTGGCAGGCGGCCCTCTTACAGGCGCCGTGTACAGCTGATTTACAACTATTCGGCTTCGGCTATTTCCGCCGGCTCCTACTGCGCAAACGCTGCGCCTGCGCAGTAGAGAGGGGTCCTTATCCACCATGGGGAACTTTCTGGGCAGAACACAGGCTCCCGATCTCTGCCAAGTGTCTTGCCGAGAAAGTTCCCCCGGCGGATAAGGAACCCCCCTGTATCGCGCATGCGCTGCGCTTGCACAGTACAAACTACTACGGTGATGCCGAATATAGACAGCTGTGAGTGAACTCTACACCGCGCATGCGCAATTAACATGACATTCTACTAAGCTATACCGCACGCTCCCAATGCTTGTGCTACTCTACAAGGGGCGGGTCTTTTATTACTGTTATATCGTGTAAGGGGCGGGTGCCTACAGATATAACAGTAATAATAGACCCGCCCCTTGCTTAGACAATATAACAGTTATAATAGACCCACCCCTTGCAGAGTAGCACAAGCATCGGGAGTGGGCGGGTGTATTATAACTGTTATATCGTCTAAGCAAGGGGCGGGTCTATTATTACTGTTATATCATCTAAGCAATGGGCGGGTCTATTATTACTGTTATATCTGTAGGCACCCACCCCATACACGATATAACAGTAATAATAGACCCGCCCCTTTGCAGAGTAGCACGAGCATCAGGAGCATGCGGCATCGTCTGTTATAATGTCATGTTAATTCCGCATGCGCGGTGTACAGCTCACTCACAGATCTTTATGTTCTGCAATTTTCGCCAGCTCCATAGTCCTTCGTACTGCGCAAGCGCTGCGCCTGCGCAGTACTGGGGGGTCCTTATCTGCCGGGCGGAACTTTCTCGGCAGAACACCGGAAACAAGGGGAGGGGCTGAGGACGGGGCAGAATACAAGCTAGGAAGAGTAGGGCGGGGCAGCCGGCTGAGATTTGGACAGGAGGGTGGGGCCACCAGATGATAAATTGGTAGGGGCGGGGCAGAGGACCAGTAAGAAAGCAAAGCTGGGTGGCGAGGAAGGGGCTGCAGTGTAAGCGATGGAAAAGGGAGGAGCTGCGGGCTAAAATAAATAAGGGGAGGGGCAACAGTAGATTGAAAGGAAAGAGGGGCGGAGCATGCAGTGAGAAGATAAAGGGGCGGGATGCCAGCTGCAGGATAGGGAGGAGAATGGGGGCGTGGATCAGGATGAAGCAGGGCGGAGCCCAGCTAGCAGCGTAGCCCGGTGAGGATTGCTGTTTATATATAACAGTCCAGTATATCCAGTTCCCCTGACGCCCTGTACACCTCTATACACCAATCCCTACATGTTTGCTATGGAGCTGATTGTTCAGAGATAACTGTCATTACATCACAGAGGCATACTAACCAAGCTTTCTATTTGTAAGAAGAAAAAACTTTTCTTCTTTTCGTTCATTTCTTAGATCAAAAAAAGTATAAAAAACACTTTTTCATTTTGCATAGAGTAAGGAAGGGTTATAACCGCTGTCAGTTTTTTTTAAAAAATTGGTTTTAGTTTTACCATCTGTGTCCCATTGCGGAGATTTCCCTTCACTTCCTGTCCCATAGCCAAACAGGAAGTGAGAGAAAATCCCTCCAACGTCAGAGATTCCCTGGTTGTCACTAGAAAATTTTCCCTCAATTAGAGTTCTGATGTCAACCCAAAATGTGGGATTTTCTTTTACCTAACCCTTTTTTTTACCCTCAAAAAATAAAATGCATTTATTTTTTTTTTGTAAAGGTGAACGTATCCTTTAGGTCCCTCTCACACCAGCAGACCGATCGGACCACCCATTGGTTTTGTTGTCGGATCGTGTGTACGGGGCATAAGGCTGAAATCGCATTGCATTCCCACCATAATGGTACAGGACCCTTTTTTTGATCCGCACTGCAATCGGATCGCATGGGTGATCCAATTCCTGGACCATTTCAAAGTTCGCACTGCGATCCACGAACCAATCTGGGGGTATCATTAAGTATACACTGACACCCCCAGCGTTTTGCAGATCTCATTGTGAACCAGTGTGCGATGTAGGTGTGATGTGGGAACCCACGCTGGATTTGCAGACTTCCCGCATCGCAGTAGTGTGAACCGAGCCTTATTCCTACATGGGAAGCACATTTAAAAATGATACCAGAAGTTACACTGAGGCTCGGTTCACATATGCAGTGCGGGAAACGCAGTGAATCCTGTTTCCTGTACATCGTTCATGCGAACCACAGCGAGTGTCAATGTTAAGTTAATGACACCCCAAAATAGTTCAGAAAATGCAGTGCGATTGACAGAATCGGATCGTATAGCTGTGAACACCCATGCAATCTGATTCTGGTGCAGGGGGGGGGTCCTGCACCTTTTTTTTGCGGATGCGGTGCGATTTGAGCCATACAAATGAATGGGCTTAAATAGCACCACACAGACAACATGTGATTTATACAGGAATGTGATGCGATTCCAATGGGAATCACATGCGATATGCCACACCGCATATACAGTACCGTATGTGAACCGACCTAAAAAAAAAAGTAGAGAAAGTCACATTTTTATTATAGTCATGGCATCCTGTCTGATGATGGAGAGTACATTCCATAGCAAGCCACTCTGGTTAGTAAATTCCTTGTATGTACATCACTGTAGCCTCTATGTAAGCCCTTGAACACATCTTCAGTACATAGTAAATTCCCCCAACATACAATTTGCTTGTTCATGAGGATGCATGATCCTTCTTTGAATGTGTTGTAGCAAATCCACCCCATAATGTACAGATCGAAGGTTACATTAGTCACAATATGATGTAATATTGCTACAAATTATATATACAGTGAGTGGTGCAACAAAATACTGACATAAGGGGGGGGGGGTGATCTTTTTTCCAACTCAGAAATTCTGTGTTTTTTTTTTTTTCTGACATGTTGGTGTTCTATCTTTCACTTGGATGTTATAAGTTGCACTTAGTAAATACAGCTGGATAAAACCAAAACTGTGTCTGTCTTCATTTCAAGTTGCAAAGCAACAAAATGTGATTTTAAAGGGGGTGATTCTTTTCTTTACCCACTGTATTGTTACAAAGTCATTCTCAATGAATATTGTTAAGCGGAGTTCCACCCAGAAATGGAACCTCCACTGTCCAGATTCATCCCCCCCCCCCCCTCCAGTGTCACATTTGGCAACTTTCAGGGGGGAGGGGGAAGTAGATACTTGTCAAATCCAGGTATCTGCTCCCACTTTTGGGCAAAATCGTTGCACATTGTGAGGCGATCTACACAATGTCCAGCAAATCCCCCCCGCTGTGTTCTGGGAGACACACAGGTCCCAGAAGACAGCAGGGATCAATCAGAATGCGCAGTAGGGAACCAGGAGTGAAGACGAAAGTCTTCACTGCCTGGTTCCCTTACCAGGAATGGCGGCAGCAGCGCCTGGGAGTTGATCCAAAGATTGAGCCTGGGTTCACACATGTGCGGTGCGAACTGAAGCTCAGGTTTCACTGGGGAGACAAAAAATAACTTGTTCAAAGGTTCATCTGCGTTTTAGCTGCGGATCAGAGAGCAGGGAGAGGGGGAGGTGTAGTGAGGAGAAGGAGAAAATCCATGTTCAGAACGCAATGCATCTGCGAATCAGATGCGTTCCCATAGAAGATAAGGGGTTTGTAATTCGCAACGCAATGCCCAGAAAACGCACACGTTTTTTGTGCAATGCGCAGTGCGAATGCAACGCACATATGTGAACCAGATGCATTCATATGAATGTATTTTAAAATGTCCTGCGAATTGGATGCGTTGTAAGCCGCATCTAATTCGCATAGGTGTGAACCCGGGCTGACTGGGGTGCCAACATTGCAGGCTCCCTGGACAGGTAAGTGTCCTTATATTAAAGCGGTTGTATACCTTTTTTTTTTAACTTTTACCTACAGGTAAGCCTATAATAAAGCTTACCTGTAGGTAAAAAAAATATCTCCTAAACCTGTACGGTTTAGGAGATATTCCCCTCACAATGAGCCGCTGACTGCAGCGGCGCATGCGCACAGGGGATTCTCGGCTGACAGCCCGGCAAACTCCGGAGCTTGCCGGACAGAAGTCTCCCGCGCGCGTGCTTGGGAGTGACGACATCGCGGCTCCGGCCACTCACAGCGCCGGAGCCGCGATACCCGGAAGCCACGCCGAGGGGAAATGTCAGCTCCCTCGGCGTGGACAGGGTGAGATGCCGGCGCCTCGTTCTAAGGTAAGTATCTCATAATGAGCTAGTATGCGGTGCATACTAGCTCATTATGCCTTTTCCCTTACAGGTGTATTTGTAGCTGCTTTTAATTTTTTTTCTGCCGGTGGAACTCCGGTTTTCATGCACACATTACCCATGCTTCTCCATAGACTTCTATTAGGCCTGCAGTCCATTTAACATGGTTTCCTATGGAACACGTTCTTTAGTGCAAAATGCATTAAAAATGCCTAGGTGTGAATCAGGCCTTAGATTGGGCATTTTTGATGCGTTTTCTGAAAGCATACCAAAAGTCCCACATACTGCATCTTTAGTGCAATTTCAGAAAACGCATCAAAAACACACAATCTAATAGAAGTCTACGGAACCACAGGATGCAACCTGCATGAAAACCATGGGTACACTGAGCTGTACCCGCGCTGTGGCTAAACCGCAACACAGCTGTGTGAAAGTGCCCGAAGGACTTGTTCACATGGGTGGCCAGGGTGCGATAAAAGCAGGCAGTTGAGTCATAGATTTACTGCCCCCAGTCACCCACCTTGAAAAGGGCATGCAGCCACTCAGAACTGCAGCCAAATGTGACCAGTTCAAGTTATTAGGGCACTTCGCAACCACCCTGCAATTGCATACAATGCACGCAGTTGCGGCAGGGTGGGTTGGCGTTTTCAGGGCTAAAACCGGCATTGAGGAGGTGACATTTCGCCACTGTGGATCAACTTTCAGGGGGACAGCAAGGGGTGCTGCATGTCAGAATAAGCCTTTAGCCTTTATTCACACCAGTAAGCATTTATAGAAGCACTTATATGGGTATGTTTGTGAGTTTGCAGTGATATGCTTTGTATTGATCTCAGGTAGGGCTCGTTCACTCCATACATGCATGAAAACTGCTGAGAAAAACGCACAGATTTCATTGGCAGAGACACGAGTTGACATCAGTTTTCATGCGTGTCATTTATGTGCCCTAATAACACCAGTGTTGATGTCACATCAGTTTTTTTTCTGTGCAGAAAGCTGCATACAGGTTGCACATTCCTGAGCAGAAAAAAAATCTGCACGATACCAATGTTGTGGTGTGAACAGAACACAGAGAACAATTGTTTGTGTGCAGAAAACCTGACATCTCTACACATGGTGTGAACGAGGCCTTAAAGTTTCCTTATTGCCCCATTTACATACACTATATTACCAAAAGTATTGGGACGCCTGCCTTTACACACACAGGAACTTTAATGGCATCCCAGTCTTAGTCTATAGGTTTCAATATTGAGTTGGCCCACCCTTTGCAGCTATAACAGCTTCAAATCTTCTAGGAAGGCTGTCCACAAGGTTTAGGAGTGTGTCTATGGGAATGTTTGACCATTCTTCCAGAAGGGCATTTGTGAGGTCAGGCACTGATGTTGGATGAGAAGGCCTGGTTTGCAGTCTCTGCTCTAATTCATCCCAAAGGTGTTCTATCGGATTGAGGTCAGGACTCTGTGCAGGCCAGTCAAGATCCTCCATCCCAAACTCGCTCATCCATGTCTTTATGGACCTTGCTTTGTGCACTTATACGCAGTAATGTTGGAACAGGAAGGGGCCATCCCCAAACTGTTGTTACAAAGTTGGGAGTATGAAATTGTCCAAAATGTCTTGGTATGCTGACACCTTAAGAGTTCCCTTCACTGGAACTAAGGGGCCAAGCCCAACCCCTGAAAACCCCACACCATAATCCCCCCTCCACCAAATGATTTGGACCGGTGTCTGACCTCACAAATGCGCTTCTGGAAGAATGGTCAAACATTCCCATAGACCAGTGATGGTAAACCTTGGCACTCCAGAAGTTTTGGAACTACATTCCCCAGAATGCTCATGCATTCTGCAGTGTAGGTGAGCATCATGGGAAATGTAGTTTCAAAACATCTGGGGTGCCAAGGTTCACCATCACTGCCATAGACACACTCCTAATCCTTGTGGACAGCTTTCTCAGAAGAGTTGAAGCTGTTAAAGTTGCAGAGGGTGGGCCAACTCAATATTGAACACTACGGACGAAGACTGGAATGTCATTAAAGTTAATGTGCTTGTAAAGGCAGGTGTCCCAATACTTTTGGTAATATAGTGTATATCACTGAGCTCTCATCCCTACACTCCAATGTTGGGTTAGTACAGAACTTTTTTGTTATGTGAATTAGCAGATCTACAGAGGTTATTGTCACTTTTGCAGTCAAATTTGAGAAGCAAACATTCATACCCAAAAAATATTTCTTATATAATAATACTTTTGGTAATATAGTGTATGTGCGTTGCACTAATGCATGTTACATAATTCATTAACATGTGCTGTGTTAAGGCAGCGTATTAAAACGAATGCACTGCCGATGCTGTTTGTTTTTTAAAACAGGACATGGGAACACGCTATCAAAGTGCACAGTGTAGGTAGGTTGCTTTGGGATCTTCAAACTACGGCCCTCCAGCTGTTGCAGAACTACACGTCCCATGAGGCATTGTAAAAATCTGACATTCACAGATATGACTAGGCATGATGGGAATTGTAGTTCCTAAACAACTGAAGGGCCATAGTTTGGAGACCCCTTTAGTGCATTTTGGTGCCCTTCAAAATAAATACACTGCAATGTATCAGAGTATGTTAGGTGTTATATCAGCGTGGATGACGTGTGCTGAAACTTCACTCTTTTGAGTGCACTGATACTATCCAACACTTATGTCACAGTGGCTAGCAGGGGACTCTACAAGTCGTTCTCTGATTGGAAGAAGTGAAGATCATGACATAACTGCCCTGCCTCTCCACCTCATCCAATTCGAAAATGCTTGGCATTAATAGAGGAAAATGCAAGGTGTTCTCTGAATGGTGCTGTGCCCGACGTTCTCAGCTTCCACAGGAATCAGCCAGGTATGAAATACAGTAAGCATAGTTACATGAAATACAGTAAGCATAGTTACATTAGTCCTTTGTCACCTCTTCCCATGCTTGCCTTCAGGACTTCTCCAGAGCCTCTCCCATCCTCTGGAATGCTCTACCCCAATCTGTCTGACTTTTTCCTACTTTGTCCACTTTAAGACGGTCCCTGAAAACTCATCTCTTCAGAGAAGCCTATCTGGCCCCCACCTAACAACTGTACACTTATTTTTTCCATCAGTACATCCCCCACAGTTATTGTATCTCTTGACCTTCCCTCTTAGACTGTAAGTTCTAAGGAACAGGGCCCTCTGATTCCTACTGTATTAAAGCGTATTGTATCTGTACTGCCTACCCTCAAGTTGTAAAGCTCTGCGTAAACTGTTGGCGATATATAAAACCCTTTATAATAATAATAATAGTCCATGCTGGACCAATTAGCCTATGCAAAAAAATCCATACCTGGACTTCAGCTTTAACCACTTGCTGATCGCCCTATAGCAGGGGGCGGGAATGTGATTACACACAGCGGGAGTCGATCAGCAGGTACCTCGGACACAATGTCCCCCGGCACCTGCCGATCATCAGCCACAGAGACAGAACTGCAATCTGGTGGGAAGGCATGGATCCTGTGTTCCTGCAAAGCAGAGGCTAGGATCCATCTCTTCCCCTAGTAAAAGCACCTCCCACTGTTTATAAAAACACTGGTCAGGCTCACATTTAACCCTTTGATCGCCCCTGATATTAACCCCTTTCCAGCCAGTGTCGTTAGTACAGTGACAGTGCATATTTTTAGCCCTGATCACTGTATTAGTGTCACTGATTCACAAAAAGTGTCAAAAGCAGGGCTTTATTTCAAGGGGAACACAGTGCCGGCACCTCCAGCACTGAATGTATGTAATAGCAAGGGGTGCTGGAGAGTCTATGATGCTGGCTGCTGGAGGATCTATTTTTGCATGAGGGTCTATTGTTACTAGGGTGGATTTAGGTTGCTGAGGGGTCAATTGTTACTGGGAGGTATCTACTCTTGCGGGAGAGGTCTATTGTTGCTTGCTGCTCAAGGGTCTACTGTTGCTGAGATGGTATTTTGTAACAGGGGGCCTATTGTTGCTGGAGGGGGTATAATGTTGTGTGAGGGATCTATTGTGGCAAGGGATCTATTATTGTTGGGGGGGTACCTTTTGTTTCTGTGGTGGGGGTTCTTTTATTGCCGGGGGGATATATTGTTTTTGGGTGGATCTGTTATTGCTGGGGGGATCTAGTATGGCTGGGATGGGGTCAATTGTTGCTGGCTGCAGGGGATCTATTTTACTGCTTTTTTGTTATCACTGACAAACTGCATACAAATTACTTAACACCACAAAATAATACTTGGTTCTGTATTCTCTAAAAGGGGAAGTACTGGAAGGTGGCTAGAAGGGTGAAACCAAGAGATGGTACTCAGAGGTTGGCAGGGGGTGGAGACAAGAGGTGACTCAAAAGGGGGGGGGGGGGGGGTTCCTGCACCTATTCACTAAAAAAAAAAAAAAGCACTGGTCAAAAGTGTCAGTTTGTATCAGAATGTCCGCTGCAATATCGCAGACCCAGTATACAGTTGTGCTCATAAGTTTACATACCCTGGCAGAATTTATGATTTCTTGGCCATTTTTCAGAGAATATGAATGATAACACAAAAACATTTCTTTCACCCATGGTTAGTGTTTGGCTGAAGCCATTTATTATCAATGAACTGTGTTTACTCTTTTAAAATCATAATCACAAGAGAAACTACCCAAATGACCCTGATCAAAAGTTTACATACCCTGGTGAATTTGGCCTGATAACATGCACACAAGTTGACACAAAGGGGTTTGAATGGCTATTAAAGGTAACCATCCTCACCTGTGATCTGTTTTCTTGTAATTAGTGTGTGTGTATAAAAGGTCAATGAGTTTCTGGACCCCTGACAGACCCTTGCATCTTTCATCCAGTGCTGCACTGACGTTTCTGGGTTCTGAGTCATGGGGAAAGCAAAAGAATTGTCAAAGGATCTGTGGGAAAAGGCAGTTGAACTGTATAAAACAGGAAAGGGATATAAAAAGATATCCAAGGAATTGAGAATGCCAATCAGCAGCGTTCAAACTCTAATCAAGAAGTGGAAAATGAGGGGTTCTGTTGAAACCAAACCACGGTCAGGTAGATCAATTAGTATTTCATCCACAACTGCCATGAAAATTGTTTGGCATGCAAAGAAAAACCCACAAATAACTTCAGGTAAAATACTGGACTCTCCGAAAACATGTGGTGTGGCTGTTTCAAGATGAACAATAAGGAGGCACTTGAAGAAAGATGGGCTGCATGGTCGAGTTGCCAGAAGAAAGCCATTACTACGCAAATGACACAAAGTATCCCGCTAACAATACGCCAAACAGCACAGAGACAAGCCTAAAACTTTCTGGCACAAAGTCATTTGGAGTGATGAGTCCAAAATTGAGCTTTTTGGCCACAACTATAAACGCGACATTTAACAAGGCCTATGATGAAAGGTACACAATTCCTACTGTGAAACACGGAGGTGGATCACTGATGTTTTGGGGATGTGTGAGCTACAAAGGCACAGGAAATTTGGTCAAAATTGATTGGCAAGATGAATGCAGTATGTTATCAAAAAATACTGGAGGAACATTTGCATTCATCAGCCAGGAAGCTGTGCATGGGAGGTACTTGGACATTCCAACATGACAATGATCCAAAACACAAGGCCAAGCCGACCTGTCATTGGTTACAGCAGAACAAAGTGAAGGTTCTGGAATAGCCATCTCAGTCTCCTGACCTCAATATCATTGAGCCACTCTGGGGAGATCTCAAACGTGCAGTTCATGCAAGACAGCCCAAGAATTTATAGGAACTGGAGGCTTTTTGCCAAGAGAAATGGGCAGCTTTACCATCTGAGAAGATAAAGAGCCTCATCCACAAATACCACAAAAGACTCAAGCTGTCATTGATGTTAAAGGGGGAAATACACGGTATTAAGAACTGGGGTATGTAAACTTTTGATCAGGGTAATTTGGGTAATTTCTGTAGTCATTATGATTTAAAAAGAGTAAATACAGTTGATTGATAATAAATGGCTTCAGCCAAACACTAACCATGAGTGAAAGAAAAAGTTTGTGTTATCATTCATTCATATTCTCTGAAAAATGGCCAAGAAATTCTGCCAGGGTATGTAAACTTATGAGCACAACTGTAAGTCGCTGATCGCTGCCATTACTAGTAAAAAAAAAAATAATAATAATAAAATAAAAAATATCCCATAGTATGTAGATGCTATAACTTTTGCGCAAACCGATTGATATATGCTTATTGGGATTTTTTTACCATAAATATGTAGCAGAATACATATTGACTTAAATTGATGAAGATATTTGTTTTGTTTTTTTAAGTTTTTTTTTATTGGATGTTTTATAGAAAAAAGTAAAAAATGTAAGTTTAATAAAGTGACATTAATTAAACTGACATTCATTTTCACATATATTGTGATATAGTACCTGCTGCTGATCCAAACTAATTAGATAACATAGCCATGGCAGGAATTTATTATACATTCAGAAAGTAAAAAATGTATTTTTTTTCAAAATAGTCTGTCTATAATAAAAAATACTGAGGTAATCAAATACCACCAAAAGAAAGCTCTACTTGTGGAAAAAGAAGGACAAACATGTTATTTGTGTACACTGTACAGTGCCGCACGACTGCGCAATTGTCAGTTAAAGTAACTCAGTACCGTATCGCAAAAAATGGCCTGGTCGGGGGGGGGGGGGTAAACCTTACGGTGGTTAAGTGGTTAAAAATATTTTTATTATTATTATACGGGATTTATATAGCGCAAACAGTTTAACAGTTTATACAGTGCTTTACAAAATAAGGGCAAACAGGATAGTTACAATGCAATTGAATACAGTAGGAATCAGGGGGCCCTACTCATCAGAGCTTAAACTCTAATGCCGCGTACACATGATCAGACTTTACGGCATACTTGGTCCGGCGTACTGGATTTCGTCGGACAATTCGATCGTGTGTGGGCTCCAGCGGACTTTGTTTTCTCAAAAGTTTGACGGACTTAGATTTGAAACATGTTTCAAATCTGTCCGACGGACTCGAGTCTGGTCGAAAAGTTCGCTCGTCTGTATGCTAGTCCGACGGACAAAAACCGACACTAGGGCAGCTATTGGCTACTGTCTATGAACTTCCTTGTTTTAGTCTGGTCGTACGTCATCACGTACGAATCCGTCGGACTTTGGTTGATTGTGTGTAGGCAAGTCCGTTAATTCAGAAAGTCCGTTGAAAAGTACGCCAGACAAACTCTGCCGTAAAGTCCGATCGTGTGTACGCGGCATTAGAGGGAAATTTTAAACATCTACATGTTACTGATAAATATTTTGTCCCTGGTGCTGGCAGTTGTAGATGGTTACTGGGAACTTCTCATGCCACACAAGGGGTGAGATGACATATCACATTCCAGTACTGCAGTAGATGTAAGTACCATGGGGCTCTCCAGCTGCTGGGGATTTGTAACGGAGCTAAACAACAGATATTGTGCCATTCGCCCCTGCTGTTGTGTATAAGCTGCTGTTTTAGGTTTAGGTCCTGCTCTGTTTAGTGAGGCGCACTACTGACCGTGCATTAGCAAAATATGGAAATCACTGTGTCAAAAAAAAAAAAATAATAGACTATAGGGCACACACACACACACACACACACACACATATATATATATATATATATATATATATATATATATATATATATATATATATCTCGGCCTCCTAGACCAGTGTCATGCTTTCTCGATGACTTCTCTGCATGTCTACCCTACTTTCTCTCCTCTGAAGTACCTGCCATCATCCTAGGTGACTTTAACATTCCAAACAATGTTAATACTGCAACCACTTCTCCTTGTCAAAAGAAGTTTATTGAGTATACAATGTTATAAAGATACATAAAGTAAGTTTACAAGGATCTATAAAGTAAGCTCATTGTTTTACAGTAGGGTTTATATAGGTAAATATCATGAAGTTTCAAATATTAAACATTGGATTCACGTAAACCTAAATTAAAGATATATATCATTTCCTTAGTTACTTTTGTAGGTATTTAAATGATTTATACCTACTATACATATTGTTTACAAGTAGAGTGTATATAGGTCAAATAAATTCTGATAATGAGCTTTAATCGTAAGGTGGAGAAAAGGAAAGAGAAAGAAGAAAAAGGGTTGAAAGGTAGAGGTATGGTCCACAAGGTTGTCCCGCTCGTCAGTTTATTATTCTTTTTAGTTCTCTTTGAAGCCTTAGAATGGGTGTCTCTGTAAGTCATTTAATCTGTTACCATGGCAACAGGACAGAGTCATTGAAGTTTGACAGGAACTGTTGTTTTATCCAAGGATGCCAAAGTTTTTCAAATTTTGGAATTTGATTTTGATCGATGGCTACCATCTTAGCATGGGACATTGTATTATTCATTCTGTGAATTGTTTCTGCTAGTACCAATGTAGGAGATTTCCATGCCTTGGCCACTGTTTGTTTTGCAGCCGTTATTAGTTGGATCATAAGTTTGAATTGAGAGAGTGTTAACCATTCCGGTTTTAGATTAAGTAAAGTTAAATATGGATCTGGTTGTATTATTTTTTTAAATATTTTAGATGCAATCACGAAGACTTCCTTCCAGAAGGTTTGGATTACTGGGCACGTCCACCATATGTGTAAATATGTGCCTATTTCTGGGCATCCTCGAAAACAAAGAGTTGAGGTATTAGGTGAATATTTTGCCACTCTAGCGGGTACAAGGTACCAGCGAGTTAGGACTTTATAATTTGTCTCCAGTGCTAAGATGTTGGGTGAAGATGACTTAGATGTGAGCCATATGTTAGACCAGTCCGTGTCTTCTAAAGTTCGTCCCAGGTCCTCCTCCCACCTCTGAACGTAAGAGGGTCTATTAAGATTTGCTACTCCATATAATTGATTATAAAGTGATGAAATTGTACCTTTAGCAAATGGATCTTTTGTACAGATTGATTCAAAAATGGATAATTGGGATAATGGTGTATCCCCCTTTAGGAATGGTGTATAGAAATTTTTGATTTGGAGATATCTAAATATCTCAGAGTTTGGTAGATCATATTTTTCTCTAAGCGATGGGAATGAAAGGAATGATTTAGATGCTATGAAGTCATTTAGTGTCTGAATGCCTGATGTTGTCCAAGCTTTAAAAGAATTTGGGTAGATCCATGCCGGATAAAAGGCCGGATTTCTGATAAAAGAAAGGAGAGGATTGTGTGGAGATTGTAACTGATATTTGGTTTTTAGTTTATCCCAGAGAGATAAGAAGTGTTTAGTTATGGGATTATGAATTTTAAAGCGGTCTTTAGGATCAAGCCATAATAAATTTGATATTAATAGAGGGTCATTTTCTGAAGCCTCTATAAATACCCATAATGGGATTTCCTGTTTTGCATGGTATTTGGACAGACTGGCCAAATCTGCTGCTCTGTAGTAGTTAGTAAAATTAGGGTATCCCAGGCCTCCTTTATTTTTGGGAAGATGTAGTGTGTGTATAGGTATACGTGGTTTAGAAGAGCCCCATATAAACGAAGTTGCTCTTTTTTGTACTATTCTCAAAAAATAGGAAGGAATTGGAATAGGGAGGACTCTGAATAGATAAAGCAATTTGGGTAGAATAGTCATTTTGATTGCATTAATCTTCCCTATCCAGGATAAAGGAAGTTGCGACCATTGTTTTATTAGATTTGTGATCTGTCTTAATACAGGAGGATAATTGGTTGAGAATAAGTCAGAATGAGATGCTGTTAAATGAATTCCAAGATATGGGATTGATTTTTCTGCCCATGTGAATGGGAGTGCAGCCCTAGCCGGGATCAATTCCATGTTTGTGAGTGAAATATTAAGCACTAGGCATTTCTTAGGATTAATCATAAGGCCGGATAGGGCTGCAAATCCATCAAGAGCTGGTATTAAGTTAGGACCAGAGACCTGTGGTGATGATAGAAAAAGTAATATATCGTCTGCAAATATACATAATTTGTGTGTAATACCTCCTACTTCAATGCCAGTTATAGTTTGGTTTGTTCTGATGTATTGGGCCATGGGTTCGAGTATAAGGGCAAATAATAAGGGAGATAATGGGCAACCCTGTCGGGTACCTCTTTCGATATTAAAGGCTTCAGATTTGTATCCAGCATATTTTATATAGGCTTTGGGTTTATTATATAATGCTTTGATCCATGTTAAAAAGTGGGGTCCAAAACCCCATTTTTGTAATGAATATTGCATATATTGCCAGGATACTGTGTCAAATGCCCTCTTAATATCGAGAGATAGAAAACATAAAGGGATTTTCCGTTTTTTAGCAATATGTACCAATAACACTGCCCTGCGTATATTATCGCCTGCCTGTCTATTTGGCATGAAGCCTACTTGATCTCTATGTATTAATTTTCCTATAATGCTATTGAGGCGTTTTGCTATTATTTTTGCTAATAATTTAATATCGAGGTTTAACAGAGAGATAGGCCGATAATTCACACAGGAAGTATCATCAGAAAGGGGTTTTGGGATCATACAAACAATTGCCATTAGTGTTTCTTGCCGAAAAGAATGTCCATCTAGAAGTTTGTTAAAAGTTTCAGTGAGAATGGGAGAGAGAATTTCTGAGAATGTTTTATAGTATAAAGCCGAGTAGCCGTCTGGGCCTGGTCTTTTGTTAAGTTTTAGGTCTTTTATGGCGTTAGCAACTTCATCTATAGTTATAGGCTCATCCAAACTGCTTTTTTGATTCTGAGATAACTCAGGTAAGGTTATTTTTGAGAAGAAGGATTCAGCTTCTGTAGGATTAAATTCATTGTTTGTTTTGTATAAAGTTGCGAGATGTGAGTGAAATTTATGGACTATTTTAACTGGATTACAAGTGTAAACATTTTTTGATAATTTCAAACGTATTGGTTTGAAAGTTTGTTAGTTGAATTTAATGCCCGAGCCAAATATGTACCTGGTTTGTTTGTATTCATGTAGAAATTGTGTTTGGAGCGTTTGAGGGATTTATCAACTGACTCAGTGAGAAATAGATCGTATTCCAATCTAGATTTTTCCAGATGAGATTTTGTACTCTGAGATGGATTATCTTGAAATGATATGTAGGCTGCATTAAAATTGAGTTCTAGTTTTTTTGCTAGATTTTTGCGTTCCCGTTTAAATAGTGCCATTTGTCTTTGTATTGTACCACGCAAGACAGGCTTATGAGCTTCCCACAGTGTTATTGGGGAGATGTCTGTTGTATTATTAATTGATATGTATTCCTTTAAAGCTTGTTCAATGGCCATCTGATGTAGTGGGTGTTTGAGCATTATGTCCGGTAAGTACCACGTTGGGTCATGCGCTTTTGGTATGGCTGAGGCTATAGTAGTGTATACTGCATTATGGTCAGACCATGGAATCGGAATTATATCTGATGCAATAATTTCTGGTATCATTCCTATTGTTAGAAAAATATGATCTATTCTGGTGAAGGTTTGATGAGGGTGTGAGAAATAAGTGAATTTCTTTTTCATTGGGTTACTTTCTCTCCATGAATCTACCAGATTGTATTTGGAAAGAAGTTGAGAAAAAGGTAATCTAGAGGTTATTTTGGATGGTGTAAAAGGTGATTTATCTAGAAATGGGAGGAGGACCTGGTTCGAATCCCCACACATTATCACTGTTCCTATTTTGTGTGTATTAATCACTTGTAATATATGTGAGAGGAATGGTGTAGGTTGTTTGTTAGGAGCGTAGTAGGAAATCACCGTGATTGCTGTATCCATTATATAACCCATGAGTATCAGGTATCTACCTTCTGGGTCTTTAATTTCTGATGATAAGGTGAATGGTGTGGATCGGTGAAATGCAATTAGAGTTCCCCTTTGCTTGGTACAGGCAGAAGCCGTGTAAATTTGTTGATAAAAAGGAGAAATATATTTTGGAGTAGAATCTTTGGTGAAGTGTGTTTCTTGGAGGCATACTATGTGAGCCTTCTTGTTATGGAAAGTACGGAAGGCTTTGGTCCTTTTTTGAGGGACATTTATTCCCTGAACATTCAGGGAAAGTATATTCAGTGGTGCCATGGCAATAGATCAAATAGTTTTGACTTACTTTTTGTTATGCAGAGCTGACTGCGCAGATCAACCTGTGTGGACTGAAGAGATGAATAGATAGAAAAGAAACCAGTGAATTCTGGAGTAAAGAGTAAACAAAAAACATATGAGATTAGATGATACATTGTATAAATTATTTTTTGCAAGTAATCACAATTTACCCGTGAAAGAGAATAAATATCTCTCTCAGGGGAATAAGTGCCTTCGTCACACTCCCACATAATATGGTTGGGAGAATGAGGAGGGCTAATGGGGGTACACGGATCTTCCGCTTACAGGAGAGAAGTGCTATGTCAAAAGACATCAAAATGATGTTTCATTAATTGGAGTGCAGAATATAGTTTTTGTTGAAATTATTTATTCCAGGGTGGTTGTATATGGTTAGTCTTGCCCTAGGCTAAATAATTCAGTTAGAAAGGTACTGTTAATAACTTTGGTATTGATGAAGATAGTTTGAATTATTTTTGGATTTTAACCCTTTTAGAGTAAACAATTACATATTTTATTCATATGTAACTGTTTAGATATGTTAACTCATAAAATTGAGGTTGTATTGCTTCAGATTAGAATAAACAAAAACATAATTCTAGGAACTAGTTAGGTACTAATATATTTGTTTTAAGAAAAGAAAGAAAAAGCTTCCATTACTTCTGGATTATTGAACATATTTGTCCTAAAAAGTAATAAATCTATTGTTATTACCTGATAATATATAACTGAACAAGAATTTCCTTATTTCACTTATATATTCTAAGGCTATATGAATCAGAAGTAATAAGAAATATAACTGGAATGTAACATGATCCCACACAGTGTGTGACTATCAGAATGCAGTTACATTCAGTTATAAATATAGGTTTTTTTTATAGAGAACCATCTCTCAGTATAATAAATGAAGAGATATCAGGAATTAGGATGTCAGTCCATTGAATCTTCTTGGTCCATGGATGATGTGGCATAACGGCCTCTTTTGTGAGAATGATGATTCCCATTTTGTTCTGAAATTTTCTGGGTGCTGCCTGAAGGTGAAGATGACGCCATTCTTCTGCGTGTGGGAGTGTTGCTGCTTGTGGGTTCTGTCAGATTTAATTTTAAAAGGGTTTGTTGTAGTTCATCTGCTGATCTGCTTCTGTAAATTGTACCTTGGTAGTTAAATCTGACTGAAAAGGGGAAGCCCCATTGATACATAATGTTGTGGCGTTGCAGTTCCATTAGTTGGGGTTTCATGGATCGCCTTTTAGTAATAGTAAGTTGGGATAGGTCAGCAAAAATTTGATAATTGTGTCCTTGAAAATTAAGTTCCTTTTTTTCTCTTGCAGCAATTAGTATTTGTTCTTTCGTTCTGTAATAATGAAATTTTGTGATTATATCACGTGGGGGTCCATCTTTCTTTTTGGCTGTGAGGGCTCTGTGTACTCTGTCCAGTTCTAAACGCTCAATAGGGATATCTGGCTTTAGTTCTTGTAATAGAGCAGTAATAGTAGATTGCAGGTCTGTCACAGTTTCAGGTATTCCCCTTATGCGCAAGTTTGAACGTCTGGCTCTATTTTCGTAATCTTCGAGCTTAGTTTGAAGTATTAAATTCTCTTTTTTTAATTGTTCCAATTCTGTTATATTTTCTTGGGTTGTAATTTCAATTTCATCCATTTTTATTTCTAAGGCTGCGGTGCGGTTTCCCAGCTCTCTTATTTCTTTGGTTAGGCTTTTTGTTATTTGGTCTGAGGTTTGTTTTAAAGCCTTATGAAGCATCTTTTCAAATTGTAATAATATTACTGGGGATACTGAGGAGGCTTGTGGAGAAGTTTGTGAGAGGATTTGTTCTGTATCTGACTCAAATGGAGAGTCTTGCTGTGACATTTTCTGTCTGTGAGAGCGCCCTGATGCTGTATCTTGTGAGGTGACTGGAGCTGCTTCAGCTGCAGTGAGTGCCTGTGAGCTCTTTGTGAGGTGATTTTTATTTCTGCCACGGTTTCCTCCCAGTACCATATTTCCTGCCCAAACTTTCACAGTTTGTTCCCTGGGGCAAAAAGGTTCAAATGGATACCTTTTGAGCCTGCAGGCTCCGCTTTGTCCTTCTCTTCTCTCCTCAGCGGTGTGGAGCTCTAACAATGCATGTCTGCTCTGCTAGGCTCCGCCTCCTGCCCCCCCTGCAACCACTTTTCAACTGCTCAACCCAACCTCCTCTTTTAACCTAACACAATGGACACAGACCACCACTCACTCCAACAACAATACTCTCGACCTCGTATTCTCCCATCATTGCACTCCCTGCAACCTCTCTAACACCCCCTTTCCTCTTTCTGATCACATTCTTATCCGTTTCACACTCTCCTTTTCTCCTACCTCCCATGCTGCCAACCCACAAACCACTACCCACAGAAACCTTCGCAACCTCAACCCTTCCCTTCTTCATTCTGCTACTGATGGCCTTTACGACAAAATCGCACCCCTGTCCTGCCCAGACCTAACCACTTCCATCTACAACAACACGCTGTCATCCTCCCTAGACATACTTGCTCCGCTTTCTACACACAGAACCAGGCCCCATCTGCCACAACCCTGGCAAACAGACAACACCAGAAGTCTCAAGAGATGCAGCCATGCTCTTGAGCGAGCATGTAGTAAATCTAAGTCCCTGCAAGACTTTACCCTCTACAAATCTGCCCTTCTCAAATACAACTCCTGCCTCCATACTGCTAAACAAACCTACAACAGCACTCTCATCAAAACCCTCTCATCCAAACCTTGTCAACTCTTTTCTACCCTTAATTCCTTACTTCACCCCCCACTGCCCCCACCCACCAACTTGCTTACCGCTCAACAGATTGCCAACCATTTCAAAAGCGAAATCGATGCCATTCGCAAGGATATATCCAGCATTCAACTTCCTCCCCTACCCAACACATCAGGTCCAACACCACACTCAATACTCTCCTCCTTCTGCCCAGTTACCACCGACGAAGTTGATAAACTCCTCTCCATGGCCCACCTCACCACCTGTCCCCTGGATCCTGTCCCCTCACAATTACTGCGACCACCTTCCCACTCTATCCTAAACTCCCTAACCAATATCTTCAACCTCTCCTTCTCCTCCGGAACCTTTCCTTCCCTGCTCAAACATGCACTGGTTACCCCCATACTTAAAAAACCCTCACTAGACCTCACCCATTTGAATAACTTAAGACCCATCTCCCTGCTGCCATTTGCCTCCAAGCTCATTGAACGCCTTGTCCATGACCGAATGAGTCGCTACCTAACGGACAACAACCTTCTCGACCCCCTACAGTACGGCTTCCGTCCGCAACATTCCACTGAAACTGCCCTACTAAAACTCACCAATGACCTACTAACTTCTAAACCAGTGGCCATTACTCCATGCTCATACTCTTAGCTCTCTCTGCTGCCCTCGACACAGTTGACCACCTGCTCCTCCTCAGCAAACTACACTCCCTTGTCCTTTGTGATTCTGCTTTATCCTGGTTCTCCTCCTACCTATCTCAGCGCACTTTCAGTGTCACAACTCCATCTCCTCTGCTCCTCTTCCTCTCGCTGTTGGGGTACCCCAAGGCTCCGTCCTTGGGCCCCTTCTATTCTCGCTCTATACCTCTTCCCTGGGCCAGTTGATAACCTCCAATGGCTTCCAATACCACCTCTACACCAATGACACCAAGATCTATCTCTCCACTCCTCAACCCACCCCCTCGGCCTCCTCACGGATCTCAAACTTACTGAATGACATATCGGTATGGATGTCACACCACTTTCTCAAACTCAATCTTTCTAAAATTGAGCTTGTAATATTTCCTCCTTCCCGGTCCCCCCCCATGACTACCATTAAGATCAACAGCACAACCATTGGTCCCTCCACACATGCCAGGTTGCTGGGTGTAATCCTTGACTCTGACCTCTCCTTCAGCCCCCACATCCAATCACTGGCTTAATCCTGCCGCCTTAAACTCCGCAACATCTCCTGAATTCAACCCTTCCTGACTAATGACACCACAAAGCAACTTATTTACTCCTTGATTATTTCCCGCCTTGACTACTGCAACTCTCTCCTTAATGGCCTACCCTTACACAGGCTACCCCCCTTCAATCTATTATGACTGCTGCTGCTAGACTAATACACCTCACTAATCGATCTGTGACGGCTGCTCCTCTCTGCCAATCACTTCACTGGCTTCTCCTATCCCACTGTAAAAAAATTGAAAATGCTAACCACAACATACAAGGCCATCCACAACATCGCCCCCAGCTACATTACCAACCTCATCTGCAGATATCGGCCAAATCGTCCCCTCCACTCCTCCCAGGACCCCCTGCTCTCTAGCTCCCTTGTTACCTCCTCTCATGCTAGCCTTCAGGACTTCTCCAGAGCCTCTCCAATCCTCTGGAATTCCCTGCCCCGGTATATCCGATCAGCCACTAACCTGTCCACCTTTAGGAGATCCCTGAAAACTCACTTATTCAGGGAAGCCTATCCCACACCCACCTAACAACTGTCCCTGAGCCACCCCCATCAAATCATTCCCTGCATCTATTACCTTTTGTACCACCCCCTCCCTTTAGAATGTAAGCTCTACGAGCAGGGCCCTCCTGTCCCTTCTGTATTAAACTGTACTGTAATTGTGCTGTCACCCCTCTACCTCTACATGGTAAAGTGATGCGTAAACGTTTGGCTCTATATAAATCATGAATAATAATAATAATTATATATATATATATATATATATATATATATATATATATATATATATATATATCAATCAGAGAATGTAACTTACACAAAACATTCACTGATGGTGAATGAATAAATCACTTTCATTGGCCTCTTGCACATGGGTACCTGGGGTCATATGGTGTCAAACTTGGGTGCATCTCCCTGCCTAGACACCACAGCTGCTACACACAGCTGCCTATAGAAATCAATTACAGGAAGCAGCAGTACACGGCATACATCGGTAGAGTCAGCACCCAGGGTCGTACATCTATACACATTCACAAGTTTACGCAACTACCAGCATCCACAGTGCCTTGAAAATTCAAGTTAGACTTAACAGTAACTTGTTTTCCAGAAGTCTTTCAGGACAGCACCTGAGAGAGTGGCTCCACCCACTAGGAAACAGGAAACACCAACTTCACCTAATTTTAAAAAGGAGGCTTCTCCCCACAGTTTGTCAGTTGTAGCCGAGTACCTCCGACCCAAGCTGGAACACATAATCAGAATATGGTTAGTCACAGCAAATATATAAACAAGAAAAGGGCAGGTCGCTGCTGTCCTGAAAGACTCCTGGAAAACAAGTTACCGGTAAGTCTAACTTGAATTTTCCCTAAACGTCTCTCAGGACAGTACCTGAAAGGATAATCAAGACTTACCAACTAGGGAGGGACAACAGCCTGCAGGACCTTTCTGCCAAATGCCTGATCACCGGCTGACAGAAGATCCAGTCTATGATGACGGACAAACGTTCGATAAATTGACCACGTAGACGCCTTACAAATTTGATCTGGGGTGACACCAGCTTTTTCTGCCCATGTAGTGGCCAGAGCTCTAGTAGAGTGTGCTCAAATTCCCAGTGAGGGAGACAAACCCATCTGGGAATAAAAATGAAAAAATAAAATACTGCGCTAACAATCATAAAAATGTATGAGCTGCGACTAGAGTGTTATACAGCACAGACTTTTTTTCTTGTCCATCTGGGAATAAGCTTCTAAAATAGCTCATTTTAGCCATCTAGCAATTGACCGCTTTGATGCTTGGTGGCCCTTTCTGTTGCCAGAGAAAAGAACAAATAAAGAGTCCGGGGGGCGTGGTCCGGAGCCGTTTCAAGATGGACGCGTACCGTGTTTCCCCGAAAATAAGACATACCCATAAAATAAGCCGTAGCAGGATTTCTAAGCATTAGCCCAATATAAGCCATACCCCGAAAATAAGACGTAGTGATAGGCGTGGCTATGCGTACCGGCGCGGAGCGGTAAAGAAGACGTAAGACATACCTAGTGATACAGTAGTGGTGCGGAGCGGTAAAGAAGTCGGGCAGCCCTTCTCATCTGCCCCATCGTGACAGCTGCTACTGTATCTCGGATGTGACCTGTGACCAGCCTCATCAATAAGGTCTGTTCTGCCTGTCAGGTCGTTCTGTGAAAGTGAAAGTAAAAGTCTCCTCAGTGACGTGAGGAGCAGGACGCTCTGTATTGTGTATCCTCAGGGGAAGATGTAAAGCTGCTCCCCAGTACTGAGCAGCAACAGTCTGTGGGTCTCTCACCCCACACAAACACCAGGGGATAGGGGAAAAACTTTAGCAAGCAGTCTGCTACTGAGCCAAGAGATCCCATAGAGATCATCCCAGCTCCACTTTGCAGTTCTCACTGGATCCCTGATAAATAAGCCAGCCCTTACACATCAGCTTTGCTGGCCTATCTCTGCTTTTCCTGAGTATCTGTACAATTAGACAAGATGAGTGCAAAAAGAAAGAGTTATTCTGTTGAGTACAAGAAAGGAATTGTGGAGGACTCCCAGGGCAAGAATCTTACAGCTTTCTGCAAAGAGAAGAAGTTGGATATCCGAATGGTCCAAAAATGGCAAGCAGAATATGATAACCTCAGTCTACAGGTGGACAGAGGAAATGCTAAGAAGCGCAAGTGTGGTTCAGGTCGGCAATCTTTATTTCCTGAGCTGGAAGACATGATCAGTGAATGGGTTGCTGACAGGAGAGCAAAGGCTTTGGTTGTGCGCAGGGCTGATATTCAAGCATTTGCCCTTGCAATGGCACCACAATTCGACATATCCCCAGAATTCAAAGCATCACAACACTGGCTGGATGGCTTCCTTCAGCAATATGAACTGTCTCTCAGAAAATCAACAACACTGTTTAAGTTGGAAGATGCTGAAGTTATTAAGCGAGCACTTGCATTCAAGTCCTTTGTTGATGGCATCGACTTTTCTAAATACCAACTTTGCAACATGATTGCTATGGATGAAACTGCAGTGTTTATGGGTCAAGGAGCCCAAACGACAATTGAACAGAGGGGTGCCTCCTCAATCTATGTTCCCTCCACTGGTCACGAAAGTTCACACGTTACCTGTATTTTGGCAATTCGTCTGGATGGAACGAAAGCCACACCTGTTATCATCAGTAAGGGAAAGAAAGATAGGATTGAACATGTTTCCGGCATTTATGTTCTTGAAAGCGAAAAAGCCTGGTGCACACAAGCAGTTATAAGGAAGTGGCTTGATTTAATGCTGCCACTTGTTTTGCGAGGTGGCCAAAGAGGTCTGCTAGTCTGGGATTCAGCCAGCACTCACCGTGCTAAAGACATGAAGAACTTCCTTGCAGAGAGAAGAATAGATCAAATAATGATTCCTGCTGGAATGACTGCCTATCTGCAGACTCTTGATATTGCAATAAACAAGCCATTCAAAGACCATTTGCGTATGGAAGTTAACGACTACATTGAAAATAGAATGACAAGAAATCAGCGTGGAAACTTTGTGAAACCTAGCCTGCAAGAGGTCGTGATTTGGGTGAAGAATTCATGGGATAAAATCACTGCCAGTGTTGTTGCCAATGCACTCCGAGCAGGTTATATGGATAAGAGCTGCTCATTTCATGAGAGCTCTATTGCTCGACATGAAAGATTGGGGCCAATGGTTCTAAAGGAAATGGAGTCGCAAGAAATTCAGGATGGAATTCCAAGTTTGGAGAGTTATGACGATGTTCCAGAAGAAGACGACTTAACTGTAATTGAATAAATGCTGATTGTTGTACCATACTTAATAAAAATAAGACACCCCCTGGAAATAAGCCATAGTGTGTTTTCTTGAGGAAAAATAAATATAAGACGGTGTCTTATTTTCGGGGAAACACGGTAGTTCATGAGCTCTCGTTCCTCGAGGTCCTGCTTCATAAGCTTAAGAGCCTAACAACCACCGAGACATGGTGAGAACCTCCCGCAGTGTCTCCGCTACACGTTCCCGATCCCCACGGGGACAAGATTCTCAGCTAAGTGGCAATATTCCCGAAATCTTCCGATCGCGGCCTAGGAGTAAGATGCACGCCTCCTACTCGCCCTCCTCGAGTGAGCCCCGATCCCTGAACACCAGCCCACAACGCACCGGAGCTCGGAGCCCGCACGGAACAGAAGCAGAGATGAGACATTCTCCTGCTGTAAGTCTGGCAGACCTCCGCAATGTCGCGGCTGATATTAAAAATACCCTCATGGCGGCCATAACGGACATGAGGTCAGACATACAAGCAATAGCCATGAGGGTAAAGCAAGTGGAGATCACACAAGCCCGCCATGAAACTTCCCTGTGCCAAGTACAGCAGCTGACTGAATCCCACGCTGTCCACCTCAGGGAGATCAATCGCCACATGGAGGACCTGGACAATCGTGGTAGACGCCGAAACCTTAGGGTAAGAGGAATCCCGGAATCGATCAATCCCACTCAGCTCTCCCTAACGGTCACCAACATACTTAACGATCTCCTAGAGAGGCCCTTAGACACACCGATCGCCTTTGAGCGGATTCATAGGGCGTGTCGCCCAAGGGGAAGGGAAACAGACCCCCCTAGAGATGCGGTTTGTTGTCTCATGGACTTTCCCCTAAAGGAGGAAATCCTACGAAAAGCCAGGAGCCGTAATCAACTGTCCTTCCAGGGTGCGACAATAAAGATCTACCAAGATCTTTCTAATATCACTCTGCAACGTAGGCGGGAGCTGCGGCCCTTCCCGAGAGCTAAATCCATCATTTACCGTTGGAAGTTCCCCTTTTGTTTATCTGTGACACACCAGGGCCACTCAGCAAACCTCAAGGTATCAGAAGATTTGGAACACTTTTGTTCCGCACTTGACATCCCATTGGTTAATTTGCCAGACTGGTATAGTGACTTCCGTTTGCCATCACCTAGAAGAGCCACCTCCATGGAAGGAATAAATGAAGCGGGAAACTACAGCATCAGTCGCCGCAGACCCCATCCTCCTCCTCCTCATACACCACCACGGATCCCTGGAGCCCAACGCAATGAAAGTCCAACGGCCTCTCCAGCGTATCACAGGGCCCGCATCACCTAGTCAAGTATCCGAACCCTCCCTTCTCTCTTTACATGACACGGAGACCTATTCCCTAAACTGACAAAAGACAACGGAAAAAAAAACAAACAAAACCTGTTCCCCAAATACCAGAGAGACCATCAGTTTACAATTATATACAGGGTCCGTTTGAACTCTTTACCTGACCCGCTATGGTTCCAAGAACTTAGTAGAACCCCATTGTGACCTGTTCCACGCAATCTGTTCACATGGCAGTTCCCTCTCGCCCTACACATCCGACAACCAAAGAAGCAAGCAAAACATCCTGAATCCATTGACTCCGAATCACTGAAGATTACAATCCCCACCAATGTACCAGTTGCCTGCCTCTCCCTCCTTCACTGAACTAAAGCTTCTCACTCTTACATGCAAGAAGAGAGATGGTCCTAAAGAGCTCAAAACAGGGTACTTTATCCAATATCACCCAATAAGACGAGGAGTACAGCCTGCATCTTTGTCACTTGAAGGAGATACTACATGGCACGATAGACTCCTGCCCTCTGGACTTCATCTTCAACATCCACTTTAAACTCCATCGCTGCTCCAGGTCGGATACTCTTTTTCCTCTGAAGTTTTGTGCTAGACTTATGCAGCAGATTCCTGAAGGATCGCATGCCTCTCGCTGCCTATCTCCTCTGCCCTCTGTGACTTTGACAGTGAAGGCCCCATACCCTTCCAACCCTGGACCAATCTCTCGATGCCATCTCACCTCTATTCGCCTCTCTCCTTCTTCTCCCCTTACTACCATCTATCCTTCTCTACTTCTGGTACACTTTCTCACCCTTGTTCTTTTCCTTTTCATCCTTCTCTTCCTGCTCACACCTACTCCTTTTCTGATCTTCGTTCTCAGGATGATAATCGTATATTACTAGTCATAATAACCAAGTCATGTTACTAACTCTTTCTACTACCACAGGAAACCTTAGCAGTTACTTCTCTTGTGACTCGGCCACGAACACGGGACTAGAAATCTAAGACAGCCACGCCCAGGTAAGACTGCCATAAAACCCAAAATTATCCACATGTTCCTCCTCTCTACTGGAACAGATGGATGCGCCCCCCCCCCCTAAAAAAAACAAAAAAAAACAAAACAACAATCACATCCCATCCATATCCAACCGGTCATAACAGACCACTTTTAAGGCTTTACCCTCCCAATCAGGGCTGAGCGTGGCCCCCTTGGAAAACAGAGTGCTCCCAATGTCTCATACGGGTATAGTTATAATCCTAATCAACATCCAATTTGTTTGAATTGATACCACTGTTGATGTTGATATTCTTGTTACATTGTTAGATACCAACTCAAAGTCATGTAAATTTTAACATGTCAATTTTAAGACTTAAGTTTTAAGTTAAGTTATATGATGGCACCTCCTACAACCTCCAGCCACAAAACCCCTCTCTGACTCCACTCCCGCCCTTGTCTCCAGACAATCCAGAACCTCTTATACACACGTGTAGTCCTGCATATCCAAAACCCTCTCTCACCAGACAAGCGTCCCAAAGCGGATCGGCCCTACCACACCTAATACTGCTTGTCTCACCATGGCAACATAATCCTAAAAGGCTGCCAAGGGAACCAGGTGGGCTCCCCCCCCCCCCCGGCCTGATCTCTGGCAGCCCTCAACATGATTGCCCTATGGGTAATCATGGGTCTATGGGTCTATGGGTCTATGGGTCTTGCCCTATATAACCCTACAGACCTCCAAGGAACTTAGAACTCACCCTCTTGTTGAACGTCACCTACTACCCCAACCAACAGCGTAGATTCTGCCAACGCAAACTGGAACACTCTTTGTTCTTGGGTGGGACTGCTAGTCAGACCCCACATCCGGTATATCCTCACGACCATCCCTTCTTAGCTTATTCTACACTTCAGTACTCCATAGTTTACTACCCCTCCTTACCTCAGACCCACCCTTCCTCCCTTACCTATACACTAAGCCCCACTACTCCTCGCCCCCCCCCCCCCCAACGTCTCTGGCTTTCCTGCACAAACATAACTGACTCTGTCTCCTCATACATACATTTAACATGACATCTCTAAAGCCACACAACTCTAACCTCTCCCTTAAACTAGTCTCCTTAAACACCAAAGGCCTGAACACCCCAGAGAAACGTTCCCAAATACTAACTAATATGAAAAGCATGAAAGCGGATGTGATCTTCCTACAGGAGACTCATTTTTGTACCAAGAAAATCCCAACTTTAACAAATAGATTCCACCCCCACGGTTACCACTCTACTTCCCTGATCTCAAAGTCCAAAGGACCCTCAATACTCCTTTCTAAAAATGTTCAGATCCACGTATCGGACTCCCTCATTGACGACCAGGATAGATATGTCTTCCTGAAAGGCACCTATAAACCTATAACGCTAGCAAACATATACAGTCCCAACAAAGCACAGGTCCCATTCTTTCGTGCCCTCATACGAATGCTAGCAGACTTTCACAAAGGGATATTGATCCTTGGTAATGTTCCACTAGACCCTCTATTAGATTCCTCAATGGGCTATTCCCACTTGCCCTACAAAGCTCTCAAACAAATCAGAAAATGCATCCAAGACCTACTGTTACACGACACTTGGCGTACTCTGCACCCGAGTGATAAAGATTTCACCTTTTTCTCCACCCCCCACAACAAGTACTCACGTCTTGACTATTTTTTTCTTACGCAACAAGACCTCCCCACTCTGACAGCAGTCACCATAGAACCGATGACAATATCAGATCATCACCCTATCTCACTGACACTTACTTTTCCAGACAAACTACACCGCACATATATATGGAGACTGGACCCGACTATCTTAACGGACAATACAAAAGAACAAGAGATTTGCAAATGTTTAATCGATTACTTTGCCGACAACAGGATTCCCGAAGACGTTACTACAAATCTGGAATCCCCGATTACTGTAGCAGAATGGAAACAAGCAATAAAACAATTGAAACCAGGCAAGAGCCCAGGCTTTGATGGCCTAAGTGCGGTATACTACAAAACGTTCTCTGACACACTCCAAACGCCCTTTTTAAATGCCTTCAACTCCCTCTCTCCCTCAAACCCTCTGACAAGAGAGATGTTAGAAGCACACATTGTAGTCATCCCTAAAGACGGCAAAGACCTCACATGCACCAGTAACTACAGACCGATATCACTATTGAATGCGGATATTAAGATATTTTCCAAGATACTTGCAAACAGACTTTTACAGCTACTCCCCACTATCATCTCCCAAGATCAAGTAGGATTTATCCCTGGACGAGAAGCCAGGGATAATACCATACCATTAAAGCAATTAACTTACACCACCTGATGACACACACAAAACAAAAGGGCTTTTTCTTATCCCTAGATGCGGAGAAGGCATTCGACAGAGTGGCATGGGACTACATGAGTGCGGTCTTATATGCAATAGGCCTGGGTCCACACATATCTGACCTCATCCTCTCGCTCTACGCGAGCCCATCGGCTAAAGTCCGAGTAAACAACACTCTGTCGAATGCCTTCCCCATCTGTAACGGAACGAGACAAGGATGCCCCTTATCCCCCATTCTCTTCGTGCTCACGCTTGAACCATTCTTACGTAAACTAAGATCCAACTCCAATATACAGGGAATCCGAACACCCAAAAAGGAATATAAATATGCAGCCTTTGCAGACCACATAATGCTGTTTCTAACGAACCCGGTAACCACTCTGCCTACGCTGTTATCAGAATTCAAACAATTCCAATCACTCTCCAATCTAAAAATAAACTTTTCAAAGTATTTTGCCCTGAACATATCCTTGCCCCCTTCTCTAGTGGCCCAATGCAAAGAAAATTTCCCTTTCCAGTGGAAACGTGAATCAATTACATACTTGGGTATACAGCTCCCAACCAAGCGCTATGACTTAAACACTCTGAACCATCTCCCCCTTCTAAATAGACTGACCTCTGATCTCAAATCCTGGAACAAACCACTATTCTCCTGGTTTGGCAGAGCGGCAGTACTAAAAATGAATGCTTTACCGCGAATGCTTTACATACTACAGACAGTTCCTATACAACCACCACCTGCCTTTTTCAAATCTTATCAAAGTATTTGTTCCAGATTCCTCTGGGGGGATCGCAAATTTAGAATAAGGTTCTCACTACTTACCAGACCAAAACGACTGGGAGGTATAGGCCTACCTGACCTCCTAAATTATCACACAGCTGCCCACCTCACAAGAATAGTGGACTGGAATGTACACTCACTTCAAAAAGACTGGGTTTCCCTGGAAGCTTCTTTCACCAATCTGCAACTGGACTCTCTCCCATGGGTCTCCCCATGACACATCCCTCAGGCGGTAAAAAGCCACCCCTTAATTGGACCTACCCTAGACTGCATCCGCAAGACGTGCCATAAGATCTCCATATCATCTATTCCTGGATCGCTCACCCCTGTAAAACTAAACCCAGATTTCCCGTTAGGAATGCATAACCATTTCCTAATGGACAACTGGCCACAAGAGCATATGAGGGCATACCAATTCTTTCACCAGAACGAACTCATGTCCATCTCCCGGCTATCCACACAATTGGAAAAACCACCTATTCCCCCTTGGACCCACCTATTGCTGGTCCACTTCCTAAAATCCCTTAATAAAGACCTGCAATGCTCAAGACAGCTCACGCCCTTTGAAAGACTATGTATTCAGAAGACGCCACAATCCCACTTGATCTCTGTCACGCATGACCTAATTTTCGCTGACATACTAGCTAAAGAGGGCCCTGCTTGTAAACACTGGGAGAAAGACCTAGGCATCTCCTTCTCGAGTAAGAATTGGGAGCAGATTTTTCTAAACATTCATAAAGGGTCAACAAATGTCACCACTCAAGAAAACGGATTTAAAATCCAGTCCAGATGGTATCGTACTCTTTCCCTCCTACACAAATTCAACCCTGATGTACCAGATGTTTGTTGGAGATGTCACCACGAGAAAGGCTCTCTACTCCACATCTGGTGGTCCTGTCCCTCCATACAAACTTTCTGGAAGGAAGTCTGCCATATCACCTCCCAGGTTACTTCTTATGCCCTAGAATTCTCCCCAGCTCAATTCCTTCTCCACCACTCACTCATACCACACAACTCATACCACAAATCACTAGCGATGCATATGATCAATGCAGCAAAACAAAGTATTCCCCTATTTTGGAATTCAACCCGAACACCCACGCTCACAGAATGGTTCCTCAGAATCCGCAAAGAGGCTGAACTGGAAAGACTTATCCACATCACACGGGACACTCCCACGAAATTTAGCATAAAATGGGCCTGTTGGTTGCACTTCCAGACAACACCTAAATACATCAACATGATGGCCACACACACTCCAACAACAACCTGAATTGGGATGAGCCTCAGCCACTGTACTCCGTAATCCACATTTACCTCTCTCCTTTCCTCTTTTGAACACTCCTTCCCCTTTCGAGCCACGAGCCCCTCCAAAAAACATAATTAATCATGGGAAGCCAGAGACGTTCCCCCTCCCATCTTCCCCCCCCCATCCAATATCCCCTATCCTCCCCCCTCCCATCTCCCCCTATTATCACCCTACCCTCTCCCTCCCAAATACCCCACCTACATGTTCCCTCACTAATACCATTTAGTTAACGTACGCATAGTTTAACACACCCTTTCCATTTACAAGGTTATGGACGAATCAATAGCTCTCTTCACCTTATCCCTGATCACCATCCCAACCACAATGTCAGAGAGGTTACCTGGTTGGGCGGCGGTGCGCGCCGGTGTGCGTTGGTGCGTGTGTTCCTGTGCGTGCTGGGGCGCGTGTTCCTGGGGGCACCGGCGTGTCTGGTCTGGCTGGCCATGGTGTGCAGGGTGGCGTCCGGGCGCGCGCGTGTTTGCGCTAGTGCCCGTTCGCCTATGGGCGTTACTGCGGGCGTGCCTGGTAGTGCTGGTACCTCTGCTGCCAGCCCGTTGTCGACCTCTGCCTGTGTGTGACCAGCCTAGCAAGCTCCTGCTCAGCATCAGTTCCAGTGTTCCTGAGTTTCACCTGCTGCTTGAAAGACCACCTTTCTCCAGGATCCATACACCAGGCCCTCATACCACTCCGTACTCGCGGGCTTCCTGTCTGCTCTATCAGGGGCCCGAGTCGGATACGTAAGGGAGCCTACCCTCTGCCCAAGCGGACTCACCTGTCTGGTAAGTGAGGGACCTGACAGTATCAGGCAGCCATGACTGAGTCCGGGCAGGGGGCCTCCCCCATGGATGAACTTTGCAGGCACCTAGCGGGCCTCACCCAAGCGGTTAAAAGCCTACAGGAGGGCTATACAAGACTGGAAGGACAGGTCCAGGCCCTCTCAGCATCTCCTCAGGGAGCAGCACCTGCTAACCCCTCCACAGCACCCTCTGTAGTAATGCTCCCACCGGAGCCCAGGGTGCCTACACCTGAAAAGTTCTCTGGAGAACGTTGCAAGTTCTGGGCATTCTGCAGTGCATGTGAACTTTATTTTGCCATGCAACCCCGTACGTTTTCTTTGGAGGCCACTAAGGTGGGGTTCGTTATATCACTTCTGACCGGCGAGCCCTAGACTTGGGCCCATCGTCTGCTGGAGAAAAAATCCAGATCTCTGGATTCCTTGGATGACCTCTTCATAGCAATGTCTCATCTATACGAGGACCCCCAACTAACAGCCACTGCGGAAGCCGCCTTGCACTCTCTACAACAAGGCCGCAGAGCTCCCGAAGATTACGCTGTAGAGTTTAGACGTTGGAGCTCTGATACAGAGTGGAATGACGCGGCCTTGCGTCACCAATACCGGCTGGGGTTGTCCGACCCTCTTAAAGATGAATTAGCACGTGTAGGGATACCTCAGACGCTGGATGAGCTCATAAACCTGTCAATTCAGATTGACCGCCGTCTTAGAGAGAGACGTTCTGAGAGGTCCATTGGCCACCCACGTCCCACTTGGATGTTGCCCAGGGTTCCTAGTGCCCCGAACCATGCTTCTCCTGTCTCTTCTGTTCCGGCCCAGGAAGCTCTGGAACCCATGCAGCTAGGACTGCTCCGTCCCTCTTTGACCCCAGAGGAGAAGACGTGCAGACGCGCACTCAATCTGTGCCTGTATTGTGGAGAATCTGGACACTTTATAAGGGCATGCCTCAACAAGAGACGTAAGTGCCTGCCATCCTCTTCTTTGTGTGCACCTGTCTCACCCACATCCGGTAACCATCTAACACTTTCTGTTATATTACAGCTACCTGGAAGGAACATCCCAGTACCGGCCATTATTGATTCGGGAGCATGCAGCGGTTTCATTGACCGAACCTTTATTGAAAACCATAACATTCCTATCCAACCCAAGGCTCAGGGACTGGCAGTATTCTTAGCGGACGGCTCCACCCTCAGCTCTGGACCAGTTACCCAGGAGACTGTTCCTCTACTGGCCACCATTGGCCCGGAACATCAGGAACTTTTACGCCTGGATGTCATCTCCTCTCCTCTCTTTCCAATTATCTTAGGAATGCCTTGGCTACAGGCTCACAATCCCAGTATTGACTGGTCCACAGGCAAGATCCAGTTTTTGTCCAATTATTGCAAACAACACTGCTTGCGGGGAACCCCCATGACACCATCTCAGTGCCTTTGCTTAGATTCGGAAGCCAAGTCTTGTCAAAATCTTCCCGAACCCTACCGGGATTTCCTGAATGTGTTCAGCAAGAAGGGGGCAGAAACTCTCCCGGTACATAGACCCTACGATTGCCCCATAGAGCTTTTACCCGGAACTGAAGTTCCCTTCGGGAGGATTTTCCCTCTAACTGAGCAGGAGCTGGGCACCTTGAAAGCCTATATCGACGAAAACCTAAAGAAAGGATTCATTCGTCCCTCCACATCTCCAGCAGGTGCAGGCATCTTTTTCGTGGAGAAGAAAGATCACTCCTTACGTCCCTGCATCGGTTACCGGGAACTAAATAAAATTACTCAAGCCTATCCTAGTTAATGGCGAAGAGGAGTTCGAGGTGGAGGCAAAAGATTGCAGAAGAAGACGCAACCAAGTTCAATACCTCGTAAAATGGAAGGGCTATGGGCCCGAAGACAACTCTTGGGAGCCAGAGAGCAACTTGCACGCCAGGGAACTCCTACAGTCATTTAAAGCTTCTCATGCCTCAAAGATGGCCCAGCTGGGCATCCGGAGTCTGCCCTTGAGGAGGGGGCACTGTCAGAGAGGTTACCTGGTTGGGCGCCGGGGCGCATTGGTGCGCATGTTCCTGTGCGTGCTGGGGCACGTGTTCCTGGGGGCGTGTCTGGTATGGCCGGCCATGGTGTGCAGGGTGGCGTCCGGGCACGCGCGTGTTCGCCTATGGGCGTTACTGCGGGCGTGCCTGGTAATGCTGGCATGCACGCCGGTGTTCGGGGGCGCGCTCGGGCGCGTGCGGGTGCGCGGGCGCATTGGCGAATCGGCGCGCGCACGAGAGCGGCGTTTGGCGCCAATCGGCCTATTTAGGTCTGCCTCAATTCCTGTTCGCTGCTGCCTGATCAACAGCTCTGTGCCTAAGTTCCGTGATCCTCTCTGTGTTCCGTATCTCTGAAGTTTTGACCTGTTGTGACCCAGCTTGCCTTTTGGACCTCCCTGACTGCTGCCTGAACCCGACCCCGGTTTGTTTGACCCCGCTTCTGCCTGCTCCCTTTGTACCTCTGCTGCCAGCCCGTTGCCGACCTCTGCCTGTGTGTGACCAGCCTAGTAAGCTCCTGCTCAGCATCAGTTCCAGTGTTCCTGAGTTTCACCTGCTGCTTGAAAGACCACCTTTCTCCAGGATCCATACACCAGGCCCTCATACCACTCCGTACTCGCAGGCTTCCTGTCTGCTCTATCAGGGGCCCCGAGTCGGATACGTAAGGGAGGCTACCCTCTGCCCAAGCGGACTCACCTGTCTGGTAAGTGAGGGACCTGACACACAAGCAAGTATGCTACATAAATACTTCAAATCTATCTGACCTCATCCCCCTGACACAGACCCTAATAACCAAGCCTCTATAATAATGTCTTCAGTCCTTTCCCGTAACTTCTGCTTTCTGCCACCCTCAACCTGCCAGCACAAACAGGAAAGGATAAAACTCCAAAACCCTCTCTACAAATGTTACAACTTAGTAGTATACAATGTTATATACTGTAGTAGTCTTTGACCTTGTAATCCCCGAATGTATATTTACCGGCTGTTCAAGATTCTTGTCATTGCAATTTATATTTCAATACAAGAAATTATTTGATAAAAAAATAAAAAATAATAAAATAAAGAGTCCGAAGACCTAAAGTCCCTTGTTACTTACAAGTAATGTAATAAAATTCTTCTTACATCTAAGTTATGGAACAAATTCTCCTTTTTTCCAGAAGGATTTGAACAAAAAGTTGGCAGGATGATTTCCTGTGACCTATTATGAACTGACGCTACTTTTGGCAAAAACCCTGGATCTGTTTTAAGTACAATCCTGCCTGGGTAAATTAACAAAAAAGGTTCCTTTACTGATAGAGCGCGTAGTTCACTGATTCTTCTTGCGGATGTAACTGCAACTAAGAATACAGTTTTAAGTCAAATTCCTTAACAAGATTGTCTTTAACAGTTCAAAAGATCTTTTGTGAAGGCTTGCAAAACTACTGACAGATCCAATTTAGGAAAATGTTTAGTAGGAGCTGGTCTGGACTTTGTAAGTGCCTTAAAGAATCTTGTAACCAAAGGAACTGAAGAAATTGGCATTTCTAGGTATACTCCCCGGGCAGCCACTTGCACTTTAAGAGTGCTAATTGCAAGACCTTTGTCCAAGCCATTTTGTAGAAATTGCAAAACTGACACCATGTCTTCTATGGTTCGGTTTGATGAACGACACCAAAAGTTGTAGACTCTCCAAACTTTAGCGTAAATATCTCTAGTTACTTTCTACCTGCGAGTAAAATGGATACTAGAGGCTCTGACAATCCTTTGTTCCTTAACAGCCGCTCCTCAGATACCAGGCGGTGAGGCTTAATCTGGCTATATCCAGGTGATATACTGGGCCTTGAAGTAGTAAGTCCTGTCTGAGACTGTCATTCTAGAGTGGAGGAAAACCAGACTCTTTTTGGCCAGAACAGAATGATCAGAATTACTGACACAATTTCCTTTTGTATTTTCCTTAATACCAGTGGAATTAGCTGAAAAGGGGGAAGGCATAGCCCAGATGAAAGTTCCAGGGATGTGCTAAGGCATCTATCCCTAGTGAGCCACTGTCTCGGTGCAGAGAAAAGAACTGACTGTTTTCTTTTGATGCAAACAAGTCCAATTGTGGACGCCCCCACATCCTGGTGATCAATGAAAATATTTCTGGATTCAAGCTCCATTCTGCTTCCTGAATTTTTCATCATCTCAAGAAGTCTGCTACTTCGTTTAGCATGCCTTTGAGATGCACTTCTGAGAGGGAGAGTAAATGATTCTCTGCCCACTCCAGGATTTCCGTTGACAGCAATAGAAGAGCCTTGCTCCTTGTGCCCCCCTGTTTGTTCAGGTATGCCACATGGGACCCCTGGAGGTTTGGAGAGAAGGCAGCCAATGCTATGAATGACTGCTTTTAACTCCCTCCAGTTTGAGGACCTTCCTGCTTCGGATCGGGACCAAATTCCCTGTGCTATATTTTGATCCCACTGGGCCCCCCATCCCCAACTGCTGGCATCTGTCGTGACTCTTTTTTCTGTTGGAAAAGACCATACTAAGCCCTTTGACAAAACTGACTGATTTCTCTACCACTAAAGGGTCCTCTTGACTCTGGTGGGGAGTTTTACTCTTGTGTCTAAGGTTTCTGGGCTGTAATTCCCAAACTGTTAAGAGAAAACCTTGGAGGGGCCTGAAATGGAGCCTTGCCCATTGAATGGACGACATTGTCCAGGTTCCCAGGGCTGACAATCTTTCTGATTGATATCTCCTGGTTTGTTTGTAGCCTGGCTATTACACTCATGACTTTGTTTTTCTTTTCTTCTGGAAGAAAAAATCTTTGTTCTACAGAATCTGTTTGATAACCTAGTAACTGAACTTCCTGAGCTGGATTGAAATTTGATTTCTAAAGGTTCACAATCCAGCCCAAGGCTTCCAAATGATTCCGGGCCTTGGCCAGGTCTACCTGCAGTATTTATTTGGAAGGGGAAAAAAAAAGGAGTCATCGAGATAAGGGATTACAGCAATTCCTTGCAGACGGAGAGGAGCTTCCGCCATTAATTTTGTAAATATTTGTGGGGCGGATGAAAGACCAAAAGGGAGGGCCTTGAATTGTAGATGCAGCACCTCCTTCCCCATATTTATTGCCAGCCTTAGGTTCTTTTGATGCTGAGAGGCAGTGATGGCGAACCTATGGCACGCGTGCCACAGCTGGCACGCCGAGCCCTCTCTGTGGGCACTCAGTGCGCTGCCAGGATAGGGGAGGGAATCCCCCAGCAAGGTAGCCTCTTGCACTGGAAGTGCAGGCGCGGAGGAGTCGGCTCGCTTCCTATCATCAGTGCGATTGAACAGGCAGTGGGGCGGCAGATGTAAGCAAAACCCTCCCTGCATGCACTGAGGGCAGCCCAGTGGGAAGGACATGGAGTGTCTGCCTCTGTAAGCAGCGTCGCGATACAGAGGAAGAGAAAAATGACTCCTCCCTTCCTGGACTTTGAGGCCAATAGGAGAGCGGCTTCCTGTGCAGGGGCTCGGGCGAAGGGCGCTAAAGCATGACAATGTGGAGGACTCTGTCTGCACATACACAGGTAGGACAGTGCTATGGGGGAAAGGGGGGCGCAGAGGACACTGCTGTGTATGTGGTGGGTATGTGAAGGGGCCAGAGGACACTGCTTTAGGAAGGGTCATCCCCATAGCAGTGTCCTCTATTGGCCTTCACATCACCCCCCGATCCATGTATTCTGAGCACAACGCATATCTGATCACTATATTCTGAGCACAACGCATGTCTGATCCCTGTATTCTGAGCACAACGCATGTCTGATCCCTGTATTCTGAGCACAACGCATGTCTTATCCCTGTATTCTGAGCACAACGCATCTCTGCATTCTGAGCACAACGCATGTCTGATTCCTGTATTCTGAGCACAACGCATCTCTGATTCCTGTATTCTGAGCGTAACGCACTCCTTTGAAAAAGCAGAAATTTTTTTTTCTGGGCAGAATCGTACATTTTTGGTCCCTTAGGGCTCATTCAGAGGGATGATCAGTCCCATCCTCTGTACAGAGCCACTAGTAGGTTTAATTCCATGTTGGCACTTTGAAATAGATAAGTTGGTTTTGTGTCGCTGTTTGGGCACTCATTCTCAAAAAGGTTCGCCATCACTGGGCTATAGGCACATGCAGGTACGCATCTCTTAAGTCGATTGATGCCATGAAGCATCCCTTGACTAAGAGAGTCCATGTGGAATCTCCTGTATCGAACTGACCTGTTTAAAAGTTTTAAGTTGAGAATGAGACAAAAGCTTCCCGACTGTTTCTTTATCAGGAAAATATGGGAATAGAAACCCCGATACCATTCCTCTGGAGATACCTAAATCACAACTCCCTGTTGCATCAGATCCCCTAACAGGTTCTTCATGGCTAGGACCTTTGTTGTGTCCCTTGGCAGGTTTGTTACAAAGTATCTTTTGGGGGAAGGTCTGAAAGCTCTATTTGTATCCCTGAGCCAGCATGTCTAGAATAAATGGGTTTTCTGGCATGCTTGCCCAGTGAGGAAGGAATTTCTGAAGCCTTCCTCCCACTGGCAATGACGAGTCATTGCGATTTATTGGTAAGCACAGGAGGATGGAAAAGGACATTCCCTCTGCCTTTGCCCCTTTGTGCCGACCAATTCCTTCTCTACTCTTGGGGCCTACTGCCCTGTTCCTGAGTTTTTTGAAGTCGAAAAAGATGCTTAACTGGCTGCTTTTTCTTTATAACAGGAAAAGATTTATTTTTATCAGTTGTCCTAATACTGAATCTAGATCAGGACCAAATAAAAGATCTCTCATAATTGGGATTCCACACAATTTACTTTTAGATGCTGCGTCTCCTGGTCTTCAGCCATAGGGCTCTCCTGGCTAAATTAGTTTAGAATCCTTATTGATTCTGCAGATGCATCAGAAATGTAAGCCACAGCTGCTGCTAGGTTTGAAAAAGAATCCAGAATCTCCTACTTGGGTGAATCTGCTATAATGTGGGCTTTTAACTGATTTAGCCAGAACTCCATGTTTCTAGAAATGCAGGTAGTAGCCATAGCCGGTTTGAGGTTGCCCATGTTGGATTGCCAAGCCTTTTTAAGCTGTTGATCCATCCTTTTGTCCATGGGATCTTTTAATATTCCCATGTCTTAGAATGCCAAGTCGGTCGATCTGTAAACTTGGGAAAATTCCACATCCAATTTAGGAACTTTGTTTAACTCTGGGTCTTCATTGAGCGGGTAGCGTCTTTTATGCGCTCTTGGGAAAAAAGTTTTTTTCTCTGGATCCTCACATTCCTTTTTGATGGTTTCAGAGATTACTGAATGCATGGAGAAAGTGCGACTTTTTGTTTCACTAAGCCCTGTGTACATTTGTTCATGCAGCGATAATTCTTCTTTTTTTCACCTAAACGCAATGTTGCATAGACTACTTTCAAAAGACTGTCTACTTGTTCTAAGGACAGTTTGTATCTTGAAGGTGCATCTTCTGCCCCTTCCTCCTCCTCTTCCCTGGCGTGAGAGGGGGAATGCTCCCCTTGGGTAGGAGGATCAGCTTCAGCCTCCACCGATGGGATTAATTGTGAGCCCTGAGAGGATCCTGAAGTAGTTGACTGACTCAGGGATGTTGTTGTAAGAGAAGAGCAAAAAGATAGGATAGTAGCATCTAGCTCTTTCTTAAAGCGGGGGTCCACCTATCTATCGTTTTTTTTTTTTGGAGTTCATTCACAAACTTTTCTTCTCATGATTATCTACTCACATGTTCTGTGTAATAAGTCCGCCTGTGTCCGATTTCGTTGTAAAGAATAACTTATAAAATTCACTGAAGGCGGTTTCCATCTTCATTGTGGGCATTTGAAGCCCACAAGCATGTATTTCCTGGATGCGGTGAATGCTGTGCTCCCAGCATTCACCGAGATGTTGTGATGACGCTGTTGCACAATGCATGCTGGGAAGCCTGAGACTAGCTCCCAGGGGACTGTGGGAGGTCTGGGAGAGGCTAGAAACACGCCTACTCCCATGGGAGGAAAACCAGGAAGTGCTAAGAAGATTAGAAAAAAAAAAAGGTAATTACGGTGATTTAAATTTTTTTACACAGCATGTCAGCATCTAGGCAAGGAAGAGAATACATAGAGATAATGTTCAAAATTTGGGTGGAACCCCGCTTTAACCACTTGAGCCCCGGACCATTATGCTGCCTAAGGACCAGAGGTCTTTTTCCAATTTGGCACTGCGTCGCTTTAACTGCTAATTGCGCGGTTATGCAATGCTGTACCCAAACGAAATTTGCGTCCTTTTCTTCCCACAAATAGAGCTTTCTTTTGATGGTATTTGATCACCTCTGCAGTTTTTATTTTTTGCGCTATAAACGGAAAAAGACCGAAAATTTTGAAAAAAAATGATATTTTCTACTTTTTGTTATAAAAAAAATCCAATAAACTCAATTTTAGTCATACATTTAGGCCAAAATGTATTCGGCCACATGTCTTTGGTAAAAAAAATGTCAATAAGCGTATATTTATTGGTTTGCGCAAAAGTTATAGCGTCTACAAACTAGGGTACATTTTCTGGAATTTACACAGCTTTTAGTTTATGACTGCCTATGTCATTTCTTGAGGTGCTAAAATGGCAGGGCAGTACAAAACCCCCCCAAATGACCCCATTTTGGAAAGTAGACACCCCAAGGAAATTGCTGATAGGCATGTTGAACCCATTGAATATTTATTTTTTTTGTCCCAAGTGATTGAATAATGACAAAAAAAAAAAAAAAATAAAAATATTTACAAAAAGTTGTCACTAAATGATATATTGCTCACACAGGCCATGGGCCTATGTGGAATTGCACCCCAAAATATATTCAGCTACTTCTCCTGAGTACGGGGATACCACATGTGTGGGACTTTTTGGGAGCCTAGCCGCGTATGGGACCCCGAAAACCAATCACTGCCTTCAGGATTTCTAAGGGTGTAACTTTTTGATTTCACTCTTCACTGCCTATCACAGTTTCGGAGGCCATGGAATGCCCAGGTGGCACAACCCCCCCTCCCCAAATGACCCCATTTTGGAAAGTAGACACCCCAAGCTATTTGCTGAGAGGCATATTGAGTCCATGGAATATTTTATATTTTGACACAAGTTGCGGGAAAGTGACACTTTTTTTTTTTTTTTTTTTTTTTTGCCACAAAGTTGTCACTAAATGATATATTGCTCACACAGGCCATGGGCCTATGTGGAATTGCACCCCAAAATACATTTAGCTGCTTCTCCTGAGTATGGGGATACCACATGTGTGGGACTTTTTGGGAGCCTAGCCGCGTACGGGGCCCCGAAAACCAATCACCGCCTTCAGCGTTTTTAAGGGCGTGAATTTTTGATTTTACTCTTCACTGCCTATCACCGTTTCGGAGGCCATGGAATGCCCAGGTGGCACAAAACCCCCCCAAATGACCCCATTTTGGAAAGTAGACACCCCAAGCTATTTGCTGAGAGGCATGGTGAGTATTTTGCAGCTCTCATTTGTTTTTGAAAATGAAGAAAGACAAGAAAAAACTTTTTTTTTTTTTCTTTTTTCAAATTTCAAAACTTTGTGACAAAAAGTGAGGTCTGCAAAATACTCACTATACCTCTCAGCAAATAGCTTGGGGTGTCTACTTTCCAAAATGGGGTCATTTGGGGGGGGTTTGTGCCACCTGGGCATTCCATGGCCTCCGAAACTGTGATAGGCAGTGAAGAGTGAAATCAAAAATTCACGCCCTTAGAAAGCCTGAAGGCGGTGCTTGGTTTTCGGGGTCCCGTACGCGGCTAGGCTCCCAAAAAGTCTCACACATGTGGTATCCCCGTACTCAGGAGAAGCAGCAGAATGTATTTTGGGGTGTAATTTCACATATTCACATGGCATGTTTGAGCAATATATCATTTAGTGACAACTTTGTGCAAAAAAAAAAAAAAAAATTTGTCTCTTTCCCGCAACTTGTGTCGCAATATAAAATATTCCATGGACTCGACATGCCTCTCAGCAAATAGCTTGGGGTGTCTACTTTCCAAAATGGGGTCATTTGGGGGAGTTTTGAACTGTCCTGGCATTTTATGCACAACATTTAGAAGCTTATGTCACACATTACCCACTCTTCTAACCACTTGAAGACAAAGCCCTTTCTGACACTTATTTTTTACATGAAAAAGTTTTTTTTTTTGCAAGAAAATTACTTTGAACCCCCAAACATTATATATTTTTTTAAAGCAAATGCCCTACAGATTAAAATGGTGGGTGTTTCATTTTTTTTTTTCACACAGTATTTGCGCAGCGATTTTTCAAACGCATTTTTTGGGGAAAAAACACACTTTTTTAAATTTTAATGCACTAAAACACACTATATTGCCCAAATGTTTGATGAAATAAAAAAGATGATCTTAGGCCGAGTACATGGATACCAAACATGACATGCTTTACAATTGCGCACAAACGTGCAGTGGCAACAAAATAAATACATTTTTAAAAGCCTTTAAAAGCCTTTACAGGTTACCACTTTAGATTTGCAGAGGAGGTCTACTGCAAAAATTACTGCCCTCGATCTGACCTTCGCGGCGATACCTCACATGCATGGTGCAATTGCTGTTTACGTTTGACGACAGACCGCCGCTTGTGTTCGCCTTAGCGCAAGAGCAGGGGGCGACAGGGGTGCTTTTTTTTTTTTTTTTCTTTATTATTTTTTTGCTTTTTTATCTTATTTTTAAACTGTTCCTTTCATTTTTTTTTTTTTTAAATCATTTTTATTATCTCGGGGAATGTAAATATCCCCTATGATAGCAATAGGTAGTGACAGGTACTCTTTTTTGAAAAAATTGGGGTCTATTAGACCCTAGATCTCTCCTCTGCCCTCAAAGCATCTGACCACACCAAGATCGGTGTGATAAAATGCTTCCCCAATTTCCCAATGGCGCTATTTACATCCGGCGAAATCTAAGTCATAAAATGCTCGTAGCTTCCGGTTTCTTAGGCCATAGAGATGTTTGGAGCCACTCTTGTCTCTGATCAGCTCTATGGTCAGCTGGCTGAATCACCGGCTGCATTCTCAGGTTCCCTGTTGAGACAGGAGAGCCAGAGAAAAACACGGAAGACGGTGGGGGGGGGCATTCCCTCCCACGGCTTGTAAAGGCAGTCTAGAGGCTAATTAGCCGCTAGGATTGCTTTTACATGAAAGCCGACCGCTGGCTGAAAAGAATGATACCAAGATGATACCTAAACCTGCAAGCATCATTCTGGTATAACCACTCAAAGTCGTGAATGGTGTACCTGAAGACAAAAAAATGGTTAACAATAAAGCACAGTAAACAGTAAAGTATAAATAATTACATACCTGAAAAACAAACATGATAAAACATAATAACAATAACAATAACAATAAAACACTGCAGAATAGAATACAGTAAAAAAAGAGCAGAACAATAGAGAGAGAGAATAGAGAGAGAGAACAATAAAACGACAACTATTTTTTTTTATTTTATATATATTTTTTTTTTTTTTTTACACTTTTTTTGTAACTAACTTTTATAATGGTAACCGGTTCCAGGCTCGGGTCTCTCAAAATGCGATGGCATCTTGGGAGACCCTGTGAAAGTGTGCCTAGTCTGTGCAATGCTGTACCCTACGCTAATACTCAACTAGTAAATGGTAGCGTTCAAAACATTCACCAATGCAAAGACCAGGATTGTCAGGACAGGAGGGACAATAATAGCGGGTGTCACGCCTATATCCGCGCTTGCTGCAGACACAACATCTTTTTGGGGGGGTTCGTTGGGTAGGGGTACTCAGGAGGACATAAAAATGCCTCTCATGCAGCCGACTGCATTTGGTTGGGGATGTGAATGGGGGAAGTACGGGCGCTGCAGAAGCGGTGTGTTCCCAATTAGGATTGGCGAATGCAGCAGGAAGGGCACTATGGGCATGACGGGCCTGTGTTTGTCTTTTTGGTGGCAGCGGGACACTACTTGTGCTTGCCACCTCACCAGCTTGAACTGCACTTATGGGACTCGCCACGTCACCAAGTGTTACTGCAGCGCTGGTTTGACTACGACCGGGGTATACTAGGCCGCTGGTGCTTGCCAGTTCAATAAAAAGCTTCCAAAAAAACTGTTAGCGATCACAGGGATCAGGCCTGACTCTGCAAACGCTGCAGTTATGCGTTTAGTGTTTTGTAAGTGACAGTGATCGATCGATACTGCACTTGGGTGGGCTGGGCTGGGCTGGGCTGGGCCGGGCGGAGGGCAAAACGCAGGTGCTAGCAGGTATCTGGGCTGATCCCGCTAACACTGCGTTTTTGGGAACCCTAAACTGCTGGGGACGCCAGTATAGATCTGATCGGATCAGATGTTGATCCGTTCAGATACTATACCACTAAAGGAGGCGTATGCTGCGTGCGTGGGTGTTAGTGGTACTGGCGCTAACCTGACGCTGCCTGGGGACGGTGCTTGCTAGTTCACCAAAATGCTACCAAAAAAACTGTTAGCGATCGCAGGGATCAGGCCTGACTCTGCGAACGTTGCAGTTATGCGTTTAGTGCCTTGTAAGTGACAGTGATCGATCGATACTGCACTTGGGTGGGCTGGGCTGGGCGGAGGGGCACAACGCAGGTGCTAGCAGGTATCTGGGCTGATCCCGCTAACACTGCGTTTTTGGGAACCCTAAACTGCTGGGGACGCTAGTATAGATCTGATTGGACCAGATATTGATCCGATCAGATACTATACCACTAAGGGAGGTGTATGCTGCGTGCGTGGGTGTCAGTGGTACTGGCGCTAACCTGACGCTGCCTGGGGCTGGTGCTTGCCAGCTCACCAAAATGCTACCAAAAAAAATGTTAGCGATCGCAGGGATCAGGCCTGACTCTGCGAACGCTGCAGTTATGCGTTTAGTGTTTTGTAAGTGACAGTGATCAATCGATACTGCACTTGGGTGGGCCGGGCGGAGGGACAAAACGCAGGTGCTAGCAGGTATCTGGGCTGATCCCGCTAACACTGCGTTTTTGGGAACCCTAAACTGCTGGGGACGCTAGTATAGATCTGATCGGATCAGATATTGATCCGTACAGATACTATACCACTAAGGGAGGCGTATGCTGCGTGCGTGGGTGTTAGCGGTACTGGCGCTAATCTGACGCTGCCTGGGGCGACGCATATCACCGCCGGGCGACCGGGGGGCTAAACCTTTATTCGGTAATAAACGGCGGGTGCCCTGACACTATAAAAAATAAACAAACTAACCAGCGTCACCCGTAACAGTTATACGGTGATCAGTGGTGAAAGGGTTAACTAGGGGGCAATCAAGGGGTTAAAACATTTATTAGGTAGTATATGGGGGTCCCTGTCGCTATAAAACGCTGACGGCGAACCTAAATATTTACCTCACTAACTAGCGTCACCAGCGACACTAATACAGCGATCAGAAAAATGATCGCTTAGTGACACTGGTGACAGGGGGTGATCAAGGGGTTAAAACTTTATTAGGGGGGGTTAGGGGGGTACCCTAGACCTAAAGGGGGGTAATACTAACTGTCCCAACACTGTAACTGTCACAAACTGACACCAATGCAGTAATCAGAAAAAAAAAAAAAAAAAAACTGCTGGTGTCAGTTTGTGACAGGGAGGGGGGGGGTGATTGGGGGGGTATCGGGGGGCGATCGGGGGGGGGATCGGGGTGTTTTGTGTGCCTGGCATGTTCTACTGTGTTGTGTAGTGTTGGTGCACTCACATAGATGTCTTCTCTCCTCGGCGCTGCAACGGAATACCGAGCCGAGGAGAGATGACATCATTTCCTTTGCTGCTGTTTAGCATACAGCAGCAAAGGAAGTAATCTGATTGGCCGGCGGCGATCGCGAGGGGGGGGCCACGAACGGATGGCCTCCCCCTCACCTCCGATCGCCGTGGGACAAAACGGGACCGCCTCGGGCACCGGGGGGGGGTCCGATCGGACCCCCCACCCGCGGGAGGCAAATCACGTACATGTACGTGATTTTGCCTGCCCGTGCCGCCTTGCCGACGTAAATCGGCGTTAGGCGGTCCTTAAGTGGTTAACTGATGTGATTAAATCGCTGCATGCAGAAGAAGCTTCTTCCTTAACTAAGGAGTCAAAGCAAATTTGACACAAAGTCTTCTTCCAACCCTTTGGTAACTTCGTTTTACATGAGGGACATCTATTTTTGATCATTGGATCAGAGCACGTAGCCTGCCAAAAACAACAAAAAAGATCACCAAAGCATCCCAGTGAGTCAAATCTGCCTCCTAATGGGTTCACCACAGGTGCACAGGTAGTACAACAGCCAACTCCCTGTGTCCAGACAGGCCCCAGCCACCAGGAGTAAAAAAATGGAAAGAGAGAGGCACCACAGTATACAGAGTAGACCCCCCACACCCCCTAATCTTGGCCTTGCTGCTGCCACAGAGTCCATCGTGGTGCTGCTTGGTGGTGGCTTAGAACGCCGGTTCCGGAGTCCACCTGCCCTGGAACGCAATATAGGCACCAGGACCGCTCCTCCCCTCTCCCCCTGCGCAATTACCGGTGGAAATGCTGCGCCTGTTCCTCTGTGCCGCCCATTGCCGCCCCTTGCCGGATACCTAATTTCCGGCTGGCCGAGTCTCTACTCTGCCACCAAAAAGATGGTGGCGGCCTGTAACGCCGACATGCTGGGGAACCCTGCGAACGGCTGCTGCCGCCTATGAGCGCCCCCAGAAACAATCAAGCTACCCTTGGTGCAACGGGTGAGGGGCGGACTCTCTGGAGGCAAAAAGGTATGGTGGGGTAGGCAGTCTGGCCTCTCAGGACAGCACCTAAGAGACCCTGACTCCCTGACGGACTAAACACAAAAACTGACGAGCTGTGGGGAGAAGTCTCCTTTTTAAAATTTGGTGGAGCTGGTGTTTCCTGTTTATTAGTGGGTGGAGCCACTCTCTCAGGTGCTGTCCTGAAAAACGTTTAGGGAAAAAGTATTCATACCTCTTGAAACTTTCCACATTTTGTCATGTCATTAACCAAAAACGTAAATGTATTTTATTGGGTTTTTATGTGATAGACCAACACAAAGTGGCACATAATTGTGAAGTGAAAGGAAAATGATAAATACTTTTCAATTGTTTTTACAACTAAATATCTGAAAAATGTGGCATGCATTTGTATTTAGCCCCCTTTACTCTGATACCTCTAATTAGAATCCAGTGGAACCAACTGCCTTCAGAAGTCACCTAATTAGTAAATAGAGTCCACCTGTGTATAATTTAATCTCAGTATCAATACAGAGTGAAGCCCTCGGAGGTTTGTTAGAGATCCTTAGTGAACAAACAGCATCATGGAAGCCAAGGAACTCACCAGACAGATCAGGGATAAAGTTGTGGAGAAGATTAAAGCAGGGTTAGATTATAAAAAAAATCCCATCATCCGAAAATGGAAAGAGTATGGCGAACCTACCAGGACATGGCCATCCACCTAAACTGATAGGCCGGGCAAGGTGAGCATCATTCAGAGAAGCAGCCAAGAGGCCCATGGTAACTCTGTAAGAGTCGCAGAGATCCACGGCTCAGGTGGGACAATTTGTCCACAGGACAACTATTAGTCATGCACTCCACAAATCTGGCCTTTATGGAAGATTGCCATTGTTGAAAGAAAGCCATAAGAAGTCCCGTTTGCAGTTTACGAGAAGCCATGTGGGGGACACAACAAACGTGGAAACAGGTACTCTGGTCAGACGAGACCATAGTTGAACTGTTTGGCCTAAAAGCAAAACGCTATGTGTGGCAGAAAACTAACATTGCACATCACCCTAAATACACCATCATCAGGATCATGTGGTGGGGATGCTGTTCTTCAGCAGGGACAGGGAAGCTGGTCAGAGTTGATGGGAAGATGGATGGAGCCAAATACAGGGCAATCTTAGAAGAAAACCTGGTAGAGTCTGCAAAAGACTTGAGACTGGGGAGGAGGTTCACCTTCCAGCAGGACAACGACCCTAAACATACAGCCAGAGATACAATGGATTGGTTTAGATCAAAGCATATTCATGTTAGAATGGTTCAATCAAAGTCCAGACCTAAAACCAAATGAAAATCTGTGGCAAGACTTGAAAATTGCTGTTTACAGACGCTCTCCATCCAATCCGACAGAGCTTCAGCTATTCTGTAGAGAAGAATGGGCACAAATGTCACTCTTTAGATATGCAAATATGGTAGAGACCTCCTCAAAAAGACTTGCAGCTGTAATTGCGGAGAAAGGCGGTTCTACAAAGTATTGACTCAGGGGGGTTGAATACAAATGTGCACCACACTTTTCACATATTTATTTGTAAAAAACGTTGAAAATCATTTATTATTTTCCTTCCACTTTACAATTATGTGCCTCTTTGTGTTGGTCTATCACATAAAATCTCAATAAAATACATTTACATTTTTGGTTGTAACATGACAAAATGTGGAAAATTTGAAGGGGTATGAATACTTTTTCAAGGCACTGTAGATAGATAGATAGATAGATAGATAGATAGATAGATAGATAGATAGATAGATAGATAGATAGATAGGATTCCACTTGTACTGCAAAAATATGAAGACTACCATTGCTGATCTTCTGAAAGTCTTAAACCATTTGGATGGGGCTTTAAACTCTACCAATACCACATCCTGTAAGTTCTTATGGCCAGCTGTACACATTTAATTTCTTATGGCCCCTGGGTGGGGAAATATGTCCAAATTTTACATCACAGAGCCCCAGGTGCCCATGTTCATGAACTCATATAAAACACATGCATTGGGAAGATTTACCTAAAGTGAATGTTCTGTAAATGGTAGATTCACGGCTAATATATATATATATATTACTATACATGAACTATATAGCGCAGCTCAGCTTGCAGTACCATTCCGGTCTTCGAGTGCTGAGATGACTGACCCCTGCACATGGGCAGGTGTGATATCATCCCACGCTGGTCAATGGAGAGTCCTGAAGACCGGCACTGGAGAGGGACCTTTGGATAGGGGAGTATTCACCCTTTAGTTACGCTTTAAAGATTTGTGTTTTTCTTCTTTTTTTAATCTGTTGAATGTGTGCATAGACTTTCATTGGGGCATTCATAATGGTCGTTTATTGGTGAGACTCTTATCGCACTACAAATCTCTCCTGCTTAGCCTTTTCAAAACAGACTTTTTAGATGTGTGCTAATACTGCTCCAGATGGGTTTGCCTCCGACATCCACATCCCCAAATGTGTTAGGAGTGTGCTCCTGATGGCTATAATTGAACAATTGGGAAAATGTCTTCAATCCTGTATGCCCTATTCTTCAAACTGGAAATTCTAACAGACTCGGTGTATCTAATAACATGAAATAACCACAATGCGCTTGGTAACTGTAAAACATGAGATCTTAGCCAAGATTCATAAGGAATAGTTTCATTTATAGCAATAAAAATGGTCCCTTTTTAACTCAACATAAAGAGGGTCCCGGAGCAGAGGAAAGCAGGGGATCAGCGCAGGGACAGCATGACTTGTGTGGACTGCACAGTCATGCTGTGATACGCTGCTTTGTTTCCCCTTTAAGAAAAGGGGAGTGGCTGTAGCAGGGGAGGTTGCCCGAAGGAAGTTTAGTTGGGGAAGAAGGGGGAAGTGATGTCAGTGGAGAGCGACGGGGAAGAAGATTCGACTCGCTTCCACATTGCTCCACTGTATTCTATAATGGCGGCTTTAACGGCGGCGGCGATGCTCGAACAGCTACGAGTGGTGGCGGCAGCACAAGGGGCAGACTGACTGCAGGCTTAGGTCTCAGCCATCATGAGGGAAGACAGAGCGGCACCGAGCGGGGGGGCCCCGGAGGCTCGACGTGCGCGCCGTTCCAGGCCGCCGGAGCGCTTCAGCCCTGACTCTGCTCCTGGGGGTCAGAGGCCACAACATCAGCCCGGAGGAGGATCAAGCCAGCCATCCCCCAGTGCTCAGCAGGCTCGGGGAGCCAGAAGGTGACGGCCAGCGGTCACAGCGTAGAGGTCGGAGTGCAGGGATGGGGGAGACCAGTGCAACCCACGGTCCCCCCCCCCCCCCCCCCCCAGTGCTTCGCAGATGTCAGGAGCAGCCGGATGGTGAGTCGCTGGGGGCTGCGAGCGGTCAGTCGGACCGCCGTGCATCATCAGTCGATCGGGGAGCTGGCCAGGCGGTCGAGGCGGCCAGCAACCCTATGCCAGCCAGAGGAAGAACCGTGAAGAGCGCAGTTTCGGTGGTGAACAGAGGCAGAGGGAGAACAACTGAGGCCCAGTACGGTCAGAGGAACAGAAGTTCATCTAAGAGGCCAGGACATGGGTCTGGTGTTGCGGCGCAGCGTGTAGGAAGAGAGCAACAGCGGAGACCCCCGGCAGCCAGAGCGGGACCCCCTGGAGTGCAGTCAGGGGTCGTTCGTCAGGAGGAGGTCAGTGACAGATCGGAAGGCGAGCTGTCCGGGTCAGAGAGGGACGAAGACCAGGGACATTCGGCAGCGGTGGATTCCGGAATGGCGGCTGTTGGGCCCTGTCCTGGGCAGCCCGGTGAGTGCAGCTATACTTTTGCTATTTCTTCTTTGTTAGAAAAATTATTAGAGCAGGGCAGAAAAGGGGCTCCCTCCGGGGGGGGGGGGGGGGGTAGTTCAGCAGGGGTGAGTGTGGTTAGGTCACCGGCAGTACAACCTAGGGAGGCTAGCGAAGGGGCGAGCAGTAAGGGCTTGCAGGATTTATTGGCAGGTTTGCGGGATTTAGTACAGCGTTTTGAACCAACCACGGGGGACAGTTCGTCACCAGCGCGGGCATGGGCCACACCACAAGAAAAGGAGACGGCTGCGGTGAGTACGCCTGTGCCAGCGGTCGCGGTTAGTGGAAGTTCGGAGACAATGGCAATTGGAGCTGGGTCGGCTGTAGTTGAGCGGCCTTGTACTTCAACCGGCGTTTCGGTCCCGGCCAGTCAGGAAAAAACAGGGGAAAAGAAGGCGGAGTCAGTCAGATTGGCTGACGCTGCAAAAAGTGAAGTATATGTGTGCTTTGAAGGCCCATTGGGAGCACATCTTAAAGCAGAAGTAAAGGAGAAAATTTGGAAAGGGGACTATGTGGAGATATTCACATTATTGCCTTTAGAGAAATTCAATCTGGATAGATTGAAACCAGAAGAACGCAAGAAAGAGGATGAAGAAAAACGCAGGTATCGGCTGATTGGCTGCAGGCATTTGCTATCCTGGCGAGTGTGGTTGGGGAAAAGGCCCCCGAGCACTGCTCGGCCTTGTTTGTGTACTTAGATGCTATTAGCGAGGCACACTGGACATACGGAGGAGTGGCGTGGCTGCGATACGACGAGCAGTTTTGGCAACGGATGGCCGTCCGACCGTCACTACGCTGGGATCATAAGGACATCAGCCTGTGGATGAAGCTTATGACTGCGGCGAGGGCTCCGAACCAGTTTTTTCAGGCAGGGGTCAGAGGTAACGCAGCTCCAGGACAACCGACCGACAAAAAATGGGGCTTCTGTTGGCAGTTTAATGAAGGCACCTGTAAGTTTGGTGCAACCTGCCGGTTCAAGCACACATGCTCTAGTTGCGGGGGATCTCATGCCCTGTCCAAGTGCTTCAGAAGAGGGAAGGGGCGTGGTGGAGAGCCTGCGAATAAAAGGGACGACTCCAGTGCTGGTGGAAAGGATGCGTCCTTTTCTCAGTAGATACCCCGACCGGGAGGCGGCACAGTTATTAGACTCAGGATTTGAGAGTGGTTTTAAAATACCGTGTTCCTTGGATGCAGCACCTCCCTTAGCAAAGAATTTACGGTCGACCCTCATGCATCCATCAGTGGTTGCAAATAAATTAAAAAAAGAGGTACAATTGGGGCGCATGGTTGGTCCTTTTACCTCGCCCCCACTTCCGGGATTGGTGGTTTCCGCTTTGGGAGTAGTCCCTAAGAAGGAGCCAAATAAATTTAGGTTGATTCATCATCTTTCTTTTCCGAAGGGTGCGTCAGTCAACAATTCGATTGCGCCAGAAATGTGTGTGGTGACGTATACTTCCTTTGATGCAGCGATATCATGGGTGAGGCTCTATGGGCGGGGGGCACTGCTGGCGAAAGCGGATATTGAAACCGCTTTCCGGCTTTTGCCGGTTCATCCGGACAGTTTCCGTTTGCTCGGCTGCCTTCCGATGGGATGTTCTATCTCATGCGCTTTCTTTGAAAAGGTTAGCTCATTTCTTGAATGGGTGGTTAGGGACGTTTCGGGGATCCAATCGGTGATCCACTATCTAGACGATTTCCTTTGTGTTGGCCCGGCGGGTTCCAGCGTTTGTGCCGTCCTCTTAGGGACCTTACAGCACATAGCAGAACGTTTTGGGGTCCCGTTAGCACCGGAAAAGATGGAGGGCCCTACGTCCACTATCGTTTTTCTGGGAATTGAGGTAGATTCCATGAGTATGGAGTGCCGACTGCCGTCGGACAAGCTTGAAAATCTCAAGGCGGAGGTGCGTGGGACCATTGGCAAGCCCAAGGTGCAATTGAGGCAGCTCGTTATTGGGCAAGCTGAATTTTGCTTGCCGAATAATTCCTATGGGCAGGGTTTTTTGCCGGCGGTTGTCGGGAGCGACTGCGGGGGTCACGGCCCCCACTCACTTTGTGACGCTTAACAGGGAACACAGAGAGGACTTGTGGGTATGGCACGAGTTCCTGGAATCATTTAATGGGCGCGCTTTGTGGATGTCAGGTCCCATCAGTAACTGGGATCTCGAATTATTTACGGATGCGGCAGGTTCTACGGGCTACGGGGCCATTTTTCAAAGAACTTGGAGCACAGCCCGCTGGCCCCCAACATGGGTGGAGGCTGGGTTCTTGAAGAACCTGGTCCTGCTGGAACTGTTTCCAATTGTGGTGGCAATGGAAATATGGGGGGAATCCTTTCGTAACTTGAAAGCGCGGCTCAACTGCGACAACCTAGGTGTTGTCCAGGTGATTAATCGTTTGTCAGCCAAGTCATTGCCAGTGGTTAGGTTGCTGAGGCATTTAGTATTGCGCTGTTTGAAACTGAATGTTTTCATCTATGCTGTACACTTACCTGGAGTGGACAACACCTTAGCTGTCTCGTTTTCAGTGGGACAGGTTTTGGGAATTGGCACCAGACGCGTAGCAGCAGGGGGTTACCTGCCCAGACTGGATGTGGACCGTTGCCTTGGGAACGCGGCAAGGTGGATCCAACACTCCGTGAGTAAGGCCACTTGGGACGCTTACTCCAAGGTATGGCAAGAATGGCTGGCATGCTTAACTAGGCTGGAAATCGACCCTGCGAGTCGGGAGGTACCTCAGGCGATGCTGTATTTTATTAATCTGGGATTTGAGCGGGGCATCTCAGCAGCCGCCATCGATAAGAAAATGGCGGGTTTGGCCTCTTTTTTTAAGTTGCAAGGGCTGCGAGACCATAGAAAAGATTTTTGGGTGAGGCAAGCAGTGAAAGGTTACAGGAAAGCGCACAAGAGGAGGGATGGTCAACGCCCGGTGTCTTTTGACATGTTGCACGGCCTATTTAGGCAGATAGAAGGGATTTGCAGTTCAAAGTTTGAAAGCGCTTTATTTTGTGCGGCTTTTGCATTAGCGTTCTTTGGGGTGTTGCGGGTGAGCGAACTGGTTAGCCCGTCTAAGCGTGCAAACGGGGGTCTTCAATGGGATTTCTGGGGGACCAAACAGGCAGACGTTCAGCTGAATGGTAGGCAGCTGGGTATCCCAAGGCAGGAGGCACGGGTAAGGTGGATTGGGTTATCGGGCATGCTGTGGAACAGGGTAAGGTTGGAAGTTCACAAGTTTGCTCGGTGGGACAGGGCTCCAGATGTTTTAGTGCTTCATGTGGGGGGGAACGACATGGGGGTTAGGTCCATGAGGGATCTCATCCGAGATATAAAATGGGATGTTTTACGCCTACAGGCTGCATTTCCTGGGATGGTGATAGTATGGTCAGACATGGTGGGGAGGAGGTCATGGCGCTGGGCTTTGTCTGATAAAAAGGTTGATAGGGCCCGTGTAAAAGTAAATAAGGAGGTCAGCAGGTTTGTTATGAGGAATGGGGGAGTGACCATACAGCATAGGGAGTTGGAGGTGGATACCTGGAGGTACCTTAGGATTGATGGGGTGCACCTTAATGATGTGGGCACTGATCTTTGGGCACTTGGTTTGCAGGAGGGGGTACAGCGTGCTTTGAAGGTGTGGAGGTGCGCGCAAGGGTAAGGTTTTACCCTTTGCGTGCGGTGGCAGTGGTTTGGGTCTGTGAGGAGGAGGAGATTTATGGTATGGAGATATAACATGGTTAGTACCCATATATAATATGGGCTGTTTTATGTACCTTCCGGTTACGAGGGGTTAACCAGGAAGGGGAAAAGTTAGGTCACTGAGAAGGTTGTGTACTGTCTCACAGTCTGGGGTTAGCGACTGGAGGCCTAAAAGTTTACGAGGTTTTACGCAGTGACCCTGTGGGTGTGTTCCCCTCCTAGACTCCAATAAGTTCTGAGAAGTTATTATTAAAAGCTATTTAAAAAGTTATTTAAAAAGTTATTTAAAAATGTTATTTATTGATTTTATATTTTATTAATAAAAGGCCGGCAAGGCCATTTACTCCAACACCTTGTCACGTCATTTGTGGGAGTATTTTGAGGGTATTTAGTTATGATAAGGGGTAGCTTTGAGGACTGAGGTTAAGTCCTTCACAGATCATGGGATTTGGCTGTGCTGATGTGTAATCCACTGTGCCTGCTATACAGTAGGAAAAATAATTATTTGATCCCCTGCAGCATTAATTCGACTCACCATGTTTGGAGGAAGAAAAATGCTAACTGAAAAAAACGCTAACAAGCAGGGCTCTCTAAATCCTGCTGTATTAAATTGTATTGTAACTGTACTGTAAAAAAAAAATATATATATATATATATATATATATACACACACACACACATACCTCTATGTTTGCATCAAGCAAATATTTCAGATTACAGCTGGCCTACTCTGATGCTTACAGTGAACATTTTGGAGTCCGCTGATCATGCACATTATTTCTGAATTTTCACAAACCTGAATATTTAATTAGCAAGGACAACAACCCTGACATATATGTATTTAGAAAAAATACCTAGAAGAAAGTGTTTTTTAAAACAATAAGATCGTGCATTGATATGTTTTTTATAATAAAGAGGTACTATATCCTTTTTAATGTCTGGATAAAGATCAGTGAAATGGAAATAATCTTAGTGTGTGTGTGTGTGTGTGTGTGTGTACAGCTGTCTGCAGGCTTCCGATGATGATGCATGATCATCTTCTAAACAATGTTTTAACCAAGGAATTTTACTGTAAACATGCACTGAAGCATTACAGCAGAGCTCAGAACAGGGAAGGGAGAAGCACAAAGAGTAAGCTAATAGGAGGAGAGAGCACAGAGGTGAGCTCATCAGTGTGCTGCTCCTCCTTTCACTGTTTAACCCCTTCCCGCCGACCGTACGCAGATATGCATACTCGGCTTTCCGGGGTTATACCGGGATGATGCCCGCAGCTGCAGGCATCATCCCGGTACCGTTGTTTACAGCGGGCGATCGGCTACCCGAGTATAACAACCGATGCGGCTAAAAGCCGCTCGGTTGTTATACCAGAGGAGCGGGAGGGGACATCCCCCCCTCCCGCTGCCTCCCGCCGCTGTTACCGGGCCTCCCGTGCGATCGGGAGGCCCGGTGTCCAATCGGGTACCTTCGGCGGCTGGGGGCGGGCTGAAACGAAGCTGTGGGCGGCTTCGTTCCAGCCTCCTCGTTGTAAACGCGGAAGCGACGTCATGACGTCACTTCCCATTTACTCGGCTGCCAATGGCGCCGAATTTAAAAAAGTACACAGTATTCAGAATCACCGTTTTCGGCGATCTCAATACTTTGAAGTGTAAAGGAGGGATGGGGGGTCTTTTAGACCCCTCCATCCCTCCATAAAGAGTACCTGTCACCACCTATTACTGTCACAAGGGATGTTTACATTGCTTGTCCTTTTTTTTCGGCAGCTGGCCATGTTGAGCCGCAACATGCAGAAGACTTTGTAGAGTGGATGACGAGGCCGTCCTCATCCTCCTCATCCTACCTCACCCAGGCTCAGGGTACATTGTCTGGCAAAGCAGCTGCCAACGCAGCCTCTTCCCTCGGCTCAATGGCATCAATCACTCCTTCCCTAGCCCCACCTTGTCCTCCCGAGGAGTCCCCCGAACTGTTTAACCACAGTGTTGCTCCAGGAGGATGCCCAGCGTTTTGAAGGCTCCGATGATGGTACTCAGCTAGAGGAAGGTAGTAACGTGAGCCCAGACAGAGGGGGTGCCCAAGAAGGACAGCAATCTGGCAGTCATGTTCCCCCAGCTGCAGCATACTGCCAGCTTTGCTCCAGTGATGAGGAGGGAGGGGATGATGAGGTCACTGACTCCACGTGGGTGCCTGATAGGCGAGAGGAGGAGGAGGAGTCACATCACCAACAACAAGGATGCCCTCCAGGGGCCAGCTTAAGGGCAGCACACTGAGTGCATCACACCCCAAAGCTCCGCATGTGCAGGGCGCTGCAGTTCCTGTGCGTTATTCAAAAAGTTCTTTGGTGTGGGCCTTTTTTGAGACGAGTGCATCAGATCCCACCTCTGCTATTTGCAACATATGTCTCAAGCGTATCTTGCGTGGCCAAAACATCACCCACTTGGGCACCACATGCTTGACCAGACATATGTTGACCTGCCATGCAGTTCGTTGGCAAGCGTATTTAAAAGACCCACACTAAAGAACAAAGAGGACCTCTCCTTGCTCCTCATCAGCTGGGATCTCCAACCCCACTATACCTTCTATACCTTCAGTCCTCTCTGAGACCTGCGCTGAGAGGAATGAAGGTGTAGAATTAGGTGTGTCACAGCCAAGTACTTGCGGGCAATCTGCTATGGGTACACCGATATCAGATTGCACCAGGCAAATTTCTCTGCCCCAGCTGCTGCACCGCCAAAAGAAGTTAGCTCCCAGCCATCCACATGCCCAGCGGTTGAATGCTAGCTTGGTAAATTGCTAGCACTTCAACTGCTGCCTTTTCAGTTGGTAGACTCTGCCCCCTTCCGTGAGTTTGTGGAATGTGCGGTTCCTCAGTGGCAGGTTCCCAAACGCAACTTTTTCTCACGGAAGGCGATTCCGGCTCTCTACTGGCATGTGGAAGGCAATATCTTGGCCTCGCTGGACAGGGCGGTCAGCGGTAAAGTGCATATTACCGCTGACTCATGGTCCAGCAGGCATTTACAGGGACGTTACCTATCTTTCACGGTGCATTGGGTGACTCTTCTGGCAGCTGGGAAGGATGCAGGACAAGGTGCAGTAGTGTTGGAGGTTGTTCTGCCACCACTCCTCCAAAATTCTACTACTGGTGATTCTGACACACCTCTCTCCTGCACCCCCTCCTCTTCTTCTTTCTCCATGGCCTCTTCCTGTGCTTTGTCCTCAGAAACCAGCGGTGCTCCGTAGGAGTTCAAGGGGCTACACAAGTACGCAGGCCAAAAGATGCCATGCGGTGCTTGAGCTGGTGTGCTTGGGGGACAGGAGCCACACTGGGGAAGAGATTCTGTCAGCTCTGCAGGGGCAGGCTCAGAGGTGGTTGACGCCACGCCAGCTTCAGCCAGGAATGGTGGTTTGCGACAATGGAACCAACCTCCTCTCTGCCCTCCGACAGGGACAACTGACCCATGTGCCCTGTTTGGCTCACGTCCTTAACTTGATGGTGCAGCGGTTCTTGGGCAGGTACCCGGGCTTACAGGATGTCCTGAGGCAGGCCAGGAAAGTCTGTGTGCATTTCCGCTGATCATATAATGCCAGTGCTCGGCTGGCTGACCTCCAAAAGAAATTTAACCTGCCCAAGAACCACCTAATCTGTGACATGCCCACCAGGTGGAACTCAACGTTGTAAATAAATAGATAGGGGGCGCTAGAGACTAAAATATAATAGTTTGAAGTGCAAAAAAAATACTTAATTAAATACCATAATTGATACAAAATTAAATAAGATAAAGTAAATTAATGGCAATAAAGTTAGTACATGGCCTACAAAAGACAATGCATTGATATCAGTGCTGGTGATAAATTTTCCCAATACAGTGAATACATTCTAAAATGAAGTGATATCTTCCAATATGTGCCAAATTCTTGCCGCTGATATAAAGAGTTCCGTCAGCAAAGGAAAGAAGAGAATACACCTTGAAGTAATAGATATCTGCTTACCAGATACCAGTGACCCCTTTACTTAAAAAGAGAGTCACTAGTGCTTATGCAGGATTGTGCCTGCTCACATGGACGGCTGGACAACTGGATGATGCTTTAGGCATGGACCCCTCCGGTCCCAATCGTTCAAGAAAAGGATATATGGGAAACAAAGTCTCCATAGCGTAAAACCATTTATTAAAAGGTTAAAATAACATTGAAAAAGCCAAATGGCCGCTTACATTTGTAGGTGCCTACCCGGCACTGGGGCTGCTAGTTTGTCAGGGTAAGATTGGTGTCAGAGACCCATCACATCGCATCACGGACGGCGTGCGTTCCACCCGGCACGAGAGACAGCCAGATAATCCGGATGTGGGTAAGGAAACACGTGACCACGTACCGCTCCAACGTACGTTTCGTTATGAACGTCTTCAGGGAAGCATGCGTTGGTCACTAGGTTACGAGTTTATATCCAAAAAAAGGCGGGTAAATACGGACGTGACAGGAAGTCTTCCGTTCGTATCAATAAAGTTTCAATGGCATTCAATAAAAAACAAAAAAACAGGAAAACAAGGCTCCCCCTAGTGGCTATAAACCATACGGGTCTAATAGTCACTCAGGCTGAAAAAGATAATAGTTGTCTAGCACCATTGCCTATTGCCATATGGTACTCTACTCCCCCTGCTGGTTGTTTCCAAGTAGGCGGAAAAATCCCCATAGTGTCGATAATATTGTGTTTATTGGTTAATAATGTAAAACCAATAAAAATTAATTAATTTTGGTTGGTCTAGATTACCATAGACAGATGATTCAACCCTGTGATTCCGTGCAGCCACAGTCTCGGAACTCAACGTTGGCCATGCTGCAGCGGCTGCACACGCAGCAGAGGGCCATCAATGAGTACCTGTGTGACTATGGCACCAGGACAGGGTCAAGGGAGCTTGGTTTTTTTCCCCACGCCAGTGGGCCATGATCAGGGATGCATGCACTGTCCTGTCACCATCTGAGGAGGCCACGAGGCTGGTGAGCAGTGACAGTGCATGCATCAGTGACACTGTCCCCCTTGTCCATCTGTTGGAGCACACGCTGCATGGAATAATGGACAGGGCACTTGAGGCAGAACAGAGGCAGGAAGAGGAGGACTTCCTTACCTCTCAAGGCCCCCTTTATCCAGACAGTGTTCCTGCGTGCCCCCCGATCACACAGGAAGAGGAGCAGGAGGATTGTGTCAGCATGGAGGTGGAGCCTGGCATTCAGCATCAGCAGCAGTCTTCAAGGGCTCATTTACAGTCCCAAGAAACCCATGGACTTGTACATGGCTGGGGGGAGGTGGCTGTGGATCATGTCGTCCTTATTGACCCAGAGGACTCCGAATCGAATGCCTCAGCAAATCTATGCTGCATGGCCTCCCTGATCCTGCAAAGCCTGCGGAAGGATCCTCGTATTCGTGGTATCAAGGAGAGGGATCAATACTGACTGGCAACCCTCCTTGATCCACGTTACAAGGGTAAGGTTGCGGACCTTTACTTTGACAGTCGCAGAGGGAGCAGAGGATGAAACAACTTCGGGAGACCTTGCAGAAAGGTCTGTGCAATGCGTTCCCAAAGACTGGGAGGTTAGAAACTCCTGTTCCTGGACAACGTGTTGCTGAGTCTTCGGTCAGTCAAAGAAGGAGCGGTGGAAAAGGTGGCCGTCTGACCGATGCGTTCAGACAATTTTTTAGTCCGCAGCCCCAAGGTATGATCGGTTTCAGCAACCATCGCCAGCGTCTGTTTTACACCTTTCCCACCGAAAATCCTCTGGCTTACTGGGTCTTGAGGATGGATCACTGGCCAGAGTTTGCACAGTATGCAATTGAGCTACTGGCCTGTCCTGTATCCAGCGTTCTTTCGGAACGCACATTCAGTGCTGCTGGAGGCTTTGTAACCGATCACAGGGTGCGCCTGTCCACCGACTCGGTCAATCGACTGACCTTCATAAAAATTAATCAGTCTTGGATCACCACCAGCTACCAAGCACCTGATGCTGATGTAACCGAATAATTTTTTTTGAAATGTCAGATCCCTTCAAGACTGCCTATGCTGATGCTGAGTGACTATGCTGTTATGCTGAGTGACTATCCTCTTCCTCCTCAATGATCATGCTGATAGCTTGTAAGAATATTTTTGGCTTTGGGCGCCGCCGCCAGTGGCTAAGGCCCAATTTTTCAGCCCCTGTTTAACAGGGGCGTGTAATTACAATTTTTGATGCAATATTTTGCAAGGTGGGTTCGTTGCTGCGCTCAACTAGAGTATCTGTGAGGGGTTGCAGTGTTGTGGCACCAGCACCAGTGCCTAAGGCCCAATTTTATAACCCCAGTATAACAGGGGCGTGTAATTACAATTTTTGATGCAATACTTTGCAGCAGGGCTCATTCCTGCGCTCCAACTATAGCATCTGTGAGGGGTTGCAGTGTTGTAGCACCAGTGCCTAAGGCCCAATTTTTCTGCCCCTGTTCAACAGGGACATGTAATTACAATTCTTGATCTAATATTTCACAGCAGGGCCCATTCCTGCGCCCACCAAGAGTAACTGTGAGGGCTTACAGTTTTGTGGCAACACCACCACCATCACCAAAGGCCCAATTTTTCTGCCCCTGTTCAACAATGGCATGTAATTACAGTTCTTGATCTAATATTTCACAGCAGGGCCCGTTCCTGCGCCCACCAAGAGTAACTGTGAGGACTTACAGTGTTGTGGCACCAGCACCACCACCACCACCAAAAGACCAATTTTTCTGCCCCTGTTCAACAATGACATGTAATTACAATTCTTGATCTAATATTTCACAGCAGGGCCCGCTCCTGCGCCCACCAAGAGTAACTGTGAGGACTTACAGTGTTGTGGCACCAGCACCACCACCACCAAAAGCCCAATTTTTCTGCCCCTGGTCAACAATGGCATGTAATTACAATTCTTGATCTAATATTTCACAGCAGGGCCGTTCCTGCGCCCACCAAGAATAACTGTGAGGGCTTACAGTGTTGTGGCAACACCCACACCTAAGGCCCCAATTTCTGCAGAGTATATAGGGCAGGCCCCTACTTTCAAACATCCAACTTACAAACGACTCCTACTTGCAAATTGAAGGAGATAACAGGAAGTGAGATGAAATCCACCCCTAGGAAGGGAAATTCTCTCCTGTAAGAGTTAATTTGGGAAAAACGTGTCTCCTCTCCACTGATGCTTTATCATCTATCCTTGTTTCACTAAAAAACCCACATTTTCAAAAAACATTTGTCATTGGGACAGAAAGTGAGGTGAAATCTTCTGAAGAGGTGCACAGACAGCAAAACAAATATTACAGGGGTAATAACCCTTCCCTATGTTTTCCAAAAAGCTTAAAAATAGATTTTTTTGGCGGGAGGTACACTTTAAAAATGTACCAGTTCAAAATTACAAACAGATTCTACTTAACAACAAACCTACAGTCCCTGTCTTGTTTGCACCACCTGCATACTGCTGTTCAGAGTATATAGGGCCTGGTGGCCCCAAGCCTTTCCTTTTTTTAATTTGGGTGCGGGGTTCCCCTTAATATCCATACCAGACCCAAAGGGTCTGGTAATGGACTGGGGGGTGGGGGGTACCCATGCCATTTGTCTCACTGATTTTCATCCATATTGCCGGGACCCGACATTACATTAAAGCCGCAAGCAGTTTTAAATGACTTTTATTCCTTTAAAAATGTCATTTTGTGCAGGGACTGTTCTAAGCACGGGAAACACGCGTCACTTTACAGGCATACTGTAGACACCCCCCAGGTACGATATTTAAAGGAATATTTCACTTTTTTTTCACTTTAAGCATCATTAAAATCACTGCTCCCGAAAAAAACGGCCGTTTTTAAAACTTTTTTTTGCATTGATACACGTCCCCTGGGGCAGGACCCGGGTCCCAAAACCCTTTTTAGGACAATACCATGGAAATTAGCTTTTAAAATTAGCACTTTTGATTTTGAACGTTCGAGTCCCATAGACTTCAATGGGGTTCTAAAGTTTGTGGGAATTTTCGGTCCGTTTGCAGGTTCTGGTGCGAACCGAACCAGGGGGTGTTCGGCTCATCCCTAACGGGGATATGTGGTTTTCTGAGTACAGCCGCAGCATGTCATTTATTTGTACAGGTGACTGGTTCTCTGTCCCGTGCAAATCAGCCCTAAGCAGAATTAAATCTCATTTTGTTAGGAGTAGCAGCTTCTCAGACATGCCTCTTATCAGGCGGACACAGTGCTGAAGGGACATCATTTAATACCGACAGCTATACAGAACAAAGTCCAGCTCGCAGTACAGTAAGCATTCACATGTGCTCAGAGACTTTGGCTGCAGGGCGGTCGGATAACTCTTGGAGGGCGTACTATAATGTCCTCCCAGAATCGCATGCACCTGAGAATATCCGTGACCGCCGGCATTATGGATCACGGTATAGGGCCGATGGCAGCGGCCCTTTACAACAGTTGTAAACAAGCTGGCACATACCTGATTCATCTCTCCGGGTAGAGGGGGAGAGGAGAGGGGGAGAGATCGGTTGCAGCAGCGCTGTGGGATGGATCTTTAGTGCCCACAGCACTGCTCTGTGTCAATTCCTACACTCATCCATCCATGCTCAGCCATCCCATACATACAGTCATCCCAATCCATACTCACAGCCATCCCCACCCATACTCAGCCATCCCCATCCATGGCTCATCCATCCCCATCCATGGCTCATCCATCCCCATCCATGGCTCATCCATGCCACATCAGTTCTCATCTGTGCTACATCCATGCCACTACAGTGACCATCAGTGCCTCACAAAAGTGTGTGTGTGAGAAAACCTGACAATATGACAATTTTGTGGAAAAAAAATCTTAATTTTGCAAAGAATTTTGGGAAAAAAATTACAACTTCAAAAAACTCACCATGCCTCTTACTAAACACCTTGGAATGTCTACTTTCCAAAAAGGGGTCATTTGGGGGGTATTTGTACTTTCCTGGCTTGTTAGGGTCTCAAGAAATGAGATAGGCCGTCGGTGCATCAGGTGTGATCAATTTTCAATGATTGGCACCCTAGATTGTAGACTCTATAACTTTCACACAGACCAAATAATATACACTTATTTGGGTTATTTTTACCAAAGAAATGTAGCAGTATAAATTTTGGCCAAAATTTATGAAGAAAAATTACAAATTTGCAAACTTTTATAAACAGAAACGAAGAAAAATATATATTTTTTTACAGAAATTTTTGGTATTTTTTCATTTATAGCGCAAAAAAACAACCACCCAGAGGTTATCAAATACCACCAAAAGAAAGCTCTATTTGTGTGAAAAAAGGACAAATTTTTCATATGGGTACAGAGCTGCATGACTGAGTAATTCTCATTCAAAATGTGAGAGCAACGAAAGCTGAAAATTGGTCTGGTTAGGAAGGGGGTTTAAGTGCCAGTGGGTAAGTGATTAAAGTGACCCTGTCATCAGTGTCACTTGAATATAAAAGCCTACCTGCTAAAAGAAAAATGAATATAGTCAGCACTTCTTTAACTGCTGCCATTTCGCTGCAAGTATCCCACATCTCCAGGTCCATGGAATATCAGTCTACCCTGCTATGCACTGTGTTTTCTCTGATCAGGCATGTGCCTGCTGTAGCAATATAGGAGCTGATGGAGAAACCACAGCGTGCAGCGGGGGAGCAGATATTCCATACACCCAGAAGTGTGGAATATGTGAAGGGGCCAGAGAGGCTTTTCAAGTAATTTCACTCTTCTTTTAGCAGGTAGGTTATCGGAAACAAATGTTCCTGTGCTGACAGGGTCACTTTAAGGGAAGAATACGGGGTGGTCTTTGCTGACCTCCTAGTTGCCTTGCTGTCCCTGACTTCAATACTTTCCGGGTCAATACTCTGAGGCAACCCTTCAGAGTAAAAGGGTAACTCCACTTTCGTGGGGAAAAAAATAGCAAATAAAGTAAAAATAATATAGCACATATGATTGAGATACTGATCTTATTGTAATTGAATGTTGTTAAAAATTACCTTTCCTTTTCGATCGGCAGCCACTGTAATTTTTTGAGAATGCATTGCAATATGGCTGCATAAGGAATATAATAAGGAAGTTCATAGCCAGAGTAGCCAATAGCTGCCCTAGCATCGGTTTTCGTCCGTCGGACTAGCATACAGACGAACAGATTTTTCGACCGGACTTGAGTCCGTCGGAAAGATTTGAAACATGTTCTAAATCTAAAGTCCGTCACATTTTCGACAGAAAAGATCCGCTGCAGGTCCGATGAAGCCCACACACGTCGGACAAGTTTGGTCGAAAAGTCGCAGCATTAGACTACATAAATGTATCTACTCTTTGTCATATTAAATAATTGCCTCTGAATTTATTTATTACTGGTTTTTGTAATAAGTTAAGAATTTATGTTTTCAGTTCTCTGTGTTATAGTTAGTTTAACATTTGTTACTATGTCTGATACTACACTTATTGTGCAGTTGAGTTACCCTAATTCAATGTATAACTTGTACCTTGTTCTTTGGGTATGCTCTACCCATTTTAACTGTTTGTATCTTATTTGACTTTATGCACAATAAAAATATATTTTCTGATAAAAAAAATAAGTTAAAAAATGACTGAAGGTCCACTTAAAGTGGACCTTCAGTCATTTTCAGTCATTTTTTCAACTTTCCATCTATTAAATCTTCTGCCCTTGTTGTTTTAACTTTGGATAGTAAAACATTTTTTTTCTGCCAGTAAATACCTTGTACAGCCCACTTCCTGTTTCTGGTCTGGTAAAAAGCCTAGGCTTATGACCTCATGCACAACTCTCTCTCACTATCGTGAGAGTTTGCCCAGGAAGGGAGGAGGGATGAGTCATAAGAGGGCCAATGAGAGCTGCAGAGCTGGAAGTGTGCCTCTGTGTGTCTGTGTAAATCCAGGAAGTGAACAGACAGTAGCTTCAGCTGCCCACAGTTAAAATGGATGCAGCCAGACTCAGTGGAAGGATATTTCTGCAGCATATTTGACAAGTACAGAATCACAGTATATATAAAATAATATGAAAAGTAGTTGGAGGTAAGCTTCAGAATGGCAAAGATGTTTTTTTTTTACAAATTATGTGAGCTGACTGCAGTTCCTCTTTAAGCTGTGAAAGGCAGATGAAGACCGGCACGGAGCCCACTTACACTCCTGTAGCTGATGATGCAAGTCTGAAAAGGAGCGTCACACACTGCTGGTATCATCTACAAGAAACTTTATTGGAGACTGCTCAGACAGGACATGATTCTGCCATGGTGTTCAGTCTGAGCAGTTTCCAATAAAATTTCTTGTGGATGATACCAGTGTGTGACCCTCCTTTTCAACTGGCAAAGAATTGTATTATGTCCATAATAATTCTAACCAGATGTCAAAGCACCCCTCCCCCCCACATCAGATGTCAGGAGTCCGCCCACCATCAGAAGTCAAGAGCCCCCCACCCTCCCTTACGTCACAGCGCACCCCCCTTACCTTTTGCTGTTGCTGGGAAGAAGTTGAGGGCAGAGCTGGAAAGCAGAAAGTGCAGGGTCTGGAGGAGGACCAGAGGAGGGCTGGAGTCAGCTGCCGGGGTCTTCTTAATGCTGGGACCAAGGGAGGCAGAGAATATGTGGTGCTGCGACTGCACAGAGAGGCACAGGATCAGTAGGAGGAGTTCTGTCTTTCTATCCGCTGCTGAATGCTGAGATTGGAAGGGGCAGAGATGAGCTTCTCCTCGGAGGCACAGAGAAGTGCAAGATCTGGCGGAGGAGTTCTGCACTTCTATTTGCTGCCAATTGCTGAGACAAGGTGGTGTGGAGACAAGGAGGGTGTTGCAGTTGCAGGAGAGGTACGAGGGCCATATGAAATGGGCTGGAGTGCCAGACTCGGCGAGTTGTGAAATTGATATGTAATCTGCCGTTTAAAAAAAAAATTATATTAGGACAGTTTTTGCATGAAAATTTTTCATTTACAAAATAAAACATTACATTGGTGTGAAATCATTATTTTTCTGCATAAAATGAACATTTGAAATTCTCGGTTAATAAATTTGAATTTTATCTCAGGAAAAGTAGACGTTTACCTAGTACTTACCTCCTCTGGTACTTACCTTCCCCATTACCCCTCTGCTTCTAGTCCATATACTGCTAGACCAGAGGTTTCTGTTCAATATGCTGATCATTTCAAAGCTTCTACAGGCCTTTACACATTCACTTTACCTCCATGTGCCAATACTTGGGGCAGTAGAGAGGATACTCTGGCACTAAGCATTGAATTGTGAGTATGCATGGGAAATAGCATGTGTTATTCCAAACCTGAAAGTACCTTTTGTATCTGGGTATTTCCTGCTCAATCTGGGGAAGGGCGAAGCAAATTTGCCTAGGTTAATTTTGTGAACTTGTTGGCAGGTGCAATTAGCTTGCCTGTCCCTAGATGGCTATGTTGCCATTATGTTATGGTAAGGGGTAGACAAGTGCAATTCGTTTCGTTTCAATTTCTTTTTTTTAACAAATTTTTCAGAATATTCAGAAATTCAAAAATTTGAAAATTTATACATTCGTAAATTTGAAAATTCTTAATTCGTAAATTCATACATTCCTAAATTCGAAATTTAGAAGTCCAAAAACCCGAAAATCTGAAAATCTGAAATAATAACTAACTAATAATTAACTTAACTATTACTAACTATTAAATTATAGGTATTGGATTTTTTTTTTAAATTTGGCTGTTAGTGAACGTAACGAATACGAATTTATCTGAAGTTCTGAATTAACCGAAATAACGAATTCCGTATCTAAACGAACGGAACAGAACAAATTATTAATAATAAATAATACAAATGTATTATTATTATTTATTATTAATTTGTTCCGTTCCATTCGTTTAGATGCGCATTCGTTATTTTGGATAATTCGTAACTTCGCAAAAAATTTGTATATGTTACGTTCAGTAACAGCCAAATTTGAAAGGAAATTCCAATACCTATAATTTAATAGTTAGTTATTATTAGTTTCTTAGTTATTCTTTTGAATTTCCTGATTTTCTTTCTTATTTTCGGATTTTCGAATTTATAAATTGCGATCATAACGAATGACCCGAAAAACGGAAAAAAAAAACAAAAACGAATGAAACGAAAACGAAAAAAATTTTGCGGCAGTGCACATGTCTAGTAAAGGGAAAGTTGTAATCAGATGTTATCCCCTTTTAGAGAAAACCCTCCTCTAGTGATGTAGTGGGTGGAGTTAATGCCCATATAAATATAAATCTCAGCTGTGGGTGGCCCAGGGAGTCCAGTATATGGGAACAGGATGCCCCAGAGCTGCAAAGATGTAATCCTGTACTGAGCTGATCCAGGGGCTGAATGTGAGTTTTCTGTATTTTATCTTCTCTTGTGGTATTGTGGTCACTTTCTTAAAGGGCACCCTGCGCTGAATATTCATATAGTATAAAAAAATGTTCTGTGTAGGTATCATCCTCAATTGTAGTGCTACCCCCAAAGGAACCGCTGGGTGATTGAGTTCCTGGTTCTAAGCGATAATGACCCCTCAATCAATACTGTACCCTCTGACAGTGATTTTTTTCAACCTTTTTTCAGTAAAGACACCCTTTAAAATTGTGCACACTCTCGAGGTACCCTATTCTAAAATGTAAAAAAACTAAACTAATAGTTTTACATAATGCAGCAATATCCACACATGTAGAATAACGAACATTAGAGATGATTAACTACTTGCCGCCTGCCCACCGCCAAATGATGGAGGGACGGTGCGGCTCTCTTTCTCAGTGGACATCAAATGACCGCGGGGGCGCGCAGTGAAGAGCTGATGAAGCGGCTCTTTAACCATGTGATCGGCTGTGTCCAATCACAGCTGGTCACATGGTAAATGCGGAGGTGCCAGTAATCGGCTCTCATCTCCTCACACTGACAGAGTGTGTGGCGGGAAGAGCCGATCAGCAGCATCTCCTCGCAGGGGACACCCAGACAGGTAATCAGGGCACTGATCATCAGTATCCTGATTAGAGTAAAGTCCCCCAGTGCCACAAATCAGTGCCCATCAGTGCCACCAATCAGTACCCATCATTGACACCAATTTGTGCTCATTAGTGACACCAATCAGTGCCCATTCAAAATGAATGTGCTCATATCGCACCGCACTGAATCGCATGTGGAATGTGGTTCCTGTATGATTCATATGAGGTTCATAGTGTGAACCAAGGCTTATTCTTCCAAAACACACTGGTACTGACTAGCATAATAGTGTTTCTGTTCTCCTTTAGTTTCTCTCACTCAGCTAATGTGACCCCAGTGCTGATGGGGCAGGTGAGGGGCAAACAAGGATGCTGTGTAGACACCTGATGTCCTTCTTATCAACCAATGATGTCAGTGGTTGATATGGTGCACAATGATAACCCGTGGCTTTGTGTAACTAAAAGACAGGTTTCATCCACCCACTGGTTTGTATACAATTTTGGGCAATTTTTAAGTATTTTGCCAAGGCACCCCTGAAGAAACCTGATGGCACCCTGGTTAAAAAATGCAACTCTGACACACCAAAGGTGGAGAAAAAGATGTTTGCACTGCAGAAAATAACAGTGACAATAACTGTATATAATAGCAAATAGCAGTTGCAATAATGTAAGCTCTGCCCTCATTTTGTAAAGCGCTGCGCACACTGTTGCGCTATATAAATCCGGTATAATAATAACAATTCATAAATGAGATATTTTCAAACCTAATCTCACAGGGTACCTGAAACCTGGCTCAAAGGGGCAAAGCTCACACCTCCTAGGCTCCTTGTCACAGTCTCTCCTTAGTCCCTTCCACCAACCAGTGGTATATCTGTTTGAGGTCAAAAACTTTGCTGGGGAACTCCTAAACAGAATTTTTGTAATTCCAACAGAAAGGAAAATAATCTTCAAACAAATCCCTGGGGATCCCAAAAGGGGTGATACAGTCTCTTTAAATAGAAGAGCAGTAAAGATGGTGAGCAGCAGTCTTTCACCACTCAGAAATTTGTTGTAGAGTCTCCTTCCTCTCATGGGTGTCTGGAACACTGCACACACAATTAGGTTGCCTCCTGTGGCCTACAAGGGTGATGGTAGTGGCTCTGATCAAAGTTGTAGCGATCCTAGGGATCTAGCAAGGTGACATATTTTCCCACCTGAGCTGTGGATCTCTGCAGCTTCTCCAGAGTTACCATGGGGCTCTTGGCTGCTTCTCTGATTAATGCTCTCCTTGCCCGGCCTGTCAGTTTAGGTGGATGGCCATGTCTTGGTAGGTTTTCAGTTGTGCCATATTCTTTCCATTTTTGGATGATGGATTGAACAGTGCTCCAAGAAATGTTCAAAGCTTGGGATATATTTTTAAAACCTAACCCTGCTTTAAACTTCTCCAAAAATTTATCCCTGACCTGTCTGGTGTGTTCCTTGGCCTTCATTATGCTGTTTGTTCACTAAGGTTCTCTAACAAACCTCTGAGAGCTTCACAGAACAGCTGTATTTATACTATGTATAAAATTCACACAGGTGGACTCTATTTATTAATTAGGTGACTTCTGAAGGCAATTGGTTCCACTAGATTTTAGTTAGGGGTATCAGAGTTAAGGGGGCTGAATACAAATGCACGCCACACTTTTCAGTCAGTGGTGATCGGCGCGTGGGGGAGTTACAAGCTTCTCCCCCTGCGGCTTTAGTGACATACAGCGGTGATCGGTGCTTGTAACTCCCCCACACGCGATCACCGCTGACTGTCACCTCATCCTCCTCCATGCCCCCTCCATTCCTCTGTCCCCCTATGCTGTTCCCCTCTGTTTCTCTGTCCCCCTCCATTCCGGCGTTCCGCTGTCACCCTCCGTTGTTCTGTCCTCCTCCGCTGTCCTCCTCCGTTGTTCTGTCCCCCTCCGTTACACTGTCCTCCTCCGCTGTCCCCCTCTCCGCTGTGTGAATGGACAGAGTCAGCTGACTCTGTCCATTCACATAACTGAAACATTGTAATCTCCTGTGATTACGATGTGTCAGTTTATGAATGGAGAGGAGCCGCTGTCTTCTCTCCATTCATTCTCAGTGCAGCTGAGGCTGCAGAGAAAGGGACTGGGGAATCTCTATCCTCGGTCTCTTTCTCTGTCTCAAAGGGGAGATTTCAGAGGTCTGTTAAGACCCCTGATATCTCACCAAAGCCCCCCAACAGGGCTGATCAAAAAAAAACAAAAAACACACATATTGCAATAAAGAATTAAAAAAAAGATTGTAAAAAAATAATGAATGTAAATAAAAAAAAAAAACACACAGAAACCGTTCACCACCCACCCACTACCCCCCTAAAAAAAAAAAAAAAAACAAAAACACTGTCACGTGACATTAAAAAAAAGTATCGGTAATCGGTATCGGCGAGTACTTGAAAAAAAGTATCGGTACTTGTACTCGGTCCTAAAAAAGTGGTATCGGGACAACCCTAATATTAACCTTTAAAATTAGCACTTTTGATTTCTCCCATAGACTTTTAAAGGGTGTTCCGCAGCTGTCGAATTTGGCGTGAACACCCCAAATTGTTCGCTATTTGGCGAACGGGCGAACAGCCAATGTTCGAGTCGAACTCACGTTCGACCCGAACATAAAGCTCATCCCTACTCGGAAGCCCTTGCACCCAGATTGCTACAATTATATTTGGACTGTTTCCAGAAGGGGAGCCTTCCTTCTTCCTTTTATGAGGCTCACATAGTACTCTTAGCCAAGCCAGATAAGGATCCACTACAGTGCTCTTTATATAGACCTATATCATTATTAAATATGGATTTCAAAATACTGACTAAATTGCTAGCTACTAGACTTATGTCGGTCTTGCAACAGGTTATTTCCCCTGACCAGACTAGTTTTATGCCCAAGAAAGCCACGGATATTAATCTACATAGGGTTTTCATGCATACTCAGTTAGGCACAGGGCCGGTGCTACCACTAGGCAAACTAAGCAGCCGCCTAGGGCGCACTGCTGCCTAGGGCACCCGGCCACTGGTGTTCCTACTCTCTTCTCTCTGCAGCAAGCAACTAAGTCTTAGTATCAGCAGGCAGCCACCGTTCCGTTCGCACATTCATTGATGGGCACTGGAGAGGCTGCATTTGATGGGCGCTGGTAGGCTTCATATAATGGGTGCTGGTGAGGCTGCATATGATGGGCGCTGGTGAGGCTGCATTTGATGGGCGCTGGTGAGGCTGCATTTGATGGGCACTGGTGAGGCTGCATTTGATGGGCGCTTCATTAAAAATGTGGGGTATACATAGGCAGGGCAAAGGGAGTGGAGTCAGGGGTGGATGGGGGGGTGACAAAATGAGGTTTCGCCTAGGGTGTCCAAAATCCTTGCACCAGTCCTGGTTAGGCACAGATATTTCCAGTGGTGGGATATTGGTCTTCCTTGATTTGGAAAAGACCATTGATTCCGTGGATTGGAACTATATGTTTACAGTGTTGGAAGTGTTTGGCTTCGGTTCTCACTTTAGAAAGTGGATTGACATTCTCTATCACTCCCCAACCGCGACCATGAAATTGAACGGCAACTGCAAAGCCTCCAAGGTAGCCAAAAGTTCCTCCACATCAAATGACGCTATAGGTGATTACAGAGTCCTATAAAAGAATACAAATGCCTGTAAAATATTTTCCCTGTCATTTAATAATATTCCCGATGGGGAAGAGATACAAGGGACTACGTTCAGAGATGTATCCACTGCCATCAATAGCGCTAACAGTTTACCATTTTTATCCCCTTTTTCGAAAATGCGCGCCGCACTCTTTTGCAGATGACAGGTAGCCATGTCTTGATAATGAATAGACACATTCCCCCCTGCAAACTGCAACCTAGCCAACGTATCTGGGGAGGGCAAGTCAGCATGCACCCGTGCACATTCCTGTTCTTTATCCTGAAGGTGCATCTCAACACTGTTGTCCTTTCTAAAGGCTTTTATGGCTGATATATACTGTACATCCTCCTAGTAGTGGCCTGGAAGGCATCCCATTCAATCTGCATTGTGGCTGATCCTTCATTAATCTGCCAATATGTGTCTATGTGTGGCTTCAACACTTCTTCCACAATGGGCTCTTCCCACCCAACCAGGGGATAGACACCAAGCCCTCCTAGACCCATGAGGTCCTAATTGCAGGATAACCTGTAATGGGGTGTGATCTGAGACAGAGATATGAAGTCTCTGATACCAGGGGCAAAAGGTTATTAGCGAAAGCCATATCTATCCTGGAGGAGGAAGCATGTACGGAGGACAGATATGAATAACATCTCTCTGTGGGATGCTTCCACTGCCAAAGTTCAGTAAGACCTGTAGCCTCTACCCAATACAATAAATCAAGATTAGGGGTCCTCTGTGGGTTTGACGTGTCCAGTGCATAGTCTAAGATATTACTGAAATCACCGGCCACCAGCAACTTAAACGGGACATAAAGGGCAAGTTTCTCCTGTACCTCATAAAGGATATTCCCAGAAAAAAGGTGGAGGAATATACATATTAACACAGGTTAAGCGATGCGAGTAAACATCTATCAGTACCACTAAATATCGTCCCCCAGGATCTATAATTACTGCCTTTATGGAGTTAGGTAATGATCTATGAAGCAATATTGACACACCCCTAGCATAGGAAGAGAATGTGGCATGTATGGCTCTGTGCATCCAGGGACGTTTCATAGCTAAAATCTTACTCCCCAACAGATGGGTTTCTTGCAGGAACATAATGTGAGGGTGGTAGGCCTGTATTTTAACACCAGAGCCCTCTTAAATTTAGAATTTAGTCCCCTGACATTCCGGGAGATAACGCTAACATTTAAAAGGGTTGGAAAATCCTATGCATTAAGGTGAAAAAACTTCTGACACTGACCGGCCCCCAGCCCACCCCCCGATTTACTCACCTGAGCCCTTCGATCCCTCGGCAGAGACACGCTCTTCCTCTCTACCCGGGCTTCCGCTGCTGTCCATTAAATCCAATGATGCGGGCGCCGGGGGAAGGGGCCGAGTCTGGCATTCTGTGTCTATAGACGCAAATGCTGGACCTTTATACTTTTACACTTCACTTTAAACACCTGACTGTAATTCCCAAAAAGGCCACAAGATAGAAGCCTAGGATCAAAAGTAAGGTGCAGAGTTACGCAGAGCCACAGGTCATGCTGAAGAATACAGGTAAACCAATAACACACACAACATTGCAATACTGCTTGTTTCTGGATGCCACAATTCCCGTGATCAGGGAGGAACTCGTGATGGCACCACACTCCCACTCGCGCAGGGGTGGTAAAAAAAAGAAAAGAAAAAGAGAAAAACAAAAAAAGAATAAAAACTCACAGTCCCATCAAATAGTCCATCAGTCCCTGTCTCACCAGTATAAAATAAACTAGCAGGCAGACTTGATCCCAAAACAAAAAACTCAAAACTGGAGCGCACTTCTTGAAAATTCACTCCATAAAGGTAGGAGAAAACAAGGGTATATGGAAGGGGAGAAGTCAAGTCTTACAACACGTAAGTTGTAATGTAAGAACAAGTGCAGTTCTTGAACACCCAAACTTTTTAGAGAGAACTCCAAACTCCACGCAGACTTTCGGATATGGAACACTAGATATCTATGCATTGAAAGCAACATACTGAAGTCAATAAAGTCTTAAAAGAAAAAAACCCATAGGAATAAGCTCACACATTGTTCAAACATGGTAACCAGGATGTGTTCAGCTTAAACTTGCAGGATCACAAGAAAACAAAAGCAGTCAACCTTTTCCACATCAAAGAAAAATATAATCCAGGGTATCCAGGCCAATCAGAGACATCCGATTGGCCCCGATATTCAACACGGAGCTTGCTGGGGTATAACATGGCATAGGTGATCCCCTTTTCTCGCAACCGTTTCTGTACCTCCACAAATGTGCGTCAACGCTTCTGCAGTTCCGGAAAAAATTTGGAAAGAAATGTAGCATAGTATTTTCAAATTGGAGCTCTGTTTGTTTCCTAGCTTCAGCAAGGATTAGGTCTCTGTCACGATAGTTCAGGAAACGAACTAGAAATCGCCCAGGCAGGGCACCCTGCAGTCTCAGACCCATCGGGACCCTGTTGGCACACTCCACGATGTATGCGGAGGAGACTTGCTGTAAAGTGAGGATATCCTTAAAGAATTTTTTAGCAAAGCTGGTAGGGTTCAGGCCCTCTGCTCCCTCTGGAAGACCCACCACTCTCACAATGGATTTGGCGCAGTCTATTTTCGGCATCCTCAGACCGTGCCATCGATACTTTGTGCGGTATAGTTCAGCAACATTTTGATTAATGGTGGCCACATTATCCTCTATATCAGAGATACATTTTTCTGCAGAAGTAATACGGCCTCTGAACTTGTCAAGGTCCTGTCTGATAAGACCGCACTTCAGGGCCAGGGTATCTATTCTGCCCATTACAAGCATTTTACTTTCCTCTATGGCCACCAGGATGGCCGCAGTGGAGGCTGTTGCCACTGGCTGTTCCATACCTGTAGGCTGCAGAGGGTCTCCACCGCCCTGCTCCATGTCAAGCAGTAGCCGCAGATCTGTCTGCACTGACACAGCCCATTCGGTTCCCAAAGGCAAGATGGCCACCGCGCGTGTGAGCGCCGAGGGCCTAGGACCTTAGGAGGCGGTTGGATGATCGATGGATCAGGGGGGCGTCCCGACCCTGTGGCAGTGGCTAGCTTCACAGGATGGCACCTAGTGCAGGAGAATTACCGAGGATTTTTTAGCCTGGAAGCCAGGGCTGCATACAGCTAAAGGAGTAATAAACAGTTGAAACAGTACTACACTATTGGGATTCCTTTCTCCTCCATGTTCTGTATGGTATATGGTACAAGATTGGAGGACTGCCATTACATCTGGGATCATCCAGCCTTTAAAGTGCTACACAGTGGCAGATACTGTGAATGCTCCAAACCTCAAGAGGGGGGTGTAATAATCGAGTTATATACTGTATTAATAACTATATTTCAATAATTCATATTGATGAGAAAAGTTCCAAGAAAAATCTGTTAAGTTCTCGTGAAAAACCTCCAAAATTGATTTAATGATCAATTAGCAAAATGTTACAAAAACAATGTCAAAATGTAGAATACAAAAATAGATTATTCCTAAAATAAAGTTTAAATCAGATATGTTTGTGTGTATATCTTGAGATCTGTGTGTGTGTGTGTCTTGATGAAGAGCTGCAGTGTATCTGTCCCTCTCCCCACAGCCTGTCTGTACTCCTACAATTAACCCCCACCTTTCTCCATAGAGGCTGGCTTAAAAAAGGTTCGTTATAGTCCCATAGAAAAAAACGGGAAATTTGAATTTCTCCTTCCAACATTCCTAAGGGTGGGGCTATGAACTATTGTGAGAAAAGCTATCATTTAAAGAATCATTTAACTTACAATATATACATTTCCTTTAAACATATAAAATCCTACATATAAGTATACATATATTTAAAATGCAGTGTTCTTATTAATAGCCTAATCAAGAAATATAATAATGTAAAGAAACAGCTTATATTCTTAACATACTGAAACTTTGTGTCTTTGGAAAGACTGTAATCTAATCTCTTACGATGGGGGAGGTGAAATGGTCTACACTAAATTGTATCCATATGTGAGATGAATCTCTCCCAAGCAATGCATACAAAGCCTATACCAGCATAAACTTATATGAGTATAAAAACCTATATAACTTCACCTTTTCCATACATAGAAGATATATATATATTTATATATATATTTATATATATATAATTCAATTATCACAAGAACTCAACCATTCATAAATTCTGATATTCTAACATTTCCCTCTCAAAATGATTGATTTAACCAATCTTATCATTTTAAATCTATATAAATCTGAATCTAACTCTAAATCCATTTATACCTCAAACGCATCACATCCGTATTCATTCATCCTCAAAGATTTTAAGATAATTGATTTAAATATATATATTCAAATTTGATTCTGTATAAGGAAAAGTGAATTCATAACCCTTCATCTTCATATACCATAAAAAATATTTTCACCCTTATTATTTTCTTTTTCTTTTACCAAATAAATCAATCCCCTTAATTTCATGATTCATAAATGTAACATTGTTGTTCAATACTTTGAAATATAGATATCACTTCAGAAATTTGTTTCATATTTTCCCTCCAAATTGAGTTTAACATAAATCTATAATCCATAAAACCTTTCTAATAACCTTGTCAAAATTAAACATAAAATATGTTCTTAACTTCAATTTGTTCATATAAGTGAGATGATTTCAAAACTAAATACATATTACAATGTAAAGTTAATCCTATCTTGTTTATGTACCTTTAAGAAAAATGTACTCTGTCTTAATTAACACCAGATGTTCCCTCTAACTAGAATGACTATTGTAGGGATGTTTAACCCTTTCAACTCTGAAAATACACTATATATGAGTGTAAAAAATGATGTGTAAAAAATATCTCATCTTGATATAATAAACATGTCCTGTCACATAAAAATGATATATAAAAACTGCAATATATCTGATGGATAAATGATTTCATCAGTAGTCAAAAAAAACTAAAAAGTCCATTATTTTTAGAATGTCCTCTCTTATCAGAGGTTCTCGAGAATTTTTCTTCTTCTTCCTGCACTCTGTAAAGTTGGAAAAACTTTATTGAACATTAAAATGACAACAATAATTATAACGAATGCATCTCTTCTGTCAATTCCTCTCCCAGAACTGATATTCTTAAACTTCAAGATTTTGTTCCCATCTGGAAGGTCTAGAAATATTAAATTTCTTTCTTTTGGTGACTTACAAGTCAGATCCTAAAAAAAAGAATGCAGTATCATTATTGAGAATTTAAATACATGCAAAATATACCTTCATTTACTTATTAATTTTACATACCAAAATTCTAATATTTTATTATGACATACAAACTACATACAACATATTTTAATAATAACATTTCTAATTACCTTACTTTGCTCTATTTTTCTTAAAATTACCTATACTCTAATTTATCATTCTGTGTATTTAAACGACAGGACGCAATTTCTCTTTTTTTTAGTCATAATATAAAATCTTGTTTTCATAAACCAAATAAAAGATTTTAAATTACCCCAGAAGACAAAAGCGAATTGTTTATCCATTCACTTCTCCTCTATAATATTTCAGAGTAATGCGTGCTGTACTATACTTCTTATGCCGCGTACACACGGTCGGACTTTTCGTCTACAAAAGTCCAACGGACGCTGACGGACTAAAGCTGGCTGGTAATCCGATCGTGTGTGGGCTTCTCCGGACTTTCAACGGACTTTTTTAGCCTCAAATCCGACGGACTTTAGATTTGAAACATGCTTCAAATCTTTACGTCGTAACTACGACGGACCCCGAAGTCCGCTCGTCTGTATGCTAGTCCGATGGACAAAAAAACGACGCATGCTCATAAGCAAAAACTAAACGGAAGCACTCGGTCTAGTAAAACTAGTGTTCGTATTGTAGGTAGCACATTCCTCACGCTGCAAAATCTGTGATCGTTGAATGCAGCGCATTTAATGTCTTCTTTACGAATGCTATAAAGAACGAAGATGTTTTGCTGTTCATATTCAAACAGAGTTCTCCCAAACAGATTTCTGGATTCTTTTTCTCTTTGATCTCATGAATGACATGGTATGCTTTTTCAAAACAATGTTTCCATACTAATAATTCTTTTTAAACTTTTTTTTTTTTTTGGTGGAGTCATCTTTTCTTGTAATTTTTATCCAGATATTTATTTTATGATTGTTGTGGAACTTTTTTTCTGTTTATCTCTAAATTTTTTTGTAAAGTTACCACAGGGAACCCATTTTTATATATATTTTTTAAATTTTTTTTAATGTTTGTAAAGTTACCACAAAGAACCCTTTATAATTTTTGTTTTTATAGTGATTTGTTATTTTTTTTATATAAAGTTAACCCAAAGAACCGTTTTTGGTTATGTATCTTTTTTTTTTTAAATACTTACCACTCGAACATTATTAACATTATTTTAATCTATTTTTGTTGTGTTTTTGCAAAATCAATGAGATTGTTGTCCCTTGTTAATTTAAAACATTGTGTCTAAAATCTATGATTTAAAATAAAAAACCTAAACTCAAAAAATATCCATTTCTTTATGGTCTAAATAAAATAAAGAGGAAGTCAACGCTGGAAAAAGTATGTGTACAAGAAAATGGGGATCTTGAGGAGTCCATATAAGAGGGAGCACAATCTGGTCCAAGAATCCCAGAGATCAACAGCACCAGCAGATGATATAGATGTCCCCAGACTGTGGTACTACAACAGCCTGCGTCTTCTGTCAGACCAGACTGAACCCAAGTCATCACTTTCTTCTCTTCCCTGCAGCCTTTCCTCCACGCTGCCCTGCAGCCTTCCCTGCAGCCTTCCCTGTAGCCTTCTTTGGAGGCTGTGGCTCTGGTGTTTCAGTTGTGGCAGGAGGAGGAGGAGGAGGAGGAGGGGGGCTGCCTCATGTAGTTGGGTGTTTCGTGTTAGCGTGCCCTGCAGCCCCTTCTGGATTGTTTCCCCAAATAGTCGCTCACAAATGAGGCGCTGCTCCCAATCCATTTGAAGAAGCCTGCTGGCTAAGTAGCAGCCATAGGACTCTTCCGCTTCGGGGGGGCTCTTCAAAAAACGGGTGGCCTCTTGCATGAGGCGCAGGGATGCCTCCTGTGTGACCGTCCCCTTCCTGGCCCTTTTTTTGGGAAGGTGGAGGGGAAGCACTTGTGATTGGGTCATGCTCCTACTGGGCCCAGCCACCTCACTTGGCCCAGCCACCTCACTTGGCCCAGCCACCTCACTGGGACCAGCCACCTCACTGGGCCCAGCCACCTCCTGCCTGACACTGGGCCCAGCCTCCTCCAGGATGATGGAGAATCCGCCCTCCTCCAGGCTGTCCATGGGCCCGGTCTCCTCCTGCCTGCCACTTTCCACACATTCCTCCTGGATGGACTCATCCTGTGTATAAAAAAAGGACATAGTTTTATTTATTTATTTGGGGTTCATCAATGACACACAATTTGCTTCTCATGACTAGCAAATTCAATGTGAATACATCTCTTTAATAAAAGAGTCTAATCAGACACCCTAATTTTTTATAGCAGGTGCCAAACATATTTAGCCACTCCTGTCAATTGATATGTATACACAATTTTGAGGCCAAAATTATTTTAGACAATTGTAACATCCAGTTAACATCATTAATATTAGTACAGTAAATATTTGTTAATATAATTTACCTGACTCCAGATGGTCATATCCGGTTCATCCAGGATGGAAGACCCAGCTTGCTCCTCATCAGCCTCTGCTGGGGTGGAGGGAAGGGTGGAGGGAAGGGTTGAAAGTGATGCCCTAGCTTCATTCTGGTCATCAAGAAAACGGAGTTGATTGTAGTACCACAGCCTGGGTACATAAACATCATCTGCTGATGCTCCTGATCTCATTGATTTCTGGATCTTCTTATGCTCCCTCTTATACATATTCCTCAAGACCCCAATTTTCTTGAGCAATGTCTCCATTGTTGCTTCCGGGATGGTCGCCTGGACAAAGGACAGAAGTCTCTCCAGCGTTGACTTCCTCACATGCTTTGCATAATACTGAGGGTGTTTCACCTCCCACAAATTCCTCATCTCTCGATATTTAGCTATGAAAGCTGTAAGGAACTCTGGATCCTTAAATAGGGGATTCATTATATCTGGAAAAGATAAAGTCACAAGACAAAAAACACTTATTATTAGGTTTCTGCTAACCCCTCATCATCTTCTCCCTATGTAGGCCTCATCAATCTATCAAGCCATATAGGCCGCTTGCTACAAAGTCATGACCTAAAACCAAAAAAAATTATTTAAAATTACCTTCGTTTTGTAACGTCCTGGTCCACTATCACCTACGCACAGAACGTACGTACGACACGTGCGCAAGGGCCCTCTTTATACACTACGCATGTGTGAAACTCCGCCTGCGTCGCCCGCCCCTGACGTTCAAAATTAACTCATGTTCTCCGCCCCCTAATTCGACGCAGAGAACGTACGTACGACACGTGCGCAAGGGCCCTCTTTATACACTACGCATGTGTGAAACTCCACCTGCGTCGCCCGCCCCTGACGTTCAAAATTAACTCATGTTCTCCGCCCCCTAATTCGACGCACAGAACGTACGTACGACACGTGCGCAAGGCCCCTCTTTATACACTACGCATGTGTGAAACTCCGCCTGCGTCGCCCGCCCCTGACGTTCGATTTTAACTCATGTTCTCCGCCCATTTTTAGTTACGGCGCGTAGTGGGGTAAATAATGGCGGAGACACCTGACATGTTATCTACCTCAGGTAGCGAAAAAAGCCCGGAGGCTGGAACGTCAACCAGATCTGTGAGGCCTAGATTTAAGGCCTCTAATATGAGTTTTGAAGAGATGGTGGAGATGGTGGCCATTCTTCAAAAAAAGGACTATGATGGGAAGTATGGGCCGTACGCACGGCCAAATTTGCGCAAGGCCAAAATAATGGCGAAGGTGGTGGACACTTTGCAGGCTTCTTTTGGGGTCCAACGCTCCAAGGATCAACTTCGCAAAAGATGGTCTGACCTCAAGCTCAGGGAGCCGGATCAATACAGACGGATCCTTAAAGTGCTGAAAAAAAGTAAGTACTTGTCGTGTTTTTCTCTTGTGTTTATTACCTTGTATACTGCTCCATGTGCTTTTCCTTCCTATACGATTTTTTTGCTCATCGTTTCAAACGATCTTTTAATAAACCTTGTTACATATCTATAGATATATCTATCTATAGATATGTGTGTATATATATATATATATCGATATCTATCTATCTATCTATCTATCTATCTATCTATCTATCTATCTATCTATCTATCTATCTATATATATCTATATATATATATATATATATATAGATATATATATATATAGATATATATATATATATATATCTATATATATATATATATATATATCTATATATATATATATATATATCTATCTATATATATATATATATATCTATCTATATATATATATATATCTATCGATAGATAGATAGATAGATAGATAGATAGATAGATAGATAGATAGATAGATAGATAGATAGATAGATAGATAGATAGATAGATAGATAGATAGATAGATAGATCTATATATCTATATATATATAGATATATAGATAGATATATATAGAGATAGGTAGATAGATAGATAGATATAGAAATGTAAAACATTCTTTTGTAATATTTTAAGTTATCTTTTTTTTTTTTTACATTTAGTTATATATTTAGATTTTGTTCCAGATATAGGGAGAGAGAGAGAGAGAGAGAGAGAGAGAGAGAGAGAGAGATCAAAAGATTATTAACTATATTTCGAGATATTGATATCTAGATATCTATCTATCCGATATGTCTTTATAATTTTTAATATTGAGGTAAAATAGGAACTCTACACAAACCACTTCACTCCAAATGTTTGAAAATTACTATGTACTAAAATATCTGTGTGCTAAGTAGATTACTAATTTTTTGTTTCACATAGGGGAAAAATCACTCAGCCAACAAGAAGACAGTCCACCCCAAGCCAAACAACATGATTGGGAAATCAGCCCAAGTCCCACTGAGGATGTGGAGGAAGGAGAGGTGGGCGACATGGGCACCCCACCAGGTGAGTGTCTGAAACACCAGCTTAAGGTAATCTATGCATGGCTGTCTTTTCTTTAATGTAATTTTTCTACTCTATTTTAGGGGATCTGGTTGTGCTTGATTCAAGCAACAGTGCCACCCCCGAGGATGTGGAGGAATTATGCTACATGGGCACCCCACCAGGTCAGTGTCTGAGACAACAGCTTTATTATGGTAAGGTAAACTATGTATGTGTGCATATTTCTAAACACATTTTTTGGTTTCATTCCACTTTAGGTACAAGAAGTGACTATTTCACCTCAGACAGTGCCCAACGGCTAATTGGTCAAATAATGGCCTGGAACAGGGAGATCGATGAAATGCGTAATCGGCTGGATCGTATGCAGCAGGAAATGAAGGACATGATTGATGTTTTGGGTAGAATCTAAATGCCCTTTTTGAAAGCCCAAAACATCGATCATGTCCTTCATTTCCTGTTTTGCTGACCCCATTCTGGGCCTTCTCTTTTTTTTTTTTGGCTGAACATATATGGCTGTTTAACATAATTTAAAAAAGGAGGGCTGTTTCTAGAAAATACAAAATCCACAAAAAAATAAAACTTGATTTTAAAAAAAACAAAAAAAAGATAAAACTTGATTTTAAAAAAAACAAAAAAAAAAAAAAAACTTGATTTTAAAAAAACCAAAAAAAAGATAAAACTTGATTTTAAAAAAAAAAAAAAAAAAAAAAAAATTGATTTTAAAAAAAAACAAAAAAAAGATAAAACTTGATTTTAAAAAAACCACAAAAAAAATAAAACTTGATTTTAAAAAAACCAAAAAAAAAATAAAACTTGATTTTAAAAAAAACAAAAAAAAAATAAAACTTGATTTTAAAAAAAACAAAAAAAAAGATAAAACTTGATTTTAAAAAAAACAAAAAAAAAAATATTGATTTTCAAAAAAAAAATAAAAAAATTAAAAAACTTGATTTTCCAAAAAACCAAAAAAAAAAAAAAAAAAAAAAAAAGCCTGTTTGCGAAAATCAAAAAGGCAAAAAAATTTTTTTGTGGATTATGTAGAAATATTTAAATATAATAATATTTTTGCTAATTATTAAGATATCATTATATTTTTGTCTATGAACATTTTCTACTAAATGCATAACTGAATGCATAACAACGATTAATAAAAACATCTCCTTATAGGAATTAAATAAATGTGTGGTTTGTTATTTCAATGCTCAGTATCAGTTTGGTTATAATTGTAAAAAAGTTGTTTACAGTGGCAATGGAGCTTATTTAGACATTTAAAAGGAAAATACAGTTGGCACTACAACTGCTCGACCATAACCTAGGAGAAAGCCCAAAAGAAAGGCAAGCAATAAATATAATTCCAGATTTCATCAATATTTTTTTTATTTAAAAAAATTAAATATCCTGGCCCATTGCAATGGCCCCCCTACCCATAAAATAATTAACATATTGCTGTCTAACTTGACGGGCACTTTGGGGGGCCAAGCCAGTACGGACAGTATCCAGGCCCGTAAGGTTGTCATCTATAAGTCCGGCCTCAGGCCCAACTGTTCCTATATAATTTACAGAATGTTTGTGTAAAAAGTTGTGCAGAATGCAGCACGATAAAATGATAAAATTAAGTTTGTATTCCGCCAAATTAATGGATGTTTGAAACAGGCGGAACCGGCTGGCCAGAATTCCAAACGCATTCTCAACCACTCTTCTAGCTCTGGCCAGCCGGAAATTAAAAACCCTCCTCTCCGGGGTGAGGGTTCTTTGGGGGAATGGCCTCATGAGGTGCTTGCTGAGAGTGAAGGCTTCATCGGCAATGAAGACAAAGGGGAGTCCTTCCACGTTATCCGCATCAGGTGGCAATCCCAGGCCACCACTCTGGAGACGCTGGCAGAACTCCGTCTGGGCAAATACTCCTCCATCCGACATCCGGCCATTCTTCCCCACGTCCACATATAAAAATTCATAGTGTGCCGACACCACCGCCATTAAAACAATACTGTGGAACCCCTTATAATTAAAATAGTATGACCCCGAATGGGGTGGTGGCACGATGTGGACATGTTTCCCATCTATAGCCCCTCCACAATTGGGAAAGTCCCAACGGCTGGCAAAATGGGATGCCACAGTCTGCCATTCCTGTGGCGTTGAAGGAAACTGGGGAATCAAACAAGAAAACCAAAATCATTAATTTTGAAGCTAACATTGCAAGAAAATTATACAATTAAAAACATTATTCCCCAGCATCAGTATAACATTAAATAATTTAATTCTTCTGGAATAACTAATATGGAAAGGCACACTTATCAGATTGCTCACCCCCTCTGATGGAACATTGATTACATTTTAGGGGGTTGTGAAATCCCTAAAAAAGATTACTTTTAGGACACGCAGGAATTTAGGGACTAAAAAGGCTACAAGACTGCAGTTGTCGCACTCTGCAGGTGCAGTTGCTAACCAGCTTACAGTAAATGAGGTAAGGTAAAAAGGCATTCATGTTGCAAGGAGTACACAATCACATGCAAGGGCAATTAATGAAAACACTTTGTGGCTTGCATATGATTTGATGATGGAAATCAGCAGAGCTTCTGCTCATTTACTAAAGCACTGGAACAAATGCACTTGTAGAGTGCACATGCATTTTGCAAAGTGCAACATATATTTGCTTTAGACAAATTAACACCACAGAACATTCAAGCTAATTTTTACGAGGGTGGGGGGGGTGGGGGGGTTGGGGGGGGTGTTGGGAAATCAAGCTAATTGCTAATTATCAGCACACTATTTGGAGTGAGTTTAGGGGGGGGGGGGTTGGTAAATCTAGCTAATTGCTAATTATAAGCACACTAAATACACTCAAACAAAATACATTCAAAATGAGTAGACTAGGTTGATATGTTCCCATCATTGCATGCTGGGGAGGTTATTGAAGGAAAATATACATGCATGACAAAAAATAACAGGAAAAAAATCCAGCATGTGTGAGGATAAAAAGGGGACATTCACACTATATTGCAATGATGGTAAGTAGTGTTTGAAGCAAGAAATACATTACATTATCAAAGATTACATAAAAGAATATGTGATGCTAATAAAAGAAAAATATCTTACCTTAATATAGTCCTTCTGCAGGACCTGGATGATGGCAGAACAGGTCTCTGGGATAATGATCCCCAGAACCTGGGGGGAGATGCCTGTCGAGAACTTGAGGTCCTGCAGGCTTCTCCCTGTCGCCAAGTACCGCAACGTGGCAACTAGCCTCTGCTCCGGAGTGATGGCTTGCCTCATGCAGGTATCCTGCCTGCTGATATAGGGGGTCAGCAAAGCCAACAAACGGTCAAAAACGGGGTCCGTCATCCGGAGAAAGTTCCTGAAATCCTCAGGATTATTCTCACGGATCTCACGGAGCAAAGGCATGTGACAGAACTGGTCACGCTGGAGCAACCAATTCTTGGTCCATGAACTCCTCCTCGCCCTGTTCATGGACTGGTCTTGGTCTGAAGAATAAACTACAGCACCAAGCACATACAATGCACAAGCTCGACGACGAGTACGTACAGGTAACATGGCTTCAAAACGGTCGGCTGGTCAGAACGCACTTAACAGAACGCACTGAAGAACAGCAAGGCCTGTGAAGAACGACCTGAAAATCAGGAACGAGCGGACAATAAAACAAAGATTTCTCAATGCCAACTGACCAAACGCACTGAAAAGCAGATACAAACCTCACAAGCACAGACTGAACAACAGTTAAAACGAACTGAAAAATACGAGTCTCACAAGCGCGAATCGTCTCTCACCAAACTTCTACTAACACGAGATAAACACGAGATTAGCAGAAGGAGCCCAAAGGGTGTCGTACGGGCTATTGAACTTACGTTTTATAGTCTCGTCGGACTTGGTGTACGTCACCGCGTACTAGGCTGTCGTACTTTTGTGTGGTCGTGTGTAGGCAAGTCCGTTCGTTAGAAAGTCTGCCGCAAGCCCGCCGAAGGTACGCCGGAAGTATGTCGGACAGGCTGTCGGACTTTTGTAGCTGAAAAGTCCGACCGTGTGTACGCGGCATAACATTTTCAATTCAGCATTTTCTGTAGAATTTTTGCTGAATAGTATAACCATTCTTTGGGTAACACCTAGAAAGACCTGTTGAACAATTTTTAATATTATTAACAAATCCTGTCTCAAAGCATCTCTCAGCACTTGTTCTAACAATCCCATTTATAGGCTTTCTGAATAAATTTAGCTGAGAATGTTTTGTTATCACATCTACCTCTATGGGTTTAGATTTTAAAGTTTTAAAAAATGGGCAATATTTGTCATATAATTCTCCTGAATGAATTCTCTTAAAAAGAATTTTTAATGACAGATCAGGTGTCCGTAATATGATCATCCTAGATCTCACAATCTTTTCTGTTACTTTGACTGCAAAATAAACACTTAACAATTGCTTCATATTTGTGTCAAAAGTCTTTTCCATATTTGTCAAACCTCTGGAGAAAAAAACCTATTATTTTCGGTTCACCATCTTTTACCTGAAATAAAATTACTGAGATGGAATTCTCAGATACCTTAGTAGACAATAAAACAGGCATAGACATTCCAATTTCGAATTCTATGCAATGAAACAGCATTCTGCAAATCTTTTTTCAACATTTCAAAAACATCTGTATGGGTTTGAGACCATTGATCAAACACAACATCTTTTTGTTTCAGGAAATCAAATAATGGTTTAACTTTATCATCGTATTCCTGTAAAAACTCTTTGCAATAATTTACCTCACTCAAAAATTGATATAATGCCTTGTAAGATGTTGGAACTGGAATAGCAGAAATGTTTCTAACTTTTTCCTGTGATAACTTTCTCTGTCCATGACTAATTTGCATATGAAGAAAATTACCTTTATCTTTCATTAACTGAACTGACTCTGTGTTCAATTTCAATCCTGCTGTTTGTAACAGAGTAAATAACTCTGTCAACAGAGTGACATGTTCCTCTGTATTTTGGGTAGACAACAAAATTTTGTCCACATGTTGGAAAATACATTTTGGTCTAGAAAATTTTGATAAAACTTTCTCCAAGCACTCGTGCACTATTCCGTCACTGATTTCCATTTCTGGAATTATTCTAGTGAAGGCATAAGTTTCTTTATTGAAACTGAAGGCAAGTTTATAATGACAACTGTTTGTTACTGGTACTGAAAAATGACTATTGGAAATTTCCAGTACTGAAAATACTTTGGCCTTGGCATCCATTTGTGACATTAAATTTAAATTAGGAACAATAGGTTTGTTATTTGTAATGCATTTATTCAGTGATCTTAAATCAACTGATAAAGAATACGAATCATCAGCATTCTTGATAGGCCAAATACAATTATTTACCACTGATTGTGCCTTCTTTAATATTCCTTGTTGTAAAAATGATTGTACAATGTCAGAAACTGGACCTATTGATTCTTGTGGCAACTTATTTTGAATTTGGGGTTCAGGGTCTCGTCCCTCAATTTCTATCTCAATATCTTTAAACAAACCTGTATCCATTTTGTTCTGACTCCAAAGACTTTTATGTGCTCTTACCAATTGTTCCAATTCGAGATTGGTTCCTGTGTGTGGCCAATTAAAATCTGGAGAAATGTCAGCGACTGCTGTACAAATACTTCCAACATTATTGTACATGGAAGAATCTATTAACCTAGATTTGGGCCTAGATGGATCTTTCCATATAGTAGAATTACTTAAATCAATAATCCAATCTAATTTACTAATCACATCCATGCCTAAAATATTCTCTGTATTTTGGCAACACCAGATGTCCATTTTAGTTTTTAAAACTCCCGGAATCTCGAAATTCACACCAGAAACTTTAGCTGCAACTGTATTTCCTTTTCCATTGAAACCAATTAAATTACATTTTGGAGAATCAATATTCACATGTAATTTGTTTTTAGTTAAACTGAGTTTAGATCCTAAATCTATTAACCATTTAGTATTCTTGCCATTTAATAAACCATGTAACCATGGCCTTCCACTTTCATCTAATAAAAGTGAAGTCACATATTTTAATGTTGGAGATGACTCAGAACCTTTTTTCCTAAATCCTGATGGTGATGGAAGTAATCCATCCCTCTCATTTTCATCATTGTTTTTCAAATTGATTGAACTGTCATTAACAGTCAATGTACTGATCTGTTTGACTTCTGAAGCATAAGGCAAATCAGTCAAACTATTGTTTGAAGAAGAAAGAATATATTGCTCAGAAATATGTTCTGTATTTTCTACTTTCAAAGTTTTCCTTTGTGTAGTATGTAGGGAAGTATTTCCTGTCTGCTCTGAAACTTTAGTTCTGCCTGTGACGTGTATCTCACCATCTCTGGGTGTGGCCTTACACGTGGCACTCTGAACGCCATTTTGTAATATATCTAAACGGCGTCTGCATTCAGCAGCTTTATTCAATATTTTTGTTTTAAGCAAAACTTCATGTTCCTGGTCATCAACCTTGAATAACCGCATATCTTGTACAAAAGGCTTCTGCATAGAATCTGCAGTAACATTCATAGAGTCTACATTAACATTAATCTCTAAACTCTTGCTTGACTCTGCTTTAAACTTTACATTATTCTGTAACTCAGACAACTGAATATCCTTTATTTGAATTGCACTCTGCAAATCATCTATCCTTTCAGTCAAAATCTGACAATTAGTACATAAACTATTGTCCTTTGTTTCCTCTTTTGTACCAACTACATTGCTTTCATTAACTCCTGATATCATTGTATCATAAACTTTAATCAACTTAATCAAATTCCTAACCTGTTTGCTGAATTTCTTAAATGCAAATTTTGACTTTTGTATTTTCTTATTAGCCTGTAAGCATTCATTGAACATGTAACACCATAATTCATCATCTTTAACAAACTTTGACAAATTTTTAAATTCTAAATCACTCTCACTGGATAATTCATTAATTAAATCCATAACTTACCAATGTAAGACGGCTTCCTTCATGTAACACGCGTTCCCTCTCTTGGCGGGAAATTACGTCATCAAGAAACAGATTTTTCTTGTACGTGCACAAACGTCTCACCGATGTTTCTTTTCCTTCCAAGTTCAATTCAATGATGCCGAAAATGAGCTTTTTCGATTTCTCCTGAAAGCTTGTCTGAATAATCACTGTTTTTGCTGATATTCCCTCTCAACAAGCGGAAGGAGAAATTATTGAAAAAAAATTCGATATTCGGACAAAAAGAATCTGGCAATTGGCTCGCCACTGTAATAATCGAGTTATATACTGTATTAACCACTTGACAACTGGGCACTTAAACCCCCTTCCTAACCAGACCAATTTTCAGCTTTTGGTGCTCTCACATTTTGAATGACAATTACTCAGTCATGCAACACTGTATCTATATGAAATTTTTGTCCTTTTTTTCACACAAATGGAGCTTTCTTTTGGTGGTATTTAATCACCGCTGGGTTCTTTATTTTTTGCGCCGTAAAAGAAAAAAGACCGAAAAATCTGTAAAAAAATACATTTTTCTTCATTTCTGTTATAATATTTTGCAAATTAGTAATTTTTCTTCATATATTTTGGCCAAAATTTATACCGCTACATATCTTTGGTAAAATTAACCCAAATCGGTGGATATTATTTGGTCTTTGTGAAAGTTATAGAGTCCAAAAGCTATGGTGCGAATATCTGAAAATTGATCACACCTGAAGTACTGACGGCCTATCTAATTTCTTGAGACCCTAACATGCCAGAAAAGTACAAATACCCCCCAAATGACCCCTTTTTGGAAAGAAGACATTCCAAGGTATTTAGAAAGATGCATGGTGAGTTTTTTGAAGTTGTCATTTTTTCCCACAATTCTTTGCAAAATCAAGGTTTTTTTTTTACTTTTTTTTTTTCCCACAAAATTGTCATATTAGCAGGTTATTTCTCACACACTGCATATGCATACCACAGATTACACCCCAAAACACATTCTGCTATTACTCCCGAGTATGGCGATACCACATGTGTGAGACTTTTACACAGCGTGGCCACATACAGAGGCCCAACATGCAGGGGAGCACCTTCAGGTGTTCTGGAGCACCCAGGCCAATTCTGACATTTGTCTCCTACATGTAAAAATCATCATTTATTAGCTAGAAAATTACATAGAACCCCAAAACATTATATATGTTTTTTTAGCAAAGACCCTAGAGAATACAATGGTGGTCGTTGCAACTTTTTATCTCGGACGGTATTTGCGCAGCAATTTTTTTAACGCGTTTTTTTTGGAAAAAAAACTGTTTTGTGCTTTATAAAAACCAAAACAGTAAAGTTAGCCTAATGTTTTTGCATAATGTGAAAGATGAAGTTACGCCGAGTAAATAGATACCCAACATGTCACCTTTCAAAATTGCACGCCCTTGTGGAATGGCGCCAAACTTTGCTACTCAAAAATCCCCATAGGCGACGCTTTAAAATTTTTTACTGGTTACATGTTTTGAGTTACAGAGGAGGTCTAGGGCCAAAATTATTGCTCTCGCTCTACCGATCGCAGCGATACCTCACATGTGTGGTTTGAACACCGTTTTCATATGTGGGCGGGACTTATGTATGCGTTCGCTTCTGCATGCGAGCACACAGGGACAGGGGCGCTTTAAAAAAATTTTTTTTTTTTTTTATTGTTCATTTTACTTTATTTATTTTAGTTTGATGCATTTTTCCAAAAAAAAAAATTTTTGACCACTTTTATTCCTATTACAAGGAATATAAACATCCTTGTAATAGGAATATGGCATGACAGGTCCTCTTTACAGTGAGATATGGGGTCAATAAGACCCCACATCTCACCTCTAGGCTGGGAAGCCTGAAATAATTAAAAAAAAAAAAAAAAACGATCCTGGCTTCGATCGTAGCGGTGAGTCGGTAGAAGCGCGGGAGGGGGGGACATCCCCTCTCGCCTCCCGTAAGAACGATCAAGCAGTGGAACAGCTGCTATGATCATGCTCATGGTGTAGGGAATCGCTGGCTGAAAAAGCTGATATCTGAATGATGCCTGTAACTGCAACCATCATTCAGATATCCCCGCACAAAGTCAAGGATGTTGTATGATGGCCGGTGGGCGGGAAGTGGTTAAAACGCTTTTTTTTTTTTAACACAAAGTTGTCCATTTATACAATATTTCTACCACATAACATGTACATACCAAAAATGACACCCCAAAATAGATTCTCCTGCTCCTCCTGAGTACGGCGATACCACATGTGTGAGACTTCCACAGCCTGGCCACATACAGAGGGCGAGTACAGCTGAGCATGGCTCAGCATGGCAGGGTATTGCGGAGTATGGCGGGGTATTGCGGAGTATGGCGGGGTATTGCGGAGTATGGCGGGGGCGGGGTATTGCGGAGTATGGCGGGGTATTGCGGGGTATGGCGGAGTATGGCGGAGTATGGCGGGGTATGGCGGAGTATGGCGGGGTATGGCGGAGTATGGCGGGGTATTGCGGAGTATGGCGGGGTATGGCAGAGTATGGCGGGGTATGGCAGAGTATGGCGGGGGCATGGCAGAGTATGGCGGGGGCATGGCAGAGTATGGCGGGGGCATTGCAGAGTATTGTGGGGGCATTGCAGAGTATTGTGGGGGCATTGCAGAGTATTGCACAGCATTGCAGAGTATTGTGGGGGCATTGCAGAGTATTGTGGGGGCATTGCAGAGTATTGCACAGCATTGCAGAGTATTGTGGGGGCATTGCAGAGTATTGCACAGCATTGCAGAGTATTGCACAGCATTGCAGAGTATTGTGGGGGTATTGCAGAGTATTGCACAGCATTGCAGAGTATTGTGGGGGTATTGCAGAGTATTGCACAGCATTGCAGAGTATTGTGGGGGCATTGCAGAGTATTGTGGGGGCATTGCAGAGTATTGTGGGGGCATTGCAGAGTATTGTGGGGGTATTGCAGAGTATTGCACAGCATTGCATAGTAGTGAGTGATGGCTGAGCATGGATGGATGGATGGATGGATGTCTCTGTGCAGCGCTGTGGGCACTACACATACAGCCCACAGCGCTGCAGACATCCATCCATCTCCCTCTCCGCTCACAGTGTACCGATCGGTACACAGGAGGGGAGGAGAGGAACCGGCGTCATCAGATGACGCCGGTCTGTTTACATAATGACGGCGTGATCACATGGTAAACGGCCGCGATCAGCGGCCATTTACCGGGACCCGTGATGCGCCGGGTCCTCTGGACCCGGCGGTCACGGATGTGTTCGGGTGCGCGCCCCAGGGGGCGCGCGAGAGGGGAATTCTGGGAGGACGTCATAGTACGTCCACCCAGAGTTATCCAACCGCCCTGCAGCCGTCATTCGGCTATGGGCCGGTTGGTAAGTGGTTAATAACTATATTTCAATAATTCATATTGATGAGAAAAGTTCCAAGAAAAATGTCAAAATGTCAAAAATGTCAAAATGTAGAATACAAAAATAGATTATTCTTAAAATAAAGTTTAAATCAGATATGTTTGTGTGTATATCTTGAGATCTGTGTGTGTGTGTGTCTTGATGAAGAGCTGCAGTGTATCTGTCCCTCTCCCCACAGCCTGTCTGTACTCCTACAATTAACCCCCACCTTTCTCCATAGAGGCTGGCTTAAAAAAGGTTTGTTATAGTCCCATAGAAAAAAACGGGAAATTTGAATTTCTCCTTCCAACATTCCTAAGGGTGGGGCTATGAACTATTGTGAGAAAAGCTATCATTTAAAGAATCATTTAACTTACAATATATACATTTCCTTTAAACATATAAAATCCTACATATAAGTATACATATATTTAAAATGCAGTGTTCTTATTAATAGCCTAATCAAGAAATATAATAATGTAAAGAAACAGCTTATATTCTTAACATACTGAAACTTTGTGTCTTTGGAAAGACTGTAATCTAATCTCTTATGATGGGGGAGGTGAAATGGTCTACACTAAATTGTATCCATATGTGAGATGAATCTCTCCCAAGCAATGCATACAAAGCCTATACCAGCATAAACTTATATGAGTATAAAAACCTATATAACTTCACCTTTTCCATACATAGAAGATATATATATATTTATATATATATATTTATATATATAATTCAATTATCACAAGAACTCAACCATTCATAAATTCTGATATTCTAACAGGGGGGGGGGATTCTGGTGAGTGCAGCCACAATAAGAGCACGGATAAGACACCTATGCTGTGATCACCCTTGGAAAGTGGAAATTATCAAAACTAATTGTTCACCAGCACAGAAGCACTTTTTTGAATATTCACTAAGTGGGACTATACAATTTAAATGCATGTTTGTGGGACCGATTTAAGTTTTTTGTGATTTAAGTTTTTTTTTAGATTTAAAGTGGTGTTCCGGCCGAAATTATACTTTTTAAATAAAAATACCCCTATAATACACAAGCTTAATGTATTCTAGTAAAGTTAGTCTGTAAATTAAGGTCTGTTTTGTTAGTTTATAGCAGTAGCTTGTTATTTTATAAACTTACAGCAGGCCGTGGCCATCTTAAGTGTGAGCATCTGAAGCCAGACTGTATTTCTTCCTGGATCTCATCCTTGCAGATCTCGCACATGCTCAGTGCAGCACAAGCAGTGTAATAGGTTTCAGGTCAGGTTTCCATTGCAACGGCAGTGTCATAGGAAGTTGCCACCCCTTCCCAGAAGGCATTGCAAACAGGAAATGATGCGATGGGCCGCGGCCAGGGAGGAGGAAGTGAAAAATGAATACAGCAGATATACAGTAGGTGCTGAGAAAAAAAATTTTTAAATATCCAATTCGTTTACAGTGCACAGTTTAGTGAGGGATGATGAAGAGTTGTAAAAGTGGGTGGAACTCCACTTTAAATTCTTTTGAGATTGTAGTTTATTAATTTTAAGTGGTTAAACATTAACACTAATCTTTCACCAGCACACAAGCACTTTATAGCCATATATATGGGATTATATATATACAGGTCACATGGGACCTAATTGTCCCCTTTTTTTCTGAGATTTAGGTCAATATTATTATTTTTTATTTTTTCACGCTTATAACCTAAATGCACTAATACGTAGCCACAATATCTGGTTGATATATTTATGCTCATCAGGGATCAGGTGCACAAACACAATAGAACAGTACCACATCTACTTCACTTTTTCCTCTCTCACGTGTCCTCTCTCCTTCACATCTGGACATAGGGTTGCCACCTGTACGGTTTTCTCCCGGACAGTCCCGTTTTTAAATGATGTGATCGGGTTTACTTCTGCCCCAGACCCGGACACATCATTCACACGAACTGCACCGAGAGTGACATGTCTCCCCTCTCGCTGACAGCAGCTTGGTTCAGCAGACCAGAGCAGAGTGTCAGTGTATCAAAGCTCCTCCCCTTCTCTGTTCTGTACACACACAAGGAGGAGGGGGAGCAGGGACACGCTGATATCAGGTCTGTAGAAAGTTAATTTTTATGCTCTGTAGATGGAGGAGGGAGAGAGTGTCTGGAAAGGAGGACATGGTAGAAAATATGTGGAGTTATCAAGTGGTTAGGAAGATAGGTGCTGAATGGGGCTTTGGCAGGAGGAAGATATGCTAGAAGTGTGGATTGGATTTGAAATCTGACAACCTCTCCTTGCCCTATCTCTCTTCCTTCCCAAAGGACCCCACCAACTCATATTTTACCCCCCCCCCACCCCGCCCCCATGCACTGGCCCTCTTCTCTCACAAAGTGCCCCCCCAGCACATATCTGACCTCCCAAGCGTCCCCAACACATATGGGCATAGGCTGCATATGATGGGCACAGTGGCTGCATGATGGGCACAGGCTGCATATGATGGGCACAGAGACTGCATATGATGGGCACAGGGGCTGCATATGATGGGCATAGGCTGCATATGATGGGCACAGGCTGCATATGATGGGCACAGAGACTGCATATGATGGGCACAGGGGCTGCATATGATGGGCATAGGCTGCATATGATGGGTACAGAGGCTGCATATGATGGGCACAGTGGCTGCGTATGATGGGCACAGAGCCTGCATTTTATGGGCACAGTGGCTGCATTTTATGGGCACAGTGGCTGCATTTGATGGGCACAGTGGCTGCATTTGATAGGCACAGTGGCTGCATTTGATGGGGCACAGTGGCTGCATTTGATGGGGCACAGTGGCTGCATTTGATGGGGCACAGTGAGGCTGCAATTGCTTTTTTTCCTGGATTTTTTGTTTGCACTAAAAACCATAGTTATTGGAACTGGTCTAAGTGGTGAGTTAAAAACCAGAGTTGAAAACAGGAGCATAAAACAGGGGTCATAGTACCTGTATAGTGTGAGTACCTGAGTGTTGCCTGAGTAGTGTGTATGGATCGTTAGTACTTGTGTATTGTGTACTTGTGTATTGTGGATGCACGTAGGTCTGCGAGTCCACCATCCATCTTCCATTGTCATCTCCTATCCTTTCCCTATTCCCCTTCCCAGTCCTCTTTCCGTCCCTTTTCCTCACTTCCCTTCACCTAATTATTTTTTTAAAGTAGAGTTACCTTTCACCTAGGATTTTTCAATTTTTCAACATTTAATTTTCTATTCCCTGAACTATTCTCTTGGTTAGATTCCAACCGAAGAAACCTTTCGGGCCCTATCTGGCCTATTCTACCGTACCATTATTATTTTTATTATAATTTTTCCGTGCTGTATTCAAAGTCAGTGTAATGTTTTTCATTTTGTTTTGTTCTATGCAGTGTTACATCTATTTGTCTTTAAAACACCCCCTGATGAGCCCAGAGTGGCGAAACATGTTGGGACAATCACTCCAATGCTACTGCTGAGTGACTAAATTTTGTCAACTGTTTTGAACTCTAGATGTTTCCTTGTTTATGTGCATATAACTTATACCAAAACTTTTTACCTATGTCCTGTATGTAATAAAAACCTTGTTATACTTTTTATATCTATTGTGGAGTATTGAAATTACTTCCTCTCTACTTTTGCCGGCACCCAAAAAAATTCCACGAAAAAATGTCCGCTGTCCATACGTGTATTGTCTTGTTGAGTATTATGCCCCGTACACACGGTCGGACTTTGTTCGGACATTCCGACAACAAAATCCTAGGATTTTTTCCGACGGATGTTGGCTCAAACTTGTTTTGCATACACACGGTCGCACAAAGTTGTCGGAATTTCCGATCGCCAAGAACGCGGTGACGTCAAGCACGTACGACGAGACTCAGAACCAAGCGCGGCACCCTTTGGGCTCCTTTTGCTAATCTCGTGTTAGTAAAAGTTTGGTGAGAGACGATTCGCGCTTTTTCAGACTTGTGGCTTTCAGATCGTTTTCTGCTGTTCAGTTTGTGCTTGTGGGTTTGTATCTGCTCTTCAGTGTGTGCAGCAAGTTCCGCGTGACTTTAATTAGTCATTGTATTCTTGTTCGTTCGTTACTGTTTTTCAGGTCGCTCTTCACAGGCCTTGCTGTTCTTCAGTGCGTTCTGTTACTTCGTTCTGAGCAGCCGACCATTTTCTAGCCATGTTGCGTATGCGTACTCCTCGTAGAGTTCGTGCTGTGCGGGGGCTTGGTGTTGGGGTCCTGACCTTGACACAAGTCCAGTCCATGAACAGGGTGGGGAGGAGTTCATGGACCAAGAATTGGTTGCTTCAGCGTGACCAGTTCTCTCATATGCCTTTGCTCCGTGAGATCCGTGAGAATAATCCTGATGATTTCAGGAACTTTCTCAGGATGACGAACCCCGTGTTTCACCGTCTGTTGGCTTCGCTGACCCCCTATATCAGCAGGCAGGATACCTGCATGAGGCAAGCCATCACTGCGGAGCAGAGGTTGGTCGCTACCCTGCGGTACTTGGCGACAGGGAGAAGCCTGCAGGACTTGAAGTTCTCGACAGGCATCTCCCCCCAGGCTCTGGGTATCATTATCCCAGAGACCTGTTCTGCCATCATCCAGGTCCTGCAGAAGGAGTATATGAAGATAAGATTTTTATCCTTTTCTATCACATTTTATTGTATTGAATGTTTGCTAATATATTGTATTTCTTTCCTCATTCCCTAATTACCATGATTGTAATATGCTGTGAATGTCCCCTTTGTCCTCATGCATGCAGGATTTTTATGTAATTATTATTTTAGGTCCTTCATACATATTTGCCCTTCAATAACCTCCCCAGCATGGTGTCTCCTGGCCCTATATTTACCTCATGTAGTCACTTACCAATGTATTTTTTCTGCTCCATAGTAGTGCTTTACCCCAAACACCCCCTAAAATGTTTTGAAATGTTATTTTTGCTTTAAATTCAGGCAGAGTGCCAGAGGCTTTTTTTTGGTGGTGTCCCCAAATCATTTTTAGTAACTCTCCCTCCCCCCAACTGCTAAGTCAGCTGATCCCAATTCTCTATCCTCAATCATCTATCTGCTGACTTTGCCAAACCCATACACACTATACCCATCTCTTTTCTGCTCAGATTTATGGATGAATTCCCCAAAGCATGCAGTGCTTCCAACCGAAGAAACCTTTCGGGCCCTATCTGGCCTATTCTACCGTACCATTATTATTTTTATTATAATTTTTCCGTGCTGTATTCAAAGTCAGTGTAATGTTTTTCATTTTGTTTTGTTCTATGCAGTGTTACATCTATTTGTCTTTAAAACATCCCCTGATGAGCCCAGAGTGGCGAAACATGTTGGGACAATCACTCCAATGCTACTGCTGAGTGACTAAATTTTGTCAACTGTTTTGAACTCTAGATGTTTCCTTGTTTATGTGCATATAACTTATACCAAAACTTTTTACCTATGTCCTGTATGTAATAAAAACCTTGTTATACTTTTTAAATCTATTGTGGAGTATTGAAATTACTTCCTCTCTACTTTTGCCGGCACCCAAAAAAATTCCACCAAAAAATGTCCGCTGTCCATACGTGTATTGTCTTGTTGAGTATTGCTTTAAATTCAGGCAGAGTTCCAGAGGCTTTTTTTTGGTGGTGTCCCCAAATCATTTTTAGTAACTCTCCCTCCCCCAACTGCTAAGTCAGCTGATCCCAATTCTCTATCCTCAATCATCTATCTGCTGACTTTGTCAAACCCATACACACTATACCCATCTCTTTTCTGCTCAGATTTATGGATGAATTCCCCAAAACATGTAGTGCTTCCAACCGAAGAAACCTTTCGGGCCCTATCTGGCCTATTCTACCGTACCATTATTATTTTTATTATAATTTTTCCGTGCTGTATTCAAATGGATGAATTCCCCAAAGCATGTAGTGCAAGGGCCTGCCTGTATACTTTCAAATGGTACTGTTTAAAGTTTTTGGATCCTATTATTATCTTGATAGGTAATAGCAGAATGTCCAAATGTCCTCAAATGTGTACAGTGTGTATTTCTATCTTTGTATTATGACACTTCTTACCTGTCCAGTGGGCTGCCAATAGCGTAACTAAGGAGGGGCTGTTCCAAGTAATACCCATTATTTAGGCATTCATCTCTCAATGAAGTGAAGAGGGTTACCTGTCCAAGATTTCCACACACCCCATAATGTTAGAAATGGCCCATGAGAGGGGGGGGAATATGATAGGTGTACCTTATACTTTGGCGTTGTTAAATTCCCCTTAATAAATGCTATCTGGAGGTTGACCCATAATGTTTGTGTCTAATCTGCTTGCCATGTTTCTGATCAAAAATAGTAATGTTTATTGTTTTTTCCTCAACAGTTTCCTTCCACGCCACAGGAATGGCAGACTGTGGCCTCCCACTTTGCCCAGCGGTGGGACTTTCCTAACTGCGGAGGGGCAATTGATGGGAAACATGTCCACATCATCCCACCACCCAACTCGGGGTCATACTATTTCAACTATAAGGGGTTCAATAGTATAGTGATGTTGGCAGTGGTGTCGGCTAATTACGACTTCCTGTATGTGGACGTGGGGAAGAATGGCCGGATGTCCGATGGTGGAGTCATCGCCCAGACGGAGTTTTACAGGCGTCTCCAGAATGGCAGCTTGGACTTGCCAGCTCCAGAGGACAATGTGGAAGGACTCCCATTCGTGTTCGTTGCGGATGAAGCGTTTGCGCTGGGGGACCACCTGATGCGGCCATTCCCAATGAGGACCCTCACCCCGGAACAGAGGGTTTTTAATTACCGGCTGGCCAGAGCCCGAAGAGTGGTGGAGAACACATTTGGAATCCTGGCCAGCCGATTCCGCCTATTTCTGACACCCATCCATATGGCGGAGTATAAACTGAACCATATTATACTTGCGTGCTGTGTTCTCCATAACTTTTTAAGGAAACATTCGGCCAACTATGCTGGCTCAGTTGGGCCTGAGGCCGGAATGATACATGAAACCACACTGACAGCACTTGAAAGCGGCCATCCTGGCTTGCCCTCCCTGAGTGCCCGTGATGTCCGGTTACGCTACCTGGAGTTCTTTGCGGGTAGGGGGGCCATCAATATGCCAGCAAATATGTGAAGCCTTTTTATAATAAAAAACAAAAAGAAATTCTTTGTGGACATTTACTGCTTGTGTTTGTTTTAGCTGACCCTGACAGAAATGTGTTGAGTGCAGAAAATGGCGTGATTGTGTAACCTTATACAAAGCACTATTGGCTGTTATTTACTAAATGCAAAAACACATTTCACTACAAGTGCACTTGCAACTGCACTGAACCTGCACTTGTAGTGCAAAGTGGATTTGTCCTTAGGAAATAACCCCCATTTTCCCTGAAAACAGCAATTACATCACCCCAAAAGTGTTGTAGTTTTGAGACAATAATCCACACATTCTTGATGAACCAACTTTTTTATACCTGCACAATCACATGTGCATTTACCAAAGGTTTTTAAAACAAACCAACATGTTTGTTGTATAACAATTTTTTGGGTGGCATTATCAAAAATAGAAATGTCCATTTACGATAAAACAGGCCTGTGTAAAACCAACAAGAAAGACAAAAAACTTGAACTTACAAAGTTCACATTAGGTAAAACCTGAAGGCAATATCAGACATCAGTATTTAGGAACTGTGTTTGATATTGCGTTCAGATGGAGGGAAATCACCCCTGGAAAAGCCAAATTTGGAAGATGCACAGCAATTTACGAATGTCAACATGTGCTAGCTGCCATCACGGGGCATCAAGGGACGTGTTTTGGGGGAGCAAGCCCTTCCTCACTGCTACTTTATAATTGAGGAAGGGGTTGCACCCCCAAAACGTGTCCATTGATCTCCCGTGATGGCAGATAGCACATGTTGGCACACTGTGTGCATCCTCCAAATTTGGCTTTTCAAAACATTTCAAAAAGATTTAAAACATTGGACCACAATCAAAAAAGTGATTTGGTGGGGTTTTAAATTTGCCCCAAAACATCAATGATGTTATTATTTCTTTTAATCACATCATTGATTTTTGTCTTTAGGTTCTCCAATTCCAAATTACACCCCATGATCTCCCCGATCAGCATCTGGGCACTTTCGGATGTGAAAGGATCTCGATCACCTAAAAAGAGAGAAACCAAACAAAAACAGGTATCAAAAATCTGCCAGCATCCATCTCTTACCTGAGCCTGTGGTCACAGACACTCACCTGTTGTGGTGGCAAGTTCTACCACATCTTCTTCCTCCTCCTGCTCCACTTGGGTTGGGGGTATTTCACCTTCTTCCCGAGGTGGGGGGTCTCTGTTCTCCTCGGATGAGGGGTGTCCTCCGAGTCTTCTCTCCCCTATGTAAAACAAAAATGGTATAATTAGCACACAGTGATTTGATGGCAGAACTATAAACAGGAAACATTGCTTGGAAGTGGGGTACAATTGTCTATTTTAGCAGAGTTCCAAGATGTCGCTTTTTTATTGTCCTTTGCCAACCTGCAATACTTTACCTGTTTAGTACAAGCTTCACAGATGGAGAACCCCCTATAGTATACACTGTAGCTCCTGTGTGGCCCCCTAATAAAAATGGTGTTCTTGTGTCCCACACTAGTGCTCCAGTGTCCAGATGTGAAAACAGCTGCTCAGTGTCCTCTCCTTACACAGAATCTAGTTTGCATTTCATTCTAGTAACAAACCCATCTACACAACCAAATATTTTTCATCCAAGTAGGCCCTAAAAAATGTGGGCAAATGCATATGGCAGAAACAATGTTGTTTTAGAGGGTTTAAAAAAATTTTGTAGACGAACGAATAATGGGCCCATGAACATTAAAGTTGACAGTTTAAACTGTACAATTAAGATAAGCATATGGAGCAGCACGAACGTAATAAAGACAAAAATAATAGGAACACAGCACAACTACTTACTTTTTTGCAGCACTCTCCGGATCTTTCGGTACTGCTCGGGCTCTATTAATTTTAGGTCCGACCACCGCTTCCTGAGCTGATCTTTCGATCGTCGTACCCTGAAGTTTCTGTGCAGACTTTTGATCACTTTAGCAATGATTTTGGCCTTTCTGATGTTGGGGTGGGGGTAAGGCCCATACTTGCCGTCATAGTCGGCCTTCTTCATGATGTCCACCATCTCCAACATCTCCCCAAAGGACATATTTGTGGCCTTAAATCGTCTCCTTCCAGATCCAGGCTTTCCTCCTCTTCCTCCTCGTTGCTAGAATTAGCACGCACCTGCTCTAACTCCGCCATGTGCTCTTCACCCACTGCGCCGAACGAAAAGGGGCGGGGAATAGACTAGAAAGAACGTCAGGGGCGGGCGGAGTTACACGCATGCGCAGTGTGTATAAAGCGTAACACGCGTGCATAGTACATACGATCTGTGAGCGGAGGAAGGAGCATTGGACGCGCCGATCGTAAGAACGAAGGTAAGAGACAAACTTGTGCCTATACTGCTTCTATATTGACGCCTATATTGTAACAAGATTAGGAGAGTTTTGTCTGACATTAGGCTTTGTCTTGTGTTGTGTCTTGCAGTGAACATGGATATGCTAGTAAAAGACAATGACTTCATGTCAGTATTCATAGATATGTTAAGGGAGTTGCCATGTCTGTGGGAGATCAACCACCCACATTACAAGAACCAAACAAAGAGGAAGGCAGCACTGGAGCAATTGTGTGAAATTGTGAAGCAGGTGATCCCCACAGCAGACATCACATATTTGAAGATCTTAATTGGTGGCCTGAGGAGCACTTATCTAAGGGAGCGCAAGAAAGTCCTGGATTCACAGAGATCAGGAGCAGCAGATGACATCTATGTCCCCAGGATGTGTTACTACGACAGGCTGCATTTTCTGGCAGGCCAGACTGAACCCAGGTCATCACTTTCCAGTCTTCCTTCCACGCTTCCTTCCACCCCAGCTGAGGCTTCTGACGCCCAACCTGGGCCTTCCAGGCAACAACATGTGGAGGAGCCCAGATTGAGCCAGGTATAGCATTCCTCTAAATATTTCTGCTTGTCCAATCAATGATGTTAACTAGATGTTAGTTTGGAGCACTAATTTATGATTGTGATTGATGATGCAAAAACTAAAACCATGTCCCTTTTTCATACACAGGGAAGTCTCAGCCAGGAGGTGGCTGGGCCGAGCCGGCTGGCTGATCTGCAGGTCCCTCCCCTACACCTGGAAAGAGAAAGTGGCAGGAGGAGGAGTGCCCTAGAGGAGGCTGCCAGAGGACTCTTTTGGAGGGCTACAGAGGTCCTGGGAGCACCACACACAGTGGAGGAGGACATTTCTGCCACCATTGCCTATAAAATGCAGAGGATGGAGGAGGGCCAACAAGCCATGTGTGAGTCGCTCATATTGGAGGCTCTTAACAAAGGTATGAGGGGCCAAATTACAGCTCAGACACACCTTTGCGATGGTCCTCCTCCTCCTCCTGCAGGTCCTCCTCCTCCTCCTGCAGGTCCTCCTCCTCCTCCTGCAGGTCCTCCTCCTCCTCCTTCTCATCCAGGTCCTCCCAGTCCTCCTCCTCCTCCAGGTCCTCCTCCTCCTCCTGCCACATCTCCAACAGCACAGCCACAGCCCGGAAGGAAGCGTGGAAGGAAGACCAGAAAGTGAGGACCCTGGATCCAGTCTGGTCGGCCAAAAGATGCAGCCTCTTGTGGTACCACAGCCTGGTGACACAGATGTCATCTCCTGCTTTCCAGATCTCTGCGACTTCTGGACCAGACTGCCCTCCCTTACATATGGACTCCTCAGGCTACCAATTTTGATGTTCAAGAATTGATGTGTGCCCTGGGGGTCCCAGGCTTCGCTAATTTCTCCTGTTGATCCAGTGTTGCCTCCCTCTTTGTTTGGTTCTGATCCCTTAATAAAGGATTTTTGTTTTGAATTATACTCTCCTATGTGTTTTACTTCAAAAAGGACAATTTTTTGGGGAGGATTCAGGTACATTTCAAATATACAATGTGAAATTAACAAGGGACACCAACACCAAACAATCTCCTTGAGATTAAATAATACAAGATATCAATGGTGTTGGGGTAACTTGACACACAAAACACACTCAAAAATATTCTGGAGTAAAAATAAAAATAACATTGAACAAAGATCAGCCTTGGAAAAAATACAAACATTAAATCTAAAAAAAAAAAGGCTTAAAATCCCCAAAAAAATTAAATAAAAAAAAAAACATTCTGTCAGATGTGACAACTAATAACAATATATTCAGGGAATCCCAATAAAAAAACAAAAATAAAACTTTGTGAGAAGTGTGTGTGAATATGAGCAGCAAAACTACTTAATTCTTGTCACATTATAAAGAAGAAGAGAGTGCGCTGTATTAAACCATTTTTGACATTGCAGCGTGACGAAAGTGCTGTATCCATTGCGAACGCTAAGTTTACCAGAACGAGCTGTTCCGTCTTGGAATTTCTTCTGAGCATGCGTGGCACTTTGTGCGTCGGAACAGGCCACACACGGTCGGAATTGACGCGATCGGATTTTGTTGTCGGAAAATTTTATCTCCTGCTCTCCAACTTTGTGTGTCGGAAAATCCGATGGAAAATGTCCGATGGAGCCCCCACACGGTCGGAATTTCCGACAACACGCTCCGATCGGACATTTTCCATCAGAAAATCCGACCGTGTGTACGGGGCATTAGTGTATTGTCTTGTTGAGTATTAGTGTCAGGAAGCTAGTTGTTAGGTAATTTGGACAGGGTGTAATCCACAAGCCTCATTAAATTTAATAGGTACGATGCCCAGCGGGTGTGGAGAGGCGACTTGTTGTACATCGCATGTATGCGTTCCTTGATCATCCGATCGAAGGTGAATACTGCTGTGTAAAATGTAAGCACATTGTTTCCCTGGAAGGAGAGACAGGAACGTACACGGCAGGTGCCAGAAGGAGCCAGCACAGAGGCGGGTGGAGACAAAGAGGTGCAGGCATTAGGAAAGAGTAGATGGGTGACAGTCAGGAAGGGTACAGGGGGAAGCGCCAGGGAGGCCGATCCAGAGCTGGAGCATCCCAATAAGTACGCTCCATTGAGTGACATTGGTGAAACCAGTCAGGGACCAGCACTGCTGGAGATGAGGGACTCTCCTAGCTGCCGGGGGATGAACTCCTCCAGTGAGAGTGGGTGAACTAGAGATACTGTTGTATGAGGAGGATTTGGATTTTGTGGGAATTTCAGAGACCTGGTTCAACAGCTCTCATGATTGGCTGGCAACCATTCAGGGGTATACCCTTTATTGCAAGGGTAGCGAGGGTGAAAAAGGTGGAGGGGTATGCCTATATATCAAGAATAATGTACAAGTGAATGTGAGAGATGACATCACTAGGGGGGCTAGGGAAGAGGTGGAATCCTTATGGGTAGAGCTCTAAAGGGATGAAGCTAAGGGGAAAATAATACTGGGAGTATGCTATAGGCCCCCTAACTCGAGGGAGGAAAGGGAGACAGATCTCCTATCACAATTTGGATTAGCAGCAAGGATGGGAAGTGTTATCCATAATTATCCAGACATAGACTGGGCGGAGGGAACCATGCATTCATCTAAGGCTCTCCAGTTCCTAAATGTCTTGCAGGACAATTTTATAGGTCAGATGGTAGATGCACCAACTAGAAATAAAGCATTACTGGATCTACTGATTGCCAACAATACAGACCTGATCACAGATGTGGAAATATGGGGCAATTTAGGTAACAGCGATCACAAGTCAATTGGCTTTAGTATAAATCACACAAATAGGAAACATAAGGGGAATACAAAGACACTGAATTTTAAAAGAGCCAACTTCCCTAAACTACAAACCTTGCTAGAAGGCATAAATTGGTATAAAATCTTAGGAACAAAGAACACAGAGGAGAGATGGGTTTGCTTTAAGAGCATATTAAATAAGGGCATTAGCCAATGCATCCCATTGGGTAAAAATTTAAAAGAGCAAACAAAAGTCCTGGATGGCTTAACTCCAATGTAAAAATGCATATAAAAGCAAAGGAGAAGGCCTTCAAAAAATACAAGGTTGAGGGATCATCGTCAGCATTCAGACTTTATAAAGAATGCAACAAGACATGTAAGGGTGCCATAAGGACAGCTAAGATAGAACATGAAAGATACATAGCGGCAGGTGGTACTACACACCGGCTAGACTGGCCCGTTTCATTCCAGCTTACTCCCCCCTGTGTTTGCGAGGGTGCTCCCAGGAGGGCACAATGACACACATCTGGTGGACCTGTCCAAGGGTACGCAGGTTATGAATCAGAGTTTACTCCCTCCTCTGAAACATACTCCATGCTGACCTCAAAAAGATCCATACGAAGCACTTCTCTGCAACCCAATTACAGAACTGCCCGGAGCGCCAACTGGCTCTGCATCTCTTTACTGCAACCAAACTAACGATAGCTAGGACATGGAAGACACAGGCACTAAATTTTGAGGCAGTTAAGAATCGCGTGGACGATAAAATGGTTAACGAAAAGCTGACTGCTGTCCTTTTCGGACACTCATGATAAGTTTTTGAAGGTATGGAGACCATGGGTCGAATATACTAAACCCACCATATTTGATACCACCCTTCTTCGGAATTAATGCAGTCTTGCTCCCCACCGCGAGGACCCACCCTCCCCCCCTTTTTTTTCCTCTTCTCTCTATACCTCCTATTCCTTACTCCTCCCTTCTTAGCTAATCTCAACCCCCTAGTTCTTCTTTAACCTCCCTCTCAATACTCTTACTTCTCAGTTGCACCTAAGAATCCATCTGGCCACCGGGCATAGCCTTGGATGAGATGGTTACATGGATAGATACTCAGGACTATTTACAGTTAGGCCCCTGTTAAGACAAACTCTTCAAGTATTTGTTCAAAATCAGACGCGGTCCTACGGACATTCCTTAAACCTTAGTGTGTCCAACCACTTTCATGTTTCCAAAGTACAACTGTTTTCAGCCTCTGTTATATTCATATTGTTTTGCTTTTCTTTGATTTACTAGCATATTTATTTTATTTATAAGATGCTAAATTTTATGTTATGTTTATTCATGATGCATTCTCTACACTGTTAAACTGTGAAATTGCTATGATTATCAATAAAATCTTTTGTAAAAGACAGACACATAGCGGAGGAGAGCAAAAAAATCCCAAGAAATTCTTTACTTCTTTACTTCTTTACAATACTGGGCACTTTCACCCCCTTCCTTCCAAGACCAATTTTCAGCTTTCAGTGCTCTCACACTTTGAATGACAATTACTCAGTCATGCTACACTGTACCCAGATGAAATTTTTATCATTTTGTTTACACAAATAGAGCTTTCTTTTGGTGGTATTTATTCACCACTTTATTTTTTATTTTTTGTGATATAAGCGAAAAAAGAGCGAATATTTTGAAAAAAATTTTTTCTCTACTTTCTCTTTTAAAAGAAACCAAAAAAATCAAATTTTGTTGAAAATTTAGGCCAAAATGTATTCTACTACATGTCTTTGGTAAAAAAATTCCTGATAAGTATATGATCATTGGTTTTTGTGAAAGTTATAGAGTCTACAAGCCATGCTACACATTATTGAAAATGTATCAATTCTAATGCACTGATGGCCTATCTCATTTCTTGAGGCCCTAAAATGTCAGGACAGTACAATTACCCCCCAAATGACCCCTTTTTGGAAAGAAGACAGTCTGAGGTATTTAGTAAGAGGCATAGTGAATTTTTTGAAGCTGCAATTTTTCCCCCACAATGCTTTGGAAAATTAAGAAATATATATATATATATATATATATATATATATATATATATATATATATATTTTTTTTTTTTTTTTTTTCTTCACTAAATTGTCATATTTACAAGTTATTTCTCACGCACGGTGCAGGCATAATTGCAATTACACCCCAAGATACATTCTGCTATTCGTCCTGAGTATGGCGATACCCCATGTGTGAGACTTTTCCACAGCCTGGCCACATACAGAGGCCCAACATCCATGTAGCACCATCAGGTGTTCTAAAGGCATAAATTACACATTTCCTGAGTACCTATCACATTCTTGAAGGCCCTGGAGCACCAGGACAATGGAATTACCCACAAAACGACCCCATTTTGGAAAGAAAACACCCCAATGTATATTCCATGAGGCATAATGAGTCTTTTGAACATGTAATTTCTTTCCAAAAGTTTTTGAAAAATGTAGAAAGAAAATGAAAACTTATTTTTTCTCACAAAGTTGTCAATTTAGAAGATCTTTCTAACACATAGCATGTATATAGCCAAAATGACACCCCAAAATACATTCTGCTACTCGTCCTGAGTATGGCGATACCCCATGTGTGAGACTTTTCCACAGCCAAAGGCAATGTCCAGGAATTGTCCAGGCAGCAGACAGATATGGAAAAGTATGAACATGGTTCAGTACAGTCCAAGGTTTAGCAGGCAGTTCTGGTAACAGGCATAGGCATGGCCAGTTCAGGTGGCAGGCAAAGGCTTGGCCAGTTCAGGTGGCATGCAAAGGCATGGCCAGTTCAGGTGGCAGGCAGAGGCATGACCAGTTCAGGTGGCACTTTGTACATTGGGCCTTGGTCAGGTAAGACCTGAGGACAGAGATAGAGGCTTCTTCCCACCCAAATCTCTGCAAAGCCTCCGAGTCTCCAGACCCTAATCAAGAAAACTAAAAACCTGGAGAAAAATGTTTTCTCCACTCGGAAAACCTTTTCTGGAGCCCCTCACATATGTGAGACCCCTGTGCTGTACAGTGGCAGGGCAAATGATCAATTCAGGAGGCAAGCAAAAAGTATGGTCATTTACCAGGCCGAGGTCAATTCACGTTGAAGGCAGAAACATGTTTTGCAGAGGCATAGCCGTTAACAGTCTGGGTCATTCACAGAAATGGCAGATAGTGGAAACTGGAAAAAAATCATCTTCATTTTACTAATAGTGTAGTGAAGTATGATAGCTCCGATAGCATGTTGCAATACAGAGGCCTGGCTGGGAGGGACATTGGGGACAGTAGTATCGGGTTTCACAGAGAATTCCTCTACTTGAACACACACATTTTTTGGGGGGTTTGTGACCTGTTTGGGTAAGAGGGAGGATTTCGGGAATGTGCCTTTCATGGAGTCTGGCTAATGAATCAGAGCGAATTAGTTGAGGGGCTTGGCCATGGGGATAGAGAAGGGCTGTGACAACGTCTTCTTGGAATTTTAGATGGGTTAGGGAACTTTGGGTGCACTTAGAAAAAATAATATATGAATTGAACAGGGCTAGTTGCATAAAATAAATGGCGACTTTCTTGTACCAAAACAGTGATCTCCTGGTGGCCAAGTAGGGCTGCATCATCTGGTCGTTCATATCCACCCACCATGTATAGGTTGTACTCATGCACACATTTTGGCTTCTGGATGGGGCCTCTTCTTCTCTGCAGTTCCAACAAGGTGTCATCATGCATTGTGGAAAGGATGTAGACATCTCTTTTTTTATCTCTCCACTTCAGCGCTAGTACCTCTTCAGTCCACATACTGGCCATTTCACCCTGTTTGAATTGTTTGGCGACCAATCTACAGGTTCTACTGACGTATCAGGCAACCATGTTGGATACAGTAGAACATCTGGGAGGCTAGTATGGGCACTGCCTCGTTGATGGGATGCTCTGTTGCTAGCATCTGGCCTATCCTCTAGGAAGTTTGCAGAACTGCTGGTGGATGCCTGCCTATCCCGGAGTGTTGCGCTGCTGGTGGATGCCTGCTGGTGGATGCTCTGGAGTGCTGCGCTGCTGGTGGATGCCTGCATATCATCCTGAAGTGCTGTGCTGCTGGTGGATGCCTGCTGGTGGATGCCCTGGAGTACTGCGCTGCTGGTGCATCTGGGGAGCCTCCTCTGCGCTGTACGATCTTTTAGTCATGTTGGCGGGCAGATGTGCCAGATGGTGGCCGGCAGATGTGTCAGATGGCGGGCGGGAGATGTGCCTGATGTTGGTGGGCAGATGTGCCTGATGGAGGGCAGATGTCAGATGGCGGGTGGCAGATGTCAGATGGCCGGCGGCAGATGTGCCAGATGGCGGGCGGAATTTGTGCCAGATACCGGGCGGCAGATGTGCCAGATGTCGGGCGGCTGTGCCTGATGTTGGTGGGCAGCTGTGCCTGATGTTGGCGGGCAGCTGTGCCTGATGTTGGCGGGTGGCAGATGTGTCAGATGGCGGGCGGCAAATGTGTTAGATGGTGGGCGGCAGATGTGCCTGATGGTGGGTGGCAGATGTGCTTGATGGTGGGCGGCAGATGTGCCTGATGTTGGGCGGCTGTGCCTGATGTTGGCAGGCAGATGTGCCTGACGATGGCCAGATGTGCCTGATGATGGCCGGCGGCAGATGTGTCAGATGGTGGGTGGCTGATGTGCCAGCTGTTGACGGGCTGATGTGCCAGCTGTTGGTGGACAGATGTGCCAGCTGTTGGCAGACAGATGTGCCAGTTGTTGACGGGCAGATGTTCACTGTATGACAGGTGTTTTCACTGTTTTGGGGACACTGTGTTTTGGGGACACTAGCTGGGTGATCAGTGGGTAAACAGCAGACAAACAGCTATAAACTCACTGATCTCCCGGCTGCAGCACAGATCTCTCTTCCTCTCCTCACTAACAGGCTCTGTGTGAGGAGAGGTAGAGATGAGAGCAGTTACAACCGCTCTCTATTTACATTACATGACGACTGTGATTGGACACAGTCATCATGTGATCAGGAGGGCCAATCACAGAGCCCTCCTGTCTTGTACACCTCTCCTGTCCCTGGGGGCACAGGCAGATTGGGATCGTGCCGCTGCGCGGGCACGCAGCAGCGCGATCCCCTGTCAGATGCCACCCCTCCCCCTCTATTTACATTACAATGGCTGTGATTAGACACAGTCATCTTACGGATCAGGAGGGCAAATCACAGTGCCCTCCTGCCATTCCAAGATGCGGCGTGTCGGGATCGCACGGGAACACGCCTGCGGGAGCCCGCTCCTTCTGAAGGACGTTCAGGAACGTCCACTCAGAAGGTGGAAGGTCCCACCCGGCCGTTTACGTGCAGGAGGAGGACAGACCATATTGGCCCCATAAAGAATGAGGGAGGACATCTGGCTACAAAGGATGGGGAGATGGCGAAGGTATTGAATTTATTCTTCTCCTCAGTCTTCACAAGGGAATTGAGGGGCTTCAGTAACCAAAACTGCAGTGTTTATCCTCATGACACATCACAGGAAGCACCTCCATGGTTAACAGAGGACAGAATTAAATTTAGACGTGGAAAACTTAACATTAATAAATCACTGGGACCAGATGGCTTGCACCCGAGGGTACTTAGGGAACTCAGTCAGGTAATTGCCAGACCATTGTTCTTAATTTTTACTGACAGTCTACTAACTGGAATGGTACCAGCTGATTGGAGAAAGGCCAATGTAGCACCAATATTTAAAAATTGCCCAAAATACATCCCTGGGAATTACAGACCAGTTAGCCTAACATCAATAGTATGTAAACTCTTGGAGGGGATGATAAGGGACTATATACAACATTTTAGCAATGAGAACGGTATCATTAGCAGTAATCAGCATGGATTCATAAAGAATCGTTCTTGCCAAACCAATCTATTAACCTTCTATGAGGACGTAACTTGCCATCTACATAAAGGAAGGCCCGTAGACGAGGTGCATCTGGATTTTGCAAAAGCATTTTACACAGTTCCCCATAAACGTTTACTGTACAAAATAAGGTCCGTTGGCATGGACCATAGGGTGAGTACATGGATTGAAAACTGGCTACAAGGGCGAGTTCAGATTGCCGGGACAACGTCTATTGACATCGTCCCGTGCACGAGCGGGCTGCGTGCCCCCCTGCAGGGCATGCGCGGTGCACTCGGTGATCAGCGAGTCTATGAGACTCGCCGGATCACAGATCAGAGTAAGGGGTCTGTCCCGACCCCTTACCACATGATCAGCTGTCAGCCAATGACAGCTGATCATGTGATGTAAACAGAGCCGGTAATCGGCTATTTTTTCTCCTCGCGCTGACAGCGTGAGGAGGGAAAAAAAAGCCGATCACCGGCGGCCGTGAGAGGGACATCAGTCCCGATCACGGCGATCATCTGCCCCCTGCCGGTGACACCTAGGAAAAGGGAGCAGTTCCGCCTACCAGTGCCCACCAGCGTCACCCATCAGTGCCCACAGTGTCATCCATCAATGCCCACAGTGTCACCCATCAGTGCAGACAGTGCCACCCATCAGTGCCACCCATCAGTGCCCACAGTGTCACCCATCAGTGCCATAACAACAGTGCTGCACATCAGTGCCACCTATCAGTGCCCATCAGTGTCACCTACCAGTGCCCATAAGTGCCCATCAGGGCCGCCCATGCTGCCCATCAGAGCCACCCATCAGTGCCGCCCATCAGTGCCCCCCATCAGTGCCCCCCATCAGTGGTACCTATCAGTGCCCAAGTGCCACCAATCCGTGCCACCTATCCGTGCCACCCATCCGTGCCACCCATCAGCGCCCATCAGTGGCCATCAGTGCCGCCTTATCTGTGCCCATCAGTACCGCCTTATCTGTCACCATCAGTGCTGCCTTAACTGTGCCTATAAGTGCCACCTTAACTGTGCCTATCAGTGCCGCCTTAACTGTGCCTATCCGTGCCCATCAGTGCAGCCTATCAGTGCCCGCCTGTGCTGCCTCATCAGCGCATATCAATGAAGGAGAAAAATTAGCTGTTTGCAAAATTTTATAACAAACTATGAAACATGATTTTTTTTTTTTTCAAAATTTTCCATCTTTTTTTGTTTGTTTAGCAAAAAATAAAAATCCCAGCTGTGATCAAATACCACCAAAAGAAAGCTCTATTTGTGGGAAAATATGATAAAAATTTCATTTGTGTACAGTGTTGTATGACCACGCAATTGTCATTCAAAGTGCGACAGCGCTGAAAGCTGAAAATTGGTCTGGGCAGGAGGGGGGTTTAAGTGCCCAGTAAGCAAGTGGTTAATTTGTTCATAAAAGACCTGGAGGATGGGGTAAACAGTTCAATCTCTGTATTCAGACTGTGACTCAGAGGAGCAGAGGGGTCATTTTAGCCACTTCCTCTTCTCGAACTGCTGCTTAAAGTTGTCCAAATCTGGTGGCAGGGGCAAGGAGGAGGGGCTTGAGTAGCATGATTGGATAAGAATTGGCATGTGACTGCACAGATCCCTCCCTATGTGGACCAAGCACTGTGACTAAGTACGCTTGTATATGCTCCGGATATCCAACAGGAATTGAGTGGAAATTATCACTGTACCCCTTACTGTGTGGGAATAGCCTGTGAGCCGAACACGAGAGTGTAAGGCAAAAGTAGCTGGTGAGTTTGCTCGCTGAAGGGGAGTGGAGATCACAGTTCACAGCGGTGTGGTGGAAGATTTTTGTTCACTGAAGATCTGTATTTTTTATGAATCATCACACATATCACTACGTCACTACTTATTGGACTTTTATATTATCAACTTAATATACACTGTATAATTTTTTTACACTAGAATATTTTTGATTATTTTTGTGTGATACTTAATAGGTTGTCACTTTTTAGTTTATTGTGGTAAATTCACACATGTACATATTTTTTATAATTAGCGCTGCTATTTGATTTCACTTGAGGTAAGGGCAGGTTTTAGTGAATCATTTATCATTATTTTTGCACTGTTTTAATTTAAGCAGCAGCTGTCAGTGAGGGGTAGGTCTGTGAGCGCAGCGTTTGGCACATAGGAGGGGGCGGTGATCCTGTGGACCATATTAAGTGACAGAATCTCTGTATTTGCAGACGATACTAAGCTAAGCAGGGCAATAACTTCTCCGCAGGATGTGGAAACCTTGCAAAAAGATCTGAACAAATTAATGGGGTGGGCAACTACATGGCAAATAAGGTTCAATGTAGAAAGTTGTAAAATAATGCATTTAGGTGGCAAAAATACGAATGCAATTTATACACTAGGGGGGAGAACCTTTGGGGGAATCTAGGATGGAAAAGGACCTGGGGGTTCTAGTAGATGATAGGCTCAGCAATGGCATGCAATGCCAAGCTGCTGCTAACAAAGCAAACAGAATATTGGCATGCATTAAAAAGGGGATTAATTCCAGAGATAAAACAATAATTCTCCCGCTCTACAGGGCTCTGGTCCGGCCTCACCTAGAGTATGCTGTCCAGTTCTGGGCACCAGTCCTCAGGAAGGATGTACTGGAAATGGAGCGAGTACAAAGAAGGGCAACAAAGCTAATAAAGGGTCTGGAGGATATTCATTATGAAGAAAGGTTGCGAGCACTGAACTTATTCTCTCTGGAGAAGAGACACTTGAGAGGGGATATGATCTCAATATACAAATACCATACTGGTGACTAGGGATGAGCCGAACACCCCCCCGGTTCGGTTCGCACCAGAAGCTGCGAACGGACCGAAAATTTGCACAAACGTTAGAACCCCATTGACGTCTATGGGACTTGAACATTTGAAATCAAAAGTGCTCATTTTAAAGGCTAATGTGCAGGGTATTGTCCTAAAAAGGGTTTGGGGACCCGGGTCCTGCCCCAGGGGACATGTATCAATGCAAAAAAAACTTTTAAAAACGTAAGTTTTTTCGGGAGCAGTGATTTTAATGATGCTTAAAGTTAAAAAAAAAAAAAAGTGAAATATTCCTTTAAATATCGTACCTGGGGGGTGTCTATAGTATGCCTGTAAAGTGGCGCGTGTTTCCCGTGCTTAGAACAGTCCCTGCACAAATTGTCATTTTTAAAGGAAAAAAAGTCATTTAAAACTGCTTGCGGCTTTAATGTAATGTTGGGTCCTGGCAATATGGATGGAAATCAGTGAGACAAACAGCATGGGTACCCCCCAGTCCATTACCAGGCCCTTTGGGTCTTGTATGGATATTAAGGGGAACCCCGCACCTAAATTAAAAAAAGGAAAGGCGTGGGGCTACCAGGCCCTATATACTCTGAACAGCAGTATACAGGCGGTGCAAACAAGACAGGGACTGTAGGTTTGTTGTTAAGTAGAATCTGTTTGTAATTTTGAACTGGTACATTTTTAACGTGTTTAGCTCCAGCCAAAAAATCTATTTTAAGCTTTTTGGAAAACATAGGGAAGGGTTATCACCCCTGTGACATTTGTTTTGCTGTCTGTGCTCCTCTTCAGAAGATTTCACCTCATTTTTTGTCCCAATGACAAATGTTTTTAGAAAATGTGGGTTTTTTTGTGAAACAAGGATTGGTGATAAAGCATCAGTGGAAAGAAGAAAAACGTTTTTCCCATATTAACTCTTACAGGAGGGAATTTCCCTTCCTAGGGGTAGATTTCATCTCACTTCCTGTTGTCTCCTTCCGTTTGCAAGTAGGAGTCGTTTGTAAGTTGGATGTTTGAAAGTAGGGGCCTGCCCTACATACTCAGCAGAAATTTCGGCCTTAGGTGTTGTTGTGGCCACAACACTGTAAGCCCTCACAGGGCCCTGCTGTGAAATATTAGATCAAGAATTGTAATTACATGCCCCTGTTGAACAGGGGCAGAAAAATTGGGCCTTAGGCACTGGTGCTGGTGCCACAACACTGCAACCCCTCACAGATACTCTAGTTGGAACGCAGAAACGAGCCCTGCTGCAAAGTATTGCATCAAAAATTGTAATTACACGCCCCTGTTAAACAGGGGCTTAAAAAGTGGGCCTTAGGCACTGGTGGTCGCGCCCAGAACCAAAAATGTTCTTACAAGCTATCAGCCTGATCATTGAGGAGGAAGAGGATAATTACTCAGGATAGTCACTCAGCATCAGCATAGGCTGTCTTTGAAGGGATCTGAGATTTCAATAAAAAATTATTCGGTTACATCAGCATCAGGTGCTTGGTAGCTGGTGGTGATCCAAGACTGATTCATTTTTATGAAGGTCAGTCGATCAACCGAGTCGGTGGACAGACGCACCCTGTGATCGGTTACAAAGCCTCCAGCAGCACTGCATGTGCGTTCCAAAAGAACGCTGGATGCAGGACAGGCCAGTAGCTCAATTGCATACTGTGCAAGCTCTGGCCAGTGATCCATCCTCAAGACCCAGTAACCCAGAGGATTTTCGGTGGGAAAGGTGTCCAAGTCAGATCTTGCCCCTAGATATTCCTGCACCATGTAAAACAGACGCTGGCAATGGTTGCTGGAACCGATCATACCTTGGGGCTGCGGACCAAAAAATTGTCTGAACGCATCGGTCAGACGGCCACCTTCTCCACCGCTCCTTCTTTGACTGACCGAAGCCTCAGCAGCACGTTGTCCAGAAACAGGAGTTTGTAACCTCCCAGTCTCTGGGAACGCGTTGCACAGACCTTTCTGCAAGGCCTCCCAAAGATGTTTCATCCTCTACTCCCTCTGCGATGGCAAGATAAGGTCCGCAACCTTACCCTTGTAACGTGGATCAAGGAGGGTTGCCAGCCAGTATTGGTTCTTCTCCTTGATACCACGAATATGAGGATCCTTACGCAGGCTTTGCAAGATCAGGGAGGCCATGCAGCGTAGGTTTGCTGAGGCATTCGGTCCGGAGTCCTCTGGGTCACTAAGGACGACATGGTCCGCAGCCACCTCCTCCCAGCCACGTACAAGTCCATGTGTTTCTTGGGACTGATCCCTTAAAGACTGCTGCTGATGTTGAGTGACAGGCTCCACCTCCATACTGACACAACCCTCCTCCTCCTTGTCGTCTTCCTGTGTGATCGGTGGGCACACAGGAACACTGTCTGGATAAATGGGGTCTTGAGAGCTAAGGAAGTCCTCCTCTTCCTGCCTCTGTTCAGCCTCAAGTGCCCTGTCCATTATTCCACGCAGCGTGTGCTCCATTAGGTGGACAAGGGGGACAGTGTCACTGATGCATCCACTGTCACTGCTCACCATCCTCGTGGCCTCCTCAAATGGTGACAGGACAGTGCATGCATCCCTGATCATGGCCCACTGGTGTGGGGGAAAAAAACAAGCTCCCCTGACCCTGTCCTAGTGCCATAGTCGCACAGGTATTCATTGATGGCCCTCTGCTGCCTGTGCAGCCGCTGCAGCATGGCCAACGTTGAGTTTCACCTGGTGGGCATGTCACAGATTAGGCGGTTCTTGGGCAGGTTAAACTCCTTTTGGAGGTCTGCCAGCCGAGCACTGGCATTATATGACTGGCGGAAATGCACACAGACTTTCCTGGCCTGCCTCAGGACATCCTGTAAGCCCGGGTACCTGCCCAAGAACCGCTGCACCACCACGTTAAGGACGTAAGCCAAACAGGGCACATGGGCCATTTGTCCCTGTCGGAGGGCAGAGAGGAGGTTGGTGCCATTGTTGCAAACCACCATTCCTGCCTTAAGTTGGTGTGGCGTCAACCACCTCTGAACCTGCCCCTGCAGAGCTGACAGAACCTCTGCCGCAGTGTGGCTCCTGTCCCCCAAGCACACCAGCTCAAGCACCGCATGGCATCTTTTGGACCGCATACTTGCGTAGCCCCTTGAACGGCTACGGAGCACCGCTGGTTCTGAGGACAAAGCACAGGAAGAGGCCATGGAGGAAGAAGAAGAGGAGGGGGTGGAGAAGAGAGGTGTGTCACAATCATTAGTAGTGGCATTTTGGAGGCGTGGTGGTGGAACAACCTCCAACACTACTGCACCTTGTCCTGCATCCTTCCCAGCTGCCAGCAGAGTCACCCAATGTGCGGTGAAACTTAGGTAACGTCCCTGTCCATGCCTGCTGGCCCATGAGTCAGCAGTAATATGCACCTTACCGCTGACTGCCCTGTCCAGCGAGGCCAAGACATTGCCTTCCACATGCCGGTAGAGAGCCGGAATCGCCTTCTGTGAGAAAAAGTGGCGTTTGGGTACCTGCCACTGAGGAACCGCACATTCCACAAACTCACGGAAGGGGAGAGAGTCTACCAACTGAAAAGGCAGCAGTTGAAGTGCTAGCAATTTTGCCAAGCTAGCATTCAACCGCTGGGCATGTGGATGGCTGGGAGCGAACTTCTTTCGGCGGTGCAGCAGCTGGGGCAGGGAAATTTGCCTGGTACAATCTGATGTCGGTGTACCGAAAGCAGATTGCCCACAAGTACTTGGCTGTGACACACCTAATTCTACACCTTCATTCCTCTCAGCGCAGGTCTCAGAGAGGACTGAAGGTATAGTGGGGTTGGAGATCTCAGCTGATGAGGAGCAAGGAGAGGTCCTCTTTGTTCTTTGGTGTGGGTCTTTTAAATACGCTTGCCAACGAACTGCATGGCAGGTCAACATATGTCTGGTCAAGCATGTGGTGCGCAAGCGGGAGATGTTTTGGCCACGCGAGATACGCTTGAGACATATGATGCAAATAGCAGCGGTGCGATCTGATGCACTCGTCTCAAAAAAGGCCCACACCAAAGAACTTTTTGAATAACATGCAGGAACTGCAGCGCCCTGCACATGCGGAGCTTTGGGGTGTGATGCACTCAGTGTGCTGCCCTTAAGCTGGCCCCTGGAGGCCATCCTGCCTCGTTGCCTCCTCCTCCACCTCCTCCTCTCTCCTATCAGGCACCCACGTTGAGTCAGTGACCTCATCATCCCCTCCCTCCTCATCACTGGAGCAAACCTGGCAGTATGCTGCAGCAGGGGGAGCATGACTGCCAGATTGCTGTCCTTCTTGGGCACCCCCTCTGTCCGTGCTCACGTTACTGCCTTCATCTAGCTCAGTATCATCATCAGAGCCTTCCAAACGCTGGGCATCCTCCTGGAGCATGTACCCAACACTGTGGTCAAACAGTTCGAGGGACTCCTGAGGAGGACATGGTGGGGATAGGGAAGGAGTCACTGATGACATTGAGCCGAGGGAAGAGGCCGCTGCTTTGCCAGACAAAGTGCCCTGAGCATGGGTGAGAGAGGATGAGAAGGATGGGGACAGTTTGGTCATCCACTCGACCAAGTCTTCCGCATGTTGCGGCTCAACACGGCCAGCTGCCGAAAAAAAGGCCAAGCGTGTCCCACGGCCACGTGCTGATGAGGATGTACTGTCTCCACGACCAGCACTGTTGCCTCTAGACACAGAGCCTGCTTGCCCTCTTTTATTGGCTTGCGACTGTCTGCCTCTCCTTGTTGGCCTTCCAGACATACTAATGGCCTGTAGCTGCACTAAGCTGGGATGTATATATATATATATATATATATATATATATATATATATATATATATATATATATACTGATACTGCAGCTAGCAAAATCAACTGCCTGCCTGTAGTATGAGAACACCACCAACCTTCTACAGGTAGCTTTAGCTGAACACTGTGCAGAGCTTGCACTACACTAACTTGTAGCTTATTTAGCTGCCTGCAGCAGTGATAGGATCAGGAAAACACCACCAACCTTCTACAGGTAACTTTAGGTGAACACTGTGCAGAGCTCGCCAAAAAATAACTTGTAGCTTATTTAGCTGCCTGCGGTAGTGATAGAATCAGGAAAACACCACCAACCTTCTACAGGCAGCTTTAGCTGAACATTGTGCAGAGCTCGCAAAAAAATAACTTGTAGGTTTATCTGAACACTGTGAGGAGGACGCCTTACACTAACTTGTAGCTTTAGCTGAACACTGCGCAGAGGTCTCACTACACTAACTTGTAGCTTTAGCTGAACACTTTGCAGAGGTCTCACTACACTAACTTGTAGTTTTAGCTGAACACTGTGAGCAGGATGCACTACACTAACTTGTAGTTTTAGCTGAACACTGTACAGAGGTCTCACTACACTAACTTGTAGTTTTAGCTGAACACTGTGAGCAGGACGCACTACACTAACTTGTAGCTTTAGCTGAACACTGTGAGGAGGACCCACTACACTAACTTGTAGCTTTAGCTGAACACTGTGCAGAGGTCTCACTACACTAACTTGTAGCTTTAGCTGAACACTGTGCAGAGGTCTCACTACACTAACTTGTAGTTTTAGCTGAACACTGTGCAGAGGTCTCACTACACTAACTTGTAGTTTTAGCTGAACACTGTGAGCAGGACGCACTACACTAACTTGTAGCTTTAGCTGAACACTGTGCAGAGGTCTCACTACACTAACTTGTAGTTTTAGCTGAACACTGTGAGCAGGACGCACTACACTAACTTGTAGCTTTAGCTGAACACTGTGCAGAGGTCTCACTACACTAACTTGTAGCTTTAACTGAACACTGTGAGGAGGATGCACTACACTAACTTGTATCTTTAGCTGAACACTGTACAGAGGTCTCACTACACTGACTTGTAGCTTTAGCTGAACACTGTGCAGAGGTCTCACTACACTAACTTGTAGTTTTAGCTGAACACTGTGCAGAGGTCGCACTACACTAACTTGTAGTTTTAGCTGAACACTGTGAGCAGGACGCACTACACTAACTTGTAGCTTTAGCTAAACACTGTGCAGAGGTCTCACTACACTAACTTGTAGTTTTAGCTGAACACTGCGAGCAGGACGCACTACACTAACTTGTAGCTTTAGCTGAACACTGTGCAGAGGTCTCACTACACTAACTTGTAGTTTTAGCTGAACACTGTGAGGAGGACGCACTACACTAACTTGTAGCTTTAGCTGAACACTGTGCAGAGGTTTCACTACACTAACTTGTAGTTTTAGCTGAACACTGTGAGCAGGACGCACTACACTAACTTGTAGCTTTAGCTGAGCACTGTGCAGAGGTCTCACTACACTAACTTGTAGTTTTAGCTGAACACTGTGAGGAGGACGCCCTACACTAACTTGTAGCTTTAGCTGAACACTGTGCAGAGGTCTCACTACACTAACTTGTAGTTTTAGTTGAACACTGTGCAGAGGTCTCACTACACTAACTTGTAGTTTTAGCTGAACGCTGTGAGCAGGACGCACTACACTAACTTGTAGCTTTAGCTGAACACTGTGCAGAGGTCTCACTACACTAACTTGTAGTTTTAGCTGAACACTGTGAGGAGGACGCACTACACTAACTTGTAGCTTTAGCTGAACACTGTGCAGAGGTCTCACTACACTAACTTGTAGCTTTAACTGAACACTGTGAGGAGGATGCACTACACTAACTTTTAGCTTTAGCTGAACACTGTGCAGAGGTCTCACTACACTAACTTGTAGTTTTAGCTGAACGCTGTGAGCAGGACGCACTACACTAACTTGTAGCTTTAGCTGAACACTGTGCAGAGGTCTCACTACACTAACTTGTAGTTTTAGCTGAACACTGTGAGGAGGACGCACTACACTAACTTGTAGCTTTAGCTGAACACTGTGCAGAGGTTTCACTACACTAACTTGTAGTTTTAGCTGAACACTGTGAGCAGGACGCACTACACTAACTTGTAGCTTTAGCTGAGCACTGTGCAGAGGTCTCACTACACTAACTTGTAGTTTTAGCTGAACACTGTGAGCAGGACGCACTACACTAACTTGTAGCTTTAGCTGAACACTGTGCAGAGGTCTCACTACACTAACTTGTAGTTTTAGCTGAACACTGTGGGCAGGACGCATTACACTAACTTGTAGCTTTAGCTGAACACTGGGCAGAGGTCTCACTACACTAACTTGTAGTTTTAGCTGAACACTGTGAGGAGGACACACTACACTAACTTGTAGTTTTAGCTGAGCACTCTGCAGAGGTCTCACTACACTAACTTGTAGCTTTAGCTGAACACTGTGCAGAGGTCTCACTACACTAACTTGTAGTTTTAGCTGAACACTGTGAGGAGGACGCACTACACTAACTTGTAGCTTTAGCTGAACACTGTGCAGAGGTCTCATTACACTAACTTGTAGTTTTAGCTGAACACTGTGAGCAGGACGCACTACACTAACTTGTAGCTTTAGCTGAACACTGTGCAGAGGTCTCACTACACTAACTTGTAGTTTTAGCTGAACGCTGTGAGCAGGACGCACTACACTAACTTGTAGCTTTAGCTGAACACTGTGCAGAGGTCTCACTACACTAACTTGTAGTTTTAGCTGAACACTGTGAGGAGGACGCACTACACTAACTTGTAGCTTTAGCTGAACACTGTGCAGAGGTCTCACTACACTAACTTGTAGTTTTAGCTGAACACTGTGAGCAGGACGCACTACACTAACTTGTAGCTTTAGCTGAGCACTCTGCAGAGGTCTCACTACACTAACTTGTAGTTTTAGCTGAACACTGTGAGCAGGACGCACTACACTAACTTGTAGATTTAGCTGAACACTGTGCAGAGGTCTCACTACACTAACTTGTAGTTTTAGCTGAACACTTTGAGGAGGACCCACTACACTAACTTGTAGCTTTAGCTGAACACTGTGCAGAGGTCTCACTACACTAACTTGTAGTTTTAGCTGAACACTGTGCAGAGGTCTCACTACACTAACTTGTAGTTTTAGCTGAACACTGTGAGCAGGACGCACTACACTAACTTGTAGCTTTAGCTGAACACTGTGCAGAGGTCTCACTACCCTAACTTGTAGTTTTAGCTGAACACTGTGAGGAGGACGCACTACACCAACTTGTAGCTTTAGCTGAACACTGTGCAGAGGTTGCACTAAACTAACTTGTAGCTTTAGCTGAACACTGTGAGGAGGACGCACTACCCTAACTTGTAGCTTTAGCTGAACACTGTGCACTACACTAACTTGTAGTTTTAGCTGAACACTGTGCAGAGGTCACACTAAACTAACTTGTAGCTTTAACTGAACACTGTGAGGAGGACGCACTACACTAATCGTAAATAGTCTAGCTGCCTGACTGTGGTACTAATAGGATCAAAAGAACACCAGAAATTTGCTTCAGGTAGCTGTAAATACTTTAACAGGAAAGCCTGCCTGTCAGTAGGAAGATAACAGGAACGGATCTAGCTAAACTGAATACAGTGTATATATATATATATATATATATATATATATATATATATATATATATATATGCAACACCTGGGATGCATATATATATACAATACACTATTAGTGCAGCTAACTCACTGACTGTCCTGCCTAATCTAGCTAACTCAAATGAAATGACACTGTCTCTCTCTCTCTATCTAAGCACGCCGGAACATACTACACAGGGCCGCCGTGCAGGCGGCCTTATATAGTGTGGGGCGTGTTCTAAACCCCCTGAGCCATAATTGGCCAAAGTCACCCTGGCTTTGACCAATTACAGCTCTCTCTACTGACGGCGCTGTGATTGGCTAAGCATGCGGGTCATAGTGCATGCTTGGCCAATCATCAGCCAGCAATGCACTGCGATGCCACAGTGAATTATGGGCCGTGAAGCGCCACACGAATTTGGCGCGAACGGCCCATATCGCTCGCAATTCGGCGAATGACCGAACAGGCAATGTTCGAGTCGAACATGGGTTCGACTCGAACGCGAAGCTCATCCCTACTGGTGACCCCACAATAGGGATAAAACATTTTCGTGGAAGGGAGTTTAACAAGACTCGTGGCCACTCATTAAAATTAGAAGAAAAGAGGTTTAACCTGAAACTACCTAGAGGGTTCTTTACTGTAAGAGCGGCAAGGATGTGGAGTTCCCTTCCACAGGCGGTGGTCTCAGCGGGGGGGGCATCAATAGTTTAAAGAAACTATTGGATAAGCACCTGAACGACCGCAACATACAGGAGTATACAATGTAACCTCTACCCCCTGCTTTTTGTCCCACCATTGAACCCCCTTCACATCTCTCCAACACTAAACCCCTCTGCTCATCTGGCCCAACACTAAACCCCCCTGCTCATTTGCCCCAACACTGTACCCCCTGCTTTTCTGTCCCACTGCTGAACCCCCTTCTAATTTCTTCCACCACTGTACCTTCCTGCTCATCTGTCCCACCTCTGAACCCCTGCAGCTTATTTTCCCCATCGCTGTACCCTCCTGCTCATATGCTCCACCCCTTTTCTCTTCTATGATATGCGTGATATGCAGAGTAGTGAAAGGGCCACTGTTGAGTACTGTTTGCAGTATATAACAATTAAATGCAGAATAGCAAACCTAATAGTTAAATATGATTATGAACTACTAAGAGCAGCTTTTTTATTAATTTATTATTTGGCAAGAAACTGTTGGAATGTTCTCTGCTTACTCCTTTCAACAAGCGGACCGCTGTTGTTTATGGGTAATGTAGTCCACGGCGGCGGCTGCGTGCTCAAGCTCCCTGCTCCCAGGAGGTGGAGTCAGTCTGAGGATAGCAACACAGCCAGCCTACCACGTGCTACAACTCCCTTCGCCGCGGTCAGAATCCAGGATATTTTGCCTGCCCCAGTTGCTCTGCTTGGCTGGACACTGTGTAAAAACACCACATGACGTGGCTGGCCTGGGCGCTCCGCTGATGGCTGGTGGTACAGTAACAGTACTGTGGAGTAGATGTGACCCCCAGCCAGGAGCAACATCATTACCCACCCCCCAGGACTGGTGGAAGCCATGGAGAAGGAGGAAGAAAGGACCTGTCCTGCTGCTGAGCACTGAGTCTGCCGAGCAAGCTGAGGTGAGAGACCCAGGACCCACATGTCAGTGGCCAGCTCCCAGCAGGACCCGCAGGCCCACTGCAAGCTCCCAGCAGGACCCACAGGTCAATGAGTAATAGGACACACAGGTCCTGCAGCTTGTGGGTCCTGCTGGGATCTCGCCACTGACCTGTGGGTCCTGCTGGCCACTGACATGTGGGTCCTGCTGGCCAATGACATGTGGGTTCTGCTGGCCACTGACCTGTGGGTCCTGTTGGCCACTGACCTGTGGGCCCTGCTGACCACTATCCTAGGGTGACTAGAAGTCCCCAGCACTGCCAGATTACAAATATCTCCCGCTTACACGCTTACACGCTTACACATAATTAATGCTTTTGTACTGTCCCATTTCAATCTGTAATATCTTGTTTTTCAATTTCTTGCTTTTCAAGCTCGTGTTATACTGTCCAAAAGTTGTCTTAATGTTTAAACAATGATTTTGTTGGAAGTACCAATAAATATAGCCTTATTGATAATTTACATTTTTTTCTCGTGCATGATTGTGTAGACAGGGCCCCAGTGCACTGTATTGCCCGGGGGCCTATAATGCTTTGAAGATGGCACTGAAAGGAAGCAGAGATGAGACACATCTACCTGTCCTGGCTCACTCATCCTGCTGATCCACCTCTTGCATACAGTCCACATGCTTGTATGTGATGTATGTGATTTATGTGATGTATGTGATGTTTGTGATTTATGTGATGTCACATACCAGCATATGAAATGGATGTGCAGTGATAAGTTCAGGTCAGGGGTATTTTGTGAAAGCAGTGGGTCTATGTGCAGGATCATAAGTTGGGCCCCCACAGCTGAGAAAAAGTGCGGCGCTCTGTGCCACAGGAAAAGTTGGGTGTGATTTTCATTGCGCTGAATACCGGCTGTGGCTTAAAGGGACACAGAGTGCCGGGGTTCAGTAGTAAGTGATGCAATGGTTCAGGAATAATTTCAACAAAGTTCCCAGAAGCTCAACAGTAATTCCACAAACTGTCACCTGATTGTGGTTTTCTAAATCACAGTGAAATCTCTTCTTTCTGAGATTGGTATTGGCAACCAAGCGAGTCATCTTCCTCCATATGGTGGACGGGGCTAGCAGGACTGTGATTGGCTTTAGCAGTGGCCATTGACAGTCCTCCTCCTCCTGGAAACAGGGGCCGCCTCCCCAAGCAGAACTGCACCCAATCTCTTCCCCATCACAAAAGCTGACAATCGCAGCTACAGCAAAGTTAGAGAACCAAACAATGTTTCCCATATTTTACAATGTGCCTCCCCTTCAGTGCAGGTGCGGCGGGGGAATTCTGAAGATTGGAATGCATTAGTGTCTCACTGACACTTCCCTGCGCTGCTCTGCTGATGGGAAGGGAGTTAAGTGCCGGCAAAAGAGGCTTTGTATGCCGCTTGCGGCACCAGTGCCGGGGGTTGCCTACCCCTGTTATAGTGTATACACCCCAAAAAAATGCCGCCGCTAAAGTGTTTGGGTTTGGCTTAAAGAAAAGGTGGCAACCCTATCTGGACATGCCCACGGGATGAAGGACTTTGAGCAACTCCAGTAAAGGTACAGGTTACACCTCTCTCTTCTCACCTAGCTAATGACTGTTGGTAACCAAGCAATGCGCCGTCACTTGAGACTAGGATGAATGTAAGTAAGTGTGTATATACAACATACAGTAGATTTGACTGATTATTCAGTAAAGCTTTGAAAAAGGCCCTTTGTTTCTGGACTCTTCCTTCTTCCTTCACCCAGCTCCGTTGGGCACGTCTCCTGGTAGCAAGCTTGTGTTAGTGTTGCTGCTCTGGGACTCATTGCTGTAAGGCCTGTAGTGGCTAGTGCAGCTGGAGAATACTGGTTAGGGTCAACCAGGTATCTCTTAAGGGGTGAGCTCACACGAAGGGGTGAACCATGGAATAGGCAAAAGTCCCAAGGTACTCCTGGGAGCCCCAGGTCTAGAGAATCTCACTCTGCTTAGGGGAACCCCTCCCATATCCAGGCATGATTGGGTTAAAGTGACATTAAAGGCTCATTTAAAAAAAAAAATCCTGAGTCCTGCTATATGTGTCCATAAGACACATAGAGCTGTGGCTCAGCCCCGCCCCCTGCTCTTTCCTCATTGACTCACTGGCTGTGACTGACAGTAGCAGGAGCCAATGGCTGTTGCATACCTCCCAACATTTTGAGATGGGAATGAGGGACACCTACTTTGCAAGCATATGTAGGCATAGGATACGCCCCCGGCACACCCCCTTAAAGGAGAATTAACCAAAAAAAGGTTAATTAAATCCACAAGGACTTTTTTTTAACCACTCCTATTCCTTTATATTGGCTTTTAAAATTTACAAATGCAGCAATTTAGAATTTGGATGAAAGTTTAGCACTGAGAAACACTTTTTGAAAGATAAAAAGTGCATTTTATATATAACTATATAGATCAGACCAAATTGAGGGGCAAATGAGGGGTAAAGAGGGACAGAGGGACAGAGGGACATTGCTCCAAATCAGGGACAGTCCCTCGAAATCAGGGACAGTTGCGAGCTATGCTGCTGTCTCAGCCAATGAGGAATGAGAGACCCAGGAGAAGCTCAGCCCTCATGCACATCACTTGATCGAGAGGGAGCTCAGGTGAGTATTGGGGGGGCCACATTATACCTGATCATAAAGACACACTGTATCGGATAATGGAAACACTTTGTACCCGATAATGGAGACATATTATACGTGATAATAGAGACACACTGTACCTGATACTGAAGACACTCTGTGCCCAAATAGTGTCTCCACTCCCTCCTATGTGCTTGTACATAACTTGCAATACATTATGCAATCTGATTGTACAATCTCTCTACAATTGCCTTTAGATTTACCAGAACTATACAGTAGATTAGGAGGACCCACCTATCTATCCACCTATCTATGATGTTACCAGTCATTGAAAACTGATCACACCTGATGTACTGAGGGCCTCTCAATTCTTGAGGCCTTGAAATGTCAGGAAAGTACAAATACCCCCCAAATTACCCCTTTTTAAAAGTAGACAGTCCAAGGTATTTAGTAAGAGGCATGGCGAGTTTTTTGAAGTTGTAATTTTTTCCCACAATTCTTGGGAAAATTAAGAAATCATTTTTTTTTACACACAATTGTTATAATAACAAGTTATTTCTCACACACAGTATATGCATACTTCCAATTACACACCAAAATACATTCTGCTACTCCTCCCGAGTATGGCAATACCACATTTGTGTGACTTTTTCACAGCCTGGCGGCATAGAGAGGTCCAACATGCAGGGAGCACCGTCAGGCGTTCTAGGAGTATAAATTACACATCTAATTTCCTAACGACCTATTACACTTTTTGAAGACCCCGGAGCACCAGGGCAGTGGAATCCACAAAATCACCCCATTTTGGAAAGCAAACACCACAATGTATATTCTATGAGGCATTATAAGTCTTTTGAATGGTTCATTTTTTTCCAGTCTGGAATTTTTTTCCAGTCTTCGGAAAACGTGGAAAGAAAATGAAAACTTTTTTTTTTTTACACAAAGTGGTCAATTTATATGATATTTCTAACACATAGCATTTACATAGCAAAAAGTACCCCCCAAAATACATTCTGCTACTCCTCCTGAGTATAGCGATACCGCATGTGTGAGACTTTTACACAGCCTGTCCACATACTGTGAAGTAGTAACTTCAGGCGTTCTAGAAGCATATATTACACATCTAATTTAATTCCTCCCTATCACACTTTTGAAGGTCCTGGAGCACCAGGACAGTGGAATTACCAACAAAATGACCCCATTTCGGAAAGCTAACACACCAAGGTATATTCTATGAGGCATGGGCTGCAGATAGGTATTCGGGTACTGTGATAGGCTGGTGACAGGTACTTGGGTACTCTGATGGGCTGGTGACAAGTACTCCGATGGGCTGGTGACAGGTACTCTGATGGGCTGGTGACAGGTACTCGGGTACTCTGATGGGCTGGTGACAGGTACTCAGATGGGCTGGTGACAGGTACTCGGGTACTCAGATGGGCTGGTGACAGGTACTCAGGTACTCTGATGGGCTGGTGACAGGTACTCAGGCTAGTGACAGGTACTCGGGTACTCTGATGGGCTGGTGATAGGTACTCAGATGGGCTGGTGACAGGTACTCAGATAGGCTGGTGGCAGGTCCTCTTTATTACTGGGGGGGCAATCAGTGTGATTGGTGTGCACTGTAGGCAGTAACAAGGTATTACTGCAATCTCCTCCTTACACACGATCAGTGTGTGAGGAGGAGAACCCGGTAACAGCTCGTTACTGCGGTTTGTTTACATTCTGTGACCGGCTGTGATTGGACATTGGACCAATTTCATTGGCTCTTTACCGCGTTCGGAGATGGGCTGTGTCAGGGTGACAAGCCTGCGCGCCGTGCACGAGGAAAGTGCATGTGACCTGCTGTGATTAGACACAGCCGGTCACGTGGTAAAAAAAAAATTTATTGACTCTTTACACTGGTCGGGGATGGGCTGTATCCCAAGGGACACGCCTCATCCCCGATCGCTGCGCTGCGGGCCCCTGGGGGCTCACAGTAGCGGCAAGAAGTGGAGGACATCATATGACGCCCGCCCAGGGTGGGTGGGTGTTCCTACCGGCATCATATTACTATGGCCTGGTATGGAATTGGTTAAAGGCTTTGTACTATTCCTTTCTATTCCTGGTGGGGACATGTCTCCGACCTCTATGTAAACTTACCTGTCTAGGTTTGTGTGAAGACAGGAAAGGGCATTGCCTTTTAATTGGTAGGCTAGTAAGGGACAAATGTATGTGCATCCATCTGCATTAGAGGATCAGTAGGTGAGAATATGTGTGGAAGATCGGTGACAATACCCTTAGTGTCTCTACAGATCTAATCAGGTAATAGACACATCTTGGGGACTCTTCCCATCTTGTACACTTCACCTGTGTTATTCCAGGCTAATGTGGATGGATTTATATGGAAGAGTGCTCAAAAATGATCAAAGAAGGGGAAAATGTGTAGAGAAATTATAGATGATCATTGCTGACCACCACATCACCCGCCATATTTTAACAGTATCAGCCATTCCAAATCTGATGTCCATTTTGTGTAAGAAAAGGGTTGCTCTTATGTAGATCTTGGTACACAAGTCTGTAAAGCAAGAAGGCAGGTTATAGGATAGGGCCTAATTCAAACAGGTATCCAATACTAAAGAAACAAAAAAGCTTGTAATATTTTGGTTAAAATTGTCAAAACAGAAGAAAGAATGAATTCTCTAGACAGTTTCACTTTTGACCATTTGATTTATTACTGACAGAAAAAAAATATATTATATATATATATATATATATATATATATATATATATACAGTACACCCCTCACATTTTTGTAAATATTTTATTATATCTTTTCATGTGACAACACTGAAGAAATTACACTTTGCTACAATGTAAAGTAGTGAGTGTACAGCTTGTATAACAGTGTAAATTTGCAGTCCCCTCAAAATAACTCAACAGCCATTAATGTCTAAACCGCTGGCAACAAAAGTGAGTACACCCCTAAGTAAAAATGTCCAAATTGGGGACACAGTGTCAATATTCTGTGTGGCCACCATTATTTTCCAGCACTGCCTTAACCCTCTTGGGCATGGAGTTCACCAGAGCTTCACAGGTTGCCACTGGAGACCTCTTCCATTCCTCCATCACGGAGCTGGTGGATGTTATAGCCCTTGCGCTCCTCCACCTTCCGTTTGAGGATGCCCCACATATGCTCAATAGGTTTTAGGTCTGCAGACATACTTGGCCAGTCCGTCACATTTACCCTCACCTTCTTTAGCAAGGCAGTGGTCGTCTTGGAGGTGTTTTTTGGGTCGTTATCATGTTGGAATACTGCCCTGTGACCCAGTCTCCAAAGGGAGGGGATTATGCTCTGCTTCAGTATGTCACAGTACATGTTGGCATTCATGGTTCTCCCAATGAACTGTAGCTCCCCAGTGCCGGAAGCACTCATGCAGCCCCAGACCATGACACTCCCACCACCATGCTTGACTGTAGACAAGACACAATTGTCTTTGTACTCCTCACCTGGTTGCCGCCACACATGCTTGACACCATCTGAACCAAATAAGTTTATCTTGGTCTCATCAGACCATGGTTCCAGTAATCCATGTCTGCTTGTCTTTAGCAAACTGTTTGTGGGCTTTCTTGTATATCATGTTTAGAAGAGGCTTCCTTCTGGGATGACAGCCATGCAGACCAATTTGATGCAGTGTGTGGCGTATGGTCTGAGCACTGACAGGCTGACCCCCCACCCCTTCAACCTCTGCAGCAATGCTGGCAGCACAAATACGTCTATTTCCCAAAGACAACCTCTGGATATGAAGCTGAGCACATGCACTCAACTTCTTTGGTCGACCATGGCGAGGCCTGTTCTGAGTGGAACTTGTCCTGTTAAACCGCTGTATGGTCTTGGCTACTGTGCTGCAGCTCAGTTTCAGGGTCTTGGCAATCTTCTTATAGCCTAAGCCATCTTTATGTAGAACAACAATTCTTTTTTTTAGATCCTCAGAGTGGTCTTTGCCATGACACTAACGAGTCACATGACACCGGGGAGGGAAAATGGCTAATTGGGCCCAATGTGAACATTTTCACTTAGGGGTGTACTTACTTTTGTTGCCAGCGGTTTAGACATTAATGGCTGTGTGTTGAGTTATTTTGAGGGGACAGCAAATTTACACTGTTATAACAAGCTGTACACTCACTATTTTACATTGTAGCAAAGTGTCATTACTTCAGTGTTGTCACATGAAAAGATATTGTGTGAGGAGACTTTTGTGAGATACTGTATATATATATATATATATATATATATATATATATATATATATATATATATATATATATACTGTATATACCATAGTTTGTAGACACTATAACTTTCACACAAACCAATAATATACACTTATTGGGATTTTTTTCTATTAAAGACATGTAGCAAAATACATTTTGACCTAAATTTGCCAATAAATTAGATTTTATTGGATATGTTTTATAACAAAATACAGTATATATATATTTTTTCAAGCTTTTCGGTCTTTTTTTGTTTATGTTAGGTTCAACTTTTAAACAAGTTGCTTTAAGTTTATATTGCTTTGTCAAATTATTGCTTCTATAAGAAAGATGACACAGATTCAGGTATGTCTGTATCACAGTTCTGAGCATGAGAGAACTGCACCCTTTACTTCTTTTATAAGCAGCTCTACAAGCAGTAATCTTATCGGCATTACCAAATGAGGTTAAGGTACAAAGAGTTTCTTATCAGCGAACATGTAATGATTATTCAGCAGTTCCAAATTCCATCTAGATACAGATTGATACATACAAAGAAGAGAAAAGAGCACAAACAATTTAAATAGAACAATTGATACGTACACAGGTAAGAAAGGAGCACAAACAATTTAAATAGAACAATTGATACGTACACAGGTAAGAAAAAGCAGAAACAATTAAAGTGGAACTCTAAGTCATTATTTCAACCCTATCAATTTCCCCCTTTGACATCATCCTCTCCTTCCCCCTGGGTCCTCATGAATAAGTTCTAGTCAGTTTTTCCCCAGAGTCCTTTCCCTGACCGCGAGTTGTCAGAGGGGTAGAACCCATCCCCCTAGGTATTACCAACATCTTAAAATTCAAGAAGAGGAGTTTTATAGGAGTAGGGTGATGTCAATACACATTTATCAGTATACCCTGTCTATTCTCCTAATTTTCCTATTTATTTTCCTGTATACACATATATTTGTGATTGTAAGTGATATTAATATTAGAATAATAATTACCATTGGACTTAACAACCAGTGAAAGATATTGGTTGCTGTAGAAGACATTCCACTAAATATATCCCACCAATGTGGTGCAGTATCCTGTTGTATCTGTGAGGAAAGATGTACTAGTCTACCTTTGTCAATAATCATTTGCTACTTTAGGATCATCTATAGCCCATTCGAAAGTTGTTGTTTCCTCTACTTCAAGTACATTAATACCAGGAGTCCATGCATATATTTGTAAAACAACAATCTGCAACAACCAATATGTAAGTAGATATTTCATCATGTTGTTTTCTCGGGTTGTTTCTTGCAATGTGATGCGTGTATCCAGGTAGGTTTTCCTTCCAGCTTTACTGAAGTGGCCGTGGTCAAGAGTACTTGATAAGGACCTTCAAACCTGGGTTCCAATGTCTTTCTGGTGTGTTTCTTTACATATACATAATCCCCTGGTAGCAGCGTATGTGTACCTGTTATTGAATTAGGGTCTGGAAGAGAAGAATACACACTTTTGTGGATCTTAGTTAGACGTTGTTGTAATTGTATCACATATGCAGTCAAACTATCACATTGCAATTGCATACTCTGTGGAAAGTATAGACCTAATCTAGGTGCATTCCCAAAAAGTATTTCGTATGGGGAGAATCCTGTTTTTCCTGTTGGAGTGTACCTTATAGAGAATAAAGCCAGAGGCAAGCATTCTGGCCAAGGCTTGTTTAACTCTTGCACGGCTTTTTGTATTTTTAACTTTATTGTCCCATTTACTCTCTCCACTGATCCTGAACTCTGTGGGTGGTAAGGGGTGTGAAAACTTTGTTGAACCCCTAACATGGTCATCACGTTCTGCATGATTTCTCCTGTAAAGTGTGTCCCCCTATCTGATTCTATGGTTTCAGGAAGACCAAACCTAGGTATTAACTCAGTGATCAGTTTCTTAGCTGTGGCTTTAGCTGTAGCTGATTTTACTGGATAACTTTCGGGCCAACCTGAGAATAAATCGATACACACGAGGACAAATTCAAAGGGGCCGCTCTTAGGCATTTGTATGTAATCAATTTGCAGTCTCTGGAAGGGGTATTGGGCCCGGACCTGGTGTTTTCGTGGGGTTTTTACTCTCTGTCCTGGGTTATTCAGGAGACAGATTTGGCAGGCTGCACAGTAGTTTCTTGCAGTGCTACTGAATCCAGGGGCGAGCCATCCTTGGTTCACAATCCTATACATGGAATTGGAACTGACGTGTGTGGGTAGGTGAACTGCCGCTGCCATCGCTGGGTACAGAGAGGCAGGTAGGCATATTTTTCCCCCTTCCCTCCATACATTGTCAAGGTCTGGTGCTGCTCCCATTCTGACCCACTTATCTTTCTCGCTCTCCCCTGCTTGCTCCTGTAATTTACTCAGCTGCTGCCATGTTGGTTCTGGGATACTCACCTCTACCGCTGCTAAGGTCTCAGGGCTTCCTTCCCCTAGAGCTGCCTGTTTTGCAGTCAAATCTGCAAATGCATTTCCTTTTGCCTCAATTGTTTTTGCGCTCGTGTGTGCCGCTATCTTCATGATGGCCACTCGTTTAACCTTTTGAAGATTGTTCAGGACTCTCTTAATCCCTTCTCCATGTTTTACAGGTGTACCTGCTGCTGTCAGATAACCTCTAGCCCTCCATATGTGGCCATAATCGTGCGCTACACCATAAGCGTAGGCAGAGTCAGTGTAAATATTCCCTTCTCGTTCTTTTAAGTATTCTAGGGCTTGTTCTAAAGCTTTTAATTCTGCTTCCTGTGCTGACATGTGGGCTGGTAAGGCCTGTGCTTCAATTACCTGCGTATCAGTCACTACAGCATACCCTGTGTGATATTTACCTTTGTCATCAGCAAACCTACTACCATCTATATACAAGGTGTACTCAGCGTTTAAAATTGGTGTATCTGTAACGTGTGGGAATCCCATTGTCTCCTGTTCCATGAGCTGAAAACAATCGTGCTGATCTACTTCTTTAAACAAAAGAGTGTCAGTGTCCTCATTTCTTTTCTCACTAGTACTATTAGTACTATCATTCCCCCTTGCCAAATCTGGTGACTGAAGAGGCAAAAAGGTGGCCAAATTTAAGGTTGTACAGCGCTGAAAAGTGACATTTGGAGGTAAGAGTAAAGTACACTGTAACCTTAATTGCCTAGCCATTGAAATGTGTTTGGGCTGTACCTGAGACAAGATTGCATGTATGTCATGTGTGGTATGCACTACGACTGGATTGTCTAGAACAATCTCTGATGACTTATCTATGATAATTGACACTGCAGCTACCGCCCGTACACAGGACGGTGAACCTCTAGATACTGGATCTAATGCTGCTGAAAAGTAAGCGACTGGTCTTTGTTTTACATGTGCCTGTGTCAGAACACCTGTGGCGTGTCCAGTGATCTCAGCAATGTACAGATTAAATATCTTGGTGTAATCTGGTATACCAATAGCCGGGGCAGAAATCAACAACTTTTTCAAAGTGATAAACGATTCATAAGCTACTTCTGTAAGCATATACGGTACAATTTTCAAACAATCGTATAATGGCTGCATCAAAGCGCTAGCATGTGGTATCCACTGTCTACAATATGACACGATACCTAAAAACATACGCAATTGTTTGAAATTCCGTGGGGGTAACATTCCCTTTATCACTTGAACCCTCTCCTCAGTGAGATGTCTTGTACCCTGTGATATACAATGTCCCAAAAAGATAACTTTTTCCTGACACACTTGTAACTTTTTCTTATTAACCTTGCAACCTTTTTCTGCCAAAAATCGCAACAAATTAAGGGTGGTGGCCAAACAAGTTTCCTTGTCAGGGCAGCATAACAATAAATCATCCACATATTGTAACAATACACAGGAATCTGGTGGTACCCATTCTTCCAACACCGTTTGCAATGCTTGCGAATACAAGGTAGGTGAATGCGCCATACCCTGAGGTAGGCGTGTCCAGGTTAGTTGCCGATTTTTGATTGAAAATGCGAACCAAAGTTGGCATTCTTCAGCAAGCGGGACGGAAAAGAAAGCATTCGCTAAATCTATAACCGTAAAGTACATACTGGTTGATGGTATTTGTGACAGTAATGTATGTGGATTGGGTACTAAAGGTGTCATCGGGGCTAGTATTTTGTTGACCGCTCTAAGGTCTTGGACCATTCTATACTTAACCGGACTACCGGCTACTGATTTCTTTTTAACCGGGTACAAGGGAGTGTTTGCCGGTGATTTTACCTCTTTTAGAACTCCACTTTTTAAGAAGGATTGGACCTGCATTTCTATGGCCGTCTCTTGGGGTGCACTAAGTGGATACTGCTTTTGTTGGGGAAGCACTGCTCCTGGAATCAGCTGTAGGGTAACCGGAGGTATGGGCAAAAGTCCAATATCAGCTGGATGTTTTTCCCATAGTTCTCCTGGAAGGGACGACAAAATCTGATCTAAGTCTGAAGGAGGTGGGCCGGACAATTCCGATTCCTCCTCTAGGTATTGTATCAGGTTACACATCTCCATGTGTTCTTGATTATCCCCTATAGCTAAGGTGACAGTGCCATCTGGGTGATAGGTAATGTTAGCTCCTATTTTCTGCAAAATGTCAGCTCCTAACAAATTAGTGGGGGCTCCTCTGGATACCAGAAAGCGTGAAAGGAACATGTGGTTTCCTACTTTAACTTTCAGAGGTTTTGTAAGCGGGGCATCGGCTAAAATGCCATCATATCCAATTATTAGTAAAGTGTCAGGTGATTTTTGGCCAGGGAGTAGTTCAGAATCAGAAAGTAACGAGCGTGAAGCTCCTGTATCGACTAAACAAGAGATTTTCTTATTACCAACCGTTATATTTGTCTTAAGCATTGTTGTTTTGGATTTTTCTAAAACCGGGGCGAGTCATGCTCGTGGACCATCTCCCTGCTGCCTGATATGACTATTTTTGTTGTCCCTGGGCTGGTTCCTTCTCTGATTAACTGGAGAATCAACACCTTCCTCTCCTTCATCCCTTATTCTTTTCCTACAGTTGCGTCTGATGTGACCAATCTTGTCACAGTAGTAACAGGTAAGGGGTTTGCGAAAGGAACCTCTACCTTGCTCTTGGAAACCCCCGAGTGCGTTGATAGCATGAGATTTCCTCCCTTTGGTTTCTGCTAAGTCCGCCTCTATGCCTTGCGCTTTTTGTAACAACGTCCCTCTATCTCTAGTTGCCCTCCACTCTGGTGTGCAGGCTTTCAGTCTCTCACTTATCTGTGGAATTAATCCCTCCATAAATTGTCTATTGAAGGCTCGGATTGTGACTGGCAGGGCCAAGTCCAATCCCTCATCTGCCATCATACTTTCCATAGATAAGTAAAATTCCGATACAGTCTGTCCTGGCATTTGCTTCATGGGTGATATGGACCCCCTCTCCTGTTGTTTTGCCTGACAAAAAGCTTCTAATCTAGCAATAAAAGGGGCCCTTGAGTCTATGTGTCTGACGTGTCCTGTCTCTAAATTGCCATCCCCTCAGCTCAGTCTGCAGGTCGGTCATAAACTGGTTAAACAGGGTCAGAGTCATTTTATGTCTGCATAAATCCTCCTCATCCTGCCAGGTTGCTTCGTGTGTATTCATTAACTGTGTCACAAATCTACAGAAAACAGCTGGCTTTACTATAATGCATGTATCATTGCGTACGGGGGCTACAGTTTCTGAATGAAATTCTTATACTCCACAAACCTGAAAAAAACATTCTCTACACTTAAGTACAGGATATATCTTGTGTGGTTTACGTTCTATGTCAGTATATGGGGGTGGGATGGCTGAGCTAAGATTATTTAAAATTTCAACATTTTTTGTTCTTCTATCTTTCATATCCCAACCATCACAGTCTGGATTATATTTCCACCCCTCTTCTTTTGCTCTATTTGAAACCTTAATTAAGCATTGAACCTGACGCATCCATTGCTTCTCTAACACCTCTCCTTGTCTGTCCCTTTTTATTTCACTCCATACATCCGGGTCTAAGCCCGCTGCTCCTTTCACCTTAAATTTACGAAGGACATCCTTTAAGTCCTGTGCTTCGGTTTTCCCATAAATGTTCTTAATTATCTGTGGCACCGTATAGTGCGCCACAATTCCCTGACGGGGTTTTGTGTTCCTCTGGCCCATTCTAACAGTCCTGCCTAGGTAGCGTGTGGGACACTTAATGTACAATATAATGCGGCTACAACATACACAAGAATGAATAATTACTTTATATGCTAGCCCAATAACAAACCAGCTAAGTTACACTAGTTCCTCGTTGCCTTTCTCCTAGGGTGCTAGAATACTAAAAACCTCTTCCGGAATGAGATTTCTGAAATCGAATTACTTTATATGCTAGCCCAATAACAAATAACTACTTTATATGCTAGCCCAATAACAAACCAGAATGCGGCTACAACATATACAAAAATGCGGCTACAACATATACAAGCATTCCTTTAAGTGGCCAGGTATCCGACTAGATCTCCGGACTTTTGGAGATCTTATTCCCTCCCCGTATCTGGGAATCCCTCTCATACACTCTTATCCCTGCTTTATGGAGCAGACAGGGCTTATACTCTCAACCCGTTTATGGTTTATGAGTTAGATGTGAGGTTAAGCATAAGCGTCAGACCCCCAAGCTCATAAGCCCTCAAGTTCCCAATCATGTGAGGTAAGGCGCATTCCGTTGCTTAGTTCGGCAATCCCCTTCTAACTCATACCATCCTTGACAAGGCTCATTCACTTTCTCAACAAGACAGACAAGACAGACACAGACAACAAAACAAACAAATAATTCCAGCAATATAAACTAAAATATGCAGTAATTCTAGACTCACCACTACAGAGGCTGGTGTTTTAAAACCAGGAGAACCGTAACTGACAGAACGGATAGGCACAAATCAGGGGAGCACAGAATATAAGAAAAATAAAGCTTTTTCTTACCTGGCCAGGTTTTTTGATCTGTGGTTCCCGGAATGCCTGTCCTTTCGTTCCGTCAGCGTAGCTCAGCCACCTCTTGTAGCAACTTGGTGGGTCCCTGTTGTTCGGGCGCCAAAATGTTAGGTTCAACTTTTAAACAAGTTGCTTTAAGTTTATATTGCTTTGTCAAATTATTGCTTCTATAAGAAAGATGACACGGAGTCAGGTATGTCTGTATCACAGTTCTGAGCATGAGAGAACTGCACCCTTTACTTCTTTTATAAGCAGCTCTACAAGCAGTAATCTTATCGGCATTACCAAATGAGGTTAAGGTACAAAGAGTTTCTTATCAGCGAACATGTAATGATTATTCAGCAGTTCCAAATTACATCTAGATACAGATTGATACGTACAAAGAAGAGAAAAGAGCACAAACAATTTAAATAGAACAATTGATACGTACACAGGTAAGAAAGGAGCACAAACAATTTAAATAGAACGATTGATACGTACACAGGTAAGAAAAAGCAGAAACAATTAAAGTGGAACTCTAAGTCATTATTTCAACCCTATCATTTATATTGCAAAAAACAAAACAATCTATTTGTGTGAAAAAGATGTCACAAATTTTGTTTGGGTACAGTGTTGCATGACCGTGCAATTGCCACTTAGGTTGCATTCACACTACAGCGTTTTGAATCACTGGCAGATCTGCCTGCGATTTAACAGCGCCGAGAAGTGAATGACAAAATGCGGAACTGAATGACACCTCAAAGTGCGGTCTGCCGCGATTGTCGCAAAATAAAACGTGCTGCAATCGCGGGACGCATGTCGCCCCAAAGTAGCTCCTTAACTATTTTTGGGCAACATGCATCCCGCGATGCAGGTTGCCACGATTGCAGCACATTTCATTGCGCAACAATTGCGGCAGACCCACACCGCGATGTGAGGTGTCATTCAAATGAATGGCATCTCAAATGCGAGTTCCGCGTTTTGTCATTCACACTTTGGTGCTGTCAAATCATGGGCAGATCCGTGGCAGATCTGTCAGCGATTCAAAACAATGTAGTGTGATTGCAGCCTCAAAGTAGAGCAGTCCTGAATAAGCAAAAAGTGCCCTGGTCATGAAGTGGGTTAAACCTTCTGAAGGGTCAAATGTTTTAAGTTGATTACGTTCTGATAGAGCACTTCATGCTGCCCCCTTTTGCAGGTATAACTATGTAAAATGTTAAAAATAAGTGCCTATACTGTTTAAAATCCAGTATGGCACTGTCTCACCCTGCTCTGCTCAGCCTCAGTTGTCCTGTAGTCTTGGCACTGTGCAGATAATTAATGAGTCGCTAGAGGCCAATCCCGGACAGCCTCAAGATTTACTGCTGCTGGGAGGGAGGAAACAACAAGATGACACAGACTGTAAACAACAAACAAAGATTAGGGAGAAGGAAAAGAAAAGCAGGATAGGTGACAGGACATACTCTGCTGCCAGGGAGACACAAAAGAGTTAAATTTAAAAGGATAGTGTCTTATCTTATCCTCCTGATATTCTCTCCTTTCTCCCTTCAGCACTGAAAAGTTTCTACAGCCTCCCTTACTGCCCAAGCCAAGACACACAAGCAAGGCTGGTAATGCACACATTTTAATTATAGAAAGTGGCATATAGGTTTTGAGACCAAGGAGAGGGGGAGAGTTCTCAGTAACGAAGTGACTGCTCTGGGCTTCAACAAAATGGTGGCAAGAAGAAACAGAAGCAATGCCGGAAGCAATTTACAGCACATGCTAATTTTGGTAGCATAATTATGGATGTGGAAACTATGTTCCCCCCAAAAAATGGAGCACCAGCCACCACTGTGGTAGACCATATAGTTCTAACATTCTCACAAAATCCCAGGCATTGAAGTAATGTGTAATAAAACATGTGTTTCACCTGCTGTTATCATAACGTGTGTGTTAAGGGGTCCTCACACTTATAATTGACATTTTTTATGCTTATGTTTTGCCTTCCTGATTCCTCCTTTCATCAATATGCTAATGACATTTTTTAAAAAAACCTTTCTGGTTTCAGTACCTTTTTTTAGACCCTTTATCATCACTGGGTCTCTGTGTTTCTCTATACAATGAAGGCAGATCATGGCTGGTAGGAGGGACCATCAGAGTGTTGTATATACCTTCCTGACATCATCACAGCACCCTGCCTAAGTACACCTCTCAAGAACCCTCAGTCCTAATGCAAGCAGTAGGCTGGCTCTTGTAAGGAGTTGTGCAATTATCAAAATGCTTTGAAGGGTGGATGTCAGTTTGGAGCAGGAGTGGGCAACTGAAGCCCTCCAGCTGTTGTGGAACTACATGTCCCATGAGGCATTGCAAGACTGACAGTTACAAGCATGACTCCCACAGGCAGAGGCATGATGGGACTTGAAGTACTGCACCAGCTATTGGGTCGCAGTTGTCCACCCCTGAGGAATGGGTGTTCCATAAGCATACAGACCATTCTAGATAATGCCCACATGTAACGATGAGTCTCCACGATTGAAAGAAGGAAAGGGCTAGATGCGCCAGGAAATGAGGTAGAGTCTAGCTGACTTGCTGAAGTGGTGGGCAGGGTTCTCCAAGGATTCATATAGAGCCAGGCCTCCCTACATGTCACAGTTCTCTCACAGGAAGCCTGTTTTATATTCATAGGCTTCTGGTTGTGTGCAGTGCAGCAGGTGAGGGAGACTCGGTGCTGGCAACATGGTGGAAGCAAGCACCTGCAGCATGGAGGTTCTCTGTATCCAACCAGAGAGCAGCATCAAACCATCAGCTGAAGAGATGACTTCTAAAGACTACTACTTTGAACCATTTGTGAACTTTGGTATCCACAAGGAATTGTTGAAGATGAAGTTCGGACTCTGACCTATCGAAACGAAATTCTTCACAACAGACACTTGTTCAAGGACAAAGTTATCTTGGATGTAGGAAGTGGAACAGGAATGCTTTGCATGTTGGCAGTTAAAGCCTCGTACACACGATCAGATTTTTGGAAGACCGTTCATCCGTTTTTTGTTGCATGCTAGTCTCATGTCGAAAGTGAAGAGGTTACTCACCATATGAAAATTCTCGTACCACAGAATACAACTTCAGAAGTGATGTAATGTGTTGAATAGTTTTGTATGTATTCTTTAGTTTCTGAGCATGCATAGTCTTGCTCTTACAATTTTTTTCATATGCAAACCATACTGATTAAATGAAAATGGAACATTGAGTTCACATTCAACAAAAATTTTATAGTCTGCACATCCAGCTTTTATCTGAAGAAAAACCGGAATCGGCTGTCAAAAGCACCGTACTAATGATCCGAAAATCGGCAGATCATTCGTCAGACGAAATTTTACTTCCGATTTTCGTACGTTTGTATGGGCCTTTAGGCTGGGACAAAAAAAGATTGGGTGCTCAAGTATTTCGGACTACGTCATCAAGATTGTAAAGGCAAACAAACTAGGTCACGATGTAACCATCTTCAAGGGCAAGGTGGAGGAAATGGAGCTGCCAGTCAAAAGAGTTGACATAATATTCATTGAATGGATGGGATGTTGTCTGCTCTATGAATCAATGCTCAACACTGTTACTGAGCAAATGGCTGACACCTGATGGGCTTATATTTCCTGATCGTGCAACACTTTATGCAGCTGCTATAGAAGATGGACAATACAAGGACTGCAAGATGGTGGGAGAATGTCTATGGTTTTGACATGTTGAGTATCAAGATGTAGCCATCAAGGAACCTTTTGTTCACATGGTTGATCCCAAGCAACTAGTCACAAACTCCTGTCTCATTAAGAAGTTGGATATCTACACGGTTAAGGTTGATGACCAAAGCTTCCTCTCTCCATTCTGTCTCCAAGTACTGCAAAATAATTACCTGATGGCTTATTTCATCATAAAGTTCACACATTGCCATAAGAGGACAGGCTTCTCTACAAGTCCAGAGTCTCCATACACTCACTGGAAACAGTCTTTTAAATTTGTAGCGCTACTCCTGTAGGAGCCGCTAGTACTTTCCAGGATCTTCCTTTGTTGCAGCCCCCACAGCCAGGCACACAGTATTTTCCACAGCCAGATGCACAACTTTCGCTCGTTCCTCCAATGACCAGTCTCCTCGCAGGAGGAAAGCACAGCCGGCATTGGCGTATATTTATTCCATTCTATATTTATTAAGTATTACCTATTAATAGGAGGATAGTGGGCGCGCGGACTCAATGCCCGCGATCGCGGTGAGCAGAGGCAGAAGAGGGAACTTTTTATGTAAACAAGACGATTCCCTGTTCTGCCTAGTGACATGACAGGGATCTTCTGTTCCCAGTGATTGGGAGCAGTGATCTCTGTCATTTTCCAGTAAGCCCATCCCCCCTACAGTTAGAACACACCTAGGGAACACACATAACCCCTTGATCGCCCCCCCTAGTGTTAACCCCTTCCCTGCCAGTATCATTTTTACATTGATCAGTGCATTTTTATAGCACTGATCAATGTAATAATGTCACTGGTCCCCAAAAAGTGTAATTTGGGGTCAGATTTGTCCGCCGCAATGTCACAATCCTGCTACAATTCGCAGATCACCGCCATTACCAGTAAAACAATAAAAAAGAATAAAAGTCCCTAAATCTATCCGGTAGTTTGTAGACGTGATAACTTTTGTGCAAACCAATCACTATACGCCTATTGCAATTTTTTTCCAAAAATATGTAGAAGAATATATATCGGCCTAAACTAATGAATACATTTGTTTTTATATTTGTCTTTTGGATATGTATTATAGCAGAAAGTTAAATCATTGGCGCATAAAGAGGCTGAGCCATCTGGTAATCAGGCATCCGAGTGGATTCCACCATTACTGTCGGGATCCTTCCAGAGCCTGGCGTGGCTCTGTGATGTCAAGTAAGTGCACTACAATGACCCAGAAGAAGAGAATCGTGCCCAAGATACAGTATCTTTGACCATACTTCTCTTTTAAAGGTACAGACTGACGTAAATGAGTAGCATTTACCTAGTATTTGTCACTTTCAAAGCCAGCCGGGGTTTGCGTAAGTGAATGTAGTGTTCACCGAAGTACTGTGTCATGGGCTAAAGAAAGCTGGCTCAGGCTAAAGAACCTCTTTAATTAAAGTGACACCACATTCTGTTGTTAAAAAAAACCCAAAAAAAACCCACCAATCTGTATTAGAACTTTAGCATCATTTTGTTAGACAGGTGAACAGCATTAGTAGCAGCTCTTGTCAAACCCAAAGGAAGAAGGGTGTGAGGTACCTTGCAGCTAGAGGTGCGAGGAGTTGTGGGACTTGTGGTCCCAGCACAGGTGCAACCGTGATGATGTCATCAAGCTGCTCCCCGGCCATACAGTAGGGAAAAGTAGGAAAAAAGTGATCAAAATGGCCAGGTGATTGAACATTTAAAATTGAAAAAAAAAGGTATTCTAAAAAATATTTAAAAGTTAATATTTAATGTGCAGTGACCTTAGAAGGGGGTGGGGCCTGGCTTAATTAATTTTTCCATGACTTGGCTTATGCTTTAATGACCCCCTTCTATCTCCCCAGCTATATACTGTATACTCCCCTTCCTTTCTCTACCACACTGCTTTGTTCTGCTGATATGTGTCTTCCTCACACATTGGAGGGCATTTTTGTAGCATGTGATGTGATTTTCAAATGCCAAGCTCAAAGTAACACAAACGTAATCATGTACAAAGAATGCTGCCATGATCTCCAAGGAGCCGGCATGCGTTCTACTGAACCAGAAAACGGAAGTTCTTTGTACATGATTACGTTTGTGTTACTTGTGTAGGAATTGTGTGGAGGAATTTGAAAATGTGAGTGCGCATACTTGCAGATGTTTTTTTAATAATAGTTTTCAATCTTTATGGTTTTAGGCGATGAGCCCTCTTATTATTTTATTCTGCATACCCTTATTACTGTTATTGATGGTGAGCAGAGGAGGAGAACTGAAAGTGGTTATAAAAGTTTTATTTTCTTTTTTTAAATAACAAACATGTCATACTTACCTGCTCTGTGTAATGGTTTTGCAGCCCCGATCCTCCTCTTCTTGGGTTTGTTGTGGAAAATGTTATATTAATGTATTGTCATAAGTCTCCCAGTGTGTGTTCAATCACAGCCCGCTCTAATAGCTGACTGGGGCAGATCAACGCTGGTTGAGATCCGTTTGGTAGTGAAAAGCTCTTTGGGGATGTAGAGAAATGTTTGCGGAGTGGGGACGTGTCTGCCAGCTAAGGGCCCCTGTGCAATGCACAGAACGATCGTCTGGTGGGGATGTGGTCGCTCTGCAAAGACATTATCGGTTTAACGAGTGTGCTCTCGTGTTGCCTCTGTGTGCCTGATCAACACATTTGTGGCCCAGTGAGTGTACACCTGCCGATAATCTCTCGTCCACAAAGACAGTAGAATAATCCGGGTATACATTGTTCTCTGAAACAATGTATAATAGGGATTTCTATCAACGGAAATACGGGAGTCTTTTGGGTTCTGGTTGGAGACGGGGTTAATGTTTGAAAGCCATGTGGCTTCTAAAAACATACATGCACCCTGTCTCTGCTCAGACACACCCATAAGACTCCTGTAGTCATTGTTCATTGGTTGTTGCATTTTCCTGTGTTGTTAAATCCTTATATGGTCATTGATATCCTGTGAGGTCACAAGCTTTGTAAGAGGTGTTTGGCTGTTGGAGGCGGAACCCTCGAGCTTTTGGGACCTCCTATTGATATGCTAATAAAGTGGCTCACGCAGACAGCTAAGGGAGGCTGGCGAGCAGTGTGGTTTTGGAAGTGGAACCGTAAACATGTGTTTTGTCTAGTTGTCTGGATGGGGCACACACCAGAGGATGGATACGATCAGAAAGCTGAGATGGTATTATATCATTTAGACGAAATTGTTATTATGATTAGAAACAGGAGATTTGGCTGTGTGCTTTGCGTACAACCAAATTTCGCTGACAGGTTCCCTGCTGAGTACCCCAATAGCAAGCTGCTTGCACTTATGTGTGCTCACTTCCGAGCTGCCTCTGTGTGTCTAAAGGACACACAAAACGTGGCTTAGCGCCCCCCCCCCCCCCCATCTCACTAACTGTGATTGACAGCAGCGGGAGCCAATGTCTCAGCTTGGGCTTTACAACCACTTTAATGTATTTTAGAGCACAGAATAATAATAGATAATAAAATATCATGGTAAAGAAATGGGTATTCCCATGCTGCCTAACGTTTTTTGTTATTAAAAAAAAAAAAAAAAAGACAATGATGCGATTTGGTTGCAGCAAAAACACCGACAGGGGTCAAACCCCACCCAACAAAGTTATAGGAAAAATCAATATTTGGTGTTGCACTCCAAATGAATAAAGTGCTAATGTGATCAATAAAGTGCTAAATTTGCAAAAAATCCATATAAAGGTAGATACAGTAAAATATCCAAAAATCCAAATATACTGTGATCACAAAAAACTACTATACAATCATACAGAAAGAGTCCATGAAATTCATGTGATAAACCATATGATCAAATGTGAAGAAAGGGAAGTATCCAAATGAATATAAAAAGATGAATGAGTTAGATATTAAAAAGTCTTCAGGAAAGTGTGCTGTTGATTAGGGTGCTGTGTTGCTTCAAACAATAGTGACACAGTGACTGGGTGGTTTTATCTTCGGTGTGCTCACACCTACAGGTGCAGTGGCTCCTTATCTTACTGCTGTAAGGTAAACAGCATTAGTAATAATCGGGTGAAATACACGGTGCTATATCCTTCAAACGGTATCTCCAGATATTTATCCTTATTGCTTTCAAGCAAGTAAACAAACTCAGTATTGGCAACTTGTATGCTTTTCTGTTACATCCACAAGTTTTGCCTCTCAGGGCAGTATGTTAGGTAAACCAGAAGGAAGGAGAAACAGGAAGCCCCAATAGTGAAGTATGTTTAAAAATATCACATTTATTTAAAAGACATATATTGTAGGGGTGCGCATCTTCACTGGCCTCACGATTCGATTCAATTACGATTATCCGGTCCACGATTCGATTCTGCGATGCATCATGATGCATTACAATTACTGCGCACGGTTTTCATCCAAAAAATTCAAGTAGTCAGAAGAACTCCATTTTTTTAATTTTATCTGTTCTTAAAAAAAAGACAACACTCCCTGCATGTAGCAAAGTGTAAACACAGCAGAAGAGGAGCTCCAGACTGCCCCCAAATGAATACAGAAGATGATAAGTGACTGCAGACATGATACAGGCGAGGGTCAGACTGCAGACATGAAACAGGAGACGGTCAGAGACTGCAGACATGATACAGGAGATGCTCAGAGACTGCAGACATACTACAGGAGATGGTCAGAGACTGCAGACATGCTACAGGAGATCATCAGAGACTGCAGACATGGTACAGAAGATGGTCAGAGACTGCAGACATGATACAGGAGATGGTCAGAGACTGCAGATATGGTACAGGAGATGATCAGAGACTGCAGACCTGCTGGACGTGGTAAGAGAGGTGCCAGACTGTCCTATGCAAGATGATCAATACCCTGCCGCCCTCACCACTAACCTGTCCCCATATAGTACTATTACTATATCGCTCCCCTGCCCAGTGTCACCACGGACCAATTCCCATCCTTCTCGACCAGCATCCACACAGTCCTCTGCTCTTCCCCCCACCTCTACACTGAGCATGCAGATAGGGCAATAAAACAAAAATTGGTGTGCAGTGCTTTGTGGTGACAAATGCACAAAAGAGTCTTATTAAGTAGTGAATAAATATAGTCCTGAAATATATAAATCTGTGATCTGATTAAAAGAAATCTTTTGTGTATTCAAAGTAATTCCAGTGCTGAGTGTGCTCTGCTGTGTTCAAATCATTCACCAGAAATCAGGAATGATTTGAAATAGTATTGTATTGCGCTATTGTAATAGTATTATATGGTGACAGGTTAGTGGTGAGGGCGGCGGGATATTGATCATCTTGCATAGGACAGTCTGGCACCAACCTTACCACGTCCACCCCCCTCGGTGTCCTCCCCGCGGCCCTCTCACCTGGCTATGCCTCCGTCACACCTGGCTTGACATGCCGCGGCTCCATTTTCCTCCTCGGAGCTCCGTGCTCCACAAGCCGGCCGCCGCCACTATTAGCAGCAGCAGCTCCAGCCACCGGCGCTCCATGTCCCCGCCAACATGCATACAGCGTCGCTTCTCTACGCAAGGCAGCAGGGGGATGACGTCAGTCAGGGGCAGGAAAAGCCACCACTGCTCTTCGGCGGCTTTCAGCTCTGTTCGGTCGCGGAGGCGGGGCTTAACGCAGCGCAAGGATGATGTCATCAAAACATCGATTACTCCCATCGTAACATCGATGCCGCATCATGTATGGTCGAATCGCGATGCATCAATGTTACAATTAATTTCAACAGCCCTAATATATTGCGGTACTCACATAAAAAAAAAAAAAATTCCCTGATGAAGTCGGGTGATCGTGACGCCAGGTGTAGGAACATACAGACACCGGAAATGACGTTCTGAGTACGAGCTCGGCGCTCATTTTGTTTTACTTTGCTCTGAAATGTTAAGAGAGAAGTGCAGGAATCTAAAATTCTGCAAACTTTGCCCTGCATGGCTCCAGGCCTGAGAACTGAGCAATCATGTGACCATGAATGACTCAGTTCTTGGGTCCTCTCTAAGCGGACAGCTGTCACTGTCAGTCATCACTCTTTCCCTGGAGTGTCAGGCTGGGGAGGGAGTGGAAGAGGTTGGGATCTTTCCAGAGTCTAGAGCAGTGATTCTAAACCTACTAGTACCGTGACCCCTTGATAAAATTTCACAAGTTGTAGGGACCCCTAACAGTAAAATTATTTTCATAGTGTGGGTTGTCAGCACCCAAGGCAAGGCAAGTCATTTGCGCCCCTAACCCATGGACATTTAGCGCCCCCTGAGTCCCTTCCACTCGTACAGTATTAGAACCCCTTATGGTACATTTTAGGATGTATCACTCTTTCTCTTTGTTCTCCTTTCTTTCCCTTTTATCTCTCTCTATCCTAATTTCTTGTTTTTTTCCCCATCCCTCTCTCTAGCCATCTTTCCTGTTCTTTGTCCTATTCTTTCTCTCCCTTTTTCTTTGTTCCTCCCCCTCTTTTCCTCTCCCTTCCATGTATTCTCTATTTTTATTCCTTCTCTTACTCCTTGGTGGGGGGATGGGATGAGTGGCAATGCTGGTGGGGGGATGAGATCAGTGGCAGTGCTGGGGGGAGTTCTGATCAGCCAACTTAGGTGCTCTTAATCAGAAGGTCATCTGCTAATCTGAGAACTGTAGTGGCAACTCTAATCACAGCCTGGTAGTGTTACTCACTGTGTCTCCAGCTATGTGGTGTCTCGCAGCAGTGACACCTATGCCGAAATCAGGAGATAGGGGCTCTTCCCACTTCACATTCCTCACCAGTCAGCTGACCTCTAGTCTCTCCCTCCACCCATGCCATGAACTGAATGGGTGCCTGCAAAGAGGTTGAGTGGGCAGCCGCGGGCTGCAGGAACAGCCCAGCTGGGCGGCCACAGGCTCCAGGGACAGCCCTGCTGGGCGGCTGCGAAAAGGCTGGGAGAGCGGTGCGGACTTCAGGAACAGCCCAGGATTCGGTGACCTCTGGCAAATTCTCATTTAACCCCCAGGTTGAGAACCACTGGTCTAGAGCCTCAGTGATGGCTTTAGCCCTCTTTCAGCTGATTCTGGGTCACAGGAGAGCAGAATTAGGTGCAATCACACCTGTGATCCACATGAGAAGAATGACCAAAAATGCTTTGGCTATACATCTCTTAAAATTTATTTAATGTTAATATTTGAGTAAAAGTCCATGTGTGGCTTGTCTCAATTTGTATTTTGGAATCATTTGATCCACAAGTGATCAGTCTCTAAACTTGCCTCTATGCTACCAGCCCTCTTTAGTAACTTGAACCCTCTTTGTAACTAAAAAAAATACTTTATCAGTTATGTCTGCCAACAGGTCCACTAGCTTTCACGTTATGCTAGATTACTAAACACAGAAGGCGCGGAATCCGGAAGGAAGACCAGGCAAAGATGGAAGCGTCTAGGGCCCACTAGATCAAATATTCTGCAGCGCTGGAGGGTTTCTTTGGCAGGCAAGTCTGCGATAATGTACTAATATGCGGTGCTTACTAGCACATTATGGCATAACTGGGGACCCTTTATAATTTTATGATATATATATATATATATATATATATAAAAAAAAACTTAACTACCATGGTAACATAGGCTGTATATATGCAGCGGTGTGACTGTGATCTTTAACCCTGAACTGTCACACATATACATACAGCAGGTGCCACTTGTTTGTGTTGGGTGTCCCAGTATAGTCTTTTAAAATATTTATTAAATGAAATGGTAAAAAAGAAACAACTCACAAGCAATTGTAGAGGAAGTCACAACGTGAAAGTGCACCAACTGACAGCATGCAACCTAGGATGAGCGATACCTTCCAAGGGTCGTGGAGGAACACACAAACATCACTACCAGCTGACGCATTTCGAAGGGGACATCCCTTCTTCATCAGAGCTTAGCCAAAAGAAGGGATGTCCCCTTCGAAACGCTTCAGCTGGTAGTGATGTTTGTGCGTTCCTCCACGACCCTTGGAAGGTATCGCTCACCCTAAGTTGCATGTTGTCAGTCGGTGCACTTTCATGTTTGCCTTCCTCTACAATTGCTTGTGAGTTGTTTCTTTTTTACCATTTTATTTAATAAGCATTTTAAAAGATAATGCACAAGGCTGGTGCTGGCCCCCTTTTCCCTTTTCTCTCATTGTCTACTAGGATTCCCCATCCTTGAGGGCAGCAAGGCCTGTGTTGCTGTACTATTCGCATGATGATCCACTTGTGCGCAGGAGTCGTTTTTTCTTTTTGCTATTCACTGTCCTAATATAGTGACTGTGCTATCACTGACAGCTTCTGGTCACTGTTAATGATGTGAACAGGTGGGTGGGCTTTTGATCACGTAATCATTGTGACCGCAAATCACAGTGATAACATGATTGGGAAGCCCATGTAACACCACTTGCATTATGATTGTTTAAAAGGCCTGTTCATGCTAGCTGAAAAGTGTTAAAGTAGAACTCCTGGTTAATAGTAACAAAGCCTAAACCTGATACCACCTCCCTTCTAACACCTATTCTCAGTCCCAGTCACATGATCCCCCAGCTACAGAGGAGAGGAGAGAGTGATCCGACAATGGCCGAATGTCTGTGCGATGACGTCACCCATAGGCTTACTATGGGCCATCCATTATCGGCACACCCTCCTCTTCCCTGAAGCCACTGCTAACTGAGAGAGAAGAGCCAATCACAGGACCAGACCAGAGCTCCCCGAAAATAGGCAAGTATATGCATCTTTCTTTTACAGGGTACTTAGCATAGGTGTTATAAGAGGGGTGGGTGCAGTTTTAAGCTTAGTTAGTATTACCCTGGAATTTTACTTTAATAAAATGTTAAAAAGAAAATGAAATTTTGGATTGCATGAAAAAGAAGGTCTGTTCTCTTCTCTCACAAAACATGCCTTTCCTGTCAGGAATGGCAGAGGCTCACTGCAGGTCCTTTCTACGCCCAAAGCTATAGTGGAGAGCTTCTTCATATTGTTCCAATGAAGCTGCAGACAAACAAGACAAATACTTTATGAACCTCCAATGTGACTACAGGGGATACTTTGTTTCCTTGAGATCTTTTTAGAAGAGGTGAGACCCTATAACCAGAATATGCAGGTACATGCACCAAAATCAAGCACTGTAAATTCATACTTGCAGTGTTTTTCCTTTTCATTAATAACTTTCATTGACTTGCAATGTGCCTCTGAACACGCTAACATTTTTGATGAATGCAGAAAGTGTCAATCTCCTACCACAGCCCCTCCCTCCTTACACGCCATACCCTTCTCTTCCTTTGGAAGGGTCTTATTACTGCCTGTGATGACCCGGGTCCTCCACCTCCCCACCTAACCCTTAATGTAGCAGCCAGGTGAAAAGCGAAGGGGAATACCATAGATCTCAGGCACCCATCCTGCAGCTTTTTGGCATTTTCTGTGCAGCCCTCAGGGCCCCTGCAGGCACTGATCTGTATTTTCCTATTGCCCTGTTATAACAGTCTCATGTAATATATCTCACAGTCCCTGACCATCTCTTGAATCATGTCTGCAGTTTATGATCATTTCTTGAATCATTTCTCTGACCATCTCTTGTATCATGTTTGTAGTCTCTGACCATCTCTTGTATCATGTCTGTAGTCTCTGACCATCTCTTGTATCATGTCTGTAGTCTCTGACCATCTCTTGTATCATGTCTGTAGTCCCTGACCATCTCTTGTATCATGTGTGTAGTCTCTGACCATCTCTTGTATCATGTCTGTAGTCTCTGACCATCTCTTGTATCATGTCTGTAGTCTCTGACCATCTCTTGTATCATGTCTATAGTCTCTGACCATCTCTTGTATCATGTCTGTAGTCTCTGACCATCTCTTGTATCATGTTTGTAGTCTCTGACCATCTTTTGTATCATGGCTGTAGTCTCTGATCATCTCTTGTATCATGTCTGTAGTCTCTGACTGTCTCTTGTATCATGTTTGTAGTCTCTGACCATCTCTTGTATCATGTCTGTAGTCTCTGACTGTCTCTTGTATCATGCTCGTAGTCTCTGACTGTCTCTTGTATCATGTCTGTAGTCTCTGACTGTCTCTTGTATCATGTCTGTAGTCTCTGACTGTCTCTTGTATCATGTCTGTAGTCTCTGACTGTCTCTTGTATCATGTTTGTAGTCTCTGACCATCTTTTGTATCATGTCTGTAGTCTCTGACCATCTCTGGCTGGACAAATATATTAAACAGAACAGAGAGCTCTGAGCTGACTGCTTCCACCTTGAACATTGTTAGGTATAAGATACAGGCCGGGACACCCATCTATGAGACAGAGTTTCTGCCATCATAAAAAGTCCTGCCTGTCTGCACTTCTAAAAAGACTTCACTTCCACTTGGTAAGCAGTGAATGTCCAGCCAGAATATTTATTCCTTATTTAGTTGGATGGAGTAGGGAAGGATAAGAATCTCCGCTGGGTTTCTACTGCTACTCAGGGTGTTGTTAGAGGAATAATTCTCCCTCACTTCCTGTTCTAGTAACAACAGATTTATCAGACAGGAAGTACCCTTGGGTCTGGTGACACCTGTCTAAGGGGGGGGGTGAATTCCTTTGACTTCCTGTTGTCTCTGTGGGACAGGATCCAGAACCCAAACACCCCCCCCCCCCCAAAAAAAAAAAGAAGAGGGCAGACTCAATGGACTACTCAGTCTTTTTCTGCCATCACTTTTCTATGTTTCTATTCTATAGTTTTGGGAAGAGTTAGCCCCGTAATGAGAACTTTGACTTCCTGTCCCACAAACACAACAGGAAGTGAAAGGAATCCCCCCTCCCCAATGGACAGTTGTCACCAGACCAGGTGTCTCCAAGGGAAAGATTTCCCCTCACCTCCTGACATTTTGGATTCACCCCACCATACTGAGTACCGGACTATCGGGTGTGCCTCTTTCTCAGAACTAAAGGGTAAGCCTCCCTCCCCTCCAATAGCATTCAGTATTGGGCCCCACACTTTAACCACTTGCCGTCTGCGCTATAGCTGAATGACGGCTACAGCACGGACCTGAATTTCCGGGAGGCCGTCATAGGACGTCCTCCCCTTTGCGCGCTCCCCCTGCAGGGTGCGAGCGGTGCGCGCTGTGATCACCGAGACTCGGGTGATCACCGATCCGAGTAAGGAGCCGATCCCGGTCCCTTACCACGTGATCAGCTGTCAGCCAATGACAGCTGATCACTTGTGTAAACAAAAGCTCAGTGATTGTTTTTTCTTTTTCCTCACGCTGTCAAAAAAAGCCGATCACCGGCTTATATTCAAGGGACATCGGTCCCGAAGAGGAAGGAGGCACATCTGCCTCCTCCTCTGCCTCCTCTGTGCCAATAAGTACCCTCTGCCAGTGCCCACCAGTGCCACCTATCAATGCCCACCAGTGTTGCCAATCAGTGCCACCTAGCAGTGCTGCCTATCAGTGTAACTCATCAGTGCTCATCACTGCCATCTATCAGTGCCCATCACTGCCACCTATCAGTGCCACCTATTAGTGCCCACCAATGCCACCTATCAATGCCCTTCAGTGCCGCCTCTCAGTGCCCACCAGTGCTGCCTATCAGTGCCCACCAGTGCCACCTATCAGTGCCCACCAGTGCTGCCTTATCGGTGCCCACCAGTGCAGCCCGTCGATGCCCATCAGTGCAGCCTATCGGTGCCCATCAGTGCAGCCTCATCAGCGTACATCAATGAAGAAGAAAAATTACCTGTTTGCAAAATTTTATAACAAAATATAAAAAAATATAATTTTTTTTTTAATTCTGTCTTTTTTAATTTTTTTAACAAAAAATAAAAACCGCAGAGGTGATCAAATACCACCAAAAGAAAGCTCTATTTGTGGAAAAAAATGATGAAAATTTTATTTGGGTACAGTGTTGTATGACCGCGCAATTGTCATTCAAACTGCGACAGTGCTGAAAGCTGAAAATTCGTCTGGACAGGAGGGGGGTTTAAGTGCCCAGTAAGCAAGTGGTTAAATACACGAAGAAGAGAGGCATTAACATATATGTGGCGGAGATGGGTGGGGGGAAAGGGGTCACAGTATTCTTTCAGGGGCCCCTCAGCCCTGCAGAGTGAGGGGCCCCTTACCCCCTCAGGTATACAGGGTGATGGCTCTCTTTGCTGTACACTGTCAGGGGCCCTTACCACTACAAGGAGCCCCTAAAATAAGCACTGTGAGGGGGCCCCCTCCATCCAAGCCTTCAATTTACTGTACACTGTCAGAGGACCCTCCTCTTTAGTCCTATAGGGTAAGGGCCCTTCCACCTCAGACCTGCAGACTGAGAGACCCCTTTACTGTCAGGGGGTCCCTCTTCTCATAAAGACACTGAGGGGCCTCCTCAGCCTCCAGGGCAAGGCCTCCTTACTGTCAGGGGTCCCTCTTTCTCAGGCATAAAAGGTGGCCCGCAGACTGAGGGACCCCTTTACTGTCAGGGGCCAATACACTTTAATCCTACAGGGTAAGGGGCCTCCTCCCACACAGTGATGGGCCCTTCCAGCTCAGGCCTGCTGTACAAATCCCCATTTACTGTTGAGGGGGTCATAGATTTTATATGTACAAGGTGAGGGGCCCCTCCACCTCAGACCAGCATGGTAAGTGCCCCCTCCTCAGCTCTGCACTGCCACCAGCCAGCCATGGTAGTCTCAGTATCCCACACCCCTCCCTCTCCTCATCACCTCCATGTTATGAATGAGATGCACAAATCCTCTCAGTCAGCCGCAGCCACGATCACTTCATCGCAGGGGCGGCTCCAGAACAATTTTTTTGGGGGTGCTGAGCAGATGCTGGAAGCATAAGTGGGGGAGCTGATGCGCCAAATGTTTGTGTGTGGGCGTGGCTACAATGTGGGTGTGGCCAACAGGGACTGTTTCTTCCCAGTCTATAGTGTGTTACCTTTCCCTCTTTCTATAGGCTGAATAGAAGCATGGGAGTAACCTAAAGAGATTGTGGAAGAAAACGAAGCTCCATTGGAGCCAGCAATAAGAGCCCCCAACATATGTCAGGACCAGCAACGATAACCCCTAGCAAGGTGTCAGGACCATCAATGATAACCCCTAGCAAGGTGTCAGGACCATCAATGATAACCCCTAGCAAGGTGTCAGGACCATCAATGATAACCCCTAGCAAGGTGTCAGGACCAGCAATGATAACCCCTAGCAAGGTGTCAGGACCATCAATGATAACCCCTAGCAAGGTGTCAGGACCAGCAATGATAACCCCTAGCAAGGTGTCAGGACCAGCAATGATAACCCCTAGCAAGGTGTCAGGACCAGCAATGATTTCCCCTAGCAAGGTGTCAGGACCAGCAATGATAACCCCTAGCAAGGTGTTAGGATGATTAATGATAACTCCAGCAAGGTGTCAGGACCATCAATGATAACCCCTAGCAAGGTGTCAGGACCAGCAATGATAACCCCTAGCAAGGTGTCAGGACCAGCAATGATAACCCCTAGCAAGGTGTCAGTATGATCAATGATAACCCCTAGCAAGGTGTCAGGACCAGCAATGATAACCCCTAGCAAGATGTCAGGACCAGCAATGATAACCCCTAGCAAGGTGTCAGGACCAGCAATAACCTCAAGTCCATGGGGTAGTGGGGTAGTTAAAGCGGGGGTCCACCCTAAGAAAAAAAAAAGCATTAAAATGCTCCTAAAAATGTGAAAAAAAAATAGAAAAAAAAATTATTTTTACTTACCAGAAATGGCTGTTGATAGGCAGATCGTCCTAATCTGCCACTTCCTACACCGCGGTGATCTTCAGTCTTCTCCTCCTCACGTTGTCTTCTGGGGAAGGTGGCGCGGTGTGTTCTGGGAACTGTGTGTGTCCCAGAACACAGCCGTCCATTCACAAAGCACTGCAAGACTCGTGCATGCACAGTAGGAAATGGGCAGTGAAGCCGCGAGGCTCCACTGCCTGTTTCCCTTACTTCGAATGGCGGCGCTGGGACCCGATCCAATGGACGAATCAGCCGACATCACGGGCATACCCTGGACAGGTAAGTATGCTTACTAAAAGTCAGCAGCTACAGTGTTTGTAGCTGCTTACTTTTGAAATGTTTTTTTTTTTTTTAAACCGGACCTCCTCTTTAAGTATAGTAATTTAAGGGCCACAAGATGAAGGTCATGTAGAGATAGCATCTGACAGTGGGAGTGGCTTAAGAGGAACAGGTTACATAGAATCTGATAAATGTGCATAGAAACTTAAGCACTTAGTGGTAATTCATCCGAAAAATGATAATAAAATGGAGAAAGCAGCAGACTACATAAAGTGTGAATATGCAAACACTTTGAGAAATAGCTAAATATTAACCACCTCAATACAGTGCACTTTTACCCCCTTCCTGCCCAGGCCATTTTTCAGCTTTTAGCGCTGTCACACTTTGAATGACAATTGCGCGGTCGTGCAACACTGTACCCAAATGAAATTGTTATCATTTTTTCCCCACAATTAGAGCTTTCTTTTGGTGGTATTTGACCACCTCTGCGGTTTTTATTTTTTGTGCTATAAACAAAAGAATAGTGACAAGTTTGAAAAAAAACGCATTATTTTTTAATTTTGCTATAATAAATATCCAATTTTTTTTTTTTTTAAACAATTTTTTTCCTCAGTTTAGCCCGATATGTATTCTTCTACAAATTTTTGGTAAAAAAAAATCGCAATAAGTGTATATTGATTGGTTTGCGCAAAAGTTATAGCGTCTACACAATAGGGAATAGATTTATGGCATTTTTATTTATTTATTTTTTTACTAGTAATGGCGGTGATTTGCGATTTTTATCGTGACTGCGATATTGCGGCGGACATATCGGACACTTTTGACACATTTTTGGGACCATTCACATTTATACAGCGATCCGTGCTATAAAAATGCACTGATTACTGTATGAATGTGACTGGCAAGGAAGGGGTTAACACTAGGGGGTGATCAAGGGGTTAATTATGTTTCCTAGAGAGTGATTCTAACTGTAGGGGGAGGGGACTCACAAGGGGAGGAGACTGATCTGTGTTCCTCTGTACTGGGAACACACCATCGGTCTCCTCTCACCTGACAGGACGTGGATCTGTGTGTTTACACACACAGATCCACGGTCCTGCTGTGTTACGGGGCAATTGCGCGTACATCGCGGCCGCCGGGCACGCGCATTGGGTCCCGAGTGACACGGCGGGCGCGCGTGAGTGCCGTCAGCCGGGAAGGCGAGGGCGTCATATGAGAACGAGTGCCACGCCGCCTGGTCATCATATGACAGCCGGCGGGTCACAAGCGGTTAAATAAATGTGCTGATTTCATGCTGTGCAAAATGAATTAATAAAAGTGCTGAGTGCAAACAACATGATACATACATAACTAGAATAAGGGAATATAGTTAAAACCATAAAATTCATTCATGCATTACAAACAAAAGTTGATCCTCCTGACAACTCATTCAAGTGAATAGGGCTGCTCTGCAATGCACACAGTTGTGGTGCACTAGTGCAGGGTTCAAGGAGATAAAGCAGGCAGAGAGGAGGCGATACAACACCTTCTCGCCACCTGTCTAATGTGCTCTGGAGAGCAATTCAAATGTTGATTGCTCTTCAGAGGGCAAAACTAGTGTGACTGAGCCATAAGGGTTAAAAGAGAAGTATGGGGTTTTGTTCTATTCCAGATTCATACTTGCCTAGGTGGATGCAGCATTGGTCCGATGCTGCATGTCCCCCACCGCCTCTAACACTGAGAACCGAGCGTTCTAACACCGCCGATCACTGGGTTCTCAGAGCTCCCCGAGCAAAGAGCTGCTGACTGTCATTCACCGACTCTCTGCTCACTGGAGCGCTGGGCTGTGGAGGGGGCGGAGTGGCTGGATCAGGCTCTAAGCAGCTCACTGAGAGGCTGAGTCAGGTGCTGTCTAGGCATGTGGGCGGATCCAGACTTCATTGTCGTGATCTTGCCTGAGCCTGGAGTGGCTCTGTGACGTCAGCTGACACGGGTCACAGGAGTGCAGAACGAACTGCACTCCTGTGATCTATAGGAGAGGTATAGCCTAACGAGCTTTGGCTGTACTTCTCTTTTAAAGATGGAGCAACCAGAGGAAAGAAACAAAACACAGAGCTTGTGCATTCTTTTCTTCCTGTCAGAAAAATCTCTAATAAACATGATTTTTGCTGATAGAAATGAATGTATGAGGTCTGTGTTCTGTCCCTCTGATGCTGAGTATCTTTAACCACCTCCACCTGCTGTATAGTAAAATGACGGCGGGCGAGATCACCTCTCGTTCTGGAACATTGCCGCCCCAGTCACACGCCTGTGAGGGCATGCAGCACGGTGATCGCGGGTATGCTGTGTCCCTGGGACAAGGCGCGACCCCGATTTCGGTAAAAACCCAATGACATGGCTCTTTAACCATGTGACTGGCTGTGTCCAATCACATGTACACGGAAGTGCCGGTAATCGGCTCTCCTCGCATCACAATGACAGAGTGTGACATGGGGAGAGCCAATCAGCAGCATTTCCTTGCAGGGGAGACCTGTACAGGTAATCAATGCCCTGATTATGTGTGCAGCCCCAACAGTGCCCATCAATGATGCCAATTTGTGCCCATCAGTGCAGCATATTAGTGCCTTCTCATCAGTTCCATCTCATCAATGCCTATCAGTGCCCCTCAGTGCAGCCTCATGAGAGCACAGAAGGAGAAAAATTACTTATTGCAAAATATACTGATAGAAACTAAGAAAACCTTTTTTATTGATTTATTTTTTTTCCCTATAAATTTTCATCTTTTTTAGTTTTTTGAGCAAAAAATAAAAAACCCCCAGTGGTGATTAAATACCACCAAAAGAAAGCTCTATTTGTGTGAAACAGATGATAAAAATGTCATATGGGTACAGCGTTGCATGACCGCACAATTGTCATTCAGCCTGGGTTCACACTATTGCAATGTGGGAACCAGCGTGATTCCAGTGGCGGTTCCCACATCGCATCTCCCTCGCAGGCAGTTCACACCGCCTTATGCGAACCGCTGCGGGTGCCAATACAAAGTTAATGACACCCCCAGATCACAGTGCAAACTGTCAATTCAGACAGGAATCGGATCACATAAGGTGTGCACACCCAGGAGCTCTAATTCCAGTGCAGGAAAAAAAGGTTCCTGCAGCATTTTCATGTAAATGTAAAGCAAGTTCAGCCATAGAACTGTATGGCAGAATTGGAATCACACAGACATGGCATGTCTGTGTTAGCAATAGTGTTAAGTCAGCCTGAAGGTGTGACAGCGCTGAAAATTGTCCTGGGCAGGAAGGGGGTAAAAGTGGCCGGTGTTGAAGTGGTTAACAAGAGCCTGGTGTCAGAGTCATTACAACACTAAGAACATGTTTTCTTCTTGTCCTGTCCCTTGCCTGCACTAAACAACAAAGCAATCACTGTCCAGGCTGCTGTACAAATTGCTTCTCCCCTCCCTGAAGTATACATTAATAAAGATTCATGTGGGAGTTACAGAGCTGCTTCTTCTTCTTCCTGAAATCCAAACAAAGGGGAGGGGCTGCAGCACAGACAAAGCATGATTGGATAAGACTTTGTAGGTGCTTCCAAGATCCCTCCCTCCCTATGCTGCACGGGGCACAGGCATTACATCATCTAGCCTTGCATCTGGCTTGCTGTTTGCCGATCTCCGGACACAAAAGGGGCGTCGCAGATAATCCCGGAGGGCGGGGCCTCCTTGCACTGCTGCTCGTGCTCCATCATGCCCCCGGTGTTCTGCCATATAGTGTCCTCGTATCAAATAGTGTCCGCCTCGTACTGCGCAGGCGCAGCGCCTGCGCAGTACGGAGGAGCAGGAGAGGCCGAAAATGCCCGAAGTTGATCAGCTGACCATCAGCTGTACACGGCGCTCGGGCACCTGTTAGCGATGGCAGTGTAAGAGGGCCCCTCGCGGGCTCGCTTCGCTCGCCACGCTTCGGGCACGGCCTCGCTACGCTCGGCAAATATTTATTCTAACTCTATGTCCACTTGGATAGTAGGGAATGATCCTGGACATAGGGTAAGAATAAATGCGCAGGCGCCGTGTACAGCTGACGATCAGCTGTTGAACTTCGGAGACTTTCGGCGTCTCTTTTGTCCTCCGTACTGCGCCTGCGCAGTACAGGGAGGACACTATATGATAGGGGACTGAATTCGATAAGACACTGGACCGATTCCCTGTCAGCGGCAGCCACTATCACTTTGTGCTAGGCAGAGAATGTGGGGGAGGAACCAGGGGCCGGCAAAACATAGGCCACGCCTATCAGACAGCGACAGGGCCGCGAGCTGATAGACAGCAGAAATGCGGGGGCGGAGCCTGCTTTGGAGACCGCCAATCAGGTGCGAGCGCGCGGCGAGAGGGCGTTAACTTCGTGCGTCACTCTGAGGGAGGTTCAGTCTGCCAGCTAGAGAAGCCGCATGATTCGCCTGTTCTCCGTCACGCCCACCTCTTGATGTCTTCCTAAAGCAACACCTTTGACTGGTAAGGGGGCGGAGATTGTAACTAGGGGATTTAGAGAGATAGGGGGCGGGGATTTACTGAAGCCGAGTCGGACATTTTTAAAAAAGAAATCGGAGAAAACTTATCATGGGCGGATCTAGGCCGGCTGTGCCCCCACATCCCAGATTGTAATTGTACCTCCCACCCACAACTCTTCTCCACTCCTGACGCTGCGGAGGCGGATTTTAATTCTACACCGGTGTTGGGATAAAGGTGCCAATAGACATCTCAGAACAGGGGCGGAGTCATGTAAGAGTCAGAGACGCCCCAAGGTGTTGTCATGGTTACATGAGCCAGGTGATTGCCGTGGTGGGAGGGGGTGGGCTCTCCTCTCCAGCTCCTCCCCTTCGCACTCTGCTGACCTCTAGTCTCCGCCCCCGGCCATGCAATACATTGGGCGGTGCGGGCTCAAGGAGCAGCCCAGCTGACCAATTTTAAGTCCCATCAGAATCTGACGGACTACAAAAGCCGGCTGTACCGGCCAATCGCAGGCCACACAGCGCGGGTATGGGAGAATATTGGGGAGGAGCTAGGGACCTATAGAACATAGGCCACGTCTATCAGATAGCGGCAGGGCCGCGAGCTGATAGTCAGCAGAAATGAAGGGGCGGAGCCTGCTTTGGAGACCGCCAATCAGGTGCGAGCGCGCGGCGAGAGGGCGTTAACTTAGTGCGTCACTCTGAGGGAGGTTCCGTCTGCCAGCTAGAGAAGCCGCATGATTCGCCTGTTGTCCGTCACGCCCACCTCTTGATGTCCTCCTAAAGCAACACCTTTGACTGGTAAGGGGGCGGAGATTGTAACTAGGGGATTTAGAGAGATAGGGGGCGGGGATTTACTAAAGCCGAGTCGGACATTTTTAAAAAAGGATCGGAGAAAACTTATCATGGGCGGATCTAGGCCGGCTGTGCCCCCAAATCTCAGATTGTAATTGTACCTCCCACCCACAACTCTTCTCCACTCCTGACGCTGCGGAGGCGGATTTTAATTCTACACCGGTGTTGGGATAAAGGTGCCAATAGACATCTCAGAACAGGGGCGGAGTCGTGTAAGAGTCAGAGACGCCCCAAGGTGTTGTCATGGTTACAGACGCCAGGTGTTTGCCGTGGTGGGAGGGGTGGGCTCTAGTCTCCGCCCCCGGCCATGCCATTGGGCGGTGCGGGCTCAAGGAACAGCTCAGCTGTCCAATTTTAAGTCCCGCCCATCAGAATCTGACGGACTACAAAATCCGGCTGTACCGGCTAAACGTAGGCCACTCAGCGCGGATATGAATATGGGGGAGGAGACAGGGACCTGTAGAACACTGGCCACGCCTATCAGACAGCGACAGGGCCGCGAGCTGATAGCAGAAATGAAGGGGCGGAGCCTGCTTTGGAGACCGCCAATCAGGTGCGAGCGCGCGGGGAGAGGGCGTTAACTTAGTGCGTCACTCTGAGGGAGGTTCAGTCTGCCAGCTAGAGAAGCCGCATGATTCGCCTGTTCTCCGTCACGCCCACCTTGATGTCTTCCTAAAGCACCACCTTTGACTGGTAAGGGGGCGGAGATTGTAACTAGGGGATTTAGAGAGATAGGGGGCGGGGATTTACTGAAGCCGAGTCGGACATTTTTAAAAAAGGATCGGAGAAAACTTATCATGGGCGGATCTAGGCCGGCTGTGCCCCCACATCCCAGATTGTAATTGTACCTCCCACCCACAACTCTTCTCCACTCCTGACGCTGCGGAGGCGGATTTTAATTCTACACCGGTGTTGGGATAAAGGTGCCAATAGACATCTCAGAACAGGGGCGGAGTCGTGTAAGAGTCAGAGACGCCCTAAGGTGTTGTCATGGTTACATGAGCCAGGTGTTTGCCGTGGTGGGAGGGGGTGGGCTCTCCTCTCCAGCTCCTCCCCTTCGCACTCTGCTGACCTCTAGTCTCCGCCCCCGGCCATGCAATACATTGGGCGGTGCGGGCTCAAGGAGCAGCCCAGCTGACCAATTTTAAGTCCCATCAGAATCTGACGGACTACAAAAGCCGGCTGTACCGGCCAATCGCAGGCCACTCATAGCGGGTATGAATATGGGGGAGGAGCCAGGGAGCTGTAGAACATAGGCCACGCCTATCAGACAGCGGCAGGGCCGCGAGCTGATGTTCAGCAGAAATGAAGGGGCGGAGCCTGCTTTGGAGACCGCCAATCAGGTGCGAGCGCGCGGCGAGAGGGCGTTAACTTAGTGCGTCACTCTGAGGGAGGTTCAGTCTGCCAGCTAGAGAAGCCGCATGATTCGCCTGTTCTCCGTCACGCCCACCTTGATGTCTTCCTAAAGCAACACCTTTGACTGGTAAGGGGGCGGAGATTGTAACTAGGGGCTCTAGAGAGATAGGGGGCGGGGATTTACTGAAGCCGAGTCGGACATTTTTAAAAAAGGATCGGAGAAAACTTATCATGGGCGGATCTAGGCCGGCTGTGCCCCCAAATCTCAGATTGTAATTGTACCTCCCACCCACAACTCTTCTCCACTCCTGACGCTGCGGAGGCGGATTTTAATTCTACACCGGTGTTGGGATAAAGGTGCCAATAGACATCTCAGAACAGGGGCGGAGTCATGTAAGAGTCAGAGACGCCCCAAGGTGTTGTCATGGTTACATGAGCCAGGTGATTGCCGTGGTGGGAGGGGGTGGGCTCTCCTCTCCAGCTCCTCCCCTTCGCACTCTGCTGACCTCTAGTCTCCGCCCCCGGCCATGCAATACATTGGGCGGTGCGGGCTCAAGGAGCAGCCCAGCTGACCAATTTTAAGTCCCATCAGAATCTGACGGACTACAAAAGCCGGCTGTACCGGCCAATCGCAGGCCACTCATAGCGGGTATGAATATGGGGAGAATATGGGGGAGGAGCCAGGGAGCTGTAGAACATAGGCCACGCCTATCAGACAGCGGCAGGGCCGCGAGCTGATGTTCAGCAGAAATGAAGGGGCGGAGCCTGCTTTGGAGACCGCCAATCAGGTGCGAGCGCGCGGCGAGAGGGCGTTAACTTAGTGCGTCACTCTGAGGGAGGTTCCGTCTGCCAGCTAGAGAAGCCGCATGATTCGCCTGTTCTCCGTCACGCCCACCTCTTGATGTCTTCCTAAAGCAACACCTTTGACTGGTAAGGGGGCGGAGATTGTAACTAGGGGATTTAGAGAGATAGGGGGCGGGGATTTACTGAAGCCGAGTCGGACATTTTTAAAAAAGGATCGGAGAAAACTTATCATGGGCGGATCTAGGCCGGCTGTGCCCCCACATCCCAGATTGTAATTGTACCTCCCACCCACAACTCTTCTCCACTCCTGACGCTGCGGAGGCGGATTTTAATTTTACACCGGTGTTGGAATAAAGGTGCCAATAGACATCTCAGAACAGGGGCAGAGTCGTGTAAGAGTAAGAGACGCCCCAAGGTGTTGTCATGGTTACAGACGCCAGGTGTTTGCCGTGGTGGGAGGGGGTGGGCTCTCCTCTCCAGCTCCTCCCCTTCGCACTCTGCTGACCTCTAGTCTCCGCCCCCGGCCATGCAATACATTGGGCGGTGCGGGCTCAAGGAGCAGCCCAGCTGACCAATTTTAAGTCCCATCAGAATCTGACGGACTACAAAAGCCGGCTGTACCGGCCAATCGCAGGCCACTCATAGCGGGTATGAATATGGGGAGAATATGGGGGAGGAGCCAGGGAGCTGTAGAACATAGGCCACGCCTATCAGACAGCGGCAGGGCCGCGAGCTGATGTTCAGCAGAAATGAAGGGGCGGAGCCTGCTTTGGAGACCGCCAATCAGGTGCGAGCGCGCGGCGAGAGGGCGTTAACTTAGTGCGTCACTCTGAGGGAGGTTCAGTCTGCCAGCTAGAGAAGCCGCATGATTCGCCTGTTCTCCGTCACGCCCACCTTGATGTCTTCCTAAAGCAACACCTTTGACTGGTAAGGGGGCGGAGATTGTAACTAGGGGGTTTAGAGAGATAGGGGGCGGGGATTTACTGAAGCCGAGTCGGACATTTTTAAAAAAGGATCGGAGAAAACTTATCATGGGCGGATCTAGGCCGGTGTCTTATCGAATTCAGTCCCCTATCATATAGTGTCCTCCCTGTACTGCGCAGGCGCAGTACGGAGGACAAAAGAGACGCCGAAAGTCTCCGAAGTTCAACAGCTGATCGTCAGCTGTACACGGCGCCTGCGCATTTATTCTTACCCTATGTCCAGGATCATTCCCTACTATCCAAGTGGACATAGAGTTAGAATAAATATTTGCCGAGCGTAGCGAGGCCGTGCCCGAAGCGTGGCGAGCGAAGCGAGCCCGCGAGGGGCCCTCTTACACTGCCATCGCTAACAAGTGCCCGAGCGCCGTGTACAGCTGATGGTCAGCTGATCAACTTCGGGCATTTTCGGCCTCTCCTGCTCCTCCGTACTGCGCAGGCGCTGCGCCTGCGCAGTACGAGGCGGACACTATTTGATACGAGGACACTATATGGCAGAACACCGGCTGTGCCCCCAAATCTCAGATTGTAATTGTACCTCCCACCCACAACTCTTCTCCACTCCTGACGCTGCGGAGGCGGATTTTAATTCTACACCGGTGTTGGGATAAAGGTGCCAATAGACATCTCAGAACAGGGGCGGAGTCGTGTAAGAGTCAGAGACGCCCTAAGGTGTTGTCATGGTTACAGACGCCAGGTGTTTGCCGTGGTGGGAGGGGGTGGGCTCTCCAGTCATGCAGTACATTGGATGGACAGTGCGGGCTCAAGGAGCAGCCCAGCTGCCTTGGACATGAGACCCCGCTACCAATTTCAACTCCCGCCCACTACAATCTGACAGATTGCAGAAGCCGGTGTCTTGCCGAGAAAGTTCCCTCGGCGGATAACTTCCCCCCCTGTACTGCGCAAGTACGAACTACTGTCAGCCGCCGGAGATAGCCGAAGCTCAAACTTTTCAATCAGCTGTACACTGCGCCTGCGCCCTGGGTCCAGGTTCCTTCCCCACCATCCAAGTGGACCTAGAGGGGGAATCAAAAGAGCCGAGCGAAGCGAGCCCGCGAGGGGCCCTCTTACAGGCGCTGTGTACAGCTGATTTTCAGCTATTCTCCTTCGGCTATTTCCGCCGGATCCTACTGCGCATGCGCCTGCGCAGTAGAGGGAGGTCCTTATCCGCCGAGCGGAACTTTCTCGGCAGAACACCGGCTTTACCGGCCAATCGCAGCAGCCACGTGGCTGCTCAGGCACAGCGTGCTGGTTACCTAGCAACCCAATGTCAACACTGCGGAGTGCACGCAGCCGTCCACATGACCAACATTCGCGCGCCCGCCTCCTCGATGAGGATTGGCCCGCCCCCTTATTTACCACGTCACACGGCTCTCGTCTCACAGGAAGGGAGAGACGATGTTCTGTCAATTTCTCCAACCCATCACAACCATGTGCCCTCCTCCATAAGGCAATATTTGTGATTTGGTAGTTCTGCCCGAACACCAACTCACTGATGTCCAGTCCAGAAGTCCAGTTTAATGTTATTATTAGCTGCATTAAATAAACTATGTGCAGCATGTTTAAAAAAATAAATAAAAATAAATAAATGTCGTGTGATGGAGGAAGAGAATTCCCAGAAATGATTGTGTGACATTCCGATGGGGACATCCGATTTAAGAGGGAACTCCGATAGGGACACGTGACTTAAGGGGGAACTCAAATGGCGACACGTGACCTAAGGGGAAACGCCGATGAGGACACGTGACTTAAGGGGGAACTCTGATGGGGACACGTGACTTAAGGGGGAACTCTGATAAGAACCTGATTTAAGGGAGATCTCTGATGGGGAGTACCTGATTTAAGGAGGGACCCTGATAAGAACCTGATTTAAGGGGGGAACTCTGATGGGGACCCCTGAAATAAAAAGACACAAGTTGTGTCCTGACACTTGCCGACCTGCAACGTATCCGTACCTCACTAGGCTTTAGCTTGTTATACCAGGATGATATTTGCAACGGCAGGCATCACCCCGGTACCTTTTTTTTAGAGCTGACAGTCGGCTTTCTTGTACAAGTAATCCTAGTGGCTAATTAGCCGCTGGACTGCTTTTACAAGCAGCGAGAAGGGGATGTCTCCTGCCGCTTTCTGTGGCTGTATTGGGATCTCCCATCCCACTGGAAGTCCCGATCAACCAGCTGGCACTTCCGCCGGCTGATCACAGAGCCCAGAAAAGACCCGATCAGCTTTGTTGGGCTCTATAATATAGTAACCCAGAAGTAATGATGATCTTGGTGTAATCAAATGCTTCTAAGTTTAGAGGAGGGATTTGGGGTCTTACCCAGATCGCTTCATAAAGAGTACTTGTCACATGCCTATTGCTGTCACAGGAAGTACTTACATTCTTTTTGACAGCAGCAAGAGTTTAAACATTTTTCTTTAAAGCGAGGACATTGTAAAAAAAAAAAAAAAAAAAATATATATATATATATATATATATATATATATATATATATATATATATATATATATATATATAAAGTAAAGTGCCCTTGTGCAAAGGTGAATACATGCGTTGGTCCCACACATGTAAGGTGAAATGGTAAACGTCAGATCAGGGGCAGTAATTCTAGAAGCAGACCTTCTGTGTAAATCGAAAGTGGAAACCTGTGAAGGCTTTTAAAGCGTCGCATATGGATAGTAAAATTGACATTGTACACAGTTTTAAAGTGTGACATGTTTGGCTCAGCGTAACATCTTTTATTTTCACCAAAAATTGGGTTATGTATTGTTTTTTTTTGCCTTAAAATGTAAAACAGTGTTTTTTTTTTTTCCCCCAAAAAGTGTGTTTGAAAAACTGTGCAATTACCATGTCGCATAAAAAACCCACCATTTCATTCTCTAGGGCTTCTGCTTTATAATAAAAAAAAAAAAAATATATATATATATATATATATATATATATATATATATATATATATATATATATATATATAATTTAATGTTTTGGGGTTTCTAACTACATTTCTAGCAAAATTCCAGATGTAACAAAACTGTTAGAAAAAGACCTGGAGGTCAAGTGGTTAAAAAAAAAAAAATAATAAAAAATAATAAATAAATATATACACACACACACACAGTATCTCACAAAAGTGAGTGCACCCATCACATTTTTGTAAATATAAAAAAAAAAAAATCGCAATAAGCGTTTATTGATTGGTTTGCGCAAAAGTTATAGCGTCTACAAAATCGGGGATAGATTTATAGCATTTTTATTGTTAATTTTTTTTTTACTAGTAATGGCAGAGATCTGCAATTTTTATCGTAACTGCAACATTATAGCGGACACGTCAGACAATTTTGACACATTTTTGGGACCATTGGCATTAATACAGCGATCAGTGCGATTAAAAATGCATTGATTACTGTAAAAATGTTACTGGCAGTGAAGGGGTTAAGTGTGTCCTAGGGAGTGATTCTAACTGTGGGGGATGGGGACAGTGAAGGGAAGACAGCAGATCGTCTGTTCATACTCTGTATGAACAGTCGATCTGTCACTGCCCCCTTTTCATTATTCACACATATATATTGTGTATGTAATATTTTGTCATTATTATTTTAATAGACGTTGTAGGTACTAAAAAGTAGCATTATAAAAATGAATCTGGTTGGTGTGGAACACGCTGAGGCAGCGCAGGAGTTTTTCATTACACATATTAGCAAATCATTGCTTTTTTTTAATGTAGATTTTACACAACGTCCCAACTTTTTGGAATTGGGGTTGTGTTATTATTATCTATGCTGCTTTCTATCTTCAGCATGTTATATTGAAGCCCCACTCAGGAGTAAAATAACCTTTTTACCCCATCCCCCCCCCCCTTCCCAAACCGGTTCTGACTGTCTATTTTCCCTCTTACCCAGTGAAGATGGCAATACTCACCTAAGTCCCTCATCCAGGTCCCTTATTGCTATCAGTTGTGTGCAGGACCGCTAATCCAGCATTGCCATGGTGCCCTGTGCCCTCCAATCCCCTACCTTCCCCCTCTCATGATCTTGGTCATCTTCTAACTCCTAAGAGGACCCAGCCGACGGCCATACTGTAGGGATTGTCCATATCACTGCCCAACAAAGGACACCAAGCAGAATAGGAATAGGAGAAGACTCTGGGCTGCGTCGTATTATGTAAAAATGGGCATTTAGATGGGGTTTTTTTTTCCAACAATCACATAGATGGTGGTAGGTGGCCGGGTGACATTGATCCCGGAGTGGCGTTTTAAAGCAGACTTTCACTTTAAAGTGAAGTGCCGCTTTATCCACCTCCCCACCCTAAACACTTTGAAATGTGTTTTGTTTTCTTTTTTTATTCCAGGGAGCCAGTACCTTTTTGGACAAGACTGACATTGCTCAGCTTGTCCCCTTCTCTGCCCCCAGCCTCCTGGGATATGTCACACGTGCAAGGAGTCTGCAGAACCAGTCTTATTGCACCACACAATCTCATGCATGCACAGCGGGGTGCCGGTTGAGATTGCTCAGAAAGTCACAGCAGACTCCCAAATCCCAAGATGGAGGTGCTGGGGACCCAAAGAAGTGCGATGAACCATCTGCTGAATGATAACAGGGACTGGTCAGTACCTCCATTTTAAAGGGTCAACATTTGCAATATTTGTTGCAGGGGACCATTTATTTATTTTTTTTAGAAGTGAAAAAAATTGTCTCCTCTATTCTGCTACTGACCACCTCTATGACAAAATCTCTCCCCTGTCCTGCCCCAACCAAGCCATGTCCATCTACAATAAATCTCTGTCCTCCACCCTGGACAAGCTCGCTCCCCTCACTACACACAGAATCAGGCCTCGACCCCTACAACCCTGGCAAACAGATGACACTAAAATTCTCAAAAAACGTAGTCGCGCTCTTGAGCGTCTGTGGCACAAGACTAAGTCTGTCAAAGACTTCAACCAATACAAATCTGCCCTCCAAATATACTATTCTTTCCTCCACACTGCCAAGCAAACCTATTTTACAACTCTTATTAACACTTTCTCATCCAATCCCCGTAAACTCTTCTCTACCTTCAACTCTCTACTTTGTCCTCCACCGCCTCCACCCACTGACTTACTCACTGCCCAGGAAATCGCTAATCACTTCAAAAACAAGATTGATACAATCCGTGATGAAATCTCCATTCTACAGGTATCTCCCCCAGCTAAGACCCCATGTCAACAGGTACAACTGACACTCCCCCTATTCAAATCTACTACTACAGATGAAGTTGCTAAACTCCTCTCTATCGCCCACCTAACCACCTGTCCCCTGGACCCTATTCCCTCTCAAATGCTACTGTCACCCTCTGACCCCATCCTACACTCTCTAACCCACATCTTCAATCTCTCCCTCACCTCTGGCATCTTCCCCGATGCTCTAAAACATGCACTGGTCACCCCCATACTCAAAAAGCCATCCTTGGACCCCACCAATCTTAACAACCTACACCCAATCTCCTTGCTCCCCTTTTCCTCTAAACTCCTTGAACGCCTGGTTTACAACCAACTGAGTGACCACCTCATTAAAAACAACCTACTTGATCCCCTTCAATCTGGATTTTGCCCTCAACACTCCACAGAAACTGCTCTTTTAAAACTCACAAATGACCTACTAACTGCAAAAACCAATGGACACTATTCTGTACTCCTACTTCTGGATCTTTCAGCTGCCTTTGACACGGTTGACCACCCCCTCCTCCTCAAAAAACTTTACTCCCTCGGTCTCCGTGACTGTGCTCTTCAGTGGCTCTCATCCTACCTATCCCAACGCACCTTCAGTGTCACTTACAATTCTACTTCCTCCACTCCTCTTCCCTTCTCTGTCGGGGTCCCCCAAGGTTCTGTTCTTGGACCTCTTTTATTTTCAATCTACACCTCTTCCCTGGGTCAGCTGATAGCCTCTCACGGCTTTCAATATCATTTCTATGCTGATGACACTCAAATCTATCTCTCCACCCCTCAACTCACTCCATCAGTCTCCTCACGCATCACTAACTTACTAACCGACATATCTGTATGGATGTCACACCACTTCCTCAAACTCAACTTGTCCAAAACCGAGCTTATAATATTTCCTCCCCCACGTTCCTCTTCCCCCGACTTCTCTTTCAAGAGCAATGGCAAAACCATCCACCCGTCCCCACATGTCAGGGTACTAGGTGTTATCCTAGATTCTGAACTCTCCTTTCAGCCCCACATCCAATCACTTTCCAAAGCTTGCTGCCTCAACCTCCGCAACATCTCTAAACTACATCCCTTCCTAATCAATGAATCCACAAAGCTCCTGATTCACTCCCTGGTTATCTCTCGCCTTGACTACTGCAACTCACTCCTCATTGGCTTACCTTTAAATAGACTATCCCCCCTTCAGTCCATCATGAATGCTGCTGCCAGACTCATCCACCTTACAAACCGCTCAGTGTCTGCTACCCCTCTCTGCCAATCCCTCCATTGGCTACCACTCGCCCATCGAATTAAATTCAAAATACTAACAATAAGTTACAAAGCCATCCACAACTCTGCCCCCAGCTACATCACTAACCTAGTCTCAAAATACCAACCTAATCGCCCTCTCCGTTCCTCCCAAGATCTCCTGCTCTCTAGCTCCCCCATCACCTCCTCCCATATCCGCCTCCAGGACTTCTCCCGAGCCTCGCCCATCCTCTGGAATTCCCTACCCCAATCTGTCAGACTGTCTCCAACTTTATCCACTTTTAGGCGATCCCTGAAAACTTTCCTCTTCAGAGAAGCCTATCCTGCCTCCATCTAACAACTGCACTATTTTCTCCATTAGCTCATCCCCCACAGCTATTACCCTTTGTATAACTTGACCCTCTCTCCTAGATTGTAAGCTCTAACGAGCAGGGCCCTCGATTCCTCCTGTATTGAATTGAATTGTATTGTACTTGTACTGTCTGCCCTAATGTTGTAAAGCGCTGCGTAAACTGTCGGCGCTATATAAATCCTGTATAATAATAATAAAATAATAATTGTAATATCACCCCATTGCAAAAAATCAGCATAGGATGCATTTATATGAAGTATCACTGTGACCGTCGGCGTGAGAGCAATTCTGGTATCAAAATTCATGGATAGTTAATATAATAATTTTCCAATGGTACATTCTTCCTTCCTTAAAAGTCAAAGTCAAGTCCTGTATCAAAGATGGTGATGTCGGGACCTGTAGCGGTAATAAGAACTGGCTGCGGGAAGCTCTGGATCCTGGACATGGAAAGTTACTGACTTTTAAAATATGTATATATAGTATTTGTATCTGCTGATTTTTTTTCTTTTTTTACAGAAAACCCACCTGAATTTCCTGGCTTGGTCACATAGCCCGGTCCTCCTATCTCTGCTCATGTCCAGACTAAGGATGGGCTCAGCCATGTTCAGATATGAATCTAAACTCGCCTGGGTTATCTCACCGGGAAGCTCTGATTTATTGTAAGGGCAGGGGGGACTGATGTGAATTGGTGTAATATTTCCCTAGCTGGGAGCGGGACTGTCAGTGCTGTTTGGACTGAAGGGACCATCTGGCGTAGAGAGAGACTGTCTCTGTAACTCAGGTGTCATATCAGTGAGGTGTCTATCATCTGTGCTGCTGCACACTGCTGTCAGTGTCACTGTGAGAGTCAATTTCACATGTGTGTAAATCGATTGTATTTACTATCGTCATTAAAATAAAAAAAATATATATTTTTTGCCTTTATTATCTACCTTAAATCACATCGCTAATTGCATATTGTACTTGTTTGTAGCCTAAATACTAAAATGTGATTTTGTAACTTTTGGAAATGCCAGTAAATTTTGGGTGTTGTGTCAGTAAATTTCAATCTGGTAGGTTGGCAACACTGCCTCTTAACATGTCCTGGCAACAGTCCAACAGCTGTCAGTCCTCAGGCTGAGTGTGCCAACCTTTACCAACCTGTCTAACAATATATTATTAGCATAGCTGGTAGTAGATTGTCACATTCAGCCAGACTTTCTGTAATGTTGAAGTCATTTTATAGCTTCTTCATCCCACTTCTTCAGTTCTGGAGAAGGTATGATGGGCCTTCAACATTACAGAACAAGTCCAGTTGAATGTGACTACTACTATCTATGCTATGACCTGGATACATTGGAACCTTCACAGACAGTAATTATGGAAGAAGGTATTTATTATTACACAGCCACAGAACATACAGATGGATCTTCTATCAGACACTTTATTAAATACAGCTTATTACATAAAATTAAAGTAATAAAGGTTCACAAACTTCTTACTGTCAATCTTAATAGTGACAAACCCTTCAGAGGTGGCCCGTACCACACCTTCATTTCCCCAGATCTCCGCCATCTGCACCGACTGTTCATTATCCCCTGTAATAGAGGAGATGAGGGGTACCTGCAATGTACTATCTATACCAGTCCTGGGAAGAATGATAATCGGGTATAACTGATCTCTAAGACACCAGTCCAGAAGGAGCCTGAATAGGCCTTGTGTACACACCAGCAGAGACGCAGCTGGTAATGGACCCTCATCAGGATATCGTTTTCAATGGTCACATTTTAAATCCTAAAGCCCAACTCCAACTAAAGCTCTGTACAATCTGCTTTACATCCACCACCAAATCTGTCATAGAAGGCCCTGTGCATTGGATACAAACTAAATGCATTGTGTAAATTTGTGCTCTTTGATGTAAAAATTGGTAAGTTTAAAAGAAGATTATACAATCAGATTGTGACATGTATGGTCACCCTAATACTTGTGATCTTGTCATGCTACAGGCGACTAACCTGTAGAGAAATAACTCACCTGCTTCCATGGTGATGCTCCCTTTCTGGCCGGATTAGCGAGTTGTATGTCCCTTGATGGCGGAAACACTGTACAATCGTCCTTCACCAGTGAGGGAGAGCATTACCGCCATAATCCAGCCAATGAGGGAGTGACTCTGCAGAAACAGGAGAGCAGTTCCTCCGCTCTCTAGTGACCCTGTGTGACATTGTGTAGGTACAATGCTGGTGGGGCGCCAAACTGCTGCAGAAACATTTTTCTTTTTCATGCCGGGTCCACATATCTCCGGCTGCGGTTCACGGCATGGGGCCCGGTGCGTGTCTATTCACCGGTTCAGGTGCGATTCAGCTCTGAATTTTTGCATGAACTCGAACTTGAACCGGACCCAAAGATGCCCAGCACCCTTCTGCAATCTGAACTGCGGTCACCCCAGACCTGTGTGAAACGGCTCCATTGACAGCTGGTCACACTCGCCTGTCATGCAAATTGGATGCATATATGTGAACCTAACCCGAAGCTTTTAAAGTGGAACTAAACCCATCGATCAGTTTCCCAAAACAGCTACATTCGGGGAATGCCGTGAGAAAGAAAGATAAAAGTTGCTTGTGATCTCAACCAAACTGTCAAGCCACCAAATGGCTGCTGTTATAACTGATCACAAGTGCAGCACCCACTGTAGATCAAACTGAGGCAAAGATGGCAGCTTCATGGGCTGTAAACAATCGTTTACAACTTAGGTGCCCAACCTGTGCCCTGCAGACACTACTCTTGGGTCCCCCATTTCCCTGTAATAGCCGGGATTTCTAGCAGTCTCATGTGATGTGTCTCCAGTCTACTACTTTCTCTTGAACCATGTTCCCAGCCTCCAACAACTCCTATATTCTGATCACAGTCTCTGACAGTAGTCTCTTGTAACATACCCACTTTCTCTTGTATCATGCCCACAATCTCTGACCATCTCTTGACTGCAGTTACTAACCATATCTTGTATTATGCTTGCAGTCTTTAGGCTCAACAGCATGTGAATCGCACATGTGAAATGGAATGCATTCCTGCAATTCACATGCGATTCAGTGCAGTGCGATTTGAGCCCATTCATTTTAAATGGGCTCAAATTGCAACAAAGAACTGCATGCACCATTTTTGAGCTGCACCACAACTGGATCGCATGGTACAGAATGGCGTTATGGTGCAGGCAAATGCACTGTGTTTGCAGTGTCATTAACATTGACACATTGTTACATAGTTAGGTTAAAAAAAGACACAAGTCCATCTAGTTCAAAACCAAAAAAATACAATTCCATATACACAATCCTTCACTCACAGTTCACCTGGAGCAGGTCACAAGGGCAGTGTGTTTTGCATGCAATACGGGAAATCCAAACTGATTGCAGTGTTTCCCACACTGCGTTAGACCTACACTTAAAGTGATCATAAATGTTCCTTTATATATACTGTATATATATTATATATATATATATATATGTATATACTTGCCTGCTTTGTGTAATGGTTTTGCACAGAGCAGCCCTGATTCTCCTCTTCTTAGGTCCCTGTCAGTACTCCTGGCTCCTCCTCCCTGCTGATGCCCCCCATAGCAAGCAGCTTGCTATGGGGCACTTGTGCATGCTCACTCCTTAGCCGTCTCAGGCCTGCCCCCTACTCACTGGCTGTGACTGACAGCAGCAGGAGCCAATGGAGCCTGTGCCTGAGCTCTAATCAGTGCAGTAAGAAAAATGTGATGAACAACGCACCCTACTCTAACAAAACATATACATCATAAAGTGCAAAATAAGTGCAATATCATGAATGACCGCTAGATGTCCCTAGCAGATTAATTAACATAAAGTGAACGTGCAAAATATACAATAATGTAAACTCTGAAGTGCTATTATACATAAAATTACCACCAGATATCTCCAGTCCAGTGTATAGCAAAAATTATAAATAAACTTATGGTGCAGTGTCCGAAAGGTAAAGTAAACTTCCATCAAATGATTTCTAATAGTGCATATGATTCCATTGGTCCTTTGCGCCACCAACACCGGTCACACAGCCTACTCACCAGATTTTCATGACCCCCATTACAGGAGTCATATACAGCAGATTGGCACAGGCAGGGCACTGTATGTTTATGGATGAAATATAATGAGCACGTCACTCTATCCTAATGTGCACACGTCACTCTATCCTATTGGGCACACAGCACTCTATCCTAATGGGCACACAGCACTCTATCCCAATGGGCACACATCACTCTATCCTAATGGGCACACGTCACTCTATCCTAATGGGCATGTGCCACTCTATCCTAATGGGCACACAGCACTCTATCCTAATGGGCACACATCACTCTATCCTAATGAGCACACATCACTCTATCCTAATGGGCACACGTCACTATATGCTATAATAAATATCCCCCAATTTTTTTTTAAAAAAAATAATTTTTTCCTCAGTTTAGGCCGATATGTATGGGCACATGTTGCTCTATCCCAATGGGCACACGTCACTCTATCCTAATGAGCACGTCATTTTATTCCAATGGGCACATGTCCCTCTATCCTAATGGGCACGTCATTTTAGTCTAAGGGCACTCATCACTTTGTGAATCGATATGAATTTATTGATTTTTATTCATAAATTAAATTTCCAATCAGAGCCTAGCACTGCTCAGGGCAGCTATGAAAATTTTTTTGGCCCCTTAGGCCCCATTCACACTAGCGCGTTTTTTGATGCATTTTGCATTTTGCAGAAATGCACGGGAATTTTTTAACATGGGTTCCTATGGAACATGTTCACATCAATGCTTTTTTGTATCTCTGCGTTTTTGGAAAGGGTCGGGGACTTTTTTTCATGCAAAAAGCAGCGTTTTGCATGTAATGGATTTCAATGGACAAGCATCAAAAACGCAAGTGCACCGTTTTTGCAGCGTTTTTGCAGCGTTTTTGGTGCGTTTTTGGTGCGTTTTTGCCGTTTTTTTTTTTTTTTTTTTTTTTTGTAATTTTTTTTAAAGACTGTAAAAAAAAATGAAAAAAAAAAAAAAACCAAAAACGCAAATCGCGGCAAAAACGCGGCAAAAACGCCGCAAAAACGCTACAAAATCGCTGCTCAAAAACGTGGCAAGCATGAAAAAAAAACCTCCAAAAACGCTCAAAAGCAACATGCATAGGTGTGAATCGAGCCTTACACAGCTTTAGGCCTGACCACTAACACCCGTATGCACTCAGCCCCCCTCACCTGTATATATGGCAGCTAATCTCTGCCCATCTCTTGGATCATAGGCAGTGCTGGAGATGGGCGGAGTCCTTACAGAGCCACGCTCCCATCCTGTTATTTTTCTCTGTGTATTCACTATGATAGACTCTCCAAGGGACGCTCGCATGCCTCCTTATAAGGATGTGGCCCCTCCCACATGACGTCACAGGCCAATGGTAAGATGTTGCAGCCTGCAGGGGAGTGTCAGCAGTAGTGTGTGCTCAGTGCTCAGGAGAGGACGTGTGACAGAGAGCAGCTTAGCTCAGTGGGTCACAGAGATTATCATCATTATATCATCTTATTTATTGTTATCTATAACTACATATCTATTATAATTTCAAAAAGTAAATAATAAATATTAATAGATGATAATAATCCGGTCAATAGGGCAGTGGACGGTGTCAATAGGGCAGTGGATGGTGTCAGTAGAGCAGTGGACAGTGTCAGTAGAGCTGAGGTTGATGTCAGTAGGGCAGTGGACAGTGTCAGTAGAGCTGAGGTTGATGTCAGTAGGGCAGTTGACGGTGTCAGTAGGGCAGTGGATGCTGTCAGTAGAGCAGTGGACGATGTCAGTAGGGCAGTGGATGGTGTCAATAGGGCAGTGAATGGTGTCAGTAGAGCAGTGGATGGTGTCAGTAGAGCAGAGGTTGATGTCAGCAGTGCAGTGGATGTTGTCAGTAGGGCAGTGGACGGTGTCAGTAGTGCAGTGGACGGTGTCAGTAGTGCAGTGGACGGTGTCAGTAGAGCAGTGGATGGTGTCAGTAGAGCAGAGGACGGTGTCAGTAGAGCAGAGGACGGTGTCAGTAGAGCAGTGGATGATGTCAGTAGAGCAGTGGATGGTGTCAGTAGGGCAGTGGATGGTGTCAGTAGAGCAGAGGACGGTGTCAGTAGAGCAGAGGACGGTGTCAGTAGAGTAGAGAACGGTGTCAGTAGTGCAGTGGATGGTGTCAGTAGGGCAGTGGATGGTGTCAGTAGAGCAGTGGATCGGAGCACTGCGCCCCGAGTCCACCCAGTTGTGTGACAATAGCGAATGAATATTACCACATTGCACAGTAACGTAGGTTACTTGCATTGTTGCAGTGGCTGTCAGGATTTATTTTGCCATTACCAATTGGGGAGATTTCCCTTCACTTCCTGTTCAATAGCTGAAACAGGAAGTAAAAGAAAAACACTCCATATTGGGGGATTCTATAACTAGTGTCTCCATGAAAAGATTTCAATGCTATTTCTATCTTGGTGACAGCTCAAAATGTGGGATTTTCTTTTATTTCACGCTTGTTAACCTAAAAGGGACAAATAGAGAGGGTGAATCTCCCTAAGGCCCCATTCACACCTCACATCTTTTTACTCAACACACATAAGGTAGCCTATTCACTTAAATGGACTACCCTATGCGTGGCAAACATGTCAAAGAAGCTTCACATTTTATTTATTTTTTACAGTGCGTTTTGGCGCATTTGTGGCCTGTTTTGCTATGCACAAATTGCTCGTATGCTGTCCGCGTTTGGGGTGCCATTGAAAGGTAATGCCACTGCAAGCACAGTGCATGTTTTGCACATGTCCCAGCAAGATGCCCAAAAATGCACACTTCTGCCTTCATTTCCAGAACACACAGGTGTAAATAGGGACTAACAGGGGCACAGACAGGAATAAATACCTGACAGGTGTTCTCATCCCTCTCCACTCTATCCAAAACTAAAATGTTTTTCCTTTAGCTATACTTTAACTCCTTTCTAAATATTAAATTTAATGGTGCACTCTGGGCAGATTTAATGTATAAAGACAAAACTTTTTTTTTGTTTTGTTTTGGATAGAGTGGAGAAGTATTAGAACTCCATCGGGGTAATTTTTCTGTTTTTTCCCCCATGAAAGTGAAAGAAAATCCCATTTTTGCTTTGACACTTAAAGCGGTAATAGAAGGTAAATTTTCCAATGAGGACACTAGTTCTGGTGACCCTGATGACAACCAGGGGTTCCCTCATTTTGGAGGGATTTCCTTTCACTTCCTGTCTTGGCTATGGGGTATGAAGTGAAGGAAAATCTCCCCAATGGGGCACAGATGGCAAATATTAATAAAATACAACAGGGATTATAACCCTCCCTTACTCTGTCCTAAATGAAAGGTTTTGCCTATAGCTCTACTTTAAAATACATAAATGAATCTGCTGGATATTCATTACTACATCTTTAAATGTTTTTTTTTTACAATGCAAGCAGTGTAAACACCTACAGTCAGGTCCATAAATATTGGGACATCGACACAATTCTAATTTTTTTGGCTCTATACACCATAACAATGGATTTGAAATGAAAGGAACAAGATGTGCTTTAACTGCAGATTTTCAGCTTTAATGTGAGGGTATTTACATCCAAACAAGGTGAACGGTGTATGAATTACAACAGTTTGTATATGTGCCTCCCACTTTTTAAGGGACCAAAAGTAATGGGACAGATTAACAATCATCCATCAAACTTTCACTTTTTAATACTTGGTTGCAAATCCTTTGCAGTCAATTACAGCCTGAAGTCTGGAATGCATAGACATCACCACACGCTGGGTTTCATCCCTGGTGATGCTCTGCCAGGCCTCTACTGCAACTGTCTTCAGTTCCTGCTTGTTCTTGGGGCATTTTCCCTTCAGTTTTGTCTTCATCAAGTGAAATGCATGCTCAATCGGATTCAGGTCAGGTGATTGACTTGGCCATTGCATAACATTCCACTTCTTTCTCTTAAAAAACTCTTTAGTTGCTTTCGCAGTATGCTTCGGGGTCATTGTCCATCTGCACTGTGAAGCGCTGTCCAATGAGTTCTGAAGCATTTTGCTGAGTATGAGCAGATAATATTGCCCAAAACACTTCAGAATTCATCCTGCTGCTTTTGTCAGCAGTCAAATCATCAATAAATACAAGAGAACCAGTTCCATTGTCAGCCATACATGCCCACGCCATGACACTACCACCATGGCTTCACTGATGAGGTGGTATGCTTTGGATCATGAGCAGTTCCTTTCCTTCTTCATACTCTTCTCTTCACATCGCTCTGGTACAAGTTGATCTTGGTCTCATCTGTCATTAGGATGTTGTTCCAGAACTGTGAAGGCTTTTTTAGATGTTGTTTGGCAAACTCTAATCTGGCCTTCCTGTTTTTGAGGCTCACCAATGGTTTACATCTTGTGGTGAACCCTCTGTATTCACTCTGGTGAAGTCTTCTCTTGATTGTTGACTTTGACACACATACATCTACCTCCTGGCGAGTGTTTTTGATCTGGCCAACTGTTGTGAAGGATGTTTTCTTCACCAGGGAAAAAATTCTTCGGTCATCCACCACTGTTGTTTTCCATGGTCTTCCGGGTCTTTTGGTGTTGCTGAGCTCACCGGTGCATTCTTTCTTTTTAAGGATGTTCCAAACAGTTGATTTGGCCACACCTAATGTTTTTGCTATCTCTCCGCTGGGTTTGTTTTGTTTTTTCAGCCTAATGATGGCTTGCTTCACTGATAGTGACAGCTTTTTGGATCTCATATTGAGAGTTGACAGCAACAGAATCCAAAGGCAAATAGCACACTTGAAATGCACTCTGGACCTTTTATCTGCTCTTTGTAAATGAGATAATGAGGGAATAACACACACCTGGCCATGGAACAGCTGAGCAGCCAATTGTCCCATTACTTTTGGTCCCTTAAAAAGTGGGAGGCACATATACAAACTGTTGTAATTCCTACCCCGTTCACCTGATTTGGATGTAAATACCCTCAAATTAAAGCTGAAAGTCTGCAGTTAAAGCACATCTTGTTTGTTTCATTTCACATCCATTGTGTTGGTGTATAGAGCCAAAAAGATTAGAATTGTGTCGATGTCCCAATATTTATGGACCTGACTGTATATTCAATCTGGTATCAGCCACTCATAGTCCCTGTACAGCAGAGCTACAGCAAATCTTTTCAGTATCCAGGCAGCAGAAAAAAATCAGATCTACTATACTGCAAGCCTGGCTGTGCTGTGTGACAGAGCTGTGTAATTCTCAGGACTGGCAGAAATACAAATCATTAAGCCCCCATTCACACCTGTGCTGCTTGTCATGTGGTTCCAAATCGCATGAAAAGTCTCAGCCTATTGTCGGCAATAGTTCAAATTGGTGTGGCTCCTATTTTGCGGTACCACACCGATTTGAAAAAAAGGTTCCTGCACTATTTTTTGCGATTTTCGATTGAATGTACAAGGAATTTTTGTACAGCTTAAGAGCATCTCTACCTTTGGACAACAGCATTGTCAATCTGGGGAAAGGGTAGTGTTATGCCGCGTACACACGAGTGGACTTTACGTCAGACTTTGTCCTGCTGACTTTTTAACTGACTTTACGACGGGCTTTCCGAATGAACGGACTTGCCTACACACGATCAACCAAAGTCCGACGGATTCGTACGTGAAGACGTACGACCAGACTAAAACAAGGAAGTTCATAGCCAGTAGCCAATAGCTACCCTAGCGTCGGTTTTTGTCTGTCGGACTAGCATACAGACGAGCGGACTTTTCGACCGGACTCGAGTCCATCGAAAAGATTTGAAACATGTTTCATTTCTAGGTCCGTCGAACTTTTTAGGGAAAAAAGTCCGCTGGAGCCCACACATGATCGAATTGTCCGACGGCGTAAATCGAAGTATGGCGTAAAGTCCGGTCGTGTGTACGCGGCATTAGATGTACTAGCAGATTTAGAGGGACCTGACTAACAAATTAAAGGCAAACTTCAGCTAATTAAAGTGGTAGTAAACCACCACAAAAATATAAAAATTGCAGGTTTAAGTCCCTATGAACTAGTATGCATTGCATACTAGCACATTATGACAGACTTACCTGCACATGGAGTTCTCTAGAGCAGTGCTGTCACGGCTCCCCTGTGCTTCCATCTTCACCCTTCTGGGTTTGCGGGCTGTATGGATGCTCTGGGTAGGGATTGCCATCCCTTCAGAGCGCATGCGCCGGTGACATCATTGGCTGCATCCATTGTAAATTTCTCCTAAACAATGCACGTTTAGAAGATATTTACTGTACCTACTGGTAAGCCTTATTATATGTACAAGTTAAAAAGTGGACTTTCCTTCCCCTTTAAAGCCTGCCTAGGAAGACTCACTCCTGCAGATTGCCATCAGAGCCAACACACTGCTTGCATCATGGCTGAGGGTTGTTAGGAAGAGTACTGAGGGAGGGTGTGGTGATGCTTTCAGAAAGCTATGTACAGCTCCCTGCCAGCACCTCGTACCAACCATGATCTGGCTGCATTGCATAAAGAAGCACAGAAACACAAAAATGTAGTATAATGACATCTAAAATAAGGAATGGAATGTCATTTCATTAGCGTCTCTTAATGGTGGTCAAGTGTTATGACACAATTCATAAGCATGTCTGTATTTGCTGGTGCTTCCTCTCTATTTGCTGAAATTACCTGGAAAGTCACTTCTCTACCACCTTGTTTCGGGGGGGAGAACCTCATCTTGTTTTCAATTGTGAAACAATCTGTAATCAGTCTAACTTGTGACCAGTTTTTAGGTCTTTACTTCCTGGCATATCTGGAATAAATAAAGAATTAAAAAAAAAACACGAATTAGCGTGTCGATGACATCATACTGGTGCTGTGGTAGCTGGAACTGGGACAGAATAAGTCATAAATGTGACAAAGTGAGCAATAAATAAAACACAACGAAGTTTTGAACTAATCTTCAAACTAAAAATAGAAAGGAAAAAAATGGCTAGATTTACAGTCCAAAGCGTACATACAATAAAAGCTGCAGTACACCGCGCTGTGTTCTGTTATTGTCATATCATAGTGCCAGGTGCGCTGTGTCCTCATATAAGATTGCCAATCTCTCCACTCTCTTATATGGGATAGTGGTGAGTGGGTGTTGTCAATCAATCAAAGATAAATACATTAGACCCCCCCTTTCACAATGGGGCCCCGGCGGTAGCGCCGCTAGTTTTAGTGGCACTTTTAGGCTGCAAGCGGGGCGCTTTTTAACACCAAAGAAGGGGTTAAAAACGCACGTGTTGCGGCGCTTCCGAAATGTTTTCAGGTGCTTTGGAAGCACTGCCCATTCATTTCAATGAGCAGGGCGTTTTGGGGTCGCTGTATACACCCCAAAGATGCTGCTTGCAGTGCTTTTCTTAACGTCCCCCAAATGCACCGCCCCAGTGTGAAAAGACACACTGAAACGAATGGGAGGCGGTTTTCAGGTGGTATTTAGAGGCCACTTCTATCACTAAAATGCCTGAAAACCGCCTCAGCGTGAAAGGGGTCTTAATGTGCATCTAAACTCTCTCAATAACATTAACTATTTTAAATTTTTATGCTGCTCGTATGAGTAAATAGATGAGAAGATATATCACATTTACTTGTTTTAGGGCCGGTTCCCACTGCTGTGATTCGGGAATGCTGCAAATCTACTGCGAGTTCCCGCATCGCATGTCTCCCGGCGGCAGTTCACACTGCCCTATACGAACTGCTGGGAGTGTCAGTTAAAATTTAATGACACCCCCAAATCAGTTCACATATCGCAGTGCGATCTGCAAACTCGGACAGGAATCGGATCACATGGTGTGAACACCCATGCGATCCGATTCTGCTGCGGACCAAAAAAAGGGTCCTGTGCGAGTTTGGACCGAATGCGATGCGCATCGCACAGAGATCGGATGTGATTTGCACTGCAGTGCGGTGAAAATCACATCCAATCTCTGACATCGCAGCAGTGGGAACCGGCCCTTAATCTTTTTTTTTTTTTTCTACATTTCTTCAGTTGCCTCCTGGTTTTTGGCCTAGGCTAAAATTATGTCATACTTCCCAGGAGTCTTCATGGGTATTTTCTTCTTTCATCTGGAGGAGGGAAGGAGAGGCTTTCTCAGCTAAGCACACACTCCTGCCTGCATGCCTGAATTAAGGGCTGATGGATTCCAGGAAGTAAATGCTACATTAATCATTTGCCCTTACTCAAGATGGTCATTGCTAAAAATGCTGCGGATGTTTTTCAAAGTGATTTCTCAATAAAATAAAGCATGGAGACATGTATGGATGAGTGAGTTTACTTTGAATATTAAAAGAGAAATATGGATTTTTTTTTTATCCCATATTCATACTTACCTATGTGGATGCAGCATCGGACCAAATGAGCCCAGGCTGGACTTCTCCTTTAACCGCTTCTGGACTGCCCTATACTAGCTTTATTGCTACAGGGTGGCAGCTGTGTGCTGGATCATGTATAAATACAACAGCTCGCTTCATTATACACAGCGGAAGCCAATCGGCGGGTGCAAGATTCTAGATGTCCGCCAGCTGATCGTTGGGCAGAGAGACAGAACTTTGATCTGCCTATGTAAACAAGGCAGATTGCCATTCTGACAGAGGGAAGGGATGGCGTTTGTGTCCCTGCTACATTCCATCTTATCCCCTAGTAAAAGCACCTCACACAGTTCACGTAAACACTGGTGAGGCACACAGTTAACCCTTTGATCACCGCTGATGTTAACCCCTTCATTAGTACAGTGTCGGTGCATATTTTTAGCACTGATCACAGTATTAGTGTCACTGGTCCCCAAAAAGTGTCAGAATGTCCGGCGCAACATCACAGTCCACTATACCTCGCTGATCACCACCATTACTAGTAAAAGATAAATAAAAATGTCCTATAGTTTGTAGATGATATAACTTTTGCGCAAACCAATCAACATACGCTTATTGGGATTTTTTTTAACAAAAATATGTTGCAGAATACATATTGGCCTACATTTATGAAGAAATTCAATTTTTTCTATTTTTTTATTGGATATGTTTTATAGCAGAAAGTATTAGTATTATTCTATGTAGTATTATTCTACATTTCTTGTGTTATTTATTATTAAAGTTATTTATTTTTAGGTAAACCTTTATTCACCTGCAATACCATCTAGTACCATCAAGATGCCACGGCGTCCACGGCGCAACAATCGTGAAATACCACCACGTGACCCAACAGGTATGACAATTGTACCATATGAACCCCTTCATGACCGCATAACACATATATGAGGCATCCAGGAAGTGGCCTTTAAACCTGGGTGCTCCATATTTGTGTTCTTACAATACATACTATTGTTTCTTGGCTCTGTTATGGGCACAAAAAACAAATCACACACACTTGTGGTTTCGCTGCGATCAATAGGAACAGGAGAATTATTTGTGCAGTTTTTTTTGGTGGTGATACATTGTAATGTCCTAAATTATACAGCTAAATTTAACTACTTCCTGCCTGTAGGACATCCATGGAAGTCCTCGGGTTGAAGTAGTTATATCGGGATGATGTCTGCACCTACAGGCATCATTCCAGTATGGGTTTTTTCAGCCAGCGATTCTGTTTGTGGCAGAAGTGATTCGAGTGGCTAAATAGCCACTCAATCACTTCTGTGGGTGGCAGAAGAGGGTCCCCCCTCCCTCTGCCACCTTTCCCGAGCTCTAACTGTAAAAAAAAAAAAATTAAAAAAAAAATATGGTTGTATAAAATAAATAATAATTTAAAAAAAAAAGAATTAAAGCACTCCCATCCCACTGTGCTTACACGCAAATACGGACGCATATGTAAAGGGTGATCGTTCCAAACATGTGAGGTATTGTCACAAACATCAGCATGAGAGCCATAATTCTAGCACCAGACCTCCTGTGTAAATCTAAACTGGTAACCTGTAAAGGCGTTGAAAGCGTTGCCTATGGAGAATTTTAAGCACCATAGTTTGCCGCCATTCCACGGGCAGATGCAATTTTAAAGTGTGACATATTGGGTATCTATTTACTCAACCTAACTTCATCTTTCACATGATACAAACAAATTGGAGTAAATATTGTGTTTTTTTTTTAAATGTATTATTATTATTTTATTATTTCCCCCCAAAAAAATGAGTTTGAAAAACTGCTGCACAAATACCGTGTGACATAAAAAATTACAACACCCATCATTTTATTTTATAGGGCCTCTGCTAAAAAATATATATAATGTTTGGGGGTTCTAAGTAATTTTCTAGCACAAAAAAGGTACAGTATAATCCACCTGGATACAAGTAGTTGTGATGATATGCACAGTTTTACGAACACATGTCGAAGTTGCAAAATTAGGATTGGGCGTTGACTCTGGTCATAAGCCCTGGTTCACATTGCAGCGATTTGGCATGCGATTTGCATGTCAAATCGCATGCAAAATCAGCGACTATTGCCAGCAATGGCACCATCTGAATCGGTGCAACGCCGCACCGATTCCCGAAAGTAGTTTCTGTACTACTTTTGGGGACTTCGGGGTGCGATTTCAATAGACATCTGTGCAGAAACCCACACAGATGTCTTTGAAATCTCCCCCGATGTCGAGCCTGACATGAGGTAAAAAGAAATCGATTTCATTCCCGCTGTTAATGTAAACCTAGGCTAAAGGGGAGAAGAATTCCTTTTCTACCCCTGTTAAATAATTTAATTTTGCTACCAGTTTCAAATTGTTTATTTAGAGTTTATATGTTGACCAATTGCCATTCAGCATCTGTGTATATATACTGTACATTCTGAATGGCAAGCGGTTATACTAGGATTATGGGTGCAGCAGCAACCATAATCCTGTTATCAATTTTTACAGCCGCCAATTCACTTTTATTTATTTTTAAAATATGAAAAAAAAACCCAAATGCGCATGTAGGTCTTGCACACATATGTAAACAGTGATTGCATCACTCAGTGAGGTACCGCTGTGAACACCAGAGTGAGAACAATTATTTTAACCCTTTCATGACTAAGCCTATTTCTGACATTTGGTGTTTAAAAGTTAAAATCCCTATTTTTTGCTAGAAAATTACTTAGAACCGATAAACATTATATATATTTTTTAGCAGATAATCTACAGAATAAAATGACGATTGTTGCAATATTTTATGTCACACGGTATTTGTGCATCGGTGTTTTAAACGCAACTTTTTGGGAAAGGGACACTTTCCTGAATTTTAAAAAACAAAACAGTATAGTTATCACAATTGTTTTGTATAATGTGAAAAATGATCTTAAGCCGAGAAAATAGATACCAAACATGTCACGCTTTATAATTGCACGCACTCGTGGAATGGCGATAAACTTTGGTACCTAAAAATCTCCATAGGCGACGCTTTAATTTGTTTTTTTATGGTTACCAGGTTAGCGCTACAGAGGAGGTCTAATGCTAGAATTATTGCACTCACTCTGACGATTGCAGCGATACCTCACATGTGTGATTTGAACACCGTTTACATATGGAGGCACGACTTCCGTATGCGTTTTCTTTGCTGCGCAAGCTCGCGATGACGGGGGAGCTTTAAAAAAAAATGTTCTTATTTATTTTATTTATTTTTATGTTATTAAATTGTGTTTTTTTTGTTTGTTTTTTTTAAATTTGATCACTTTTATTGCTGTCACAAGGAATGTAAACATCCGTTCTGACAGTAACAGGTGGTGACAGGTACTCTTTATTAAGGGATCGGGGGTCTAAAAGACCTCCAATCCCTCCTTTGCACTTCAAAGTATTCAGATCACTGAAAACGGCGTATCTGAATACTGTATATTTTTTCAAATCCAGCGCCATTGGCAGCTGAGTAAACAGGAAGTGACGTTGTGACGTTGCTTCCGTGTTTACATTCAGGAGACTGGAACAAAGCCGTTTCTGGCTTCGTGCTAGTCTGTCTCTAGCTGCCGCAGATCGAGTCTCCCGGTGGCATATATTTACCTGACACATCATTATCTTTTATAGTTTAGCAAAAAAAATGTGTATTATATTGTGTTTGTGTGCAGTAAAAAGCAGACCTCTATCTAATCAGCTGTCTTGCAGGGCAGAGGAGGGATCAAGGATCCAACAGACCCCTGGTTTCTCCATGAAGAGTACCTGGCTGTCACTGCCCAAAGCTATCACAGGGGGTTTTGTCCACCCCTTGTAATAGCAATAAAGTTGAATGAAAAAAATACATATAAAAAAAAAATGTAATAAAAAAAATACATGTGAGGTATCGCTGTGAACCTCATAGTGAGAGCAATAATTCTAGAGCCAGAGCTCACATTTAACACTAAACAGATAACCTATAAAGGCTTTTGTGTGTGGCCTATGGACAATCTCGGGTACCTTAGTTTGTTGCCTTTTCACAGGAGTGTGCAATTTTAAATCTTGGCGTTTGATAATGAATTACCTGACACATTATATATTATATTTTACAAGCAATATTGGGTATTATTTTGTGCACTAAAATTCATTTAAGTGTATTTTGCATGAAAATGTGCAGTATGATGTATTATAGAATAGAAGATTAGGAAGGTTTAATTTCAATTCAACTAGTCATCATTGAACTTATGCATGAATCTGAACATTAAAGCGATTCTAAACCAAATTTTTTTATCTTTGAAATAACAAACAAGTCATTCTTACCTGCTCTGTGCAATGGTTTTGCATAGAGCAACCCAGATCCTCCTCTTCTCATGTCCCCCTTCCGGCTCTCCTGGTTACTCCTCTCTACAGAGTACCCCCACAGAGTACCCCCCACAGCAATACACTTCCTATGTGGGCACTCGTGTGGGCCCGCTCCTAAGCTGGCTCTGTGTGTCCATATGACCCTGCCCCCCTGCTCCCTTCTCACTGGCTGTGATTGACAGCAGCTAAGAAGCACTGGATCAGGATCAGACTCAGGTAAGTGTAAGGGGGAGAGCGGCATGTTTAACACTAATGCAGAAAATGCATTAAGGTAAAAAACCTTCTGCCTTTATGTTTATTCTGTTTTTATTGCATTCTCAAATTTTACACAAGAAAACCAAATAGAGAAACTGCTGTGAAACATAAATAGTGCGCTGTCTAACAGTGACATTCAAAAAACAGTATGTCATATGTGCATCAAAGTTTAAATAAAAAACCAAAGTAATCAACCTTGTAAATATATAAATCAGTATTGAATTTATCAGTGTGAAGTGACTATTACACTCAGAACCCCAATTAAAAGGGATTATGTGTCAAAAAATATAAAAACAAATCAAAGATTATAGTGAAATCAAAAATATAAACTGGTATCCATTCTATCAGTACACTTGAAATGCGCATAGAATCACTTGTGAATCTAAACTTCTGGTAAGCGGCCATTTAGTTTGCTTAGAACACGGTGGTGGAGCACTGACACTTTGCATTTGTTGTGCACGAGGACACTGCAGTACCATGGATATGGATGGACACCTTTAGTGGACTTTTACTCACCTGTTTATGAACATTTTTGATTTCACTATAATCTTTGTTTGATTTGTTTTTACATTTTTTGTCACATAATCCCTTTCAATAGGGGTTCTGAGTGTAATAGTCATTTCGCACTGAATGTGCTTGTGTATTTATGAACTACTTTTCAAAGGGGTTGTAAACCCTTGTTTTTTTTTTTGTTAAATAACAAACATGTCATACTTACCTCCACTGTGCAGTTAGTTTTGCACAGAGTGACCCCGGTCCTCCTCTTCTGGTGTCCCTCAGTGGTGCTGGTGGCTCCTCCCCGTATCGAGTGTCCATGTTGGAGAAGGCTGTCCTTGGTGGACACCCGTGCGGGCGCACTCCCGAGTCCTGCATCTGTGTCCATTCACACAGAATGCAGGACTCGGCCTGCCCCCTGGCACTGCGTCATTGGATTTGATTGACAGCAGCGGAAGCTAATGGTTGCGCTGTTATCAATCTATCCAATCAGGGCACAAGACACCAGCTAGATCTGATGTGCTTGTTCCCGGCAGGAGGAGGACAGCGTTCAGGTAAGTAAAACATAGGGGCTGGGGGGCTGCAGCACTACAGAAGATTACAATGCATACAATGCATTAAGGTGAAAAACCATGAGGGTTTACAACCCCTTTAAGTACATTCAGTTATTAACTCACTAAGGTTTTAGTGTTGCATGTGTTAAATTCTATACTGATTTATATATTTACAAGGTTGATTTCTTTGGATTTTTATTTATACTTTGATGCACATATGACATACTGTTTTTTGAATGTCACTATTAGACAACGCACTATTTATGTGTCACAATTATTTTGGATCCTAGTACTCCAAGGATTTTCTACACAGCAGTCCCTAGATTATGAGAGGCTGAGAGCAACCTTACATAACTAATAGAGAAATTTTAGATTACAAAGAATACACTTTCCACCACCGGTACATTCCAGGCAATACAAAGAGAATGCTGGTGCATTTAGTAGGAAAAAGAACTTAAGCGCACTCTGGACCAAATAGAGGGTGTGTACAAAGTTATTGTAATCACCTGTAAGGGCGAGCTTATGGGCGTGAACACAAAACTTTAATAGCTGTAAAAAAATACAATATAGAAACAGTATGAAACCAAGAATATAAGGAGCCTCTGCCAATATCTTGAATGACGTGAGTATCAATTCTGCCATCTATGTAGTCATAAATATGTGGTAAGTAGTAAAGTTGTAGAAGTAATCAGTATATAGACATCCGCAAATCAATCATTATGCAAGTAACCTATATATAGGAGAGAGAAAGGGTGTACAGTGTGAGGTAAGGTAGAGAGAGGGAAGAAGGAAGAGGAAAAAAATGGGGTGGAGGGGGGGCTGGGACTCGAGCGCTACGGACGAATGAAGCCGGGGTATCCAATTCGAGACTGGTAGACAGTAGAGCAACAAATTATACAGAGGAGCCAAACTTTGGAGAATGTCCGAATTGATTCCAAACTGACCATGTGAGGGTATATACCTTCTGCCTTTAGAACATATAGATTGGCAAGCATATGTAAACCGTGATTGCATCATACATGTATACAGGTATCACTGTGAACCTCATAGTGAGAGCAATAATTCTAGAGCCAGAGCTCACATGTAACTCTAAATGGATAACCTGTAAAGGCTTTTCAAGTGTTGCCTATGGAACATTTCAGGTACTGTAGTTTGTTGCCATCTCACAGGAGTACGCACTTCTAAATCTTGACATTTGATATCGATTTAATTGAAGAAACATCTTTTATATTATTTAAAAAAATATATATTGGGTATTATACTGTGTACTAAAATTAAATTACAGGAGCCTCTGATCTAGTGCACAGAGCTGCATTGAGATCAAGCTCAGGTAAGAATAAAGGGAAGAGCTGCATGCAGAAGGTTTTTTTACCTTAGTGCAGAGGACATATTAAGGTAAAAAAAAACCCTGCTTTCAGAACCACTTTAAGTCTTAAATAATATCAAATTTTCTGGTTTACCTATGAGACAGCCACATGCGCAATTGAAATTTGTTAAAAATTGCCTTAGTCATTTAATGATTAAAACTGTGATAGAGTGGGTTACATGACAGAAATGCTGAAATCTCTGACACTGTTTATTTCAGGCATGGATTCACCGATTGCACACCGCACACGGTCTAGGACAGCTCGCCGACAGCAACAGGAGAATGCCAGGTCCAATAGAAGTAGATCTCCAAGAGACCGCATCGTTGCTGAGGACCAGCCAGCACCAGCCAGACCACTGGCCAGGGAGTATCAGGCGCTGCCCACATGTACTATCTGTTTAAGTGAAATTGAAGTGGGAGAGGACACTACCTTACCCTGTTCCCACCAATTTCATTCAAACTGCATCGATACATGGAGGGCACAAAGCAATACCTGCCCTCTTTGCAGAGCAGTAATGGATTTTTTTCCTCCGCAGGATGTCGACAGGAGAGAAATCCGGAGGATCGACTTCTGGGATATACCGTTCCTCAGTGGGGAAGACGCCATCAACTTTGGTTTCTTCTATGAAATTGATGAATTTGGCAATTCCAACTTAGTTTTCTATGTGTAACATCTCTTCTGTTTGTTTAGATACCGGAAATCAGATGACACCTGCTAAGACCGCTATAAAGAGGAAAACAGGACCACCAACTACCTTGCTACTATGGTGTAGTAATGTGTACTATATAAAAAAATGTATATCTGATGTTATTGATAAAAATGTTTATTTGTGGGGAGGGCTGGGAGCACCCGATTAGGATGGATGGAGCACGTCCGGGTGGGGCAGAGAGCCGGTGGGTCATGGAAAATGGCCCAGTGGGGCACAGAGAGCCGGTGGGGCACAAAGCAAGGCCCGGCGGGGCACTAGGCATATGGAGCCAGGTCCTGCGGGGCACTAGGTGTATAGAGCCAGGCCCGACGAGGCACTAGGTGGATGGAGCCAGGCCCGTAGAGGCACTAGGCGGATGGAGCCAGGCCCGTAGAGGCACTAGGCGGAAGGAGCCAGGCATGCAAAGGCACTAGGCGGATGGAGTCAGGCCCGTAGAGGCACTAGGCAGATGGAGCAAGGCCCAAAGAGGCACTAGGTGGATGGAGGCAGGCCCGGCGGGGCACTAGGCAGATGGATCCAGGCCTGTAGAGGCACTAGGCAGATGGAGCAAGGCCCATAGAGGCACTAGGCGGATGGAGCCAGGCCCGTAGAGGCACTGGGCGGATGGAGCAAGGCCTGTAGAGGCACTGGGTAGATGGAGCCAGGCCCGTTGAGGCACTAGGTGGATGGAGCCAAGCCTGTAGAGGCACTAGATGGATGGAGCCAGGCTCATAAAGCCATGAGGCAGATGGACCCAGGCCCAGCGGGGCATTAGGCGGATGGAGGCAGGCCCGGCGGGGCACTAGGCAGATGGATCCAGGCCCGTAGAGGCACTAGGCAGATGGAGCAAGGCCCGTAGAGGCACTAGGCAGATGAAGCCAGGCCCGTAGAGGCACTAGGCGGATGGAGCAAGGCCTGTAGAGGCACTAGGTAGATGGAGCCAGGCCCGTTGAGGCACTAGGTGGATGGAGTCAGGCCTGTAGAGGCACTAGGCGGATGGAGCCAGGCCCATAGAGGCACTAAGCGGATGGAGCCAGGCATGCAAAGGCACTCGTCGGATGGAGCCAGGCCCGTAGAGGCACAAGGCAGATGTAGCCAGACTCGGCACTAGGCAAATGGAGCCAGGCATGCAAAGGCACTAGACGGATGGAGCCAGGCCCGTAGAGGCACTAGGCAGATGGAGCAAGGCCTGTAGAGGCACTAGGCAAATGGAGCCAGGCATGCAAAGGCACTAGACGGATGGAGCCAGGCCCGTAGAGGCACTAGGCAGATGGAGCAAGGCCTGTAGAGGCACTAGGCAGATGGAGCAAGGCCCAAAGAGGCACTAGGCGGATGGAGCAAGGCCCGTAGAGGCACTAGGCAGATAGAGCAAGGCCCGTAGAGGCACTAGGAGGATGGAGCCAGGCCCGTTGAGGCACTAGGTGGATGGAGCCAGGCCTGTAGAGGCACTAGGCGGATGGAGCAAGGCCCGTAGAGGCACTAGGCGGATGGAGCCAGGCATGCAAAGGCACTCGTCGGATGGAGCCAGGCCCATAAAGGCACAAGGCAGATGTAGCCAGACTCGGCACTAGGCAAATGGAGCCAGGCATGCAAAGGCACTAGGCGGATGGAGCCAGGCCCGTAGAGGCAATAGGCAGATGGAGCAAGGCCTGTAGATGTACTAGGCAGATGGAGCAAGGCCCAAAGAGGCACTAGGTGGATGGAGCCAGGCCCGTAGAGGCACTGGGCGGATGGAGCAAGGCCTGTAGAGGCACTAGGTAGATGGAGCCAGGCCCGTTGAGGCAGTAGGTGGATGGAGCCAGGCCCGTAGAGGCACTGGGCGGATGGAGCAAGGCCTGTAGAGGCACTAGGTAGATGGAGCCAGGCCCGTTGAGGCAGTAGGTGGATGGAGCCAAGCCTGTAGAGGCACTAGATGGATGGAGCCAGGCTCATAAAGGCATGAGGCAGATGGACCCAGGCCCAGCGGGGCATTAGGCGGATGGAGGCAGGCCGGCGGGGCACTAGGCAGATGGATCCAGGCCCGTAGAGGCACTAGGCAGATGGAGCAAGGCCCGTAGAGGCACTAGGCGGATGGAGCCAGGCCCGTAGAGGCACTAGGCTGATGGAGCAAGGCCTGTAGAGGCACTAGGTAGATGGAGCCAGGCCCGTTGAGGCACTAGGTGGATGGAGCCAGGCCTGTAGAGGCACTACGCGGATGGAGCCAGGCCCATAGAGGCACTAGGCGGATAGAGCCAGGCATGCAAAGGCACTCGTCGGATGGAGCCAGGCCCGTAGAGGCACAAGGCAGATGTAGCCAGACTCGGCACTAGGCAAATGGAGCCAGGCATGCAAAGGCACTAGGTGGATGGAGCCAGGTCCATAGAGGCACTAGGCAGATGGAGCAAGGCCTGTAGAGGCACTAGGCAGATGGAGCAAGGCCCAAAGAAGCACTAGGCGGATGGAGCCAGGCCCGTAGAGGCACTGGGCGGATGGAGCAAGGCCTGTAGAGGCACTAGGTGGATGGAGCCAGGCCCGAAGAGGCACTAGGTGGATGGAGCCAGGCCTGTAGAGGCACTAGGCGGATGGAGCAAGGCCCGTAGAGGCACTAGGCGGATGGAGCCAGGCACGCAAAGGCACTCGTCGGATGGAGCCAGGCCCGTAGAGGCACAAGGCAGATGTAGCCAGACTCGGCACTAGGCAAATGGAGCCAGGCATGCAAAGGCACTAGGCGGATGGAGCCAGGCCCGTAGAGGCACTGGGCGGATGGAGCAAGGCCTGTAGAGGCACTAGGTAGATGGAGCCAGGCCCGTTGAGGCACTAGGTGGATGGAGCCAAGCCTGTAGAGGCACTAGATGAATGGAGCCAGGCTCCTAAAGGCATGAGGCAGATGGACCCAGGCCCAGCGGGGCATTAGGCGGATGGAGGCAGGCCCGGCGGGGCACTAGGCAGATGGATTCAGGCCCGTAGAGGCACTAGGCAGTTGGAGCAAGGCCCGTAGAGGCACTAGGTGGATGGAGCCAGGCCTGTAGAGGCATTAGGCGGATGGAGCAAGGCCCGTAGAAGCACTAGGCGGATGGAGCCAGGCATGCAAAGGCACTCGTCGGATGGAGCCAGGCCCGTAGAGGCACATGGCAGATGTAGCCAGACTCGGCACTAGACAAATGGAGCCAGGCATGCAAAGGCACTAGGCGGATGGAGCCAGGCCCGTAGAGGCAATAGGCAGATGGAGCAAGGCCTGTAGAGGCACTAGGCAGATGGAGCAAGGCCCAAAGAGGCACTAGGCGGATGGAGCCAGGCCCGTAGAGGCACTGGCCGGATGGAGCAAGGCCTGTAGAGGCACTAGGCAGATGGAGCAAGGCCTGTAGAGGCACTAGGCAGATGGAGCAAGGCCCAAAGAGGCACTAGGCGGATGGAGCCAGGCCCGTAGAGGCACTAGGCGGATGGAGCCAGGCCTGTAGAGGCACTGGGCGGATGGAGCAAGGCCTGTAGAGGCACTAGGTGGATGGAGCCAGGCCCGAAGAGGCACTAGGTGGATGGAGCCAGGCCTGTAGAGGCACTAGGCGGATGGAGCAAGGCCCGTTGAGGCACTAGGCGGATGGAGCCAGGCACGCAAAGGCACTCGTCGGATGGAGCCAGGCCCGTAGAGGCACAAGGCAGATGTAGCCAGACTCGGCACTAGGCAAATGGAGCCAGGCATGCAAAGGCACTAGGCGGATGGAGCCAGGCCCGTAGAGGCACTGGGCGGATGGAGCAAGGCCTGTAGAGGCACTAGGTAGATGGAGCCAGGCCCGTTGAGGCACTAGGTGGATGGAGCCAAGCCTGTAGAGGCACTAGATGAATGGAGCCAGGCTCCTAAAGGCATGAGGCAGATGGACCCAGGCCCAGCGGGGCATTAGGCGGATGGAGGCAGGCCCGGCGGGGCACTAGGCAGATGGATCCAGGCCCGTAGAGGCACTAGGCAGTTGGAGCAAGGCCCGTAGAGGCACTAGGTGGATGGAGCCAGGCCTGTAGAGGCATTAGGCGGATGGAGCAAGGCCCGTAGAAGCACTAGGCGGATGGAGCCAGGCATGCAAAGGCACTCGTCGGATGGAGCCAGGCCCGTAGAGGCACATGGCAGATGTAGCCAGACTCGGCACTAGACAAATGGAGCCAGGCATGCAAAGGCACTAGGCGGATGGAGCCAGGCCCGTAGAGGCAATAGGCAGATGGAGCAAGGCCTGTAGAGGCACTAGGCAGATGGAGCAAGGCCCAAAGAGGCACTAGGCGGATGGAGCCAGGCCCGTAGAGGCACTGGCCGGATGGAGCAAGGCCTGTAGAGGCACTAGGCAGATGGAGCAAGGCCTGTAGAGGCACTAGGCAGATGGAGCAAGGCCCAAAGAGGCACTAGGCGGATGGAGCCAGGCCCGTAGAGGCACTGGGCGGATGGAGCAAGGCCTGTAGAGGCACTAGGTAACTGGAGCCAGGCCCGTTGAGGCACTAGGTGGATGGAGCCAAGCCTGTAGAGGCACTAGGTGGATGGAGCCAGGCCTGAAGAGGCACTAGGTGGATGGAGCCAGGCCTGTAGAGGCACTAGGCGGATGGAGCAAGGCCCGTAGAGGCACTAGGCGGATGGAGCCAGGCACGCAAAGGCACTCGTCGGATGGAGCCAGGCCCGTAGAGGCACAAGGCAGATGTAGCCAGACTCGGCACTAGGCAAATGGAGCCAGGCATGCAAAGGCACTAGGCGGATGGAGCCAGGCCCGTAGAGGCACTAGGCAGATGGAGCAAGGCCCGTAGAGGCACTAGGCAGATGGAGCCAGGCCCGTAGAGGCACTAGGCGGACGGAGCAAGGCCTGTAGAGGCACTGGGTAGATGAAGCCAGGCCCGTTGTGGCACTAGGTGGATGGAGCCAGGCCCGAAGAGGCACTAGGTGGATGGAGCCAGGCCTGTAGAGGCACTAGGCGGATGGAGCAAGGCCCGTAGAGGCACTAGGCGGATGGAGCCAGGCACGCAAAGGCACTCGTCGGATGGAGCCAGGCCCGTAGAGGCACAAGGCAGATGTAGCCGGACTCGGCACTAGGCAAATGGAGCCAGGCATGCAAAGGCACTAGGCGGATGGAGCCAGGCCCGTAGAGGCACTGGGCGGATGGAGCAAGGCCTGTAGAGGCACTAGGTAGATGGAGCCAGGCCCATTGAGGCACTAGGTGGATGGAGCCAAGCCTGTAGAGGCACTAGATGGATGGAGCCAGGCTCATAAAGGCATGAGGCAGATGGACCCAGGCCCAGCGGGGCATTAGGCGGATGGAGGCAGGCCCGGCGGGGCACTAGGCAGATGGATCCAGGCCCGTAGAGGCACTAGGCAGTTGGAGCAAGGCCCGTAGAGGCACTAGGTGGATGGAGCAAGGCCTGTAGAGGCACTAGGCGGATGGAGCCAGGCCTGTAGAGGCACTAGGTAGATGGAGCCAGGCCCGTTGAGGCACTAGGTGGATGGAGCCAGGCCTGTAGAGGCACTAGGCGGATGGAGCCAGGCCCATAGAGGCACTAGGCGGATGGAGCCAGGCATGCAAAGGCACTCGTCGGATGGAGCCAGGCCCGTAGAGGCACAAGGCAGATGTAGCCAGACTCGGCACTAGGCAAATGGAGCCAGGCATGCAAAGGCACTAGGCGGATGGAGCCAGGTCCGTAGAGGCACTAGGCAGATGGAGCAAGGCCTGTAGAGGCACTAGGCAGATGGAGCAAGGCCCAAAGAGGCACTAGGCAGATGGAGCAAGGCCCGTAGAGGCACTAGGCAGATGGAGCCAGGCCCGTTGAGGCACTAGGTGGATGGAGCCAGGCCCGTTGAGGCACTAGGTGGATGGAGCCAGGCCCGTTGAGGCACTAGGTGGATGGAGCCAAGCCTGTAGAGGCGCTAGATAGATGGAGCCAGGCTCATAAAGGCATGAGGCAGATGGACCCAGGCCCAGCGGGGCATTAGGCGGATGGAGGCAGGCCCGGCGGGGCACTAGGCAGATGGATCCAGGCCCGTAGAGGCACTAGGCAGATGGAGCAAGGCCCGTAGAGGCACTAGGAGGATGGAGCCAGGCCCGTAGAGGCACTAGGCGGATGGAGCAAGGCCTGTAGAGGCACTAGGTAGATGGAGCAAGGCCCGTTGAGGCACTAGGTGTATGGAGACAGGCCTGCAGAGGCACTAGGCGGATGGAGCCAGGCCTGTAGAGGCACTAGGCGGATGGAGCCAGGCCCGTAGAGGCACTAGGCGGATGGAGCCAGGCATGCAAAGGCACTCATCGGATGGAGCCAGGCCCGTAGAGGCACAAGGCAGATGTAGCCAGACTCGGCACTAGGCAAATTGAGCCAGGCATGCAAAGGCACTAGGCGGATGGAGCCAGGCCCGTAGAGGCAATAGGCAGATGGAGCAAGGCCTGTAGAGGCACTAGGCAGATGGAGCAAGGCCCAAAGAGGCACTAGGCGGATGGAGCCAGGCCCGTAGAGGCACTGGCCGGATGGAGCAAGGCCTGTAGATTCACTAGGCAGATGGAGCAAGGCCTGTAGAGGCACTAGGCAGATGGAGCAAGGCCCAAAGAGGCACTAGGCGGATGGAGCCAGGCCCGTAGAGGCACTGGGCGGATAGAGCAAGGCCTGTAGAGGCACTAGGTAGATTGAACCAGGCCCGTTGAGGCACTAGGTGGATGGAGCCAAGCCTGTAGAGGCACTAGATGGATGGAGCCAAGGTCATAAAGACATGAGGCAGATGGACCCAGGCCCAGCGGGGCATTAGGCGGATGGAGGCAGGCCCGGTGGGGCACTAGGCAGATGGATCCAGGCCCGTAGAGGCACTAGGCAGATGGAGCAAGGCCCGTAGAGGCACTAGGAGGATGGAGCCAGGCCCGTAGAGGCACTAGGCAGATGGAGCAAGGCCTGTAGAGGCACTAGGTAGATGGAGCCAGGCCCGTTGAGGCACTAGGTGGATGGAGCCAGGCCTGTAGAGGCACTAGGCGGATGGAGCAAGGCCCGTAGAAGCACTAGGCGGATGGAGCCAGGCATGCAAAGGCACTCGTCGGATGGAGCCAGGCCCGTAGAGGCACAAGGCAGATGTAGCCAGACTCGGCACTAGGCAAATGGAGCCAGGCCCGGCAGGGCAGTGTGCGGATGGAGCTAGGCCCGTAGAGGCATGAAGCAGATGGACCCTGGCCCGTAGAGGTACTAGGCAGAGCCAGGCATGTAGAGGCACTAAACAGATGGAGGCAGGCCCAGCTGGGCACTAGGTCTACAGAGCCAGGCCCATAGAGGCACAAGGCAGATGGATCCAGGCCCACCTTGGCACTAGGCGGATGGAGCCAGGACCGTAGAGGCACTTGGTGGATGATGCCAGGCCTGTAGAGGCACTAGACAGATGGAGGCAGGCCTGGATGGGCACTAGGTGGATGGAGCCAGGCCTGTAGAGGCACTAGGCAGTTGGAGCCAGGCCCGTAGAGGCACTAGGCGAATAGAGCCAGGTCGAGTGGGACACTAGGTGGATGAAGTCAGGCCTGATGGGTCACTAGGTGGACGAATTCAGGCCTGGAGATGAACTCTGCGGATGGAGCCAGGCCCGTAGAGGCACTAGGCAGATGGAGCCAGGCCCATAGAGGCACTAGGCGGATGGAGCCAGGCCCGTAGAGGCACTAGGCGGATGGAGCCAGGCCTGTAGAGGCATTGGGAGGATAGAGCCAGGCCCGTAGAGGCACTAGGTGAATGGAGCCAGGCTGTGTAGGCACTAGGAGGATGGAGCCAGGCCCGTAGAGGCACTAGGCAGATAGAGCCAGGCCCGTAGAGGCACTAGGCGGATGGAGCCAAGACTGGTGGGGCACTAGGCGAATTGAGTCAGGCTCGTAGAGGCACTAGGCGGATGGAGCCAGGCCCGTAGAGGCACAATGCGAATGGAGCGTGGCCCTGAGGGCACTAGGCGGATGAAACACGGCCCAGAGGGGCACTAGGCAGATGTAGTGTGGCCCAGAGGGGCACTAGGCGGGTGGAGTGCAGTCCGGAGGGGCACTAGGCGGATGGAGCATGGCCCGGAGGGGCACTAGGCGGACGGAGCCAGGCAGACGGGGCACAGAGGAGTAGAGACGATTATAGTATAGTGTATGAATGAATGATTTGTATAGCGCTGCACATGCGAACTGAATCGCCTCAAGGCGCTAGATCTCTCCTGTGTTGTCCAGCTCCTTAGAAGAGGTAGGTCTTGACTTTCTTCCTGAAGGCCTGATGGTTTTCTTCCATGCGGATATGGGTAGGTAGAGCGTTCCATAGCTGTGGTCCTTGGACTGCGAATCTTCGTTCTCCTTTTGTTTTGTAGTGTTTTTTTGGAATAAGGAGGAGGTTTTGGTTTGAAGATCGAAGACTGAGATTGGGTGTATAGTGCTTCATTTTCTCGCATAGGTATTGAGGAGTGTTTCCTTGTATACATTTGTGGGTGAGGCAGAGGGTATATATTATATAGCAAAAAAATAAAAATTTATATTTGTTAATCTCTATAAAAATTTATATTTACTCCTTTCTATAAAAATGTATATTGATTTATGTTTATAAAAGTGTATATTTGTTACCACGTACGGATTAGGGTAGGGTGGAGCAGATTAGGGCAGGGTAGAGTGGATTATAGTAAAGTGTACACCAGGGGTATTGAATTAAAATTCACAGAGGTCCAATCCATTAAAAAAATTCCACCTGAGGTCCAAGTGAATCGCCTGTTTGTGCGATGACTAAGATTGTTCACATCACAGCCCCCTCTTTTGAAATCACAATCTCATTTTTGCACCACAGTTTTCCCTTGACAGTGGTGTCCTCTGTCCCCATCACATCACTCCCCCTACCCCTTCACAGTGCAGGCCCCCTCAGCTCTGCTCCTCCCATTCACTGGGAAGCCCTCCTCAGCTTTGCCCCCCACAGCTCTGCCCTCCTCCCAATTCACATTAAAGACGACCCTACAGCTCTGTCCCCCCATTCATAGTGCAGCCCCCCTCAGCTCTATACCCCCATTCACAGTTCAGCCCCACTCAGATCTATACAGCGGAAGACACAGCATCTTTGGATGCAGGGCAGGGGCAGGCATTGACAGGGTTAACTTTTCAAGTGTCCTAGCAGGTGATCTTCATCTTAACAACCACTCACCAGCTGGGACACTTAAAATGGTAATTCCAGCAGTCCCTGCCCTCCATCCAAAGCTGCTTTGTCTCCCGATCCTGTCTAGCATTGTCCCCAGGCTGCCATGCCGTGATGACAGCGACGATAAACAACTGGCTCCTAAATGTTGGAACCACAGTGATCCGGATGGGACAGTGACTTGGTCTGCATTCGGCTTTATTTGGGTTATAGAGTAGGGTGGAGGGGATTAAGGCTGGGTGGATTTGGGCTGGGTGGAGGGGATTAGGGCAGGGTGGATAAGGGCAGGGATATAGGGCAGGGTGGAGGGATTAAGGCAGGGTGTAGCGGACTACGGCAGAGTGGAGCAGACTACGGCAGGGTGGAGCAGACTACGACAGGGTGGAGCAGACTATGGCATGGTTATAGGGCAGGGTGTAGTGGATTAGGGCTGGGTTATAGGGCAGGGTGGAGTGAGTTATGGCAGGGTGGAGAGGATTAGGGCTGGGTTATAGGGCAGGGTGGAGGGGATTAAGGCAGGGTGAATTTGGGTTGGGTTACAGTGCAGGGTGGAGCGGACTACGGCAGGGTGGAGCAGACTATGGCTGGGTTATAGGGCATGGTGGAGTGGATTAGGGCTGGGTTATAGGGCAGGGTGGAGTGGATTAAGGCTGGGTGGATTTGGGCTGGGTGGAGGGGATTAGGGCAGGGTGGATTAGGGCAGGGTTATAGGGCTGGGTGGAGGGGATTAAGGTAGGGTGGAGTGGACTACGGCAGGGTGGAGCTGACTACAGCAGGGTGGAGCAGACTACAGCAGGGTGGAGCAGACTATGGCAGGGTTATAGGGCAGGGTGGAGTGGATTAGGGCTGGGTTATAGGGCAGGGTGGAGTGAGTTACAGCAGGGTGGAGAGGATTAGGGCTGGGTTATAGGGCAGGGTGGAGGGGATTAAGGCAGGGTGGATTTGGGCTGGGTGGAGAGGATTAGGGCAGGTTGGATTAGGGCAGGGTTATAGGGCTGGGTGGAGGGGATTAAGGCAGGGTGGATTTGGGCTGGGTGGAGGGGATTAGGGCAGGGTGGAGCGGACTACAGCAGGGTGGAGCAGACTACGGCAGGGTGGAGCAGACTACAGCAGGGTGAAGCAGACTACGGGAGGGTGGAGCAGACTTATAGGGTTATAGGGCAGGGTGGAGTGGATTAGGGCTGGGTTATAGGGCAGGGTGGAGTGAGTTACGGCAGGGTGGCGAGGATTCGGGCTGGGTTATAGGGCAGGGTGGAGGGGATTAAGTCAGGGTGGATTTGGGCTGGGTTACAGGGCAGGGTGGAGCGGACTACGGCTTGTTTTTAGGGCATGGTGGGGTGGTTTAGGGCTGGGTTATAGGGCAGGGTGGAGTGGATTAAGGCTGGGTTATAGGGCAGGGTGGAGTGAATTACGGCAGGGTGGAGAGGATTAGGGCAGGGTGGAACAGATTAGTGTAGAGTAAATTAGTGTAATGTAGTGTAGTGTAGATTAGTATAGTGTAGTGTAGGGCCTGGCCAGAGAGGGATTACTTTGACGCAGTTGGCCAGCTTAAACATGCATTGCAATGCATGTGAACTAAAAATCCCTATTTTTATGTAAAGTTTGCTAGAAGGGTATATAGCTGTGTGCAGAAGGTTCATTTAGTATCTTTAGCACCTTTAGCGAGAACTTACTTTTAACTTCGTAGTAGTGTATTTTAACTGAAAATTGATAAACAGTTGTGCTAATATTGTGTGCCTTGTTGCTAGAACGTTGCTAGCGTGATCCCTGGCACTACTGCTTGCATTTACAAATCCCTACACATGTATACTCCCTCTTCCTGGTCACAGCAGCTCTGAGCTCAGTGCTCCTCTGACTGAGGAGAGCATAAACAACGCATGCACAGGAATTATCTTAGCAATATCCTAGCATTAAGGCAGGACAGGGTAGGCACAGTCTCTGAGAGGTACGTAAATGGCCTACACCAGGGGTAGGCAAACTGTGGCCCTCCAGCTTTTGCAGAACTACGAGACCCATCATGCCTATGGCAGTAATTGTAACTGCCAGCCTTGCAAACTTTTTCTTAGTTTTGAGTGGGGAGGGATTAGGACACCTGTCAGGCGTCCCTATCAGTTATTACATTATGAGGAAAAAATATGGAAGCCACCACTGATATATTTAGAAAAGTGCTGTCATCCTTATCACCTGTAAGTAGCATGTAGGACAGGAGATCAGACCTGTCTGCCCGCTCATTGTAGGGGAGTGATGAGGGAGGAGTAAGGTTCAGGAGGACGACAACCCTGGATCAGTAATGACAGATCACATGAGCACACACGTTATGGAATTGTACAGAGCTCATCACAGAGAGTGACATCTGCACAGGAATGGGCCAAAGAAGAGGTCTGAATAGGTGCAGAGTTGTGCACACCTCGGCCACCTCCAATCCGATCTCAGCTTTTTCTCGGATAAGTCTATACAAATACAAAAATGGGGGTGCACACAACTGCTCCGGACAGCAGCTCACCCAATTATGGCTGGATAATTGTTAATATCTGCAGAGCAAACGTGTAATGGGCTCTCTGGGAGGAGTATGCCAGGAAGAGAAAGCATGCTGGCTATGCTGAAAGGTTATCAAAACATTATACAGTGGGGACGGAAAGTATTCAGACCCCCTTAAATTTTTCACTCTCTGTTATATTGCAGCCATTTGCTAAAATCGTTTAAGTTCATTTTCTTCCTCATTAATGTACACACAGCACCCCATATTGACAGAAAAACACTGAATTGTTGACATTTTTGCAGGTTTATTAAAAAAGAAAAACTGAAATATCACATGGTCCTAAGTATTCAGACCCTTTGCTCAGTATTTAGTAAAAGCACCCTTTTGATCTAATATAGCCATGAGTCTTTTTGGGAAAGATGCAACAAGTTTTTTTTTGGATTCGGGGATCCTCTGCCATTCCTCCTTGCAGATCCTCTCCAGTTTTGTCAGGTTGGATGGTAAACGTTGGTGGACAGCCATTTTTAGGTCTCTCCAGAGATGCTCATTTGGGTTTAAGTCGTGGCTCTGGCTGGGCCATTCAAGAACAGTCACGGAGTTGTTCTGAAGCCACTCCTTTGTTATTTTAGCTGTGTGCTTAGGGTCATTTTCTTGTTGGAAGGTAAACCTTCGGCCCAGTCTGAGGTCCTGAGCACTCTGGAGAAGGTTTTCATCCAGGATATCCCTGTACTTGGCCACATTCATCTTTCCCTCGATTGCAACCAGTCATGCTGTCCCTGCAGCTGAAAAACACCCCCACAGCATGATGCTGCCACCACCTGTCACGTACCTGGTAGGAGTCTGAAATGACGAGGTCAGCCTGGGACCTTGACAAAATAGCGCCCAGTGCACTCTCAGAGGCATCCACCTCCAAAACGTAGGCTAAGGATGGCTCAGGATGTTTCAAGATAGGAGCTTCCGTGGGGTCCATCGGAAAGGAACATGCTGCTTTGTTAACTGAGTGATGGGAGTGATGATGCCAGAAAAGTTCTTGATACATTTTCTGTAAAAGTTGGCGAATCCCACAAATCTCTAAACAGCTTTCCTGTCGACAGGGGCAGGCCATTCCAGGACGGAAGTGACTTTCTGTGGGTCTATGGAGATACCGTCAGCAGAGATGACAAGTCCCAGGAAATGTATGGTTGGTTTTTCAAAGTCACATTTCTCAGCCTTTGCGTAAAGGCGGTGTTCCCTCAGCCGACTTTCTTTACATGAGTCCTATGGGATTCTAGAGTTTCAGAGAATATAAGGATGTCATCCAGATACACGATGACGAATAAATTAAGGAAGTCCCGAAAAACGTCATTAACCAGATATTGGAATGTGGCAGGGGCATTGCAGAGTCTGAATGGCATGACTTGATATTCAAAATGACCGAAGCGTGTTCGGAAGGCTGTCTTCCATTCATCTCCCTCCCTGATTCTGACAAGATTATAAGCACCTCTCAGATCCAATTTGGAGAACACTCGTGCCCCATGCAGCCTTTGAAAAAGTTCAGGGATCAGAGGCAGAGGGTACCGGTTTTTAACAGTAACTCTGTTAAGGTCACGATAGTCCACACAGGGCCTAGGGGTATGGTCTTTCTTTTCAACGAAGAAAATACCGGCCCTTGCTGGTGAAGTGGAGGGCCGGATGAACTGTTTTTCAAGGCTTTCATCAATATAAATCCGCAGGGCTTCTAGTTCAGGCTCAGAGAGAGGATAAATTCGCCCAAATGGGATCTCGGCCCCTGGTAAAAGTTCAATAGGACAATCATATGTTCTATGGGGAGGAAGAGTGTCCGCTCATTTCATGTTAAATACATCTAGATACTCGTGGTAGGCAGCAGGGACCAGATTAGAGGTTTCATGGTCAGGGAGGATACCCAGGAGGGGTGTAGTATTGAAAGTTTTTTCAGGTAGGCAGTGAATTTGGCAGTAGTCAGAGGAGAAGGAGATGTCTTCGGTAAGCCAGTTAATGTGAGGATTATGTGCCCTCAACCATGGAATGCCAAGGATGACCGGGAACATGGGAGAAGCTGTGATATCCAAACGGAGGAATTCATGGTGGCCGGAAGAAGTACGGCAGGAAATAGGTAAAGTCTCTTGGGTAACGGCCTGATTTAATGCCGGAACCGTCAGCCAGATGAACATGGAATTCCTGCTTCTTGGCACATACAGGCAGCTGGTGGAGAGAAGCAAATGCAGAGTCCATAAAACAACTACAGGCCCCAGAGTCTATGATTGCAAGTACAGGAACAGTCTTTTCAGAAAACTGGAGCACAATGGAAAGAGAGACATAAGACTGGTACCTCCCTGAGAGATGCATCATGTGAGGCTGATGGGAGAAAGACCTGCGGGTCTTTGCCGGGCAAGTCTGTATAAAGTGACCAACCTCCCCGCAATAGAGACACAGATTTTCCTGTAATCGATGAAGGCGTTCATCAGGAGAAAGGGGTGGTCTTCGAAAACTTCTATGAGGAGTCTTATGCAGTTCCCTCCTTCTGGGGGATGCAACGGATGAGGATGCAGGAATGTCAGACCTTGAAGCCACAGAAAGGGTTCCTTTGGACCTTTCGGATTGCCTTTCACGTAATCGCCAATCGATCTGAATGGTTAGATCGATCAGGTCTTCCAGGGAAGCTGGAACTCCCACTCTGGCAAGCTCATCCTTTAAGGTGTCAGACAGTCCTAGTCGAAACTGGTGGCGAAGTGCGGAATGATTCCATTGGTTATCTGCACTCCATACACGGAAGTCAGTTACATATTCCTCAGCAGGCCTTGGACCTTGCTGTAATTTGCCAAGCATGAATTCGGCAGTCTGCTGGTAGGAGGGGTCTGCATAAAGCTGAGCCATGGCTGAGAAAAAAGAATCCGTAGTTGTCAGGACAGGGTCATGTTGTTCCCGGAGATGATGAGCCCAGGAAAGTGGTTCATCCGATAGTAATGTAATGATAAACCCCACCTTGATGTTTTCAGACGTGAAGGTCCGGGGTAACAGGGAGAAATATAGTTCGCAGGAATTCCAGAATGTGCGAAACTTCTTGGGATTTCCGGAGAATCGCTCAGGCATAGGCACCCTGGGTTTAGGAGCGGAAGCAACCTCATGGAACAAGCCGGGCTCTGTTTGGGTATACGAATCAGAGACCAAAAGCGGAGCACAGGCCAATGCGACATTCTCATCGTGGGGAAACCGCTCTTCCATGCGACTCAGATTTTCTTGTAACTTCTGCACAATATTGGATAGCACAGAAATAGATCTGTAAATGTCCTCTGGTGGAGAGGCCTCCCTTTCAGACTCCATTTGTGGCTGCTTGATTCTGTCACGTACCTGGTAGGAGTCTGAAATGACGAGGTCAGCCTCTCTTGTATCTCCAATCCAAGCCCCACTGGAGATGGAACAGATGGTGGCAAGGATCAGGAGGAACACGAGTGCCTGTGAATGCTGCATGCAGAACTTGCCGGAAGTGTTGCAGACTGGGAAGTGCAGGCAGGGTTTCTGGTGAAGAGCTGGAACCAGCAAAGCTGAGAGGATGGACGGCCAGCACAGGTACTCGGAAACAGCGTGGAGCCAAACAGGAGACAGGCGCGAGGTCATCAGATAAGCCGGGTTCAGTAACAGGCGGGCAGCGAGGTACCAAGGTATAAACAGGAGCAAGGTCAAACAGGAAGCCAGGATCAGGAACCTATAATCAGAGTAATCAGAGTCCAGAAACAGGGTCAGGAAGGCCAGGGTTTCAGCAACAGGAAGTCAAGTCAAACAAACAGGGTTTCAGAATCTCAGGACACAGCTGAAGATCAAGCAGCACCTGTCAGAAATCAGAGCAACCCTTAAATAGGCTGTCAGGCTGTGGCCAGATGTGTGTTCCTGCGCAAGGAAATCTGCCGATGCCCGTGAATGCGCGCATGCGCATGTGTGCGTGCCGGGCGCATCCTGACAGTTCTCTTACACCACCATGCTTCACTGTTGGGACTGTATTGGACAGGTGATGAGCAGTGCCTGTTTTTCTCCACACATACCGCTTAGAATTAAGGCCAAAAAGTTCTATTTTGGTCTTATCAGACCAGAGAATCTTATTTCTCATCAGGTGTTTTTTAGCAAACTCCATGCGAGCTTCCATGTGTCTTGCACTGAGGAGAGGCTTCCGTCGGGCCATTCTGCCATAAAGCCCCTACTGGTGGAGGGCTGCAGTGATGGTTGACTTTCTACAACTTTCTCCCATCTCCCGACTGCATCTCTGGAGCTCAGCCACAGTGATCTTTGGGTTCTTCTTTACCTCTCTCACCAAGGCTCTTCTCCCCCGATAGCTCAGTTTGGCCGGACGGCCGGCTCTACGAAGGGTTCTGGTTGTCCCAAACGTCTTCCATTTAAGGATTATGGAGGCCACTGTGCTCTTAGGAACCTTAAGTGCAGCAGAAATTTTTTAGTAACCTTGGCCAGATCTGTGCCTTGCCACATTTCTGTCTCTGAGCTCTTTAGGCAGTTCCTTTGACCTCATGATTCTCATTTGCTCTGACATGCACTGTGAGCTGTAAGGTCTTATATAGACAGGTGTGTGGCTTTCCTAATCAAGTCCAATCAGTATTATCAAACACAGCTGTACTCAAATGAAGGTGTAGAACCATCTCAAGGATGGTCAGAAGAAATGGACAACACCTGAGTTAAATACCGTATTTATCGGCATATAACACGTACAGGCGTATAACACGCACATTCATTTTAAGAGGGAAGTTTCAGGAAAAAACTTAAATTTTAAATAAGGAACTTTGAAGCAAAATAAGGGTCAGTGCCCATCTGCAGCCTCACCATTGCCATCAATGCAGCCTGATTAATGCCCACCTGCAGCCTCACAAGTGCCATCAATGCAGCCTTATTAGTCCACATCAATACAGCCTCACCATTGCCATCATAGCAGCAGCCTCACCATTGCCATCAATGCAGCAGCCTCGCCATTGCCATAAATGCAGCAGCCTCGCCATTGCCATCTATTGACTTCCTATTACATTGGCCGCCAAGTAAACAGGAGATTCTCACTGTATGTAATCTGATGGCACTCGTCCCGGCCCCCCCCCCCCGTTGCCTCCGAGGCAGCAGAATTTGAAGTATTGGCGTATAACACGCACACGCTATTTGCACCTGATGTTCATGGTGAAAAAGTGAGTGTTAGACGCCAATAAATACAGTATAAATACAGTATATATGATTTTAGCAAATGGCTGCAATATAATCCCTTTCATGACTAAGCCTATTTTTTAAATTTGGTGTTTACAAGTTAAAATCCGTATTTTTTGCTAGAAAATTACTTAGAACCCCCAAACATTATATATATATTTTTAGCAGAGAATCTAGAGAATAAAATGGAGATTGTTGCAATATTTTATATCGCACAGTATTTGTGCAGCGGTGTTTTAAAGGCAAATTTTTGGGAAAAGGGACACTTTCATGAATTTTAAAAAATCCAAACAATAAAGTTACCCCAATTTTTTTGTATAGTGTGAAAGATAATGTTACCTTGAGTAAATAGATACCAAACATGTCACGCTTTATAATTGCATGCACTCGTGGAATGGCGACAAACTACGATACCTAAGAATTTCCATAGGTGACGCTTTAATTTTTTTTTACGGTTACCAGGTTAGAGTTACAGAGGAGGTCTAGGGCTAGAATTATTGCTTTCGCTCCGATGATCATGGCGATACCTCACATGTGTGATTTGAACACCGTTTACATATGCGGGCGCGACTTCCGTGTGCGAGCTCGCGGGGACGGGGGCGCTTTAAAAAAAAAATTTTTTGTTCTTATTTATTTTATTTTATTATATATTTATAAATTGTGTTTAAAAAATTGTGTTTTTTTTGATGGCTTTTATTGCTGTCACAAGGGATGTAAACATCCCTTGTGACAGTAATAGGTGGTGACAGGTACTCTTTATGGAGGGTTCGGGGGTCTAAAAGACCCCCGATCCCTCCTTTGCACTTGAAAGTATTCAGATCGCCAAAAAACGGCGATTCTGAATACTGTGTATTTTTTTTAAACCGGTGCCATTGGCAGCCGAGTAAACAGGAAGTGACGTCATGACGTCGCTTCCGCATTTACAATTAGAAGGCTGGAACGAAGCCGCCCACAGCTTCGTTCCAGCCCCCCCCCCCCCCCCCCAGCCGCTGGAGAGCGGCAGAAGGCGGCGGGAGGGGGGGACGTCCCCTCCCGCTCCTCCAGTATAACAGCCGAGCGGCTTTTAGCCTCATCAGTTGTTATACTCGGATAGCCGATCGCCAGTTCTAAACAACAGTACCGGGATGATGCCTGCAGCTGCGGGCATCATCCCGGTATAACCCCAGAAAGCCGAGTATGCACATCTGCGTACGCTCGGCGGGAAGGGGTTAACAAAGAGTGAAAAATTTAAGGGGGTCTGAATACTTTCCGTCCCCACTGTATATTGTCTGAAAGCAGACACCCTAGAGAATAAAACAGTAGTAGTTCCAATTTTTTTATGTCACACGATATTACCGCAAAGGCAATATGAAACACAAAATTTCAGTTAAAAATACACTACAGTAAATTTCCAGGAACACAAGCGCAATAAAATGACAGAATTTTTGGTAAAATATAAAAGATGAGTTTGCACCGAGTAAAAAGCCAACATGTCAAACCTTGAATTTGTGTGCATACAAACTATTGTACTATTCTTTTACAATTTAAAACATTTGTTTTTTATTATCACACCGGCACCATTACCATGGGAGTGGGGAAGCAATTCGGCAGCAGCATATCCACCCGAGTGCTTCCATCTGACAGGCAGGAGCCTGGTTGTCAGTTTTACACATAATCCTGGTGGCTGTAGCCACTGGGAATGTGTAAAATCCCCCGTTGTCAGGTATGTACGATGTATGGACCTAACAGCTAAAGGGTTAAAGATAGCAATTCATTATAATATTAATAATAATATTAAATGTAAATTAATGCACACAAAACAATTGATGTAAATAGAGGGGATTACATTTAATAAGGGAGATCACATTTGTAAAATGAAGGTAAAAAAAATAAATAAAAGGCACGTTTGCTTATTATGAGACACAATCAGCTTGGCTTTGTATTAGAACCTGAAAAAACCTTGGTAGGAATAAAAAGCACTTTAGAGCCCTTGCACACTGGGGCGGTTTGCAGGCGCTATTGCGCTAATAATAGCGCCTGCAAACCGCCCCGAAAGTGCCGCTACTTTCATTCCAGTGTGCAAGCCCCGAGGGCTTGCACACTTGAGCGATGCGCTGGCAGGACGGTAAAAAAAGTCCTGCTAGCAGCATCTTCGGAGCGGTGAAGGAGCGGTGTGTATACCGCTCCTTTACCGCTCCTGCCCATTGAAATCAATGGGACGGCGCGGCTATACCGCCGGCAAAGCGCCTCTGCAGAGGCGCTTTGCGGTGATATTTAACCCTTTCTCGGCCGCTAGCGGGGGGTAAAACCGCCCCGCCAGCGGCCGCATACCGACGGTAAAACGCCGCTAATAATAGCGGCATTTTACCGCCAACGCCGCCCCCCGCCCCAGTGTGCAAGGGCTCTTAGGCCTCATGCACACTGGACGCTTTGGCTAAATCTCCTAGATGTCCATCTTCTGGCATCAGGAAAAACACACTTGATGTTTCTGAATGCGTGTACCACATTTGGGCATCAATTCATTTAATTGGCCAGAAAAAGAATTTATACTGTCCACTGAAATGAATTAATGCTCAAGCGCTAAACAAGCCTAGTGTTAACACGCATTGGGAGGTTTTTTTTCTGGCTAATCGCTCATCTCCGGGACATTTTTTTGGTGCGTTCAGATTTGTGCCCTTAACCACTTGAGCACTGGGCACTTAAACCCCCTTAATAACCAGATCAATTTTCAGCTTTCGGTGCTCTCACATTTTGAATGACAATTACTCAGTCATGCAACACTGTACCTATATGAAATTTTTGTCCTTTTTTTCACACAAATAGAGCTTTCTTTTGGTGATATTTAATCACCGATGGGTTTTTTATTTTTTGCGCTATAAAAAAAAAGAATGAAAATTCTGTAAAAAAATGCATTTTTCTTAGTTTCTGTTATAAAATTTTGCAAATTAGTAATTTTTCTTCATATATTTTGGCCAAAATTTATACCACTACATATCATTGGTGAAAATAACCCAAATCGGTGTACATTATTTGGTCTTTGTGAAAGTTATAGAGTCCAAAAGCTATGGTTCCAATATCTGAAAATTGATCACACCTGAAGTACTGACGGCCTATGTAATTTCTTCAGACGCTAACATGCCAGAAAAGTACAAATACCCCCCAAATGACCCCTTTTTGGAAAGATGACATTCCAAGGTATTTAGAAAGATGCATGGTGAGTTTTTTGAAGTTGTCATTTTTCCCCACAATTCATTGCAAAATCAAGATTTTTTTTTCTTTTTTTTTTCACAAAATTGTCATATTAGCAGGTTATTTCTCACACACAGCATATGCATACCACAAATTACAACCCAAAACACATTCTGCTATTACTCCTGAGTACGGCGATACCACATGTGAGACTTTTACACAGCATGGCCACGTACAGAGGCCCAACATCACCTTCAGGCGTTCTGGAGCACCCAGGCCAATTCTGACATTTCTCTCCTACATGTAAAAATCATCATTTATTTGCTAGAAAATGACATAGAACCCCAAAACATTATATATGTTTTTTTAGCAAAGACCCTAGAGAATACAATGGTGGTCGTTGCAACTTTTGATCTCGCACGGTATTTGCGTAGCAATTTTTTTAACGCGTTTTTTTTTTTTGAAAAAAACAGTTTTGTGCTTTAAAAAAAAACAAAACAGTAAAGTTAGCCCAATGTTTTTGCATAATGTGAAAGATGAAGTTATGCCGAGTAAATATATACCTAACATGTCACCCTTCAAAATTGCACACGTTCGTGGAATGGCGCCTAACTTCGCTACTTAAAAATCCCCATAGGCGACGCTTTAAAATTTTTCACTGGTTACATGTTCTGAGTTACAGAGGGCCAAAATTATTGCCCTCGCTCTACCGATCGCAGCGATACCTCACATGTGTGGTTTGAACACCATTTTCATATGTGGGCGGGACTTATGTATGCGTTCGCTTCTGCATGCAAGCACACGGGGACATGGGGGGAAAAAAAATTTCTTTTTCTATTGTTCATTTTACTTTATTTATTTTACTTTGACGCTTTTGTCCAAAAAATAAATTTTTTGATCACTTTTATTCCTATTACAAGGAATGTAAACATCCTTGTAATGGGAATATGGCATGACAGGTCCTCTTTACAGTGAGATATGGGGTCAATAAGACCCCACATCTCACCTCTAGGCTGGGAAGTCTGAAATTTAAAAAAAAAAACAATCCTGGCTTTGATCGTAGCGGTGAGTCGGTAGAAGCACCTGAGGGCGGCGGGAGGGGGGGACATTCCCTCTCGCCTCCCGTAAGAACGATCAAGCAGTGGAACAGCCACTATGATCATTCTTATGGTGTAGGGAATCGCCGGTTGAAAAAGCTGATATCTGAATGCCGCCTGTAGCTGCACCCATCATTCAGATATCCCCGCACAAAGTTAAGGATGTCGTATAACGGCCGGCGGTCGGGAAGTGGTTAAAACGCTTTTTTTTTTAACACAAAGTTGTCAATTTATACAATATTTCTAACACATAGCATGTACATACCAAAAATTACACCCCAAAATAGACTCTCCTACTCCTCCTGAGTACGGCGATACCACATGTGTGAGACTTCCACAGCCTGGCCACATACAGAGGCCGAGTACAGCTGAGTATGGCTGAGCATGGCAGAGCATGACGGAGTATGGCTGGGTATGGCAAAGTATGGCTGGGTATCATCGAGTATTGCAGAGTATGGCTGGATATGGCAGAGTATGGCTGAGTATGGCTGGGTATGGCTGGGTATGGCAGAGTATGGTTGGGTATGGCAGAGTATGGCTGGGTATGGCAGAGTATGGCTCGGTATTGCAGGGTATGGCAGATTTTTGCGGGGTATTGCAAGGTATTGCAGAGTATTGCGGGGTATTGCAGAGTATTGCAGGGTATTGCAGGGTATTGCAGGGTATTGCAGAGTATTGCGGGGCATTGCAGAGTATTGCAGGGTATTGCAGAGTATTGCGGGGTATTGCAGAGTATTGCAGAGTATTGCGGGGTATTGCGGGGTATTGCAGAGTATTGCGGGGTATTGCGGGGTATTGCAGAGTATTGCAGAGTATTGCGGGGTATTGCAAATTATTGCGGGGTATTGCAGAGTATTGCAGAGTATTGCAGGGTATTGCAGAGTATTGCAGGGCATTGCGGGCTGTTGCAGAGTATTGCAGAGTATTGTAGAGTATTGCGGGGTATTGCAGAGTATTGCGGGGTATTGCAGAGTATTGCAGGGTATTGCGGGGTATTGCAGATTATTGCAGGGTATTGCAGAGTACTGCAGAGTATTGCAGGGTGTTGCAGAGTATTGCGGGGTATTGCAGAGTATTGCGGGGTATTGCAGAGTATTGCAGAGTATTGCAGGGTATTGCAGGGTATTGCAGAGTATTGCAGAGTATTGCAGATCACGGATGTTCCCGTGTGCGCACCCCAGGGGGCGCGCGGGAGCCGTTTTCTGGGATCACGTCATAGTACATGCTCCCAGAGTTATCCAACCGCCCTGCAGCTGTCATTTGGCTATGGGCCGGTTGCTAACTGGTTAAACACCCCTGCCTCTGAACTCCTTTAAATGGCTATGTATGTATGGACCCATAGGCTAACATACAGGGGCATTTTGGGGCAGAAAAAAAACTTTAAACACTTGTAAAATTAGTATCTAGGAGGGACTCAAGTGTGCATGAGGCCTTAGAATATTAGGATATAAAATAATAGATCTTAGTTTCCATTCTCACATTGGCATGTACAATTACATGTGGGAACCCCAGTGAAGGTTCCTGGCGATTAGCTGAAAACCCTGCCTCCAGGGCCAATCATTGCAGGTAATCCCTCCAATCACTTCATGAGGAACGAGGGGTAGACAGCTCCTGCAGCAACTCGCAGGCACTAGCATATAATCGCTCATGGAGCAGACAGTCTGCATCCAGGGCTGAATACTTACAGGTAATCGCTGCTTGAGGGAGGGATGGAGGAAATGTGAAATAGGTGGGGATGTGTGAAGAAGAATCGGTCAGATACCAGAGTGGATTAGGTATGTGAATGATTGATGACAGATGGAAATATAAAGTTTGTAATGAGAGATGAGGACGGAGAAAGATGGAAGACTGGTGGAGGCGGAAGAAGGCAAGTGGGGAGACAGATATGAACCTAGTGGGGAAATATGGGCAGAGATATGGCAGATGCACAGATGTTTGTGTATAATGAACGGATGGGGTGATGTGGGAGACAAAGCCCCTGTACACGGGACAAAGGGAAAAATTCAGGAAAGTCCCATCTGGGACTGTTGGGAGGGATGGAAAGGTGTTTGCATACAACAGGGGTGTCCAAACTTTTTTAAAAGAGGACCAGATATGATGAAGTGAACATGCGTGAGGGCCGACCATTTTGCCTGACATTCTTTGAACCATTAAAATTTGGTCTGTGTGTTAGTTCGAGCACTAATACACAGCCCAACAAGAATCCTTGTGCCTTTGTGGCTGTGTGTGAGTAAAGAGATGATCTTGGGCGTGTTATTTGGATATACTGTATTTATTGGCGTATAACACACACCTTCACTTTAAGAGGGAAGTTTCAGGGAAAAAAACTAAATTTTAAATAAAGAACTATGAAGCAAAATAAGAGTCAGTGCCCACCTGCAGCCCCACCATTGCCACGAATGCAGCACCACCATTGCCAGGAATGCAGCGACCACCATTGCCAGGAATGCAGCGCCCACCATTGCCAGGAATGCAGCACCCAGTATGGCCAGGAATGCAGCACCCAGTATGGCCAGGAATGCAGCACCCAGTATTGGCAAGATTGCAGCACCCAGTATTGCCAGGAATGCAGCACCCAGTATTCCCAGGAATGCAGCCACCAGTATGACCAGGAATGCAGCACCCTCCATTGCCAGGAATGCAGCACCCACCATTGCCAGGAATGCAGCACCCACCATTGCCAGGAAGGCAGCACCCACCATTGCCAGTATTGCCAGGAATGTAGCATCCCCATTGCCAGGAATGCAGCACCCAGTATGGCCAGGAATGCAGCACCCAGTATGGCTAAGAATGCAGTACCCAGTATGGCCAGGAATGCAGCCCCCATCATTGTCAGGAATGCAGCCCCCATCATTGCCAGGAATGTCAGGAATGCAGCCCCCATCATTGCCAGGAATGTCAAGAATGCAGCCCCCATCATTGTCAGGAATGCAGCCCCCATCATTGTCAGGAATGCAGCCCTCATCATTGTCAGGAATGTCAGGAATACAGCCCTTATCATTGTCAGGAATGCAGCCCCCATCATTATCAGGGATGTCAGGAATGCAGCCCTGATCATTGTCAGGAATGCAGCCCCCATCATTATCAGGAATGTCAGGAATGCAGCCCCCATCATTGTCAGGAATGTCAGGAATGCAGCCCCCATCATTGTCAGGAATGCAGCCCACATCATTGTCAGGAATGCAGCCCTCATCATTGTCAGGAATGCAGCCCCCATCATTGTCAGAAATGTCAGGAATGCATCCCCCCCCCCCCCATTGTCAGGAATGTCAGGAATGCAGCCCTCATCATTGTCAGAAGTGTCAGTAATGCAGCCCTCATCATTGTCAGGAATGTCAGGAATGCAGACTCACCATTGAAATCAGTGCAGCCTGAATTATGCCCATTCATCTGCAGCCTCGGAGGGGACAGGGAGGGGGATGAGCGCCAAAAGATCACATACAGGATAAACTCCTGTTTTCATGGCGGCCTCTTTAATAGAAAAACGGCTGCAGGGAGGTCGGATAACTCTTGGAGGGCGTACTATAATGTCCTCACAGAATCCTCCCAGAATATCTGTGGCTGCCGGCATCACGGATCAGGGATCACTGTATAGGGCCGATGGCAGCGGTCCTTTACAATGCGATTGCTCCATCAAATGACCGAGCAATCAGTTGTAAACAAGCTGGCGCATACCCGGTTCATCTCTCCGGGTAGAGGGGGAGAGGAGAGGGGGAGAGATCGGTTGCAGCAGCGCTGTGGGCTGGATCTGTAGTGCCCAAAGCGCTGCTCTGTCAATTCCTACACTCATCCATCCATGCTCAGCCATCAATTCCATACTCACAGCCATCCCCATCAATACTCACAGCCATCCCCACCCATACTCAGCCATCCCCATCCATGACTCATCCATGCCACATCAGTTCTCATCTGTGTCACCTCCATGCCACTACAGTGCCTCACAAAAGTGTAATAGATAGTCAAATTAGATTTTAAATCTATGCCCCTTGAATAACCGATGGTGCTCCCTGCAGGTTGGGCCTCTGTATTTGGCCAGGCTGTGTAAAACTCTCACACATGTCATATCGTTATACTCGGGAGGAGTAGAAGAATATATTTTGGGGTGTAATTTTGGCTATGTACATGCTATGTGTTGAAAATATTGTATAAATGGACAACTTTGTGTGTAAAACAAAAAAAAAATGTTTTCATTGTTTTTCCACATTTTCCAAAAAAATAAGTGGAAAAAAATTACATGTTCAAAGGACTCATTATGCCTCATAAACTTCACGTTAGGGTGTTTGCTTTCCAAAATGGGGTTATTTTTTTGGGCGTTTTCATTGTCCTGGTACTCCAGGGCCTTCAAAAGTGTAAGAGGTAGTGAAGAAATTATATGTGTAATTTATGTCCCTAGAATGCCTGACAGTGCTCCCTGCATGTTGGGCCTCTGTATGTAGCCAGGCTGTGTAAAAGTCTCACACATGTGGTATCGTCATACTGTGAGGAATAGTAGAATGTGTTTTTGGGTATAATTTGTGGTATGCATATGCTGTGTGTGAGAAAACCTGTTAATATGACAATTTTGAGAAAAAAAAAAAAATCTTCATTTTGCAAAGAATTGTGGGAAAAAAATTACAACTTCAAAAAACTCACCATGCCTCTTACTAAATACCTTGGAATGTCTACTTTCCAAAAAGGAGTCATTTGGGGGGTATTTGTACTTTCCTAGCTTGTTAAGGGTCTCAAGCCATCGATGCATCAGGTGTGATCACTTTTCAATGATTGGCACCCTAGATTGTAGACTCACACAGACAAAATAATATACACTTATTGGGTTATTTTTACCAAAGATATGTAGCAGTATAAATTTTGGCCAAAATTTTTTGAAGAAAAATTACAAATTTGCAAAATTTTATAAACAGAAAAGAAAAAAAAATATATATATATTTTTTACAGAAATTTTTGTCATTTTTTCTTTTATAGCGCAAAAAAACAACCACCAAGAGGTTAACAAATACCACCAAAAGAAAGCTCTATTTGTGTGAAAAAAGGACAAACTTTTCATATGGGTACAGACTTGCATGACTGAGTAATTGTCATTCAAAATGTGAGAGCAACGAAAGCTGAAAATTGGTCTGGTTAGGAAGGGGGTTTAAGTGCCAGTGGGTAAGTGGTTAAAGTGACCCTGTCATCAGTGTCGCTTGAATATAAAAGCCTACCTGCTAAAAAAAATGAATATAGTCAGCACTTCTTTAAATGCTGCCACTTCGCTGCAAGTATCCCACATCTCCAGGTCCATGGAATATCAGTCTACCCTGCTATGCACTGTGTTTCTCTGATCAGGCATGTGCCTGCTGTAGCAATATACTAGCTGATGGAGAAACCACAGCGTGCAGCGGGGGAGCAGATATTCCATACACCCAGAAGTGTGGAATATGTGAAGGGGCTAGAGAGGCTTTTCAAGTAATTTCACTCTTCTTTTAGCAGGTAGGTTATCGGAAACAAATGTTCCTGTGCTGACAGGGTCACTTTAAGGGAAGAATATGGGGTGGTCTTTGCTGATCTCCCAGTTGCCTTGCTGTCCCTGACTTCAATACTTTCCGGGTCAATACTCTGAGGCAAAAACCCTCCAGATTAAAAGGGTAACTCCACTTTCGTGGGGGGAAAAAAAAAAACACAATTAATATAGCACATATAATTGAGACACTAATCATATTGTAATTGAATGTTATTAAAAATCACCTTTCCTTTTCAATCTGCAGCCACTGTAATTTTTTGAGAATGCATTGCAATATGGCTGCATGGAGTCGTTCTGTACACAGAGTGTGTACTGACCACTCCCCAGAAACATCATTCATGAAAGTGTTTTTTTTTTTTTTTTTAAATTGCGTTGGAAAAACCGCTGCGCAAATACCGTGTGACAAAAATAATTGCAACACCCACCATTTTATTCTATAGGGCCTCTCCGCAAAAAAAAAAAAAATATAATGTTTGGGGGTTCCAAGTCATTTTCTAGCGAGGAGAGAGTAGATTTTTACTTGTAGGAGAGAAGTGTCAGAATTGGCCCCGATATGAAGTGTTTAAATAAACATATTGATGTGATTCTCTGGAGTAACTTTGTCCCTTTTCCCCATTTTTGCTATATATTCTGAGCAGGATGAGCTTCTAAAAGGCCAGGAGCCGAAGCAGAGGGGGACCTGAGAAGAACACTGGGGACTTGAAGCTGTGCAGTCCACTTTTTGCTTCTACTAAAGCTGCTCAGGTTAAACAATCAGGGCATATCATTATGTTGTTACTGCCTAGGTGGTAGTGGTGGCCGTGTGCGAGACAACATCATGGGACACTGTGTGATTTGGAGAAAGCTGAGAGCAAGAGAATTAACTATTTTTGAGCTAAGAATATACTGTATATCCTATAGTTTGTGGAGACTATACATTTGCTATAGACTAAATAATATACACTGGTTTGGGTTATTTTTTCCAGCAAAATGGAACAAAATACATTTTGGCATAAATTTATAAAGAAAGATTTGCAAAATTTTATAACAAATGAATAAAAACACTTTTTTAAAAATCTTGGGTAATTTTTGTTTATTTAGTATAAAAAAAAAAAAAAAAACAGGCAGTAATTTAACACCGCTGAAAAAAAGCTCTATTTGTTTGACCAAAATTATAAAAATTGCCATTCAACATGTGACAGTGCTGAAAAGTGCACTGAGCAGGAAGGGGGTAAAAGTGTCCGGCACTGAAGTGGTTATAACAGAAGAGACCTTAGTGGTCTCTTCTGTTCTAAATGTCCCCCCTGCCTGCCAGCGATGTGATTTTAACCACGCATGCGCAGCTCACGTTACATTTAGGCTGGGTTCACACTTAGTGCGGCCACGGGGTTACAGCAGGGGGTCCGGTGCATCCCCGTTCACTGTTTTAGGTCTGAAATTGGCTGAATTCAGACCCGAATTGAAGCTAAAGACGCACAGGACTCTTCTCCCGTATGCTCTGCGGCCATCGTGAACAGGCCCGGATTTACTCCCTTTGCCGCCCCAAGGCCGGGCCCTTCAATGCCGCCCCCCCCCCCCCCCCCACCACCAGAAAGAGCCCCCAGACATAATACGGTCAAAGACTGCAGACATGATACAAGAGATGGTCAGAGACTGCAATCATAGTAAAGGAGATGGTCAGAGACGGCAGACATGATACAGGAGATGGTCAGAGACTGCAGTTCCTATGGACATTAGTAGATAATGGCCGATCGTCCCTCTCACCTGACCCAGCGATACAGCAATGCTTCCCCTGATCAGGAGTCGGCTCACTCTGAATTGCCCGTGGCGACTCCGTTGGGTAGCACCCAGATCTGTATTCCTGCAATTACTCCATTCCTTTCTCCGCCAGGGATGGCGCCAGGTTGTGTGGCTTTCCCTCTGGTGGCGCAGGGCAGCGGGGTTCTCTCTCTCATGGTGTTCCCTCAGCACTGCCCTCTCCCTCTGGAGCCCTGGGTGTACTTTCCTGGGTGTAGACCCCCCAGGACAAACCACCCCCTTCCATTAATACAGACCCTCCCCCCAGGACAAACCCCCCACCATTAGTACAGACCCCCCCCCAGGACAAACCCCCCTCCCTTCATTAGTACAAACCCCCCCAGGACAAACCCCCCTCCCTTAGTACAGACCCCCCCAGGACAAACCCACCCCCCTCCCTTAGTACAGACCCCCCAGGACAAACCCACCTCCCTTCATTAGTACAGACCCCCCCAGGACAAACCCACCTCCCTTCATTAGTACAGACCCCCCCAGGACAAACCCACCTCCCTTCATTAGTACAAACCCCCCCCAGGACAAACGCCCCTCTATTAGTACAAACCCCCGCAGGACAACCCCCCTCCATTAGTACAAACCCTCCCAGGTCTACCCCCCTCCATTAGTACAAACCCCCCAGGACAACCCCCCTCCATTAGTACAAACCCCCCCAGGACAACCCCCCTCCATTAGTACAAACCCCCCAGGACAACCCCCCTCCATTAGTACAAACCCCCCCAGGACAAACCACCCCTCCCTTCATTAGTACAGACCCCCCAGGACAAACCACCCCTCCCTTCATTAGTACAGACCCCCAGGACAAACCCCCCCTCCAATAGTACAAACCCCTCCAGGAAAACCCCCTCTCCATTAGTACAAACCCCCCCAGGTCAACCCCCACCCCCTCCATTAGCACAGACCCCCCAAGGACAAACCGCCCCTCCCTTCATTAGTACAGACCCCCCAGGACAAACCCCCCCTTCATTAGTACAAACCCCCCAGGACAACCCCCCTCCATTAGTACAAACCCCCCCAGGACAACCCCCCCTCCATTAGTACAAACCCCCCAGGACAACCCCCCTCCATTAGTACAAACCCCCCAGGACAACCCCCCTCCATTAGTACAAACCCCCCAGGACAACCCCCCCTTCACTAGTACAGACATCCCAGGACAACCCCCCTCCATTAGTACAAACCCCCCAGGACAACCCCCCTCCATTAGTACAAACCCCCCAGGACAACCCCCCCTCCATTAGTACAGACCCCCCAGGACAACCTCCCCTCCAAGTGTGTACAACAGAACAGATGGAGACAGGCACAGGCTTGGGCGGGAGTGAGAGACAGAGGAGAACACGCCCCCCCCGCCGCACAGAGACCAGCCGCTCCGATCTTCGGCGGCTGCTCTCCTTCTCTGACAGGAGGAGGGAGGGGGGACGGGCTTGAGCAGCGAAAAACACAGCGGTGGCGGCGGTGACCTGCGGAGGGAGCCGCCTCAGTCTGGACACAGAGAGGAGGAGGAGGGAGAGGAGCACTCTAGCGCTTCAGCGCCCCCACCTCTCTGGCGTCCGGGTGCACTGCATGCTGATGTTAGTGTGGGGGGCGGCGCCGCCCCTGTACCACTGCCGCCCCGAGGCCTGGCCTCGGTGGCCTTGTGAGAAATCCGGTCCTGATCGTGAACATGTGTAAACAAGCTCCATTGAGAGCAGGTCGCAGTCTCCTGTCATGCGAATTGGATGCGGAAAAAACCTGTGTCACGGGCATGGCCAGAGCAGAGGCTGTTGGAGAGGACTGTATGCAAGCCTGTTGCCCACCGATTATGGGCCCTAGCATTTGAGGTGAATGAGAAATCCAGTCTGAACTGTATTAATCGGACTCAGTCATGTATATATTGTATGGGGACTCCTTACTGTATATTTGTGTCCCTGAAGAGGGAGGGGGGATTCCTCCAGCAGCCCCCTGCTGATAAGACTGATTCATTCTGTTGGGACACATCCTGTGAGGAGATGCTGGTGTTATCAACATGTGTTTATGTTAATTGAGAGAGCTGATCACATTAGCCACCAGCCCTGGCTAATAGACGAATGGTCTAGGCTGAGGAGGGGGGAGATTGTTGTTTGTATTGTTAATTGTATTAATGTGTGAAGCTCGGTGCCCACAAGACTGTCATCTGGTCTGGGTACATTTTGTAGTAAATTAGGTCATGTTAATTAGGTTAGCTTTGAGTCATCCCTGCTCTATAAAGGTCTGTGAGATCTCAAAATAAAGGCAGTTCTGATGTACTCCAAGACTGGTGTTGTCTAGTTCTTGGGGGTTCCTATAGCCAGATCCATTGGACTCGTGTTCCAGAACTTAGGAAGCGGTATACTGACGGAAGCACTCAAGCGGAGTGTGGGGCGTTCCGTGACATTGGTGGCAAGCAGCGGGAAAGCTTCCTGAAGTCTGAAGTCTGGGACATCCAAACCTCCAACTGGATCCAAGATCAGCATAGCAGACTTCAGTCACCCCAGCGGAGATATGGACCTGGCATCAGAATTCCCGGGGCTGCTGCGGATCATCCTTTCAACGTACACCAGGACTGTGTCTGAGGATGAATACCTGGAGCTCAGGCAGCTGATTCGGGTGGAGCTCTGGATTGCAGCCCTCCGTCTCGCTGGTATAAAACAGGGCAAGTGCTTTCCAACCCAAGAGCAACGGGCCAGTGACCAACGGGCATTGCGGATGGCATTCCTGGGAGAGCAGCCCCAGGAGCAATGGGTGACTGAGTTGGACAGGTTGGTCCAGCAGGAGATAGAGCTGGACAATCGATATCGGGCTCTGCAATGGCACGCAGAGGAGGGATATTTAGGGGAGACAACAGAATGCTCTCCGGAGGGATATGACTTTGGCGGCCCTGGATTGCTGTGGGAGAACCTTACAGATCTTTTTATGTTTGGCGATGAAGGGGAACCTGACCTTGAGGACATGAGAGACTATAGAGAGTCTATGCTCGGTCTTGCAGGGGTCTCAGAGCTCAAACCTGATCTGGACCATTTGCTAAGGAAGGAACAGCATCTGGAAAGGGCATACAGGAAACTGCTAGAACAAGTTCAGCAGCATGCCAGAGAATCGGCAGTGGAAAATCCGGAGATTGCCGTCCCAAAACCTGAAGTGCTGACAACAGGGCAGAGCTCTGCTAACCTCTGCCCAGAAATGATAGCATCTTCTGTGTTCCATGGACAGGAGATGGTGAACCCCTATTCCCCGACATCAGTTGCAGAGACATGGGATTTGATAGACTTTTCTGCTGAGGAAGAACAACCTGATGAGCCTCCAGCAGAAGAGCTGCTATCAGGGCCAAAGTTCACTGTGTTCTGCCCAGCACCAACAGTGGCTTCGGCCTTCCTGAGAGAAGAGGTAGTCGGCCTTTCTCCCACAACACTGACAGGGACATGTGATTTTCTGCCAGCAGCATCTATGGAGTTAAAACAAACTTCTCCAGCTGAAGATCTGGTAACTGAACAGAGGGTCCAAGACCTCTGTCCCACACCTGCAGCAATTGTGGAGGCTCAGGGTGAGAAGATGGCAATCACTTCCCAGCAGCAGATACAGGGGGAGAAGGGAGAGGAGGTGTGTGTTGTCCCTCCCCAACAGTTGGCCAGGGTGGAGGAAGTGGGCTTTCCTCCCCAGCAAAGATCCGTGTACCTGGGAGACAGTACCATCGACATGTCGTCCCAGCAGCCAGATGAGGGAATGGAAAAGGAAGCAGCCGGCTCACCTCCCCAATGGCAGCTACACAGTTTGGGAGTGGAGGAAGCCAGCTGCCTGCCCCAACAGTTAGCCGGAGCAGAGGATGCGGAGTCCCCAGCAGAAGTGCTGGCAACAGGGCAGAGTGCTACCAACCTCTGCCCAGCACCGGCAACAACTACAGAGTTCCAGGGAGGCGGGGCAGTCGGCCTCCCTCTCCAACAGTTAGCCGGAACAGATGGTGTGGGGTTTCCAGCAGAAGGGCTGGCAACCGGGCCGAGGACTGCTGGACTCTGCCCTCAACTAACAGAGGATGGATTTCCTGTGAAGGTGGATGGGACTTCAGTCTCCACCTGTATACTCCAGGGATGCTGGGCAGTGGGCCCCGATCCCCAACAGCATGACAGAGTGAGCCCAGTCACCCTGTCTTCTCTCCAGCGGCAGAAAGGATTCCAGGGAGAAGAGCCAGTCCAGGCCTCTCCCCAGCGGCAGATATGTTCTCTGAGAGAGGCAGAGGATGGCTGGGTGAGTAATGCACTGTTTGGGATGATTTGTTTGGGGTACTGTGTGGGTACAGGCAGTAGAGGACTGGAACTATGGACTAACTTCAGAGTCAACCCGTCTGGGGTCTCCTCCTGTGTTAGTCTCCTGCCGAAAGGGGAGAAATGTCACGGGCATGGCCAGAGCAGAGGCTGTTGGAGAGGACTGTATGCAAGCCTGTTGCCCACCGATTATGGGCCCTAGCATTTGAGGTGAATGAGAAATCCAGTCTGAACTGTATTAATCGGACTCAGTCATGTATATATTGTATGGGGACTCCTTACTGTATATTTGTGTCCCTGAAGAGGGAGGGGGATTCCTCCAGCAGCCCCCTGCTGATAAGACTGATTCATTCTGTTGGGACACATCCTGTGAGGAGATGCTGGTGTTATCAACATGTATTTATGTTAATTGAGAGAGCTGATCACATTAGCCACCAGCCCTGGCTAATAGACGAATGGTCTAGGCTGAGGAGGGGGGAGATTGTTGTTTGTATTGTTAATTGTATTAATGTGTGAAGCTCGGTGCCCACAAGACTGTCATCTGGTCTGGGTACATTTTGTAGTAAATTAGGTCATGTTAATTAGGTTAGCTTTGAGTCATCCCTGCTCTATAAAGGTCTGTGAGATCTCAAAATAAAGGCAGTTCTGATGTACTCCAAGACTGGTGTTGTCTAGTTCTTGGGGGTTCCTATAGCCAGATCCATTGGACTCGTGTTCCAGAACTTAGGAAGCGGTATACTGACGGAAGCACTCAAGCGGAGTGTGGGGCGTTCCGTGACAACCTGCATTCAATTCGTAATAGTGTGAACATGCGAGACTCTAGGGAAAAAAAATGACGGTTGTTGCAACTTTGTATGTCACATGGTATTTGGAAAGCAATTTTTGAAACCAAATTTTTTGGGAAAAAAACACTTTCTTGAGTAAAAAAATTAATTAAAAAAATAAAAACTGTAAAGTTAGCCCATTTTTTTTGTATAACGTGACAGAGGATGTTACACCAAGTAAATAGATACCTCACATATCACACTTTAAAATTGCGCACACAAGTGGAATGGCGCCAAACTTCCGTACTTAAAAATCTCCATAGGTGACGCTTTAAGATTTTTACAGGTTAGAGTTAACCCTCATGCACAAGATTGGATTTTCCGCAGACAAAGCGTCAGACGTTTGTCCGAAGGGCATTGGCCAAGAACTTGTCTTGCATACAAACGGCACACAATTGTCAGCCAACAAACATAAATGTAGTGACGTACTATGTGGTTCTTCAGCTCTTTAGCGCCACCCTTTGGGCACCTTCTGCTAATGTTGTGTTTGGTGAGCATTGATTCCGAGCATGCATGTTTGTACTTTGGACTTTTGTCTGACGGATTTGTGTACACATGATTGGAAAATCTGACAACAGACCGTTGTCCGTGGAAAATTTATAAGCCTGCCATCCAACATTTGTCTGGAAAATCTGACAATTGTCCGATGGAGCGTACAAACAGTCGGATTTTAGGCCAACAGTCTGTCAACACACAATTCCGTCGGAAAATCCGATCGTGTGTACGAGGCTTTACAGAAGAGGTCTGGAGCTAGAATCATTGCTCTCATTCTAACGTTTGTGTGGTTTGAACGTCGTTTACATATGCAGACGCGACCTACGTATGTGTTCACTTCTGCGTGCAAGCAAGTGGGGCCGGGGGCGCTTTATTTTTTTTTTTATTCTTTATTTTATTTTTACATTTTCTCTTAAAAAGTATATATTTTTTATAACTTTTATTCCTTTTACAAGAGATGTACATATCTAGCAATAGTGCATGACAGGTCCTCTTTATGGAGAGATTGGGGTCCATATGACCCCACATCTCTCCTCCAGGCTGAAAAGCCTGAGATCAAAAAAAAAAAAAAAAAACAATCTCAGGCTTTCCAGCTGAGTCCCTGGCATTGTTTACTTCTGCCGGCCCGGACGTGATGTGATGTCATAACGTCGCACCCGGGTCTCCGAAAAATCGTAGAGACTGCCGGGTACCATCTGTGCCTCGGTTTTCTCGATGGCTACCTTCCAGCACTGGTGGATTCCTTCTCTGGCTCGTCGATCGGGTGAGCCGGTAGAAGCACCAGCGGTTGGCACTGCCTGTAAGAACGATAAACAGCCACAATGATTGTTCTTACGGTACAGGGAATCGCCAGCTGCAAAAAATACCTGAGTGATGCCTGTAACTGCAGGCATCATTCTGATATCCACAATGAAAGCCCAGGACGTCATATGACGTACTACGGTATGGAAATGGTTAAAAAGAGCCCACCAGAAAGCAATAGGTCAATCACGGACAGACTTGCTATATGGAAAAAAAAACTTTAAAATGTACTCTGACATAGTTCAATTTATTATGAGATAAACCCATCACCACTCACAAGTCCGGGATGTTCTTCAAAAATTCAGGTACTTGTTGAGTGGTGATGAGACCATGAGGCTGATATGTACAAGTGGAACACAGACAGCCAGGGACATTTAAATGCGGACTTTGTTTTGAATGTCCTTTTATTAAATGGAAATACTTTTGTAGCTAAGAATGATGTAGATTGTACCACAATTGGAATAGCCTACCTTATGGAATGCATCTGTGGTTCCTTCTATATAGGTAAGGCAAAATGTCCATTCCAAAAAAGGTTCCATGATCATATCTATTATGTCTCAAATTGGGAAAATGGTGTCTCCCATTGACAGACATGTGGGACTTTTTGATTGAGTTTATAAAGAGGAAAGAGGTGGGGTCTTCAATAAACGAGTCCTGCAGCGTGAAACCAAATGGATCCATAGCCTAAAAGCTACTGTACCACCAGGCCTAAATGACGTTATTAGTTTTAAGCCATTCCTTTAATTTTGCTTTGGCCATGCTGTTCTGTAGCATAAAATTATCTGCCCAAAAAATGACGTTAAATAAATAGAATATAAAAATCATATATGTCAAAATAATTCGTAGACCTTGTTTGGGTCACAGCTTGTCAAATTAAAACAAATGATATATACTAGGGTTGTCCCGATACCACTTTTTTAGGACCGAGTACAAGTACCGATACTTTTTTTCAAGTACTCGCCGATACCGATTACCGATACTTTTTTTTTAATGTCACGTGACAGTGGTTTTTTTTTTTTTGGTTTTTTTTAACAGTGTTTTCTTTTTTTGGGGGGAGGGGGGGTGAACGGTGTATGTGTGTGTTTTTTTTTGGTGTTTTTTTTACAATTTTTATTTTTTACAATAATATTTTTTTTATTCTTTATATGTTTTTTGTTTTTTTTTTTTTTTTTTTAATCAGCCCTGTTGGGGGATTTGGTGAGATATCAGGGGTCTTAACAGACCTCTGATATCTCCCCCTTGAGACAAAGAAAGAGACCGAGGATAGAGATTCCCCAGTCCCTTTCTCTGCAGCCTCAGCTGCACTGAGAATGAATGGAGAGAAGACAGCGGCTCCTCTCCATTCATAAACTGACACATCGTAATCACAGGAGATTACAATGTTTCAGTTATGTGAATGGACAGAGTCAGCTGACTCTGTCCATTCACACAGCGGAGAGAGACAGCAGAACGGAGGGGACAGAGAAGGAGAGGGGAACGGAGGGGGACAGCGGAGAGACACAGGGAAGGAGAGAGGAATGGAGGGGGACAGCGGAGAGACACAGGGAAGGAGAGAGGAACGGAGGGGGACAGCGGAGAGACACAGGGAAGGAGAGAGGAACAGAGGGGGACAGCGGAGGGGGACAGAGGAACGGAGGGGGCATGGAGGAGGATGCAGTGACAGTCAGCGGTGAGCGATCACCGCTGTATGTCACTAAAGCTGCTGAAAGCCTCTGGGGGAGAATCTTGTAACTCCCCCATGCGCCGATCACAGCTGACTTCCAGGTATCGGCGGAAGCATCGGGAGCATTTGCCCGAGTACAAGTACTTGGGCAAATGCTCGGTATCGGTGCCGATACCGATACTAGTATTGGTATCGGGACAACCCTAATATATACTTTTTCTTTTGATAGAACCATGAACATGGATATGCTTATTTTGAATTCATGTATGTTTATAAAAAATATTTTTCAACTCAAGCCCACTTAAAGTGGATGTAAACCCTCACATATACCCAGTGAAGTGAACTGCCTCAGATGATACACTGAGATTAAAGTGGATGTAAACCCCTAAAAAAAAAATTAATTAAAATTTGTACCTTGCAGAGTATAGGATTTAATTTAATCTGTGCCCAGTCTTGCCATGAAGGGTTAATCCAACTCTGAGCAATCCTCATCTCTTTTCAGTAAATAAAAACTGACACATGGAGAAATAGGAGTCAGTTCTTCCCCCTTGCTGTGACAGACAGATGATTTCCTTATCTCATGCAAGACCCTGAGAGAGGCATTCTGTGTACTTTATATCCCCCTCCTTTCTTCTCCAGCTCTCCCAGGATTGGCTGCTCCACACCTCAGCATGATTGGGCATGCTGAAGTCATGCGGTGCCTTTTCTGAGTTTTGACTGGATGTTTCTCATGATGGGGTGTGATCCACAGATCAGTGTGAGAGGAGAAAATGTATGTATAATGCAGTGAACTCACAGGATGGGCAGCAGAAGACACACAGACAAATTATTTGATTTAGGGGAGCTGTATCTACTCAGAGATGGGCAGAGGAGTAGCTCCAGTGATTGGATTATTGTTATGGTGCAGTGTGTGTGTCTGAGGTCACCTGATCACAGTTGCAGCATTCATTTTGATCACAAGGATGTGTTATGTGGGGGAGGGGTGGATGTCTCACTTTTCATAGATTACACCCAGTAAGGCTGAATAGGCTCAAAGCTTACAGCCTACCAGTGTCACCTGACTGCTCCCACCAAGTCCCTACCCATGTCACCCGACTGCTCCCACCAAGTTTTTACATCTGTCCCTGACTGCTCCCACCCAGTCCCTACCCATGTCACCCGACTGCTCCCACCAAGTCCCTACACAAGTCACCTGACTGCTCCCACCAAGTCCTTACATGAGTCACCTGACTGCTCCCACCAAGTCCCTACACAAGTCACCTGACTGACCCACTAAGTCCCTAACAGTGTCACCTGACTGCTCCCACCAAGTCCCTTCACAAGTCACATGACTGCTACCATTAAGTCCCTTTATGAGTCACCTGACTGCTCCCACCAAGTCTCAACACAAGTCACCTGACTGCTCCCACCAAGTCCCTAACAGTGTCACCTAACTGCTCCCACCAAGTCCCTAACAGTGTCTCCTGACTGCTCCCACCAAGTCCCTACTCGTATCACCTGACTGCTCCCACCAAGTCCCTAACAGTGTCACCTGACTGCTTCCACCAAATCCCTTCACGAGTCACGTGACTGCTCCCATCAAGTCCCTTTACGAGTCACCTGACTACTCCCACCAAATCCCAACACAAGTCACCTGACTGCTCCCACCAAGTCCCTAACAGTGTCACCTGACTGCTCCCACCAAATCCCTTCACGAGTCACATGACTGCTCCCATCAAGTCCCTTTACGAGTCACCTGACTACTCCCACCAAATCCCAACACAAGTCACCTGACTGCTCCCACCAAGTCCCTAACAGTGTCACCTAACTGCTACCACCAAGTCGCTAACAGTGTCACCTGACTGCTCCCACCAAGTCCCTAACAGTGTCACCTGACTGCTCCCACCATGTCCCTACACAAGTCACCAGACTGCTCCCACCAAGTCCCTACAGTGTCACCTGACTGCTCCCACCCAGTCCCTAACGGTGTCACCTGACTGCTCCCGCCAAGTCCCTAACAGTGTCACCTGACTGCTCCCACCAAGTCCCTAACAGTGTCACCTGACTGCTCCCACCAAGTCCCTTCACGAGTCACATGACTGCTCCAATCAAGTCCTTTTACGAGTCACCTGACTGCTCCCACCAAGTCCCAACACAAGTCACCTGACTGCTCCCACCAAGTCCCTAACAGTGTCACTTAACTGCTCCCACCAAGTCCCTAACAGTATCACCTGACTGCTCCCACCAAGTCCTTAACAGTGTCACCTGACTGCTCCCACCAAGTCCCTAACAGTGTCATCTAACTGCTCCCACCATGTCCTTACACGAGTCACCTGACTGCTCCCACCAAGTCCCTACAGTGTTACTTGACTGCTCCCACCAAGTCCCTAACAGTGTCACCTGACTGCTCCCACCCAAGTCCCTAACAGTGTCACCTGACTACTCCCACCAAGTCCCTATTCGTATCACCTGACTGCTCCCACCAAGTCCCTACACGAATCACGTGACTGCTCCAACCAAGTCCTTACATGAGTCACCTGACTGCTCCCACCAAGTCCCTACATGAGTCATCTGACTGCTCCCACCAAGTCCCTACACGGGTCACCTGACTGCTCCCACCAAGTCCTTACCCGTGTCACCTGACTGCTCACGCCAAGTCTATATTTTCTTGTACAAACATCATTAAAGTCCTACTCGTATCACCTGACTGCTCCCACCAAGTCCCTAACAGTGTCACCTGACTGCTCCCACCAAGTCCCTTCACGGGTCACATGACTGCTCCCATCAAGTCCCTTTACGAGTCTCCTGACTGCTCCCACCAAGTCCCAACACAAGTCACCTGGCTGCTCCCACCAAGTCCCTAACAGTGTCACCTAACTGCTCCCACCAAGTCGCTAACAATGTCACCTGACTGCTCCCACCAAGTCCTTAACAGTGTCACCTGACTGCTCCCACCAAGTCCCTAAAAGTGTCATCTGACTGCTCCCACCATGTCCCTACACGAGTCACCTGACTGCTCCCACCAAGTCCCTAACAGTGTCACCTGACTGCTCCCACCAAGTCCCTAACTGTGTCACCTGACTGCTCCCACCCAGTCCCTAACAGTGTCACCTGACTGCTCCCGCCAAGTCCCTAGCAGTGTCACCTGACTGCTCCCACCAAGTCCCTACTCGTATCACCTGACTGCTCCCACCAAGTCCCTAACAGTGTCACCTGACTGCTCCCACCAAGTCCCTTCACAAGTCACATGACTGCTCCAATCAAGTCCCTTTACGAGTCACCTGACTGCTCCCACCAAGTCCCAACACAAGTCACCTGACTGCTCCCACCAAGTCCCTAACAGTGTCACTTAACTGCTCCCACCAAGTCCCTACTCGTATCACCTGACTGCTCCCACCAAGTCCTTAACAGTGTCACCTGACTGCTCCCACCAAGTCCCTTCACGAGTCACATGACTGCTCCAATCAAGTCCCTAACAGTGTCACTTAACTGCTCCCACCAAGTCCCTAACAGTATCACCTGACTGCTCCCACCAAGTCCCTACATGAGTCATCTGACTGCTCCCACCAAGTCCCTACACGGGTCACCTGACTGCTCCCACCAAGTCCTTACCCATGTCACCTGACTGCTCATGCCAAGTCTATATTTTCTTGTACAAACATCATTAAATTCCTCCTCCCCAGCCTGCACCACAATGTCTCTTCCCATCCCCACCTTTTGCCCAAATCATAGCTGTCTAAATATGACCCAAATATCTCCATCCTGTCATATCCATCCATCCATCCTGTCATATCCCATATCCATCCATCCACATGATACAGAAGTTGATCATAGACTCTGCTTACATGATAAAGGAGTTGATCAGAGAGTGTGTGGACATGATACAGGAGTTGATCAGAGAGTGTGCTTACATGATACAGGAGTTGGTCAGAGAGTGTGCTTACATGAAACAGGAGTTGGTCAGAGAGCGTGCGGACATGATACAGGAGTTGGTCGGAGAGTGTGTGTACACGATACAGGAGTTGGTCAGAGAGCGTGCGGACATGATAGAGGAGTTAGTCAGAGAGCGTGCGAACATGATACAGGAGTTGGTCAAAGAGTGTGCGGACATGACACAGCCACTGCGAAATGTGGGTGTGGCTTAAATTGTGTAGTGGTACCCCCATAGAGGCTGCTGAGTATATTGGTCCGTCTGTTACCCTGCCCAGCCAGGCACACGTTTTTTCATTCCTCAGAGACAATAAAGCAGTCCTTGCATTTTGTTTTTGTTTGTTTTATTGAGGGAATATTAACCACCTCAATACAGGGCACTTACACCCCCTTCCTGCCCAAGCCATTTTTCAGTTTTCAGCCCTGTCGCACTTTGAATGACAATTGCGCGGTCATGTTACACTGCACCTTAATTAAATTTTTATCATTTTTTTCCCCACAAATAGAGCTTTCTTTTGGTGGTATTTGATCACCTCTGCGGTTTTTATTTATTGCGCTATAAACAAAAGAAGAGCGACAATTTTGAAAAAACACAATATTTTTTACTTTTTGCTATAATAAATATCCAATTTTTTTTTTTTTTTTTAACAAATTTTTTCCTCAGATTAGGCCGATACGTATTCTTCTACATATTTTTGGTAAAAAAAAATTGCGGATAGATTTATAGCATTTTTATTATTTATTTATTTTTTACTAGTAATGGCGGCGATCTGCAATTTTTATTGTGACTACGATATTGCGGCGGACACATCGGACACTTTTGACACATTTTTGGGACCATTCACATTTATACAGCGATCAATGCTATAAAATTGCATTGATTACTGTGTAAATGTGACTGGCAGGGAAGGGGTTAACACTAGGGGGCGCTTGAGGGGTTAATGTATGACCTAAGGAGGTGATTCTAACTGTGGGGGGAGGGGACTGACTGGGGGAGGTGACCGATCGCTGTCCCTATGTACAAGGGACACGCCATCGGTCTCCTCTCCTCTCTGACAGGACGTGGATCTGTGTTTACATGCACAGATCCACGCTCCTGCTCTGTTACCCGGCAATCGCGGGTGCCCGGCGGACATCGCGGCCGCCGGGCACGCGCACCGGGTCCCGAGTGACGCAGCGGCGCGCGCGCGCCTCCTAGTGGCTCGGGAGGGCGAGGACGTCATATGACGTCCTCCCAGAACAACAGAAGCCTCGTCCAGCCGTCATATGACGGTGGGCGGTGGCTTAGCGGTTAAACTTGGATAGGGATGGGGACTCATGAGATGCCCAGGTGATCAAACATTGGAACTTGGGACTCTGTATACATCCTGTATATACATCACTCCATTTATCCTCCTGCACATCGCTTCCTCTCTTTTGTTCTCCAGACTAGCTAACACTTTAGGCCCAGCCAGGCCTAAAGCAAATGCCCTTTATAGGCAGGCACCGCAGGCCCCTATGGTGTAGCAAAAAGAAAAGAGTAAGTTCTCGTACTAGCTGTCCCACATGCGGCTACTGATCCCAGTCAACCCTCTTCAGGCCCTCCCGGCCCTCCTGGCTGCAGCTGCCCAACTCCACTGCCCACGACACCACAGTCCTCTCCTCTGGTTCTGCACCCATCTCCGACTGCAGTGCCAGTGCTTTCAGGTGTTCCTCTCCAGTCCTCCCCGCTGTGCATGCCACTCACCAGCCCTCTTGGCTGCAACCGATTGTTCATCTCCCTGGAGACTTACCCGGCAGTACTCTCTCCCTCTGTCCTCTCTTGCTCCTCCTGTGCCTCCTGTCCAGGAAACCTCCACGTTTTCTTGGAGAGCCCTATCCACACCCGAGCCCAGGCCCAAGGTCACCCCCCCTGACTGGGGAGCTCCCTTCAAGGCCCCAGCAGCCTTAGTACTCCATCTCCAACTCTTCCACCTGACAACTTCTCCCAAACAGGGCTGACCCTGGGTATTTGAGGAGGCCTGCCCCCTGCCAATTCCAAGTTGGGGATTGATCAGGGCTCCTCAGAATACCCCAGGCAGCTCCACCTCCCCTCTCTTCCTCTCTTTCCAGAACCTTCTAGAGAGCTCTGGAAAGAAGAAGGAGGTCTTGGTGATGCTGCCTGTGAGTCACCCAGCTTCTACCCTGAGCCACTCCCAGTCCAAATCAAGCAAAAACACAGGCCTGGCTGCCAGCAAGGCCGGCCTAAAATTTACCTACACAAACAACTCTCACTGTAGCACCTACACCACTAGAGGGTGCTACAATTTGCATAAAATATTGGGCGTTGGCTTAAAGGGGTGTGGTTTAATACAGTCTGAGATGACTTACATAGTGCAGAATGTGGTAATGTTAAATAGGGAATGTACAGTGCAGAGTGGACGGCAATCCTGCTCACAAATAATATCTCGGGTCAGGCAACCTCCTTCGACTATCTCCTGCTCCTCTTACCGAGATAGAGTAACTGCGGGTATTTTGTCCAGCCTTTACCACTAATACTCTGTCTTTGTGAATCGCTCTTCCAAGCTTCCACTCCCGATGAATATCCTTGAACCGGACCCAAACCTCACTGTCAGGTGTCCTCTTGGCTTGGGAACATGAAGATAGTCCCACACAAGTTCATCCTCCCATGTCTCCCGGGAACTCTCCACAATGTCCATAATTTGTTCTGGGACATAGGGGTATTCAAAGCCCCATTCTTGAGCTACCTTTCGCTGAACCTCTCTCTGGAATCTAGAGAGTCTAGGCAAATCTTTACAAAATCCTAAACCCAGCACAATCTGCGCTATCTCCCTTCCCCTATATTGATAATAAAATCAATGACTGTGAACAAACAATTATAGACATAAAGTGCTGCAACCCAAAAAAAGAACTTGAATATCTAGTTCTGTGCCATATATAATAAATAAATTCAGGTGCGCTCAGGCCCGGATTTACTCCCTTTGCCGCCCCAAGGCCGGGCCCTTCAATGCCGCCCCCCCCCCCCACACACACACACCCACACACACCACCAGAAAGAGCCCCCAGACATAATACGGTCAAAGACTGCTGACATGATACAAGAGATGGTCAGAGACTGCAATCATAGTAAAGGAGATGGTCAGAGATGGCAGACATGATACAGGAGATGGTCAGAGACTGCAGTTCCTATGGACATTAGTAGATAATGGCCGATCGGCCCTCTCACCTGACCCAGCGATACAGCAATGCTTCCCCTGATCAGGAGTCGGCTCACTCTGAATTGCCCGTGGCGACTCCGTTGGGTAGCACCCAGATCTGTATTCCTGCAATTACTCCAGTCCTTTCTCCGCCAGGGATGGCGCCAGGCTGTGTGGCTTTCCCTCTGGTGGTGCAGGGCAGCGGGGTTCTCTCTCTCATGGTGTTCCCTCAGCACTGCCCTCTCCCTCTGGAGCCCTGGGTGTACTTTCCTGGGTGTAGACCCCCCCAGGACAAACCACCCCCTTCCATTAGTACAGACCCTCCCCCCAGGACAAACCCCCCACCATTAGTACAGACCCCCCCCAGGACAAACCCCCCTCCCTTCATTAGTACAGACCCCCCCAGGACAAACCCCCCTCCCTTAGTACAGACCCCCCCCAGGACAAACCCACCCCCCTCCCTTAGTACAGACCCCCCCAGGACAAACCCACCTCCCTTCATTAGTACAGACCCCCCCAGGACAAACCCACCTCCCTTCATTAGTACAGATCCCCCCAGGACAAACCCACCTCCCTTCATTAGTACAAACCCCCCCAGGACAAACGCCCCTCTATTAGTACAAACCCCCCCAGGTCTATCCCCCTCCATTAGTACAAACCCTCCCAGGACAAACCACCCCTCCCTTCATTAGTACAGACCCCCCAGGACAAACCACCCCTCCCTTCATTAGTACAGACCCCCCAGGACAAACCCCCCTCCAATAGTACAAACCCCCCCAGGAAAACCCCCTCTCTATTAGTACAAACCCCCCCAGGTCAACCCCCACCCCCTCCATTAGCACAGACCCCCCAAGGACAAACCGCCCCTCCTTTCATTAGTACAGACCCCCCCAGGACAAACCCCCCCCTTCATAAGTACAAACCCCCCAGGACACCCCCCCTCCATTAGTACAAACCCCCCAGGACAACCCCCCCTCCATTAGTACAAACCCCCCAGGACAACCCCCCTCCATTAGTACAACCCCCCCAGGACAACCCCCCTCCATTAGTACAAACCCCCAAGGACAACCCCCCCTTCACTAGTACAGACATCCCAGGACAACCCCCCCTCCATTAGTACAAACCCCCAGGACAACCCCCCTCCATTAGTACAAACCCCCCAGGACAACCCCCCTCCATTAGTACAAACCCCCCCTTCACTAGTACAGACATCCCAGGACAAACCCCCCCTTCACTAGTACAGACATCCCAGGACAACCCCCCTCCATTAGTACAACCCCCCAGGACAAACCCCCCCTTCACTAGTACAGACATCCCAGGACAACCCCCCCCCTCCATTAGTACAGACCCCCCAGGACAACCTCCCCTCCAAGTGTGTACAACAGAACAGATGGAGACAGGCACAGGCTTGGGCGGGAGTGAGAGACAGAGGAGAACACGCCCCCCCCCGCCGCACAGAGACCAGCCGCTCCGATCTTCGGCGGCTGCTCTCCTTCTCTGACAGGAGGAGGGAGGGGGGATGGGCTTGAGCAGCGAAAAACACAGCGGTGGCGGCGGTGACCTGCGGAGGGAGCCGCCTCAGTCTGGACACAGAGAGGAGGAGGAGGGAGAGGAGCACTCTAGCGCTTCAGCGCCCCCACCTCTCTGGCGCCCGGGTGCACTGCATGCTGATGTTAGTGTGGGGGGCGGCGCCGCCCCTGTACCACTGCCGCCCCGAGGCCTGGCCTCGGTGGCCTTGTGGGAAATCCGGTCCTGGGTGCTCTACTGGTGTCTTGATGATTAATGTGAGTCTTCAACTCAAACCTTTTTAAAACATTACTAAAGTGACAGAAAATAAATACATATTACATAAGTGAATTCCCAAAAGAAATAAAAAAATAAATAAATAGCAATTTGTTAAATGGTGTATCAAACACAAATATGTATCAAAAATTATGTATCAAAAATGAACTAAAAAAAATATATACTGATAAATAATAAATAAAAGTCCTTCTTTGTGTTAGTCGGATAGCTAATCCTTTCAGCCTGGTTTCACACTTGTGCGGTGTGAATTGAAGCTCAGGTTTCACTGTGTTCAACGGATTCATTGCGTTTTTGCTCAGGATTAGAGAGCAGGGAGAGGGGGAGGGAGGGGGGGGGAGAGGGGGAGGTGTAGTGAGGAGAAAGAGAAAATCCTTGTTCAGAACGCAATGCATCTGCGAATCAGATGCGTTCCCATAGGAGATAATAGGCTTGTAGTTCGCACCGCAATGCCCAAAAAACGCACACGTTTTTTGTGCAATGCGCAGTGCGAATGCAACGCACATATGTGAACCAGATGCATTCATATGAATGTATTTTAAAATGTCCTGCGAATTAGATGCGGTGTAAGCCGCATCTAATTCGCATAGGTGTGAACCCGGGCTCAGTGGCTGAACTTGCTGACAAGGTGATATAAGCTGGCAAATCAGTAACATAAGGGGGGGCCGCTTACCAGAAAAGTTGGACCCCTATTACGGGGGGTCTTTGGAGCCTTACAGGTGCCAAATTTCAGGCAGGAATGGCTGCTTGCCGGCTTCAGATCCGCCTAAGCTTGTTACTGAGCACAGGGATGTTCTCACCTCAACCGATGTTACTGTGTATTGTCAGGTGTCTCCAGGGTTTTGCTGATGTCGGGGCTCAAACAGCTGATTGCATCTGCGGTTAGGAATCCGCCCCACTTTCCTCACGAACACTGACACTGGAGTATCGTATCTCAAACTTTGCTTCTGTGTGATCACTCGTTACCAAGTTGAAAGGAGGATAGAAAAAACTTCCATAGTGAAGTACATAAAAGTTCTTTATTAAAACTCATGGATGACTGACATCAAGATGGGAGCAGAAAATTGCAAAACGGACAGCTTGGCTGCTGCAAGGCTTACCCAGCTGGTGTGTGGTGACGTCAGGTCCCGTAGCTCCGTCCAACGCGGCGTTTCTCCATAAGACGCTTCGACGGGTCTCCTTTCTTGCGGCAGACAAAGTCCCGTTGCAACATTAGCAGCACAGTATTTGACCTCTATTTGACCTTGAACAGGTCCCAATCGTGTTAACTGGATACCGCAATGTCCGCACTGAGCCCAGGCGGTGACTCCAACTGTAGGCCTCCGACATCCAGGACACAGCATACAGAGCCTCTCTACTCTGTCAATCACTCCCAACGCCAGTCCTCCGGTTAGCTCCAACCGAACACCGGTGTCAATCAAAACCCAGTCCTGCAAATCAGATAGCCGCTGCATGGCAAGTGTACTCCCAACACCTTCCGCCATCTTCCTCCGCCTGTCTCACTCTGGCGCGTGGCACGCTGAACATCAAGAAACTTTTCCTCTGGGGTGTGGCTCCACCCCCCACTTGTTGGTTCAGCGCGCGAGGAACTGTAGCTGTACATTTTCAAAGTCCTCCCCAGCGACCCCCGATGGTAGGTACTGTTGTACTGCAGGCTATCTTGACAACAGTCACAAAAATGCAGGTTTTCATTGCTATGGGAGATAGTTAGCGGCAAACGTGAAACAGATATCCCGGACGACTCCCCCACATGTAGCACGTACCCCCAAAGGAGCCGCTGAATATTTGTTATATCCGTAATTCACGTTTACCACTCAACCCTCGCAGCCCATAGATTTAAAAGTCACAGTCCTTAATGCTTTTTCTTAATGCTTTATTCATCAACATAAACTGGGATGGGAGAAGGACTTTCTTTGAGATGATCTTTGGTTGATTTCTGATCTTTTCCTTTGCTTCACTTGCAAAGACTCATAGCATTGAGGGTGATAGTGATTCAAAACTGGATGATTACTTTATCAGGGAAGATGGAAGTAGATTTTTGATAGAGAGTAAATGATAAAGAGTCACTCTGAATTACCTCTCCCGCTTGACTGATTGGAATCCGGGGCAATGCTGAACCCAAAGTCACAGGCCACAACCACCTGTCTTGCTGACTTGCGTACCAACATCCCTCAGCCTCTGGACAGTACCCCTCCCTTGGGCTTTTCACTCACTTGATCAATAGCCCGTGTGTCGCTCTTAAGCGATCGATCACCCAGTTTCCTTCCAATGATTCTTAGTTCCTCTTTTCCTTTGTGGCCTGCTCCCCTCCCCGCAGGGGCGGCCAACAACATCAGTGACTACATGCTGTAAGATGTCGTCAGTTCCTCCATGAGGATCGATTCTTCACCCTTCTCGCAAAGGTGAAGCTCAGTTGGCTCCCCAGAGGGGAAGCCCTCCACCTCCCCCTCCGGGAACCAGACTGGCTCTCTCCCTCTTCAGAGCAGGACTGGACACAAACTCTCTCGGACACCACGTGACCCCACTTTTATATGAGAGTCCCGGGCATAACCAAGCAAATCAATGATTGGTCAAGACTATCACATAAACTACCTACCACTCAAATGGAAATTGACAACAACCGGCCTGCTGTAATAGCACAAGCCTGTCTAAATTTACCTGACATAGAAAGCTAGCAAAAAGGGTCATCTACCTAAAAGTAGGTGCCTGCTACAGAAATATTCAGTTAAATGTTCAGTTATCTCTGGAGAGTATGAAGGATGTTGTAAAATATAGTTATTTGCTCTCCAGAGAAAGGTGTTTTTTTTTATTTGACGTGTCAGATATAGAGATTGTGATAGGGGCATAGTCCGACCAAGTCGTGGTGTGGATTGTAGATGCGCTTATTTTCTGGAGTAACCATTTATCTGTGAGGAAGAGATCTATCCGTGAATAGGTCTTATGCATAGGAGAAAAGTATGTGTAGTCTCTCTCTTTGCCATTGTGACAGCGCCATGTATCATATAGTTCATGGGTGGCGATAAATCTTTTCAGGGGGGATTCCCTGCGCTTTGTTGCTGTGGTGGAGTCTAGGTGTACCTCTGGTACAAGGTTGAAGTCCTCACAGACGATAAAGTGACCTTGTTTAAGGGTTTGAACAGTTCGCATTATCTTTCTGAGAAATCGCATTTGTTTGGCGTTTGGGGTGTATAAATTAACTATTGTGTAGTCGGTTTTGTTGATGGAACATACAAGAATAATAAATTGACCTTCAGGATCTAATACAATTTGCTTCATGTGGAAGGAGACTGAGTCTTTCACTGCTATTAAAACTCCTCTCTTTTTTGCAGAGAAAGGGGCTGAGTAGACATGGGGAAATTGCTTGTGAGGATAAAGGGGTACAGCGGTAGATAAAAAATGCATCTCTTGCATGCACAGGATGTCGCATTTTAAGTCTAGGGCTGTTTTCCAAAGGGAGTGTCTTTTTGCCGGGTGATTAAGCCCATTTGCATCGAGGGATAATACTGTGATTGGCATGACTGTTGGTGCGGGGTGTGTCGGCTAAGCACAATAAAAAAACACTCACAGTTGGATGTCAATGGCAGCATCCAAGGACTAAGATGCTGGTGTTTGTCGTAGGTTGTAGTCTCCGATGGTCATGTTGCACGTTTGAGGATTCACTAGAAGTTCAGAGCAGTGGTTGCAATACAGCAATGATAACCAAGAAAAAAAACAAAACAAAAAACTGGACAATGAGAAAAATAAGCAAGAAAAGGAAAAATTGGAACTTGTAGAATATTGATTAGGGTGGGGTTGCCACCTGGTAGAACAATGTGTGGAGAAGTGAAGATTGAGAATCGCCTACTCCACTCTGGGGGGTAACAACTGTCAATTATCAACTAGTTGAATGAGAACTGAAGGCTATTAGCCAGGAAGAGGATCCGTTTCGTGGATGTGTAGGCCCAATAGGATGTATGGTTGCATGTCGGATCAGGCGTCCCTTTTTCCATGTGTGCAGCGTGGGGCATGCAGGCCATGTTGTTTCAACATCGGGTTAGGTTCCCTTGGGGGATCAAGAATAAAGTGTGAAGCAGTTGCATGCCTTTGTTTAGGCTTTTGACCATGTGTGAGGTGCCATTTCACGTTATAAGCAGTGTTGCCAGGTAATGCCATTTGAATTGAATCTTGTGGTTATGAAGGCCTTTAGTGATCGGGTTGAGTTGTCTTCTCAATTGTAATGTGTATTTGGAAAGATCCAGGAATAGTAGTACACTTTCATATGGTCCAGGGAGCGGTGAGCTGGTCCTGGCCGCCGTAAGTAGTTTTCCTTTTATGTGGAAGAAGTGCACCCTCATTAGTACATCTCTAGGGACAGAGGCTGCTAGGTGAGAGGGTTTAGCAATTCTGTGGATACGATCGACTATTAGATCCCTGGGCGAAGCGTCTGGGAGGATCGCGTGCATGAGCTCTTTGGCATAGTTAGAGGGGTCTGCTGGCAGGATAGATTCTGGAACTCCTCTGAGCTTTATATTGTTTCTCCTGGATCTATCTTCTAAATCTGCCAATTAAGCCCTTACCCAGAATTGCTCTTCTTTCATTTCCTCATGTGCATCAATTATGCCATTAACAGTAGTGGTGCATTCCTCCATACTGTTTTCTAAGTGGGATACTCTGTTATCCATTGCATGCATTTCTGTGGATAACTTAGTGAATAGTGAGGATACATCATTTATTAGTGAGGACTGGAGCAAAAGCAGCATGTCCTTTAGAGTGGTGTCGAGTACCGGTCGCCTGAAGGAAGGCCATGGACGTTAGTAAGGCCTGGTTGGCTTGGAAGTGGTGAAAAGCCTGGGCCTCAATTTGTGCTAGCAGCGGCGGCGGATCCATCCCCATTCGGGCTTTTGCCGGGCTGCCTGTGATGGGGTTGTCTCCCTGTCCATGGTTAGGGGACTGGGGTGTGGGGTTCTCAGTCTCCCTGTATTCCATCAGGGAGATCCGCGTAAGCCTCTCGTGGGTCAGTCGCAGCCGCGCCGGCGCCATTTTGGCTCTGACTGACCTTAGGAGGGAGCTTTGTGAGGAAGGCCGTCATCTTCTGTGGCTGGTATTCAGTCATTCTCTTGCCGGACATGGCTGAGTGCAGCATCCGGATGTTCAGGAGGCAGGTTGGCTGTGAATTGTCCTTGAGAGTGGGCCTGTGGATCTCCGTTCCTCTTCCCTGGTTGACGAGCTCTCGGTTCGGTCTAGGCAGCCATCACCGGCGCTGGCAGACCACGCCCCTGTCTCTTGTATTTATTGATGATGTGACTGCTGACAAAAGCAGCAAGATGAATTCTGAAGTGTTTCAGGCAATATTAGCTGCTCATATTCAGCAAAATGCTTCAGAACTCATTGGACAGCGCTTCACAGTGCAGAGGGACAATGACCCGAAGCATACTGCGAAAGCAACAAAGAGTTTTTTAAGGGAAAGAAGTGGAATGTTATGCAATGGCCAAGTCAATCACCTGACATGAATCCGATTGAGCATGCATTTCACTTGCTGAAGACAAAACTGAAGGGAAAATGCCCCAAGAACAAGCAGGAACTGAAGACAGTTGCAGTAGAGGCCTGGCAGAGCCTCACCAGGGATGAAACCCAGCGTCTGGTGATGTCTATGCGTTCCAGACTTCAGGCTGTAATTAACTGCAAATGATCAATTTTTAAAAAGTGAAAGTTTGATGGATGATTGTTAATCTGTCCCATTACTTTTGGTCCCTTAAAAAGTGGGAGGCACATATACAAACTGTTGCAATTCCTATACCGTTACCTGATTTGGATGTAAATACCCTCAAATTAAAGATGAAAGTCTGCAGTAAAAGCACATCTTGTTTGTTTCATTTCAAATCCATTGTGGTGGTGTATAGACCCAAAAAGATTAGAATTGTGTCGATGTCCCAATATTTATGGACCTGACTGTGTGTGTGTGTGTGTGTGTGTGTATGTATGTATATGTATGTATGTATGTATATATATATATATATATATATATATATATATATATATATATATACACACATGTGTATGTAGCGCTGGGATTTTTGCTATCTAATGCTATGCAATAATGTAATGCTATTAGATTAGTGTTTGGCTCCCTCTAGTGGCCATAGCATCTCTGTGATAAAGAACTTTGTTTTGCATCTGTGTATGCAGAAAGTGATTTACAGTTTATATGGAAAGACTCACTTACCCACACTGCCTCACTTACCTACCCAAAAGGCCAAGTGAAAGAAATGCATGCTGGGTAAGGAAATAAAAGGCCCAGCGCGGCCATGCTTTTTTCTTCTTCCTGCCTGCAGGGACCTGTGGGGGTGTGTCCAGAGGAGCGCGGCATGCTTGGCGCGGAACGGAGCTGAAGCCACCGGAGAGATCCAAACCACAGTGTGCTGGACAAACAGCGTGATCGGAGGATCGTGAACACCTGACGGAACCAACCGAGGTTTTCTTGTCACCTGGCGGAGCAGCACAGCATGACAGTGCTGGCTGGAAGCGGGACTGAGATCACAGGAGTGGAGTAATCTACCTGTCCAGGCCTGGTGTGGTGAGAGGGCTGTTGCCCAAGATTTATATAACATTTAACCACACGGTGTAGATTACTTCAGTGTTGCTGAGACCTGCAGTTCCACGGAACCAGGCCTCAAAGCCTGTACTCCACTAGACAGTGACTGACGGTCCAGTTGCATTCTCACAGAAGGAAGTTAGAGTGTGTCTCATAATTGAAGTTCACCGTTATCTATCACGTTATATTACTTTGTCATCTGCTAACTCACTGGAATACAAATACTGCAGTATAATAGCTAGCTGACGAAAGAAGACAAGAGACTATGCCATTAACTGTAAGGCCTTGTGTTTCCGATACATGCAAAGGACTGCATTACACCAAAGGGGGAGCTCTTGAGCAATTATACCGTGTTGTATTGTTTACTAACACTGCATAGCGTGCTGCGGGTTTAGTGTGACTGCGCGGTCGTACTGGACGTGGGAAAAGTGCCCAGTGTCAAGGTCTTACCACACTGAGCATCAGTCCCACTTGGAGACGCGCCCGCCTGTATCGTTTAAGTAATCTTTGAGTGACAATCATTTACATACACCTAGTCTATCATTGTTCAAATCTGTGCACAAAATTGTTGTAATTACTGTCTTAGACCAGCCTTCAGTAAATTTACAGTCTGGTTAAAATATAACTGGTGTGAGACTTTGTTTTATTCCCATAGCAGGTAGAGCAACAGACACCCAGGTAACGGGAGAGGTACAACATATTTATATGGTTATTTTTGGGTTATATCCTTGTTATTGGGCTTTATATCAACACTGTTACACAGCTGTGTCAAGTGGGTTGAGCAAATTCATTGGGGGTGGAAGAGCAGAGTACAGGCCCGATCAATTACCAGCAGCTCCTTAGGGGGTAAGTGCTACACGTGGGGGCTCGTCTGGGATCTTAACTGTCACTCTGCAATCAAGCCCACCCTCCAGGCACCAGTATGGACCCCCTCATGGTGACGCAGTGGTGCAAAGCAGAAGGCACCCACTCAGAAGCGAGCGTGGCGATTGAGCTCTGGGGAGATGTTTGGGAGGAAGAACAAATCAGCCAAGTTGTGAAGGCACTGTCCCCAGATAGAAAGGCATGGGTGGTTGCCGTCAGACCAGATCATGGGGCCTCTCGCACTTATGCACTGTTGGAATGGAGAAAGGGGGTCCCTGAAAACTTCAAAGGCTCAAGTGTGAAACTAGCTGACAAGACCAAGTTTTACTTGACACACCCAGAGGGACCAGGTGAAAGCCTTACCAGCTCCACACAGGTGAATTCAGCCAAAGCAAAAGTTCCTTCTCCAGGTGAACCAGAGTTCTTTACAGCCCTAGGGAACTTTGTGTCCAAATATCAGAAGGGCAACCTAACATACCCTGGAACTGGGTATCAGAAACTCAGCGCCTTCTCTGGAAGACGGCACAGAGCTCCAGAGGAAGACAACTTTGAAGAATGGCTGGAGCAGACCACACAAGCCTTGGATGAATGGGACATCCCTGAGACGCACAAGAAACAGCGGATCGCAGAGAGCTTAAAAGGGCCTGCCTCAGAAGCAATCCGAAATTTGAAGCTCAGCAAAGCGAAACTGTATGGCTCAGGACTACTTGGATAATCTGCAAGATGTGTTTGGGCGAACAGAGAAAGTTACAGATCTGATTTATCAATTGGAGCACACTTACAGAGATGAGGGAGAGAAGCTATCAGAGTACATGAGGCGTTTGGACAAGATTATATATTATTATTATAGATACCAGATCTTGCTGAAAAAGGGTTTAGACCCTCGGAAGGTGGATGAAGTCTGGGCTAAGCAAGTCCTAAGGGGTGCTCAGGCTTTGGACCCTATGACTCTCCTATTGAGAACTCGGCAAGATGGTGGCATCCTGAAATATCCAGACCTAATCTGAATTGTAAGGGAAGAGGAGGCCATACTTGAGAGCAAAAAGAAGAAAAGCCAGAAGACAAGATCTGTAGTTGAAGTCAGGATGGCTAGTGTAGCTGATGGCGACCCTCAGATTGAGCTTCTCAAAACCCAAGTGGCACAACTAATAGAGATGATGGCTCTGTTGACCGCCAGGCCCACTATTCCACCCGAAGAGAGAGTTCCAATACCCAAGAAGTTGTTAAGCTCTACAGTTGCAGAAAACCAGGAAACCTGTTTTAACTGCAGAGGAGTTGGACATTATCGACGAGTGTGCCCAAGTCCAAAGCCAGGGACACTGCACCAAAAGCCGGCGGGAAACTTCAGAGGGCCCCGGTGAAGGAGTCAACCGGGTGCCCTATTACATCAGCAAGCTCCAAAGATCCCAACGATACCAAGAAACTGCAGCAAGATTTCAAACACTCATGCAAGGCCTCAGTTGTTGCCTCCGAGAGACTCAGTGCCTCGCTCCCTTTAATTCAGACTACCCGGCATCAGGAAATTAGTGCACACTGGACCCCCAAAGCCAAACAGAAACAAAAGCCAGATCAGAATATTCGCAAGAGAAGAGCCAAGATACGACTCACAGAACAGGCCAAACCTGCATCGTCTCATAAGTTCCCTTCCAAGCTAGTGGGACCTTCCCCAGTTGTCCCCATCCAGATAGAGGAGATCTATACCAAGGCTCTTTTGGATACTGGAGCTCAAGTGACTCTCCTCTACAGGGATTTCTATGATAAGCACCTCAAACACTTGCCGCTACAGAAGTTAGAAGAATTGGAGATCTGGGGCCTAGGGACCCAGAACTTCCCCTATGACGGCTACCTACCAATCAAGCTGGCCTTTGACCCCTCAGTTTCAGGAGAGGCAGAGACCTTTGATACCCTGGCAGTGGCCTGTCCTCGTCCTCCAGGGGCTGGAAGAAGTTCCCTCATCATAGGGACTAATACTGATCTGGTGAGGAGGCTGCTAGTACCTCTCATTCGAGGTCAGAACACTTCAAAGCATAGTGTGCACCCGGTCCTGCGATCAGTCTATCAGCGCTTGGTGCAGGAAGAAAAGGCCCCAGCAGAAGGAGTGGGAAAAATCTGGCGGTTGGACCGGAACGAGAAGACATTACAGCCCAGTGAGGTTGTCCGTTTGAGAGCGTCTGTCAAGCTGAATTGGAAACAGCCAAGCCCTTTCATTGTCCTTGAAGCGGACAGTCAGAAGGAAGACAGAGGTTTGGAGATAACCCCAGAAGTGATCTCGACCAGGGCATTACAGAGAAGTCACGGGAAGGTCTCAGTCAGTGTTTGTAACAAAACAGCCTCCCCGATGAAGATGCCCGCTAGGATGTTGCTGGGACAAGTAAACCCTGCCACTCCAGTCCCACTGTGTGACTTAGCGGGGGGGAGAGAAAGATGAGATCACAGTGGAAGAGTTCTAGCCGAAGAACACTCCTCTCACACCTGCCTGGATGGAAAGGGCCAAGACTCAGCTACTAAGATGGCGAACTACATTTTGCAAAAAGTGCAAAACACAAGATCCGGTTAGAGGAAGACAAGCCTTTCAGAGAAAGAGTCAGACGGATCCCTTTAGGAGACTTGGAAGACCTGAGAGAACAGCTGGCCGAGCTGAAGAGAAGAGGGATGTCCGCGAGTCTCAGAGTCCATATGCTTCCCCTATAGTGGTGGTGAGGAAAAAGAATGGGTTGTTGAGGTTATGTATTGACTACAGGACACTCAACCAGAGGACCATTCCCGACCAGTACACCACACCTAGAATAGAAGATGCCTTACAGAACCTGTCGGGGGTGAAGTGATTCAGCGTGCTGGATTTGAATATATTATCAAATCCCCATGCACCCTGAAGATAGGGAGAAGACCGCCTTCATTACCCCCGTGGGATTCTTTGAGTTTAACCGCATGCCACAATATCTGTCTGGAGCCCCAGCCATTTTTCAGAGATTAATGGAGAAGACTGTGGGTGACATGAACCTGATTTGAAGTGTTGGTATACCTAGATGATATCATTGTGTTTGGCAAGACGTTGGAAGAGCATAAAGAGCGCCTGGAGAAAGTCCTGAAGAGCCTCCATGATGAAGGCTTGAAGATCTCCATGGAAAAGTGCCAATTCTATCAACCTTCAGTAAATTACCGGGCCACATCGTGTCTGCCGAAGGAGTGGCCACAGATCCTCAGAAGCTAGAAGCTGTCACCTCTTGGCACAGGCCTACGAACGTAACTGAACTTAGGTTGTTTCTGGGTTTCTGTTCATACTACCGGAGGTTCGTAGAATGGGTTTGCCAAGATAGCCCACCCACTCACTGAGCTGTTGAAGAACCAAGAAGATGCTGGTTTAGACTCAGACAAGTCTGGAAGACCAGTAGAAGGACCCAGGAAGAAAAAAGAGTCCATCAAAGACCAGTGGACCTCTCAATGTGAAGAGGCCTTCAGACAGCTGAAGTGGAGTCTTACCACTGCCCCGGTCTTGGCTTATGCAGACCCTGCGAAATCCTACGAACTGCACGTAGGTGCCAGTCGAGATGGACTTTACCAGAAGCATGACGGTTACTTAAGGCCTATCATTTATGTGAGCCGGAGTCTGGCTCCTGCTGAGAGGAATTACCCTACCCACAAGCTTAAATTCCTGGCCTTGAAGTGGGCTGTGGGGGATAAACTGAGGGACTATCTATATGGTGCAGAATTTGTGATCAAGACGGATAATAACCCTCTCACTTACCTACTCACTATAGCAAAGTTGGACGTCACAGGTCATAGATGATTGGCAGCCCTCTCGGGATTTACTTTCAGCCTGAGATACAGACCAGGGGTTGGGAACCGAGATGCACTGTCAAGAAGACCCACTGCCCTCAAGACCCCTTAGAAGAATGGACCCAGCTTACCCCTAAAGGAGTAAGGGTCCTTTGTGAAGGGGCGGAACAACAAGCAAAGGGTGGAGCCAGAGCTGAGGAAGTTGGAGTGTCAGCTGTGGGGGTGCCCAAATGCTATTGTGACGTCACTCAAGTCGGAGATGAAAGTTTGCCAAAACTTTCAAAAAAGGACCTTCGTAGGGACCAGCAAGAAAATCCCCTCTGCAGTTTGGCACTAAAAGCCTTGGAGTGTCAACGTTCAGATTTACTGCTCACTAACATTCTGAAGGAAGCTCGCCTGTTGCAATGAGATCGGTTGCAGCTGCGACAAGGGGTGGTCTACCGAAGGGGCCCCTCTGAGGATCCCGAAGAAAAGTGGCAGTTACTTCTACCGGAGAACATAGAGAAAAAGTGTTGATTGCTTTATATGACCACCATGGCCATCTAGGGTCAGAAAGGACTTTTCAGTTGGTGAGGAACAGGTTCTATTGGCCTTACATGAGGACAGAAGTTATTGTCATTCCTGTCTCAGGTGTATCCAGAGGAAGACCTTTCCGCAACGAGCTGCCCCAATGGGCCATCTGGAGAGTCAAGGGCCAATGGACCTGGTGTGCATTGATTTCCTATGTTTGGAGTCTGATCTGAGTGGACAGGGAAACATTCTAGTGGTGACGGATCACTTCACCCGTTATGTTCAGGCATTCCCTACCAGAGACCAACAGGCATCTATAGTGGAGAAGACCCTGGTAGAAAAATTCTTCATATATTATGGCTTACCCCAGAGAATCCACTCGGATCAGTGAAGGGATTTCGAGAGTAGCCTTATCAAAAGACTATTGGATTTGTTAGATATTCAGGAATCCAGAACAACCCCCTATCATCTTCAGGGAACTCCACAACTGGAGATGTTTAATAGGACGCTCTTGAACATGTTGGGAACTCTGGCCTCTGAACAGAAACCACAGTGGAGCAAGTACATAGCAGCCATGGTACATGCTTATAATAGTACCGTAAGTGATGCCACAGGGTACTCTCCCTAGCGTCTGATGTTTGGACGAGATGCCCGACTACCGTGGATTTAGCTTTTGGCACCTCTCTGGATAATACTTCAGTGGTTTCACAACGAGGGTATGTGGACAGATTGTGAAAAAACTTGAAAACCGCCTATGATAAGGCTCAAGCCACATCCGATGCCTGAGGCCAAAGGAATAAGAGGAATTTTGATCTGAAAGTGCGGATACAGGATCTACAACCGGGAGACCGAGTTTTGCTGAGAAATTTGGGAGTACCTGGGAAGTACAAGCTGGCAGATCGATGGAAGTCGCAACCATATGTTGTATGCAAGCGACTCCCAGGACTGCCGGTGTATCAGATCAGGCCGGAAGGCAGTACTGGGCCACTAAAGACTTGGCATCGAAACCACCTCTTGCCCCTTTTAGAAGCAATCCGAATAACTCCGCACCAGGAACTAACATCCACATCTACCGCTGATCCAGGATCTCGACCAGTAACCAGGTCTCAGTCTGAACCTCTTGCTACACATGGAGACAGTGAAGAGGAGATGGAGATAGGCTGGTTGTGGTCGTCTAATATGCCGGAAGCTGATGCCAACTGTTCTCTCCGCACAAAGGAGAAGACCCGTGGAGTTCTTAGGCCTCAGGCCCCGGAATTTGTACCACAAAATGAACATTGTGAGGACTGTCTGCCTTTCAGTGAAGCTGAAGTACAAGATGTTGAAATACCAGAGGCTGAATTAGGGGAAGACAGTACCTATGCAAAGATGGTACCTACACCCAAAAGACATAGAGTCAAAAGAGGTTCACCCACCAAAAAGACTAACTTATGATGTGCTGGGTAAATGTTCTGAAGGAACTCGTTTTACGGCAAAGAGAAATTCTAAAATGCCTGGTCCCTCTAATGTTGATTCAGAGATGTACAACCCCATCTCACCCCTTGACACATCTGTACAGGACACCACGGTGTCAGCTGTGAGTGTACAGAACAGTCTCCCATCACATGATAACTGGTGGGAGGCTCCTCTGTCAGTATTATGTCATCGCCTAGAGGCAAAAATGTGTAACAGAGCGAAGATTTTAACTATCTTTGGGGACCAAAGATTCACAGCATGGGGAGTATGTAGCGCTGGGATTTTTGCTATCTAATGCTATGCAATAATGTAATGCTATTAGATTAGTGTTTGGCTCCCTCTAGTGGACATAGCATCTCTGTGAAACAGAACTTTGTTTGTTTACACATCTGTGTATGCAGGAAGTGACTTAAAGTTTATATAGAAAGACTCACTTAACCACAGTGCCTCACTTACCTACCCAAAAGGCCAAGTGAAAGAAATGCATGTTGGGTAGGGAAATAAAAGGCCTTATTCAAGGTCTTACCACACTGAGCATCAGTCCCACTTGGAGACGCGCCTGCCTGTATCGTTTAAGTAATCTTTGAGTGACAATCATTTACATACACCTAGTAGTCTATCATTGTTCAAATCTGTGCACAAAAATTGTTGCTGTAATTACTGTCTTAGACCAGCCTTCAGTAAATTTACATTCTGGTTAAAATATAACTGGTGTGAGACTTTGTTTTATTCTCATAGCAGGTGGAGCAACAGACACCCAGGTAACGGGAGAGGTATAATATATGTATATGATTATTGTTGGGTTATTTCCTTGTTATTGGGCTTTACACCAACACTGTTACACAGCTGTGTCAAGTGGGTTGAGCAAATTCATTGGGGGTGGTAGAGCAGAGTACAGGCCTGATTAATTACCAGCAGCTCCTTAGGGGGTAAGTGCTACATATATATATATATATATATATATATATATATATATATATATATATATATATATATATATATATATATATAAAATATTATTATTATTATTATTATACAGGATTTATATAGCGCCGACAGTTTACGCAGCGCTTTACAACATTAGGGCAGACAGTACAAGTACAATACAATTCAATACAGGAGGAATCAAAGGGCCCTGCTCGTTAGAGCTTACAATCTAGGAGGGAGGGTCAAGTGATACAAAAGGGTAATAGCTGTGGGGGATGAGCTAATGGAGAAAATAGTGCAGGTGTTAGATGGAGGCAGGATAGGCTTCTCTGAAGAGGAAAGTTTTCAGGGATCGCCTAAAAGTGGATAAAGTTGGAGACAGTCTGACAGATTGGGGTAGGGAATTCCAGAGGATGGGCGAGGCTCGGGAGAAGTCCTGGAGGCGGATATGGGAGGAGGTGATGAGGGAGCTAGAGAGCAGGAGGTCTTGGGAGGAACGGAGATGGCGATTAGGTTGGTATTTTGAGACTAGGTTAGTGATGTAGCTGGGGGCAGAGTTGTGGATGGCTTTGTAACTTATTGTTAGTATTTTGAATTTAATTTGTTGGGCGAGTGGTAGCCAATGGAGGGATTGGCAGAGAGGGGTAGCAGACACTGAGCGGTTTGTAAGGTGGATGAGTCTGGCAGCAGCATTCATGATGGACTGAAGGGGGGATAGTCTGTTTAAAGGTAAGCCAATGAGGAGTGAGTTGCAGTAGTCAAGGCGAGAGATAACCAGGGAGTGAATCAGGAGCTTTGTGGTTTCATTGGTTAGAAAGGGACGTAGTTTAGAGATGTTGCGGAGGTTGAGGCGGCAAGCTTTGGAAAGTGATTGGATGTGGGGCTGAAAGGAGAGTTCAGAATCCAGGATAACACCTAGTACCCTGACATGTGGGGACGGGTGGATGGTTTTGCCATTGCTCTTGACAGAGAAGTCGGGGGAAGAGGAACGTGGGGGAGGAAATATTATAAGCTCGGTTTTGGACAAGTTGAGTTTGAGGAAGTGGTGTGACATCCATACAGATATGTCGGTTAGTAAGTTAGTGATGCGTGAGGAGACTGATGGAGTAAGTTGAGGGGTGGAGAGATAGATTTGTGTGTCATCAGCATAGAAATGATATTGAAAGCCGTGAGAAGCTATCAGCTGACCCAGGGAAGAGGTGTAGATTGAAAATAAAAGAGATCCAAGAACAAAACCTTGGGGGACCCCGACAGAGAAGGGAAGAGGAGTGGAGGAAGTAGAATTGTAAGTGACACTGAAGGTGCGTTGGGATAGGTAGGATGAGAGCCACTGAAGAGCACAGTCACGGAGACCGAGGGAGTAAAGTTTTTTGAGGAAGAGGGGGTGGTCAACCGTGTCAAAGGCAGCTGAAAGATCCAGAAGTAGGAGTACAGAATAGTGTCCATTGGTTTTTGCAGTTAGTAGGTCATTTGTGAGTTTTAAAAGAGCAGTTTCTGTGGAGTGTTGAGGGCGAAATCCAGATTGAAGGGGATCAAGAAGGTTGTTTTTAATGAGGTGGTCACTCAGTTGGTTGTAAACCAGGCGTTCAAGGAGTTTAGAGGAAAAGGGGAGCAAGGAGATTGGGCGTAGGTTGTTAAGATTGGTAGGGTCCAAGGACGGCTTTTTGATTATGGGGGTGACCAGTGCATGTTTTAGAGCATCGGGGAAGATGCCAGAGGTGAGGGAGAGATTGAAGATGTGGGTTAGAGAGTGTAGGATGGGGTCAGATATATTCAAGTGTACCTGAATCCACAATCTTCTTTTTAGTTTTTGCATAGCGTTGTGAAGGATTGGAGCTTCTGTTGTTTTTCTAGCTGTCTGAGGCTGTGTTAAGTAAAATTGTGATGGAAAGTCTTCTCAATTGAGCTACAGAGAAAGGTGCACATTAAAAATATCCCAGTTCATGAAATTTCACTTTCTCTCCCAGTAACTGCATTGTCACCAGTACAGAAAATAAATGATAATAAATCTCCAAATCTTGATTTGTGCCATGATTGGATAAGTGTGTTCTAAAGCCTATCCAAACAAAAATAATATAATACAATTTACCAGTCTTTAGATGTGGTGGTTGCAGTAGTTTTTAGGCTAAAAACATTTTCATCAAGTACAGAAAATGCCATGTCATTGTCACATCCTGTGAGCTGAAATTAAAGCACTAGCTATGTTATCTTTCTTATGGAAACCACAAATCCCACCAATCTACCATAAAATGGAAATGGGCAAGAGCAGACAAATACAGCCTGCACAACAGTTGTGCCTGTTCAAAAGATGAAGTGGAGATACATGTTTATTATTATAGTGTTATTGTCAGGATCACCAGGTGAAAGTAAAGGGGGGGGGGGCTTGAATAAACTAATACAGCCACCACATTGAAGGACTGGTAAGCTGCAATGCATTAGATTACATTTTTGGGGTTCAGGTAAGCTTTGTCAGTTACATTAAACATTAAAAAAATAATAATAATAAAGTGCCCCAGTCCCCTGTGCTTGCGCGCAAAGGTGAACATGCGTGTTGTTCTTGCACGCACACAAACAGCGATCGTCCTACACATGAGAGGTATTACTGCAAACATCAGACCATGGGCAGTAATTCTAGCACCAGAGCTCCCCCGTAAATCTAAAGGGGCAACCTGTAAAGGCTTTTAAAGCATCGCCTATGGATAATAAAATTGATGTCGTTTGTCGCTGTTGCAAGGGCGTGCACAATTTTAAAGCGTCACATGTTTGGTATCTATTTACTCAGTGTGACATCATATTTTATATTTTATTTAAAAATTGGGTTATGTATTTTTCCATAAACATTTTAAAGTGTATCGTTTCCCAAAAAATTGTGTTTGAAAAACCATATCGTGTGACATAAAAAAAATGAGCAAAAAACCCACCAATTTATTCTGTAGGGGCTCTGTTTTAAAATAAATATAATGTTTGGGGGTTCTAAGAGTAATTTTCTAGCAAAAAATACTGATTGTTACATGTAAACGAAAAGTGCCAGAAAAGACCTGGAGCTGAAGTGGCTATATATAATTTTTTATGAGATAATGATCTCTAAAGTCGCGCATTTTTTCAGTTTGCCCGTTAACAGTAGTAACCTTGAATTGAGATATTGGTTTTGGCCCTGTTTTATTTGACATGCCAGCTTGAATGTAACAATGTGAGCAAAGAACAGACTGCTGTGCATAGTCAGAGATGGCCAGTGGGAGGGAGGTAACTTTTTGCATTGTGATAGAATTAGGAGGGGCTCTCTTTAACAGCAGGGTCTGGGTAAAGACCTTGCATAGCACAGCTCTCAGTCACAGCCAAAGCACACTCTACTTCACCAGCCTCAGCAACAAGGAGTTCACTTGTGGTTGCCAAGCCTGCAATAATGCCAACTGACTTCAATGGGTACTGGAAAATGATGAGCAATGAGAATTTTGAGGGATATCTGAAGGCACTGGGTAAGTCTGGATTGACGTCAGGTGTGTTGGCAGATTTTCCACTTCCTGGAATGCACTTTTGGGGTTTTTGCTAGACTTTCTGTGGATCGGCACACAGCGTTTCACAATATAGACTATTAAATATTCTTATATTTAATGTACAGAATATGCACAGTCTGAGTTTTCTTTTCTTAATCAAAAACTGGAACTTCTATTCCTCCCACCAGTTTCATTTGCTGCCTCACTCTTGCAGGATAATCATACAGGTTTTGGCAGCACTTCGTGTGCCTTTTTTTTTTTGGCCTGCCTTTACCGCAGAAAAATCAACAGCTGTATCAGCCTCCATTGTCAGCAAAGCTAGGAGGTATTTTTATTGTAGAATTTATAAAGATGGGCACAGCTGCTGCATATGAGAATACAAGCTAAGCATCTAACGATCATAAATATACATTTATTTCTTATGGGTTTTTATAGGTATGCATACTTGCATTGTACATGCTTACATGTGTGTCTTGGGCATGCATTGGTTATACATACCTATGTGTGCATTGGCTAGAACAGAATCAGTATTTATAAACCTGTTTTCTTCTGTTATTAAAATATAGCTCATCAGTCTTTTGTGCAATGGACAAAGGCGAAACATTGTGTACACTAAAGCTTTTGTTGTAATTTTCCTGTCCCACACTGTCCAATGAACATGCTGGGATTACAGGTAAGGGCAGGCATTTTATGGGTACATTTAGGCTCCTGCAGATATGCCACCCAATCCACTTGGTTGTGGTCAAATCTCAGAATGTTTATTTATGGGCAAAAGCCATTGCTGGAAGAACCAATGGATTACCCTGGCAGATTGCTATTGTTTTCTCTAGGATAAGCTATTTTTGGGCTTATGCTGCCCCCCTTTTCTTCCATTGGCAGAACATTGCACTTTTAGTAATCTGAGTGTGTGTATTAATGCAAAGATTTGTCAACAGTCAAGTTGTACATGCATGATTGATTGCCATTGGTTGTCTATGGCAGTTTTTTCAACCAGGGTGCCTTGAGGTTTCTTCAGGGGTGCCTTGGCAAAATGCCTAAAAATTGGCCCAACATTGTATACAAAGCCACTTGCCTGCATATCATCCTTGTTTAACCCTCCCTTGCCTCTCTCCATCAGCTTTGGAGTCTCATTAGCTAAGTGATAGAGAAAAACCTGAGGAACAAGAGAAACATTGAAATACTAGTCAGTACCAGTTTGCAAAAGTGTATTTGCTTTGGAGAGTAGATCACCTTTAACGTTGGGTGTCCTACGTGTATTGATGTTGCTGCGTTATGTAAAACTATCAGAATAGTTTTTACATTTTAAAATGGGTCGCCTCAAAACTGTTCATAGTTTTGGAGGGTGCCTCGAGATTGTCCATAATTATAAAGGGTGCCTTGACTGAAAAAAGTTTGAGAAACACTGGTCTAGGGGCACCTGGACATAAACTAAAATCTAATCATAAATGTAATTAGGTGATGAGTCTACCATACAAGAAAGTCTGTTGGATACCATATTATAAATGCGTGCTTAATATCTATGAGCACCTGTAGATATGACTAAAATAACCCATAGATGAAAATATGTGATATGTTTGCCCTACAAGAATGGAATCTAATTATTTGAAAAAGTGTAATCGGACTGGATGTCCTTCTCTTCATTCAACATCCCTTAATAGGGCAATCCAACCCATTCCTGTCTATGACATTTTTCCGAACTTAACTCTCATTGTCGCCTACAAAGTGTAGTGATGTATGGGGGGTTTCTGGGGAAAAGATGGAGAACTTTAATAATATTTGCATGGTAATAAACTGTCCCTTACTTTACAGGACAATCCAAGCATGCCTTTCATGCCGCTGGAGATGTGCCAATTTTCTCCTAATGAACAATACCCACCCTTATATTTTTTGTGTCTGTTAGATGCCACTTTTACAATATTTTATTTCTTCAGAGTTCAAATGGTCCTAATTTGTTAAATTCCAGGCTGTTAAAAGATAATACTGGCATGCTGTCCAATAAATGTGTGACCCTGGGAAATTTGGAGGAATATTGCATCAAAGGGGTCTATCAAACAAAGGCACTTAGCAGCTGTGTAATGACATCACTGCTTCACAACCTCTTGTACTCTCCATTCAATATATCAGTATAATGTTTCTTTATGCCCCGAGAGTAGTGACAGTCTCAGTATTCCAGAACGCCACATATTTTAAGCGATCAATATAACACAGACAGGTTTATGAAACTTGTGATCTGCATTGGTGTGTGGCATGCATGCACAGTAGAGTTGTCTTTGTTCGTACCAACCCAAAATCTATGACCCAGGCCCATAAACATTTGTATGCAGTAAAAAAAAAAAAAAAAATGATATAGCTGTAAAATCACATGCTGAAAAAGATCATAGATGCAAACTTTTTTTTTTTTTATTGAAAAAATGCTTGATGTAGTTACATGTGTTTAGTGTGAACCTCATTACAAAAGAGGTAAATATGAATAAGCAATGAATGGCAATTGGTGAGTTTGAACCATATATAATAACACAAAACCAACAGTGATAGTTTCAGTGACAGTGATATACTATCTCCATATGCAGTGAATACAATTATAAATTATAATGGTGTCTTCCAAAGTGAGCCAGTTGCTTCCTGTCAATAGATAAAAAGTTCCTTCACCAAAGAAGAAGAGGAAAATCCACCTTGTAGAAATAGATATCTGCTTACCAGATACCAATGACCCCTTTAACCAAAAAGAGAGTCACTAGCGCTTTTGCAGGATTGTGCCTGCTCACATGGATGGCTGGACAGCTGGTTGTTGATTAGGCTAAGAACCCCTCCGGTCCCAATCATTCAAACATGGGATATATGTGAAACAAACAAAGTCTCCATAGTGTAAAATCGTTTAATAAAAGGCTAAGGAGACATTAAAAACGCCAAATGGCTGCTTACATTTGTAGGTGGCTACCCGGCACTGGGGCTGCTCGCTTGTCAGGGTAAGATTGGGATCACCGACCCGTCGCACCACATTGAAAAACAGCGTGCGTTCCACCTGGCGTGAGGGGCAACCAGAGATCCGGATGTAGGTAAGAATCATGTGGTCACAAGAATATTCATACGAAAAATCTTTGTACATTCGCTGAATGAAAGAATGTTGTTCGAAAATTTGACTTGCTTTTAACATTCTGTTTTAAAATGAATGTAATTTCTGAACGAAAACTACATACAAGATCTGAAAATTCCTTTGATCAAGAAGTTTTCTATTATTTCTAAATTTTCCCATCACTGTGGTTAAAAACAAACGTCGATTTTACCCCACTAATGATTAGAAAATCTAACGAACGTTCTTAAAATTACATTTTTTTTTTTTTTTTGAAGGAAGACATTGTTTGTTTTTGTATGGCCAGCATATAATATATTACAGTTCTGTTTGAAAATCTGCAAAACAATCTTAACTTTTTTTTTCTTTAAATAAAAAAAATTTGATCTCTGAGTCTGATATTTAATAGCTTCAACCTCTAATATATACAGTATGTTATTCTCAGAGTGGATTCGAGATTTTGCTCCCTAACAATATGGTTGGTTATTTATATTTACCACTGCATAGAGATATTTAAGAATAAATTGTCTTTTTTTTAAACTTCACATATTAACAACATTTTTAAAAATTTTTTTAAGGTTATTAACCGATTAATCGAAACAATAATCGCCCAACTAATCGATTATGAAAATAATCGTTAGTTGCAGTCCTTCTGTCCAGTAGAGCTGCACGATTAATCGTCAAGAATCGTTATCGCATTCTTGACTAAAGTGTTTCACGATTCTTTCTGTGCAAAGAATTCTCTCTGCTCTTCTGAAGCCACAACCATCTAAAGAATAAAGGAAAAAAACGGGCAGTCTACCACGAATCAAAACATTCTTTATCAGTTGAACTTAAGTATAAACATTGTAACAATTTGTCAATGGAATAGACTTTGTGTGTAAGGGCCCTTTCACACGGGCGGACCGTTGAGGTCCGCCTGTCAGTTTTTTAGGCGGACCTGAACGAGCGCTCCATAGACCTCTATGGAGCGACGGATGTCAGCGGTGACATGTCCGCTGACGTCCGACCCGCTCCGATCCGAAAAAGTGTGACGGAGGAAAACCTTATTTTTCCATCCGTCTGAGGATCGGATGAAAACGGACAGACGGTCCGTAATTATCCGATCCCCCCCATAGGGGAGAGCGGACTCTCTGACAGGTCCATCCCTGCACAGAGTACAGAGACAGACTTGTCATCCGCTGGCTCAGCGGGGATCAATGGAGCGATCTCCGCTGAGCAAGCGGAGGAGGGAAAATGGACAGCCCAGTTTGAAAGGGGCCCAAGTGAAAAAAGTTTAACCACTTAAACACTAAACCTTTTTCTGACATTTGTTGGTTTCAAGTTAAAATTATTTTTTCTTGCTAGAAAATTACTTAGAATCCCCAAACATTATATATATATTTTTAGTAGACACCCCTGAGAATAAAATGGTGGTTGTTGCAATATTTTATGTCACACTGTATTTGCGCAGCGGTCTTTCAAATGCAATTTTTTTGGAAAAAATTATTTTAATGAATTAAAAAAAAACAAAAAAACTAACCAGTAAAGTTAACCCATTTTTTTTGTATAATGTGAAAGATTTTATGGCGCGAGAATCGTGATCTTTTTATTCTAAGCAAAAAAAACGTGATTCTCATTTTGGCCAGAATCGTGCAGCTCTACTGTCCAGTATGAATACCAAGAGGGAGCTGAAACATGTTCAAATGAAATTAGTATCGATAAATCAAGATGTCATTTAATTCTAAACAAAATATGACCATTTGGAGTTCTTTTTGAACCTTTTTGGATGGTTAAATTGAAAAAGAAGGTGTGGGGCATTATAATACACATTCATTTTCAAAGGGCTGTAAATGCAATAAAACACACAGAAAATTGGGAAGGAACTTTTTTTTTTGTATGCCCCACACAACAGTGCATGTGCATTGAGGTACATTTACAAGATTTTAGTTTCAGTGGCACTGCTGCATGGTTCATTTATCACCAAACGTGATTTTTTTTAACAGTAGATTTTATTGGACAATTCAGCATTACAGAGCAATCAGTTTGCAGTGTTACAATAGTATACAGGTAAGGATGAGCTCCGACGTGTTCGCAAGCTGCACGTGTAGAGAGGGCTGTGTTTTGGCCTAGGCCGACAAGGCCTAGGCCTAGGGCGGCACTTTGCGGGGGGTGGCAAAAAGGGACGCCCCCCCGCATGAGACAAAGCCCCCCCACCCGTCTTGCTGATTCCCGGCTCCCGCTGCCGCCTTCTGCACACATGCAGCCCACGGTGGCCGGCTTTCTGTAGCGGCGCCACTGTGTATGGGCGTGCTTGTCAGAGGGTGGAGGTGTGTATCTCACGCCCCCCTACTCTGACAAGCACGCCCATACACCACGGCGCCGCTACAGAAAGCCGGCCACCGTGGGCTGCATGTGTGCGGGAGGCGGCAGCGGGAGCCAGGAATCAGCAAGACGGGTGGGGGGGCTTTGTCTCATGCGGGGGGGCGGCGTGTGTCACTCGCGCCCCCATAACCAACAGGTGACAGGTGGAGCCTTAAGCTCCGCCTACCCTCCCCTGCACTGCTTTGCTGCAGTGAATCTAATACTCGGCCCTGGGGCTGTGACGTCAGGAGAGAGAGGAGCACGAGGGAAACCCCCAGGACAGCAGGTACAATGATTTAATAAAGTATATCAGTGTTATGGGCACAGTGGCAGCATTTGATGGGCACTGGCAGAATTTGATGGCACAGTGGCTGCGTTTGATGGCACAATGGCTGCGTTTGAGGGCACAATGGCTACATTTGATGGCACAGTGGCTGCATTTGATGGCGCGGTGGCTGCATTTGATGGGCACAGTGGCTGCGTTTGATGGCACAGTGGCTGCATTTGATGGCGTGGTGGCTGCATTTGATGGGCACAGTGGCTGCGTTTGATGGGCACAGTGGCTGCGTTTGATGGCACAGTGGCTGCATTTGATGGCGCGGTGGCTGCATTTGATGGGCACAGTGGCTGCGTTTGATGGGCACAGTGGCTGCGTTTGATGGGCACAGTGGCTGCGTTTGAGGGCACAGTGGCTACGTTTGATGGCACAATGGCTACGTTTGATGGCACAGTGGCTGCATTTGATGGCGCGGTGGCTGCGTTTGATGGGCACAGTGGCTGCGTTTGATGGGCACAGTGGCTGCGTTTGAGGGCACAGTGGCTACATTTGATGGCACAATGGCTACGTTTGATGGCACAGTGGCTGCGTTTGATAGGCACAGTGGCTGCGTTTGATGGGGCACAGTGGCTGCGTTTGATGGGCACAGTGGCTGCAATTGACGGGCACAGTGGCTGCAATTGACGGGCACAGTGGCTGCAATTGATGGGCACAGTGGCTGCTTTTGATAGCACAGTGGCTACGTTTGATGGCACAGTGGCTGCGTTTGATGTGGCACAGTGGCTGCGTTTGATGGGGCACAGTGGCTGCGTTTGATGGGGCACAGTGGCTGCAATTGATGGGCACAGTGGCTGCATTTGAGGGCACAGTGGCTGCGTTTGAGGGCACAGTGGCTGCGTTTGATGGGCACAGTGAGACCCCCCCCTCCCGTGATAGCATTAAAACTCAGCAGCTAAAAATACTGTAGCTGCTGACTTTTAATATTAGGACACTTACCTGTCCAGGGATCCAGCGATGTCGACACCTCAGCCGATTTTCAGATTGGCTCTCGGGTTTTGCCACTATCATTCATGGTAAGGGAAACCGACCGGTTCCCTACTGCACATGTGCGAAGTACGTTGCACTTTCTGAATGGCCCAGTGGAGGAAGGAGGAGGGGGGGGCAAACTTCAGAGGGGACAGAGCAGTCTCCAAGAAGTGGGGAAGGGTACCTGTCAGAAACAGGTACCCGTTCCCCCCTGAAAGGTGCCAAATGAGCCTAAAGAGGAAGGGGTGTTGTTTACAGATGATAGGGTGGGTCTTAAACAGGAAGGGGTGTGGCCTCGGCAGGATGGGGTGGGTCGTATTTAAATTAGGGGGGTGCATGCGTTTAGTCAGGCCTAGGGCAGCACAAAACCTAAATACACCACTGCGTGTAGAGCCCGCCAGGAACTCGGCACTGCACAGCACTAATCACAAGCAGTGAGTCATTTCCCGATGTGCGGCTGCAGAGATCGGGAAATGTCTCACTGCTTGTGATTAGCGCAGCGCATTGCCGACTTCCTGGCGGGCTCGGCACGTGGAGTGTGCGAACACGCTGGAGCTCATCCTTATATACAGGTATAAACATCAGTAGATCACTTTTCCCTACAGGGAGTCACCTCCCAGCAAACAGTATCAATCACAGGTGTGTCAATCCCCTCTCTGTCTTTGGTAAGTGTTTCCAACCATTATCATTGCAGGTCTCATATACCTCCAAACATAACATTCGAGGAACAAAAACGGGCAGCATGAAGATGGGGGGGGAAGGGTACCAGGGGGGACGGACACCAAAGGATACTCTAATTAACACTATTCATGGGGGGGAGGAAGGTCAAATATTAACCACAAGCATCAATCCACGTGGACCACACTTTATCAAACTTCCCCGGGCATGGTCTGCTTTCATATGTGAGCCTATACAGGGGCAGCACCGAGTTCACTGTGCTTTGCCAAGAAGTGTGAGTAGGGGGTTCCTCTGACTTCCATTTCAGCAGTATCTCTCGTCTGGCATAGTACAGTGAGAAAGTCAGCCATAGTTTGCAGTATTTGTCCCCTTCTATGCTTTCCATATGGCTTAATAGTAGCACCTGCGAATCTACCTGCACTCTTGCTCCACTGATGTCACTAATGCCTCGTACACACAATCGGATTTTCCGCCGGAAAAAGTTCGATGGGAGCCTTTTGTCGGAAATACCGACTGTGTGTAGGCTCCATAGGACAGTTTCCATCAGAATCTCCATCGCACAAAATTTGAGATCTGGTTCTCAAATTTTCCAACAACAATCCGTTTGCATAAATTCCGATCGTGTGTACACAATTCCGACGCACAGAGTGCCACGCATGCTTGGAATCAAGCAGAAGAGCCGCACTGGCTATTGAACTTCATTTTTCTCGGCTCGTCGTACGTCACCGCGTTCTTGACGTTCGGAATTTCCAAACAACCTTGTGTGACCGTGTGTATGCAAGACAAGTTTGAGCCAACATCTGTCGGAAAAAAACCAATGGATTTTGTTGTTGGAATATGCGATCGTGTGTACGAGGCATTAGAGTGGAGGCGACAGCCGTCCAATAGGGTTGAAGTTTGGGACAGGACCAGACCATGTGCCAGAATGCTCCCACCTCTGTTTTGCACCTTTGACAGCTTGGATCTCGTTGAGGGTAAATGCGAGCTAGCTTCTGTGGGGTGTAATAGGCTCTATGTAAGAAATTAAGTTGTGCGAATCTATCTTTAGCTGCAGTCATAGTGTGAATATATATGGAGAGACACTCCTCCCATTCTTCCTCACCCAGGGAAGGAATGTCAGCCCTCCATTTGTCCTAGGATGTAGTTTCACACCGTATGCTACGGTTAGATATAAATACAGGGAGGAGAGAGGCTTCCCCATTACACTGGAATTCAGGAGGCGCTCAATAGAGTCTGACTCTAGGGTCAAAGGTACCATAAATAGGGCTCCGAAGGTGTGTCTCAGCTGCCAGTATCTGAACTTAAATGTGGCTGGTATTGAGTAGTCTTCTAAGTTCCTGAAAGGGCATGAGTTTGTCGTCAAGTACTATGTGCTTCATAGTGGTGATCCCTTTTTTGGCCCAGAGAGAGGGAATACTAATTGGAATACTATTTAAATGTGGTAGCATAGAATTTCCCCACAAGGGCATGTGTGGGGGAGACATGGGTAGCCTGCCTATAAACCATTCTGGCTTCCTGCCAGACCTTCATCATGGTCCGCATGAGGGATATCATAAGGCGACTGGCCTTCAGGCCTCTAAATACCAGGTTGCTCAGGGCTGCGTAGGAGCCCAGAAAAGCTGCCTCAAGTGTGGTAGATGGGTTTTGTTTGGGCTGTGAGAACCACCATCGTACTGTGATAAGGACGGCTGCCCAGTAGTACATTTGGAAGTTCTGGAGCGCCAAGCCTCCCCCCGACATAGGGAGATACAATACCTGCTTCGCGACTCTGGGAGGTCTCCCAGCCCACACAAAGGAGATCAGCAGTCCCTCCAGTTTCATAAAAAAAGATTTGGCTATGTGTGACGGGGTATTCCTAAAGAAATATAGGTACTTTGGTAGGTAGATCATTTTCAGCAGGTTGACCCTGCCTACGGGTGTAAGGGGGAGTGAACACCATGCCACGCATTTCACCGCCAGTTGTGCCATGAGAGGGTGTATATTGTTTTCCTCATAGTCTTCCGTTTTACTATTGATTTTAATGCCTAGGTAAATGAATTCCTCTACCCATTTAAGCGGCGTATGTGAAGCTATTCGAGGAACTGTGGGGTGTAACGGGAACAGAACCGATTTGTCCCAATTTATGCGGATGCCAGAGTAGTGGCCAAATTGGTTGAACAGGGACAACACAGTTTGTAGGGAGGACAAGCCGTCTGCCAGATATAGGAGGGCATCATCCGCGTATAGTGACAATTTTTCCTTGATCAGGCCTATCTTTAGCCCTCGAACTTTCCCCTCCGCTCTGAGCCGTATAGCCAGAGGTTCTAGCACGAGGGCAAACAGTGCCGGGGAAAGGGGGCACCCCTGTCGCTTCCCCCCGGCCCAGCTCGAATGCCTCCGAGAGGCAGCCGTTAGTGCGGATTCTTTCTTGGGCTGGTGTATAGCATCCGTTGCCATTTCAGGAATCCCATGTTGAAACCGAAACTAGATAGAACCTTCCATAGGTAGCCCCACTCGACAGAGTTGAAAGCCTTCCACTCCTGCTGATCCCGTGCAGGCCCTATCAATGTGCGTTAGGAGCCGTCTGATGTTAATGTCCGTGCTCCTACCTGGCAAAAAGCCTGCCTGGTCTGGGTGTATCAGTGCGGTTATTACTGTGTTGAGCCTGATGGCCAATATTTTACCAATAAATTGGCATGTACATTCAACAGGGATATAGGGATATGAGGAGCATAAGGATGGGTCCTTCCCTGGCTTGGGGGATCACCACTATGACTGCCTCCCTCATTGTGTCGGGGAGTTCCGCCAACAATGCTGACTTAGCAAACACGGTGTGTAATCTAGTAGCGAGCTCTTCAGTGTATTGCTTGCAAAACTCTACGGGAATGCCATCTGGTCCCGGCGTTTTAACGACTTCATGGTCTTAAGTACCTTTAGGATTTCGGTCACCGTGATGGGAGCATCGAGGTTGTTGCGGTAAGTGGGTGTGAGAAATGGTATATCAATTTCCTCTAGGTAGGCTGTCAGGTCTTCCTCTCAATAGTCTGCCCTAGTGCTATACAGGGATTGGTAGAATTCCACAAAGCATCTGTTAATCCCGTCCGGGGAGTAAATAAGATCTCCTGTGGGGCCTAAAATGTGTGGTACAATAATACCCCCTGTTTGCTCTCTGGAGAGCCTTGCCAGCAGTCTGCCTGATCTCTCTCCCTGCTCAAAGATCCTCTGGGATTGAGTAATCTCTTCTGGGTAAGAGAAGTGCGAAGACGGAGGACCTCTTTGGTCAGGAGTTGCAACTAGGCGCAGTGGCGGGGGTCCCGGGATCTAACATAAAGTGCCTCTTCACTAGCCACCTCCTTCGTTTTGCCTTTGTCAAATCTGCCCTATGTTCCCTGCGGATCCTGGCAAGAGGGCTGAAACGATTAATCGATAAAATCGATAATGAAAATCTTTGTCAGCGATTTTCATTATCGATTAGTTGGTCTGCTAACGGCACAGCATCTTCCCTGCCTTTCAGTCCCGCCTCCGTCCGAGTGTTACAATCCCCTGTGTAAAAAGCCGGCGCCGCTGTATACCTCTCATAGCGGCGCTCATGTGACCAGGCACGTCCGCCTTTCTCCTCATCTCCTCTCTGCTGAAGTCAGCGCAGTATTCTCAGCCCCGCTCGCTTTGCTGCCTCGAGGGAGAAGAGAGAGAGGAGAGAAGCAGCCGGTCACGTGAGCGCCGAGCTGCGATAAGGTAGCAGCTTGCTTTTAAAATATAGTGAACTAGGCAAACCATTCATCTTGGTAGTTATGGGATGACAAGTGCCCCATCACTGGTGTTCCTGTGGGGGGGGGTATAGTGCCCCATGAATGCTGTTCCTGGGGGGGGAAATAGTGCCCCATCATTACTGTTCCTGGGGGGAATAGTGCCCCATCATTGCTGTTCCTGGGGGGTGGGATAGGGGGGATAGTGCACCATCATTGGTGTTCCTGGGGGGGAATAGTGCCCCATCACTGGTGTTCCTGGGGGGGGAATAGTGCCCCATCATTGGTGTTCCTGGAGGGGAAATAGTGCCCCACCATTGGTGTTCCTGGGGGGGAATAGTGCCCCACCATTGGTGTTCCTGGGGGGGGGAATAGTGCCCCACCATTGGTGTTCCTGGGGGGGATAGTGCCCCACCATTGGTGTTCCTGGGGGGGGAATAGTGCCCCATCATTGGTGTTCCTGGGGAGGGGCAAATAGTGCCCCAGAATTAATGTTCCTGGGGGGAGGGAATAGTGCCCCATCATTGGTGTCAGTTTGAGGAATACACAGACCTCTCCCACCCACACTCTGGTCCGGAGCCGCCACCTCTCCCTCCCACACTCCGGTCCGGTTCCTCTAACCCGCTTTGGTCCGCTCCCTTACCCCAGCCCACTCCCCCCCTTTTGGGTCTGGCTCTTTGTCCAACCAAACTCCCTTTCTATAGCAACCCCCTCTGGTCCGGTTCCTCTCCCTCATGCCTCTCTTCCAAACTCCCTCCCAACCTACTCTCTCTAACGCTTGGTCTCCAAACTAACTAACTCTGCCCCACCCTCCAGTACTGTCCCCTCTCCCACCCTCCAGTACAGTCCCCTCTCCCACACTCCAGTACGGTCCTCTCTCCCTTTCAGGGCCAGCCCCCTCACTGCATTGTCAGTAATTAATGAGGAATTTACTTTTAATAGTTATGTTGTGATGCAGTTTGAGTGCAACACTCCATTTTGTCATTATTATTTTAAATAAACTGAAAAATTTATTTTTAGGATTTTATCCGATTAATCAAAACAATAATCGGCCAACTAATCGATTATGAAAATAATCTTTAGTTGCAGCCCTACCTGGTAGTGACCCCTAGTGTTGGCCTTTAAAAGCATCCCACACAATCGTGGCATTGGCCGAACCAGGGTTGACTGCCCAGTAGCCAGCCATCTCCGTCCTAAATTGGGCGTCCACCGCTGTGTCTGAGATACAGAACCTGGATAGTCTCCATAGCTTATCCGTCGGAGGTCCAGATTCAGAAGCAGCGGTGCGTGGTCCGAAATCCCCCTAGGAAGAATTTTAATGTCCGTGACTCTCGGCAGGACAGGGGATCCTGCAAAGACCAGGTTCATACGGGAGTAAGTCCTGTGTGATGCCAAGTAATATGTGAAAGCCCGCGTCAGAGGGGGTCTCCACCTTCAAATGTCAGTCAGCCCATATGTGCCCGTCCAGCCCAGGAGTTCTGAACAGGATTGAGTCCCCGGTGTCATCCTGTCCATGCCCGAGTCAGGGATTAGGTTAAAGTCTTCTAAAATATCAGTGTTATCTGAAGCAAACTCAGCTATTTTACTTGTGATCTGGTTCAACAGAAGTAAGGAGGCTGGTGGTGGCAGATATAGACCCACAATAGTCTAAGTTAACGAGTGGATCCTGGCATTGATTACAACATATCTGCCATCCGGGTCCAGGGTCAGATCCAGGAGCCTGAATGGGAGTGTCTTAAGTACCAGGATACTAACCCCCCTGGCAAAGCTAGAGGGAGTGGAGTGGTAGTGGTATCCCACCCAGGGTTTTTTGAGGGTGAGAATTCTACTGCCGAACAGGTGTGTTTCCTGGAGCACGCATATGTGCGGATTATAGGTTTTAATAAATTGGAACACCAGGGATCGCTTGGTAGGTGAATTCATCCCCCTAGTGTTCCATGATAAAATGTTAAGGGTCGACATAGGAGGACCAATATGTGGGATAGGATCATAACACAATATGGCCTCTGGATCAAGCCTCCAGACCATGTATACATGAAAGTAGTGCAATGCTAAAACATCAATCATCTTAACATTCAAATGAAACTTAACAAAACTAAAAACATTCCATAAAACATAGGAACAGATCAGCCCGTATAGGGTCACAACCCCCCCCCACCCATCCCCCTAAAACTGAGGAGGGTCTTCAACCCATAACCCATGTCTGCATGCCAGCCGCCAAGTGGAGGGCCTATGCAAGCGGCTAGCTCGTCTGCTTCGGAGAGTTTCTGGGGGGTTCAAACGAGTATATGGGTTCACTGCTCTGTGGCTTCTGCTGGCAAAGAAAGTGAGCCGGTGGGAAAGCCAGTTCAATCCAGGAAAAAAAAAAAAAGAAGTGTTGCACTTGCATGATCCACGGCTTGTAGAACTGCATGGTGGATGACTCCGCATCATTATTAAGTAATTATGAGGAAGTCACCGTTCAGTTCTCCTGACAATGTCAGGTACATTCTTGTGTTGCTGTAATAACTGTAACGTAGCACAACAGGTGCAACAATGCCTCTCTGGCAACCCACCCCAGGTCTTCTTGCCTCTGTAATCTCCTCGGTTCTCTCTGAACAGTCAGGAGGAAAGGGCACCATCTCAGTGAGAGGGAGTGTGGTCCAGGGTTCAAGGGGCCATACACTGGGGCCCATGGTAAGTATGGGGGGTATATGCTCCGCCGAGGTTGGCAATGGCATGCATCTGGGCCACATGGCTCTATGGAAGAAGGAGATCAATGTCCCTGGGCTGGACGTTTCAAGTGGAGGTCATCAGAGTGGCATAAAACTTAGGCAATTATAACTCACGGTACCCTACATCAGCGGGGATGTGGCAGGGATTACAACCATATAGAAGCTTCTCGAGGCGTGTTGAAAAATCGAGTTGATTCCCCATCCTGGACTCTCAGGCGCACTGGAAACAACACAATGTATCGTATATTGCAGGTCCGCAGTGCAGCCTTTACCTGGTCAAATAATTTCTGGAGCTTCTGCGTCTCCACACAATAGTCGGGGAATATCAGAAGTTTGCAGTTTTGATACTGGAGATCCCCCAGGGCCCGGGACGCGCATAGTATTTCGTCCCTATCTCGGAAGATCAGTACCGGAGTATAAAAGGTCCTCGGCGGGTTTCCCGGGGGTCCCGGTTTAGGTGGGACGCCGTGTGCCCTCTCAACCGCATAGTGTGGAGAAAATGGCGCTTCAGGGAGGAGGGAGCGTAGCATATCTTCCACGAAGGTGGTCAGATGATTTCCCTCTGCACCCTCGGCCAAACCCACGATGCAGAGGTTGTTCCTCCTGCTCCTCTTTTCAGCATCCTCCGCTCTGTATTCCAGGGCCTTACCTTTGGTCTGGAGAGTGCGGAGGGCCGTGGAATGTTCGAGTATCTCGTCCTCCGCAGTGCTGACACATTGCTTCGTTTCCACCACTCTGGACTGCAGCTTGTCCATATCATGCCTCAGCAGGCCGACATCCATCTGGACAGCTTCAATTTTGGCCATCAGCGTGAACTGGCATGTGGCTATGGTCGCCATTACCTCCGCCAGCCACGGAGTCGGGAGTGAGGCGCCTCCATTGGAGCTGTTTGGGAGGCCTTGTGTGAGCCTCGTATGGCGCAGGTTTCCATGGGGGCAGGGGGGAGGGATGGCGGCTCCTCCACTATTGATGGGAAACTGAGCCTTTTTCCCTTGCCTGCTTTCACTCCTGAGGATCTGCGCCTCATCCAGGTGCTGCTGGAGCTATTTGGAGGATAAGTCGCCGTTTGGATCCGGATGGATTAAAGAAGCCCAAGCGTCCGCTCACCTCGCCATCTTGGACACGCCCCCACCAAACATGTGATTTGCCTCTTAAGATTGTAGTCTGTTCATCATTTCCAGTCAAATTAGATTAAAAAGTGATCGAACACCACCATTTTTTTCCCTTGGATTTTTTTTCTAATAAAATATTTAAGATAAAAAAAAAAACAGCATGAACAATTTAGGAAAAGGAACCTGAGATCTGATAAAACACAATTCAGATTGAGGATAAAAAAACACTTAGAACTTGGGGGTGATTTATAAAGAAATATTGAGAAAAGATAATGTTTTTTAAAAGTAAGACAAGTTTGGAGGTGTGGTCAGGTTACATTTTTGGAAAAAATAACAAAAGAATTTGTTTGCCATGGGCACAGATTTTTATGTCTTTAAAAACAGTTTAGCAAGTCCTTGGGAAGGGGGATGTTTGTTGTTTGGACTGATTTTAAAATGTAAGCATGTTTTCAATGTGCACATTGGAAATTCAAAAAATGTTTCCGTTGCCCCAAGATAACTGAGGTTATTTTGCAGCGGAAGGTTAACCTCCCCCACACATGGATGGACATGGAGTAGTGGATATATTATGCTATCAGTTCATCTGTTTTGCACTGTATTCTGAACATGTTAAAGTTGAATCCTGTCTGCTCAGTGTCAGTGAAGTTTTTTTTCTTTTTTCACATTGTATGAGCCATGGTTTCATGTCTCTCCAGGGAACTCGCCACAGATCTAGTTGGAGCACATCTTGCCATCAAAATAGTAGCTACTTCATTATTTACACACTTATTGTACATGCAGGAACGCTTCTCTCATCCAGCATTCATACATGATGTCCTAATAAAAGAATAAAAAGGCTGTTGTCATTGCAGACCTTCTTCCTTCTAATGCCCCGTACACACAGTCGGACATTGATCGTACATTCTGACAACAAAATCCTAGGATTTTTTCCGACGGATGTTGGCTTAAACTTGTCTTGCATACACACGGTCACACAAAGTTGTTGGAAAATCCGATCATTCTGAACGCGGTGACGTAAAACACGTACGTCGGGACTATAAACGGGGCAGTAGCCAATAGCTTTCATCTCTTTATTTATTCTGAGCATGCGTGGCACTTTGTGCTTCGGATTTGTGTACACACCATCAGAAATTCCGACAACGGATTTTGTTGTCAGAAAATTTTATAGCAAGCTCTCAAACTTTGTGTGTCGGAAAATCCGATGGAAAATGTGTGATGGAGCCTACACACGGTCGGAATTTCCGACAACAAGGTCCTATCACACATTTTCCATCGGAAAATCCGACCGTGTGTACGGGGCATTAGAATACTAGTTACCTGGCTGTCTATGGCTTCAGTACTTTTCTGACCAGAACAAGCAAGAAAAGTCAGGACAAAAAATACAGAAGCCACTATCACAGCCAGACAACTAGTGTTTCTCAAGGAGAGCTCTGCAATTACAAAACACATTTTCCTCAATAAGGGGACCCTGAAAGCGGATATTTACCGCCAAACAGAAGATATCATGGTGCATGCAGCACTGCATGCCCATCCATTAATGTCATAAAAGTCACTTGTAAAAGCAAACAATTCTTGGTAAACGTACATTTATTTTTCAACTTCCCGATTTCCCTGAGGCAGAGGTGATGTAGCCCTAGCCTCACAAGTACACCCTGGGTAGGCTACATCACCAGTGCCATCTAGGGAAATCTCACCTGTTCTTGTGCGTGTTCCATATGAGATCTGGCACATGCTTCATACATGATCTGGGGCAGCTTGCTATTAGCAACAAGTCATTCCATTCTATGCAAGGCACATTAGCCAGATCTTGTGCAGCGCATGCCGTGTACAAGATCTGATGCAACTTTGTTATTGTTCCATAACAAAACAAAAAAACACCACAAAGGATAACGCTAATACCTAGGCTACTGCATACCTTTTATTAAAAATGAAACCTATACTCATACATAAAACATGCCGGTGATAATATCTCCAAGGTCACCTCCCTCCCCTTCTTTGTCCCCCCAGAACCCACACGCACCCCGCTCTCCTCCAATTACCCAACTACTAGCCCTGTAATCCCACCCCTTTCCTAAGTCCTGACCCCCCCCCCTCTAAGGGGTAATGGCTGGAGTCCCACTGGGTAAAAGCTGTGGAAAATCCCTGCCTATGAACATCCCTAGCTGTGTGCACAAGATCATCTTTATCAGTGTGTAACTTCTGTCGCTTGAACAAGGTGCAATCTGCTTTAGTAGAAATAACTAGATAATGCAATGGCTGTTCAACCTCAAGTATACAGCTGGGTATCACTGAAGGATGAAAAAATTAGGCACAGACAAGTATGCATGTGTCAGATAACCATAGACTGGATCCAGATGTTTGTTATTTCAAGCTGAAGGAAAAGCCTTCTCCTAACTAGTGAACTGGGTCCAACCTACTTAGATTGGATCACCAGACCTCTATTATTCATGCAGCTGACATAACCTTCAGTGACACTAGGGGGGATTCCCCACAAAGCCTGTCAAACCATGTCATGCACATGCATGTGTATATATAGCAACGGTGTGTATATAATATAATTAATATATTTATATATATATATATTCCGTTAATTAAGTCTTTCAGACCTTGTTCCATAACATGCCATCTTAGATCAGACCTCGTACCATGCATGCACAGGATTAGGACTAACTTCATTGGTAGGCTGGCACAGAACAAGGAAGATCTGCCCACAGATGATGATGAATATGGAGGCCCAGGATATGAGGAGGAGGAGGAAGACTGGTGCATTAGCGCAGCGCCACACAGTCAAGGTGGTGGCAAGCAGTTATTTTTAAATGTGTTTACTGTATATACTCGAGTATAAGTCGAATTTTTCAGCCCTTTTTTTTGGGCTGAAAGTGCCCCCTTCAACTTATACTCAAGTCACTGCCGTCTGTCTGCATGATCAGCGTGTCATGCAGGCAGACGGCGGCCGGCGTGTGATGATACTGTTCGGAGGCTATTCCAGCTTTCAAAAGCCGCGCCTCCTGCTCGTCTGTGATAGGCTAAACAGCTGTCAGTGTACAGCCTATCACGGACATTCTCTCATCCTGGTCCGTGGTATGAGAATGAGAGAATGTCCGTGATAGGCTGACCGCTGACTGCCTATCACAGACGAGGAGGAGGCGTGACTTTTGAACAGTGGAATGGCCGCCAAACAGTATCATCACATGCCGGCCGCCGTCTGAGGATGGAGATCGCCACAGGGAGGCTGCACAGGACACAGGTAGGCTGCACATGCACACAGGACATGTACAGGACACAGGACACATGTACAGGACACACATCTACAGGACACACGTACAGGACACATACACATGTACAGGACACAGGGACACATACACATGTACAGGACACATGCACATGTACAGGACATAGGACACATGCACAGGATACAGGTAGGCTGCACAGGACACAGGGAGGCATGCAGCTGCAGATGTGCATTGTTGACCCTCTGCATTTCTCACCCTCGTCTTATACTCGGGTCAATAAGTTTTCCCAGTTTTTTGTGGTAAATTAGGGGCCTCGACTTATACTCGGATCGACTTATACTCGAGTATATACATTTACAATATAGTAATGGTGCTATTATCAAAGGGGAGAAGCCACCCTGTCAGGTGATAAAAAAAAAATAAAGACTAATGCTCTTGCAGTGTAAGAGCCTTTATACTTGCCTCTCTGAGTATGTTCGGCATTTGACACTTCCACTTCCAGAGTGTTGGATGCCTGTGTCCCCTACTGAGTTCTGTACTGATGTAGAGGTCACAGGATGAAACCATGACATTGGGTGAGGCACACAGCCATTCGACACTCCCAGAAATGTCAAGTGCTGATCAATCTGACAGAGGCTGGAGTGGAAGGGGAGGTAAGACATATGGGCCGCTGGAGAGGCAAGTATAACTGTGTATAGACGCAGGGAGTTTCCATCACTTGACAGGGATGCTTTCATGAGCTAAATCCAGTTTTCAAGATCAAGGACAATCGGTATTGATTTGTATTATTTTAAAGTTATTTGTTGATCTTTTTCAATAGTTGGCACAGCAGCTATTTTTTTCCTACTTGACAGTAATTCTTTATACTAAATGATTACTTGTGCTGATATAAATTCTCAAGGACTGTCTACAGAAAGTCATTGGTCATTTGGTAACTAGAATAGGGCATTATTAATGCTCACTGAATACTCAAAGAATATTGGTTAAGTCTTCACGAAACCAGCCTAAAATACTAGATATCCTTAACCATAACAGCAGGAGATTCTGGCTTACCTGAGGTTAGCCACAAACAGTAGATCAAATTGGAAAAATTCTGTGAGCCACAATGATCTTATGCCTTGCTTGTGCTACCTCCAGCTGCATGCGCTAATCACGCTTCATATAACGTGCATAGGATAAATTTACAAGTTATGCGCTGCGCTTGGGTGACCCCAAAAACAAAATTAATAATAACCAACTTTGTGCTTACTAGTGCGATAATATTAAATACAAATAATATGAATGTAGAATAAATAAACAAGGTGTGAAAAAACAAGTGCTTGTTACACCATAAATTAGTGCTTATTAGTGCTTTTTACACCATACATAGTGTCTTAATCAACATAAAAAGTGTGCTTAGTGCTCAATACACAGTAACCTACTTTTCTTAAATGAAAAAAAAAAAAAGTTCTCTATGGAACTCTCAATAGTGTGTGCAAATAATGTCCAGCAGTGATAATAAAACAATGCGTGCAGGTGGTGTTCAACTGTGACAACAATCCAACATCATGCCGAAGATATCCTGAGTGCTGCAAAACATGCTCCTGTGCTCCTTCGTGACCCCCTTAAGCTAATGTGCTCACCTCAGAGCGTGTGACTCAGCTTCTACCCTGACTCCAAAATTGCTTTGGAGCCACCCCTGGGCTCAGTCTCAGTGTCTGCTCCACTCCTCCAGCTGGAAACAATGTGGCTCCATACATAGAATGAAAAGGAAACTATATAGTGTAATATAGTCAAAATGCTTTTATTAAAAGAAAATGCTCCCCACACCGGGGTACTCACATGGCACTGGTGCGTCAGTGCACCATACTATAACGGCTTTCTATGCAAAATCAGTGGAAGTTTGGTGCGGTATGCTGTGCTGAGACAGCGCTGGTGTAAAGTCTGTGTCAGTCTCTCCGTCCTGGCCCCTCCCCAGGGGGGTTTGGTGCGGTATGCTGTGCTGAGACAGCGCTGGTGTAAAGTCTGTGTCAGTCTCTCCGTCCTGGCCCCTCCCCAGGGGGGTTTGGTGCGGTATGCTGTGCTGAGACAGCGCTGGTGTAAAGTCTGTGTCAGTCTCTCCGTCCTGGCCCCTCCCCAGGGGGGTTTGGTGCGGTATGCTGTGCTGAGACAGCGCTGGTGTAAAGTCTGTGTCAGTCTCTCCGTCCTGGCCCCTCCCCAGGGGGGTTTGGTGCGGTATGCTGTGCTGAGACAGCGCTGGTGTAAAGTCTGTGTCAGTCTCTCCGTCCTGGCTGGCCAGGACGGAGAGACTGACACAGACTTTACACCAGCGCTGTCTCAGCACAGCATACCGCACCAAACCCCCCTGGGGAGGGGCCAGGACGGAGAGACTGACACAGACTTTACACCAGCGCTGTCTCAGCACAGCATACCGCACCAAACCCCCCTGGGGAGGGGCCAGGACGGAGAGACTGACACAGACTTTACACCAGCGCTGTCTCAGCACAGCATACCGCACCAAACCCCCCTGGGGAGGGGCCAGGACGGAGAGACTGACACAGACTTTACACCAGCGCTGTCTCAGCACAGCATACCGCACCAAACCCCCCTGGGGAGGGGCCAGGACGGAGAGACTGACACAGACTTTACACCAGCGCTGTCTCAGCACAGCATACCGCACCAAACCCCCCTGGGGAGGGGCCAGGACGGAGAGACTGACACAGACTTTACACCAGCGCTGTCTCAGCACAGCATACCGCACCAAACCCCCCTGGGGAGGGGCCAGGACGGAGAGACTGACACAGACTTTACACCAGCGCTGTCTCAGCACAGCATACCGCACCAAACCCCCCTGGGGAGGGGCCAGGACGGAGAGACTGACACAGACTTTACACCAGCGCTGTCTCAGCACAGCATACCGCACCAAACCCCCCTGGGGAGGGGCCAGGACGGAGAGACTGACACAGACTTTACACCAGCGCTGTCTCAGCACAGCATACCGCACCAAACTTCCACTGATTTTGCATAGAAAGCCGTTATAGTATGGTGCACTGACGCACCAGTGCCATGTGAGTACCCCGGTGTGGGGAGCGTTTTCTTTTAATAAAAGCATTTTGACTATATTACACTATATAGTTTCCTTTTCATTCTATGTATGGAGCCACATTGTTTCCAGCTGGAGGAGTGGAGCAGACACTGAGACTGAGCCCAGGGGTGGCTCCAAAGCAATTTTGGACTCAGGGTAGAAGCTGAGTCACACGCTCTGAGGTGAGCACATTAGCTTAAGGGGGTCACGAAGGAGCACAGGAGCATGTTTTGCAGCACTCAGGATATCTTCGGCATGATGTTGGATTGTTGTCACAGCTGAACACCACCTGCACGCATTGTTTTATTATCACTGCTGGACATTATTTGCACACACTATTGAGAGTGCCATAGAGAACTTTTTTTTTTTTTTTTTTTTTCTCATTTAAGAAAAGTAGGTTACTGTGTATTGAGCACTAAGCACACTTTTTATGTTGATTAAGACACTATGTATGGTGTAAAAAGCACTAATAAGCACTAATTTATGGTGTAACAAGCACTTGTTTTTTTCACACCTTGTTTATTTATTCTACATTCATATTATTTGTATTTAATATTATCGCACTAGTAAGCACAAAGTTGGTTATTATTAATTTTGTTTTTGGGGTCACCCAAGCGCAGCGCATAACTTGTAAATTTAAACAGTAGATGTTGGTTGAATTTTTCAGATGAGTATTGTTCTTCATAGCACTGTGAACATGCAAACCTAACTCAGCCTGACTTCCTTGGCCCTAATTTTATTACAGGGGAAACAATTTTGGAAATTGACCCAAAACCCCAGTACGGCAAGATGCCACCCACCACGGTGACTTGATAAAAGGGCTTTCTGACATTGGAGAGAGGGAATATTTTTAGCACAAGTATGTAGAAGGATGCACTGCTATGCAGACCATTAAAAAAATGTGTGTATATATATGTATGTATATATATATATATATATATATAATGTATGTGTGTGTGTATTGTATGTATTTTATGATTTTTTTTGTTCAAGTTTGTAAGTTTGTATGCAAATAACTATATATCATGTTCATCCTTTGGTTCAAAGTACTAACAGACAGTGCTTGCATTCCATGCATTCATTTTTTATTAAAGAAAGTAGTATTTTCTTCTAAAGCATTGAAGTGATTTGGCAATGTGTGCCATAATGATTGGTGTGAGTTTGAATGTTCGCTTTATTTTAACCTCCCAATTATATATCAGTGACATAATACATATTAAGTGAAATCTGTATAATTCTATAAAGCTTGCTGCGCCAAAGCCTCTTTCTTTTCACCCCTAAGTCCCCACACATTGTATAAAATGCAGTGATTCCATTGGAATGTTGATCCTGAATGTATACACACATATGGCTTTTGTCCTCTAAGCAGGATAAAGGCCCTTAATTGAGGAGCCAGGCCACTACTGATTAGAGGCAGCTCAGGTATGAGGGTTTCCCTTGACAGACAATAAAATTCTTCTTCTCTCCTCCCTACACAGACGTCAATGTTGCTCTGAGGAAGATCGCCACTCTATTGAAGCCGGACAAAGAAATCATTCAGAATGGGGAGCACATGGAGATTAAGACATTGACCACTTTTAGGAACTACATCATGGAGTTTGATGTGGGAAAGGAGTTTGAAGAGGATTTGTCTGGAGTAGATTATCGCAAATGCATGGTAAAAATTAGGGCCAGATTATCCCATTTCTTTAAACAAAGAGTTCCTTAGTGAGAAGATTAGTTCTGTATTCTCTTGGTGTGTTGGTCTCTACTACCTCTGCTGGGAGGAGATGTTATGTATTCAGCACTCTTTCAGTAGAGCCCTTGTTTCCTCATCCTACATACTGTCAAGAGTTTTCCTGGACAGTTGTTGTACATGAAAGTGTAATCTGAATGCTAATCTTGCTGTACAAACTGCTTCCAAGGTAAAGGTTCATTCAGTTACATGAAATGACTCTTGTTTTTGAAGAAGTTTTGATAATTCTGACATTTCCTTTTGTCACTGAGGAAATGAATAACATTCGGGGAACTACTTCTTAGGCTCCATGCACACCAGGAGCAGAAAAAACTTCAACGTTTTTAGCTTAAAAACGTGGCATAAAAGACACAAATTGAAAGCATATTGTACAAAGTTTAGGCGAGTCTATGAGAGTTTAAGAGCATTTAGTTTATAGGCGTTTTTTGCACTACACGCCCCTCTGCAAAAGCCAGGAAATGATGTACAACACTCCTTTTTTTTTACTAAAAAAACATTGAAACTTGACGTTCAGAAGAGATAAGAGGAGTTTAGGAGAGACTGACATTTTTACAGCTCCTAAATTCCCCCAGAAAACGCGATAGAGAAGGTTTTTTTTCCCTGCCTCTGAACGTCCCTGACAGAAAACGCCTGTAGTAGTCATAATGTGCAAAGACACATAGAACACAATAGAAGTGCTTCTAGAGGCAGGAGAAAAAAACGTCAAACGCCTGTAGAATAAAAGTTTTTTTAAGTCCAGTGTGCATGGAACCTTTACTGATGTAGGCACCATTTACATGGGCGTTTTGCCATGCAGCGCATCCCAGCGGCAGGAATCTGTTGATTTAAGAGCAATATAGCTCTCAATCCTATATTCAAGCTGCTCTCAGGAGATTCTAAACACTAGAATGTGTTTACATGCATTGAATATTAAATGTGGCACTTTGATGTCAGGGGCCACACTTGAGTTCAACTATATCACATAAGTTGACTAGCACTGCATTTCATGGTAGGCTTTGCTTCTTTTGGAGGAAGATTACTTGCATGTAATGTTTTGTGTTCTAAATTCCCCATCCAATCCCATATTTCCTTACTATGTTTATATATAGATGTTCTTGTATAATGGAAACATTTTAGATTTTTAAAGCTAAGCTAATTTACTTTGAGAGGAAAATCATTCAGGGTCATGATCTGGAGAGGGCTTATATGTTCTTCCAGAACATAGTGATATGATTTATGTGCTAGTTGAAGGCCTAATGGTCATTTCAGATGAGAGTACACAGCTTTGAATTATACTTGCATATACATGAACATCTGGATGAAATCAGCTAAGTGCCACCCGATGACCAGTGTAGGCACTTGTTTGCTCTTTAGTTTATTCACCTTCGTTCATGTTATCCCTTCACATAGAAATCATGTTGTCCTCGTAACCCCATTGTTTAATGTTCAGGGGGGAGCAGAGGCACAAAGCATAAGGGTTATATGCCACAGGAGGAACTGTTTGATATCCTCTATATTATTATTATTATTATTATTATTATACAGGATTTATATAGCGCCAACAGTTTGCGTAGCGCATTACAACATTTAAATCAGAACCCACACAATCCACTTCCTTTTTTTTTCATTTAATCTGCAATAGCAGTAAAGTTAAGTGTCCGGAGGTGTATGTCACTTTACATATTGTTGTATTTTACACTTTCATAGAAGCCAGATAGTATATCTCTAGCATTGTACTTCCAATGCTACTGCGCTCATACACAAACTGTGATTTCTCTATTTCTCTGCATTTGGATATTTATTTGTATCATTTAGCATTTAAAAGGGCATGTGCTCCTTTTTTTGTACATTTACATTTTTTTATATTTGGTCCGGCATTTTTTTGGTGCAGCAGCCTTTTGGTGTGGTTAAACTAAGTGCAGGTATTATTTTTAGTCATTTTTAAGGGGTTTACAGAAAGCACAGATATTGGAGAATTCATACGTAAAGAATCTATGATGACAGAAGTCTCTAGCAGTCTCATGTAACATGTCCCCAGTCTCTGACAGTCTTCTGCAGCACACCTAAAGTGACTTTTGTCTGTAACAATATTTTTGTATATTTTTTGACATTGTATTTAAGTTATTTTAAACAAAAAAAAAAAAGGCCAAATAGCAAATTTTGATATTTAGAGACATCAACACAAGCATGCACCAAGTGTTAAAATTGCAAAATGAAATTTCCACCCATTTTTTTCTAACATATTGGCTACTAAATACTTGTTACAGTGTAACTAAAAGCAATATTATTATTATTATTATTATTAGTTTTGGATAGAGTGGAGAGGGATTAGAACACCTTTCAGTTTTATTGCTGTCTGTGTTCCCATTAGAGAGATTCACCCTCTCTATTTGTCCTGTTTACTGTCCTCTCCAAAAGTAAAAGAAAATTCCACATTTTTGGTTGATAACAGAACACTAATAGAGGGAAAATCTTCCAATGGGGACAGTAGTTCAGGTGACCCTGATGACACCCTGGGATTTCCTCACTTTGGAGGGATTTCCACTCACTTCCTGTTTCTACTATGGCACAGGAAGTGAAGGGAAATCTACCCAATTGGACACAAAAAAAAGACAGAGGGTATAACCCTCCTTTACTATATCCAAAATGAAAAAAAAAAAATTGCCTTTTTAGTTACACTTTAATTTATAGCTAGGTGATTTGACACAAACAACCCATTCACCCTAATTTGTGCTGCTACATACTCTACTACTGGCATGCATGCTCTGCCTTTTTTTATTTTATTTGGGCTATTGCTGCTCCAGCGCTATTCATAATCAGTGTAAGGGGACCAGCAGAAGCAGAGAACATAAAGCATAAAGGTTCTACAGCATCACTGTGTACTTCTGGGTCCACGTGAAACCTGATTGGCAGATATGGGGCTGTGCAGTGATACCGAAACAAGCAGGTGGCTGCTGGGAATAGGATCCCCTTTGCTCACACATAGGCGATCCCATTCCCAGAACCGGGGGGGGGGGGCACAGTTTTGCATCTTTACCATAGGTGCTGGATGACTTAGTTCCGACACTGATAATAGACAGACTTTATTATATGCAGCTAGACTTGATTCCCTTATTTCTGTTAAGTTAACCATCACTAGTTGGCATAGCATAGCTTTCATTATGGCAACCTCCTTTTTGCACAGCATTGCTTGAATCTTCCTATTCATTGTTTGCGTAAAATACTTTATCCCCCTACTATGTAATGAGGACTCATACACTGAGTAGGAAAAGAGTAAGTGACAGCAGCCCCAGAGCAATTTTAAAACGTGTCCCCTCTTTTTTTTTTTTTTTTTCTTTTTTGATCACTACTGAGCATCTGATAAATACGGTCAAAAACAAGAACATACAGTGTATCCGGAAAGTATTCACATCGCTTCACTATTTCCACATTTTGTCCACATTTTTACAGCCTTATTCCAAAATGGATTAAATTCATTATTTTCCTGAAAATTCTAGAAACATTACCTCATAATGACAACGTGAAATAAGTTTGTTTGAAATATTTTCAAATTTATTAAAAATAAAAAACAAAACAATCCCATGTATATAAGTATTCACAGCCTTTGCTCAATGCTTTGCACTTTTGGCACCAATTACAGCCTCGAGTCTTTTTCAGTATGATGCTACAAGCTTGACACACCTCTTTTGGGTGACAAAGGTCCCACGATTGGGGTGATATTGAGAAATAATGGCATTGCAAATGTGTTGCGCGTTGTGCCATGATTCTGATTTGCGGGCAGAATCGTGGCGATTCTGCCAGCAATTCAGAACGGCCAGATGTGAATGGAGCCTAATGCCCCGTACACACGGTCGGACATTGATCGGACATTCCGACAACAAAATCAATGGATTTTTTCCGACGGATGTTGGCTCAAACTTGTCTTGCATACACACGGTCACACAAAGTTGTCGGAAAATCCGATCATTCTGAACGCGGTGACGTAAAACACGTACGTCTGGACTATAAACGGGGCAGTAGCCAATAGCTTTCATCTCTTTATTTATTCTGAGCATGCGTGGCACTTTGTGCGTCGGATTTGTGTACACACGATCGGAAATTCCGACAATGGATTTTGTTGTCGGAAAATTTTATATCCTGCTCTCAAACTTTGTGGGTCGGAAAATCCGATGGAAAATGTGTGATGGAGCCTACACACGGTCGGAATTTCCGACAACGAGGTCCTATCACACATTTTCCGTCGGAAAATCCGACCGTGTGTACGGGGCATTACAGTTCCATTAGGTGTCTTCAGAGCGCACAACACTAGGGTGACTTTGAGTTTCGCCTTGTATACAATGTACTCCCATTCTGTCTGAGTGAAGTTTGATAAAGGCCACCACACTGGTTAGGATTTCTGCTCTGAGTTTAAGATACACCTTCCCGAAGTTGCAAGTCAAAGTAAGCATTTTGGGGGGCTTAATTTTTTTAAAAAGGGCACTAGTACATCAGCCCACTGCTCCTTGGGTAGCGTCTCACATTCCATGAATCTCTTAAAAATGCATACTTGGAAGATTTATCAGTTTTGTTGCACAGTAAGGTCATGCCAAGCAGGAGCAGTAGACAGAAACAAGACTTAACAAGATTTAAGCTGGATGCACATGGATGTTTTTTTGCCAGTTCGATCACCCTGCACTTACAGTAAAATGATGAAGAGGACTAGCCTATTGTGAACCCAGCACAATGTATAATAAACCTGAATATAATGCCAAACCACACTGAAGTCTACGAGAGCTGAATCTTGTTTTTTTTTTCTTGCCTTTTTTAAGGCCAATTTGTATGCTTTTGCCAAAAAAGGGCATGGGTAGCTGGGCACTTCCATGAGAGACATGTACCAAAGCAAAAATTGAAAAAAAAAGCAGGGAGAGGGTCTTTTATTGCAGCTTGAAACTCAACACTGAAAATACACATATCCTTTAAATAACATGCTTTGGGGATGTCATAAACCTGTGGGAAATTGCGGATGCAGTAGGATTTACTTCTTTAAAAGTGACATTAGGTGATAGCAGTGACATCTCCAAATGATAGATCCCATGCCCACTTCTGTTTGTAAACAAGCCAGCAGGGGTCCTGGGTAACATGATTGACCAGAGAGGGTCATAACCATGTTTGGTTAGTGACATCACCCAGAATCACTAGTAGCCTGTTTACAAGATCTGGTGGGGATCTCTCGCTTGTGGTAGGAATAGCAGCAGGTGAAGATTGTCAGACATGGCCATTGGTCATTCTGGTACAGGTCAACATTGTTACCACCGTTCATCATGGTTGATATGGACCTATATCGCTGATTCAAGTGGGGGGTGGCTATCTGTGAGCCCCCTTTTTCTAACGTGGACTTACATATTCCAATAAGTTCACCTCTGTAGACCCCTACAGCTCTTTAAACAGGATGTGGGAATGAGGCCCTTGTTCCCATCGTGGGGCAAGGTGCCTTGCATAAGGGTGGCCTCCCAAATAAAAAAAGATGCCATGAAAAGTCCTTTAAAAAAAAAAAAAAATCCCATAATGTAAATTCGAAGACAATCGCGTCAACCAGCCATGTATATCCATGTTAACCCCTTCACGCTTAAGGGTAAAACAAATCTTAATGCCTAAGCACAATTTTGCAACTTTGACATATGTTAGTAAAACCGTACATATCATCAAACTACTTTGTGCATCCAGGTGGACTATATCTTGTTTTTTATTTACGACAAATTGGTGGTAAATGGTTCTGGATATCTCCTGATTTTTTATTATCAAAGGAAAACTGGCCCAAAATAATAAAAAAAAAAAAAAATCATTTTTTTAAATTGAGCAGTATATTCCTTGTTACTACCATACCCTACCACCAAAGAACCCAAAATAAATTCTCCTGCTCCTGACGATCACTGTGATACCACATATGTGTATGGTTTTTGTTGTTTGTACCCGTAGTAAAGCCCAGAAGCAAGAGTGTACATTTTTGCTTTTTTTTTTTTTGCTTTTTTTTTTTGTCCTACCTAAAACACACTCACACTAATGTTAACTAAAAAAAAAATGGAAAAAAAAACTGCCCAAAATATAATTACCTTGACCTTTTGACCCTTACTTGACCCAAACATTAACCCTGGCACTAACCTAGATAAAACCTTGATATAGGTTTTTTTTATACATTTTTTAATTTATTAATTTATTTTTACACATGCTGTTTTTTTGTTTTTTTCCTCTCCGCAAAGAAAGATACAATCTTTCCTCTCCATTCACAGAAGGAGAAACATAGGGGCAGGCTTCACAGCGAGTGATAACTGTGGTAGCCAATCATAGGCTACCACAGTGATCAGGTGACCTGGAATCGGGCATTCCAGGTCCCGCTTGTTAGTAGGGGCCTGGGCACAAAGGTAGATACGCATATATGCGACCACACGGAAAAAAGCCCAGTGCAGTGGGGTCACGTATATGTGTTACATCGGCGAAAAGAGGTTAATCACAATGGTGACCCGCCTTCACGATGACCTGCTGATGACAATGCTGCTGCTTTTGGAAATTACAGATCTCCAGGGCTGCTGAAGTGTAAATCTTGCTAGGGATCCTAGGGGACATCACTGACCAAATATGGTTATTAGGTAGTGGTAGTGTTACCACTGCTATATGGCAGACTGTTTGTAAACAAACAGCTGAAGGTTTGGCTGATCTATGTGCAGTTTGTTTGCTCTTTGTCTAACATAGAGGACATACTGAGTTTGTGGAACTCATTGGGGAACTCCTCTTTAACCGATCTTGGACCGCCCACCATACATATACTGCGTCAGGACGGCCTGGCTGCGCGAGACAACTTGCCTGTACTTTGTTTCCTCTTCCTGGGTCTAGGGCGCGCGCGCCAATTGGCAGGTCCAGCGGCCGCGATGGCTGCCAGCTATCCATGATCGTTCGTAGGAGAGGCAGAACGGCGATCTGCTTATGTAAGCAAGGCAGACCACTGTTCTGTCACAGAGGGAGAAAGATCTTGTGTTCCTGATAATCAGCAACACATATGTCTCTCTTCCTCCAGTCAGTCCACCCCCCCACACAGTTAGAAAGCACTCCCTAGGAGCACACGTAACCCTTTGATCACCCCTGACGTTAACCCCTGCCCGGCCAGTGTCATTTATACAGTGACAGTGCATTTTTTTTAGCACTGAACACTGCATTGGTGTCACTTAGTGTCATTTATGTCCACCACATTGTTGCGGTCCTGCTAAAAATCTCTGATCACCGCCATTGCTAGTAAAAATAAATGCCATAAAAATATCCCATAGTTTGTAGATGCGATAACTTTTGCACTAAGTGGGATTTTTTTTTACCAAAAATATGTAGCAGAATACATATTGGCTTGAATTGATTTTTTTACATATTTTTATTGGATGTGTTTAATAGCAGAAAGTAAAAAATATTAGTTTTTGTTTCAAAATTGTTGGTCTTTTTTTTGTTTAAAGCACAAAAAATAAAAACCACAGAGGTGATCAAGTGCCACCAAAAGAAAGCTCTATTTGTGGGGAAAAAAAGGACATCAATTTTGTTTGGGTACAGCGTTGCACGACCGTGTAATTGTCAAAGTAATGCTGTGCCGTGTGACAAAAAATGGCCTGGTAATTAGGGGGTAAAACCTTCTGGGGCTGAAGTGGTTAACCTGAGCTCATGCCCACTAGTAGGTGTGTAATTCTTGCCGAACAGAATAAACATACTTCTCTTGAGGCAACAAACATGCAATGACCCATAGATTGATAGGTTTTCAGAAAAAAAAATGTTTCCTAAACTTCAGATCCCCTATGTATCGATATACCATTATTGTACTTCTTTTGCAGAAATAAAAAAGCTTTCTCTTTTATCTTACACACCCCTTTACCTCCATGTCCAGCTGGCTGTAAAACAAAAACTCCATTATTTCTCCATTACTTCCTGGACAGACCTTGGAATGTGACAGTTTAAAGTAGTTTACCAGCTGATCTCATTAGGACAGACTCTGCATCTGCCCTTCCCCTTCCAGCAGATCACTACCACCCACCTCCTCAGGTACATGTTTTTCCAATGCAGTCAGAGAATACCTTTCTCACAGCCATAGACAGTTGACAGAGTGTGCAGGAGCTGAGCGATCAGATAACAGCCTATGTGGATAGTGCTGTAATATTGAAAACAGGAGAAGTATGTCCTGGGTTCAGTAAAGATCGCCATACACTGTACAATCTCCTTTAGATCTACCATCAACTATGTAGTGCAAGGGCCTGCCTGATTGGGTACAGAGTGGTTGGATAGATGGTGTGTCCTCCTATTATATCATTTTGGTAAATCTAAAGGGGATTGTACAGAGATTGTATAATCAGACTGTATAGTTTATGGCTACCTTTTATTCACCTAACTAGTTGCGCTTTCAGTGCCATTAATTGTTAACGGCACACCTCAGAGTTACACAAGAACAATGTAGCTCCATTCCCATCTGTGTGCTTCCAAATGCATGGCAAACGACACAGAAAATGTACATTTTGCCTTGTGTTTCAGAAACACACTGCAAACACACCAAAGAGCATGGTAAAAAACGTGGCACACTCCGCTCTAAAAAAAAGGTTTGGAGCTTCTTTGGAGGGGTTGTTGCACAAAGGGCTGCCCATTCAAGTGAATGGGCAGCCCTATGCATGACAAGCAAAAATGCCCCCCCCCCCCCCCAAAAAAGAAAAAAACGCTTGCAGGAATGTGAGTTCCCGCTACGCAGAGATGTAAATGGGGCTTGACAGCTGAGTGTCTCCCTCCACTCACTCCTATGTACTTGTATAAAGCTAGCCATGACAACACATGCTTTGGAATGTAGAGCCAAACGTACACTGTGTTGTCATGCCAAAGAGGAAGGTAGGAGCACACTATATTTCTGTCATATCAACAGTGTTTTTTCTGTATTTGCAGCATGTTTAAAAGAGCTGTGCATGTATTCCAGAAATGTACTAAATATGTTTTTGTTTTTTTTAAATGTTATTTTCTGTAACATTTTGCCTTGATGCTTAAAAAAAGAAAGAAAGAAACAGGCTGCTGACCACTGGGTGGCACTCCTCTGTTTTAAACAATATAAACATTTTCAGATGTACATTTACTTAAAAAAAAAAAACTTTAAAAACAAATTACATTCTCTTGCAAGAAACCTAGACCAGCCATATCTCTATGAGCATTGACTTTCCTTTCATTAACTCTTCCTTGGGAATATGTTTTCCAGTGATATCTCTACATTCAAAATTACAGTAAATGTTGCAGCTGTTAAAAAGTTAAACAATGTAATCAAAAATTGTTATGTAAATAATCAAAATACCATTTTTTTGCTTTGAACCATTTGTCAGCTTACAGCATAATAACAAAAAGTTCAAGATATCTTTTCAAACAGTGTACCAAAAAAAAGACTTCTGTCCTTAATTTTGAAGTCCCAGGTGCCAGCCATTGTGATCTGAGGGCTGTATGGGGGTGATAAGTGATTGATAGTGGTGGGGCAAAAGAGAGATTGGTCAGCAGGTAAGTGAAGGATCAGTGTGGAGGGGCTATAAGGATCCATTCACACCACAAAGTGTCTGTTCAGAACAGGCAATTACACTTGCACTAAGGCATTGGTATGCCTCACTGCGTTTTAACATGCACTTTTCTCCTCACTTCCTAGAATGTACAAAGGGTCTACAAAGGGGTCTACAAAGGGTCTACAGCACATCAAAGAATCCAAACTTGTGCTGGTCTGCTGGTTTTCCTGTGCGTTGAGGTGTGTTTTATTGCACTGATATGCATTACCATGCGTTGTGGTACAGTAGGGCTTACTCTACTTTTTTCTGCTGCAAATCAGCACATATCAAAGCAATGTACCCGTCAGTATTGCTCCAAATCATATAGCAGCAGCTCATCTGGTGTGAATGGACCCTTAAAAAACAGGGTCCTGACAAAGAAGCTTTGAAGGTCTGGAGGAGTGTTGAGCCAGATGTGGTGGTGGTGGGGACAATGCACTTAAGAGGCAGCAGTAGGAGAATGATGTGCAGGGAGGTGAGTGCTGGGGTTTGCAGATTGCAGTGGTGATGAGGGACAGCGGCTAACCAGTAGGCATTGTAAACCAAAGTGCTGTGAATGGATCCATTTTTCAGGGCGTTGCAGTGCATGGTGTACAAATGTTCATGCTAATTGGGCACTGGAATTAAAGTTGAAACTTAGTTAAAAAGGTTGCACCAGGGACATAACTTACCTCTGAAGAAGTGCGTTCCTTGTCCTGCTGGCCTCAGCTTACTGTGTAGATCTTCCCTCCACTGATGCTGGATACCCCCCACAATGGTGATCTTCTGATGCTGAGAGGGTTAAGATCAGTGGCTATGATTATGAAGCCTCTACACTGTATCCTTTCTGTCCTCCTCTTTCATTGATTCACAGAACTTGTAGTATTCTTTCACAGAATGCAAAGTGCTCTGTGATTGAAGGAAGCCAATCCTGTCATCCATTTACCTATCCTCCTTTCAAAGAACTCTTTGCATTCTAGGAAACAATTTTACATATTCTATGAATGGGCGAGAAAGATAGAAGGGGAGGACTAATAACACCGATGATTTGAAGCCACTGATCTTAAAGCCATTCAAAGTTTAGTCAAAATTAAAAAAAAAAAAATCAGCACAAGGAAAATTATCTACAATCAATTTGATTTGTCCTTTGTGCTGATGGCTCCTGCTTTAGTTGAAATCATCCAACCTCCGATACACACCCCCCCCCCCCCCCCCCCCCCCCCGCAGCCATAATACTCTGGTGCAGCAGGGGTTAATAGAGCTGAGGGGCCTGTTGTATGCAATCACTATGCCCACCCTTTCAATATCCACCTCCTCCATTCATAGAAGCTATACTAAAGCTTCTATGAATTAAGAACAACTTATGAATGGAAGACAGGTGGATGAATGAAAGGTCTACTTCCTCCATTGATAGGTCATGTCTCATTCTTAGAAGTTGTAGTATGGCTTCTATGAATGAAACTGGTGGGTGGTAAAAGGGTGGACATAGTCGACACTTTGGATTAGTCAAGAGGTTGTCTCTATTAACCTCTGCCACACTGGAAGATTATGGTGGCAGGGGTGGGGGTTGGGGAATCGGAGGATGGATGATTTCAAGAAAAGCAGGAGCCTTTAGCACATAGGAGAAATTACATTGAATGTAAGTAATATTCCTTGTGCTGATATATATATATATATATATATATATATATATATATATATATATATATATATATATATATATATATTTTTTTTTTTTTTTTTTTGGACTAAACTTAGGTCTTCATTCCTGGAATATCACTCTTGTAACAAACCTCCCAACTTTCTGAAATGATGATGAGGGACACCTTCTAGCACACAGTATGTAAGCAAAGGATGTGTCCTTGCCATGCCCCCAGTAACACAGGCCACGATGATTATATGCAGAAGATGATTGGCTTAACCACACAAGTGCTTTTTTCATACAATTTTTTTCCTTTTTATATTGGCTTCTCAAAATTACAAATGCAGTAATATGTAAGCTGGATAAAAAGTTTAGTGCAATAAAACACTTTTGGTAGTAAAATAGTACATTTTCTATAGAGATGTACTTATCGGGCCAAAAAGAGGGACAAGTGAGGCTGCACGAGGGATTTGGTGTTAGAAGGAACATCCCTCCAAATCAGGGACAGTTGCTAGCTGTGTCTGCAGGGGGTATCTGACAACATTGGAGGGAGGATTTCTATAGTAAGCAGATACCAGCAGAACATGGAACACACTTCATTAGAGGTAAGTTCTGTCCCTCGTGCTGTATCCACAACAACATTTTCAACTAGTGTACTTTGTTACATGAGACAATAAATTACAGCCCTCCAGAACGTTAAAAAAATATAGCATTTATTAATACAAATGTAGTGCTAACCCTTGAAGGGGCCGCTGGAAATATATTGGGTCCCAATTACCTGTCCAGAGGCTGACCATCCTGTTTCCAGTCTTATTAGCATACCGACAAACTCAGGCTCCAGTCTTATGCCCCGTACACACGGTCGGATTATCCGATGGAAAATGTCCGATCGGAGCGTGTTGTCGGAAATTCCGACCGTGTGTGGGCTCCATCGGACATTTTCCATCAGATTTTCCGACACACAAAGTTGGAGAGCAGGAGATAAAATTTTCCGACAACAAAATCCTTTGTCGGAAATTCCGATCGTGTGTACAGAAATCCGACGGACAAAGTGCCACGCATGCTCAGAATAAATAAAGAGATGAAAGCTATTGGCCACTGCCCCGTTTATAGTCCCGACGTACGTGTTTTACGTCACCGCGTTCAGAACGATCGGATTTTCCGACAACTTTGTGTGACCGTGTGTATGCAAGACAAGTTTGAGCCAACATCCGTCGGAAAAAATCCATGGATTTTGTTGTCGGAATGTCCGAACAAAGTCCGACCGTGTGTACGCCCTATAAGGGTCTTTTTTAAGATTAGCAGGCTCATAAATAGTGAGCAAGTACATCTATGACCCTATAAGAGCAGTCATAGTCCTTGAGTAAATTCTGGTGTCTCACCCTCAAAAAGTACTTCCACACCTGGAACTTGCATAGTTACATAGTAGGTGAGGTTGAAAAAAGACAAAAAAGTCCATCAAGTCCAACCTATGTGTGTGATTATATGTCAGTATTATATTGTATATCCCTGTATGTTGCGGTTTTTCAGGTGCTTATCTAATAGTTTTTTTAAACTATCGATGCTCCCCGCTGAGACCACCACCTGTGAAAGGGAATTCCACATCCTTGCCATTCTTCTAGAAGCAGACGATAATGAGGGAGCGTGATGTGTGCCCAAGCCCTTGTCTCTGTGTCTATGGTAGTGTTTCTCAACTCCAGTCCTCAAGGTGCCCCAACAGGTCATGTTTTCAGGCTTTCCATTACCTTATTTTGCACAGGTGATTTTATCAGCTTCACTGCCTTAGTAATTACCACAGACGTTTCATCTGAGGAAAATCCTGAAAACATGACCTGTTGGTGCGCCTTGAGGACTGGAGTTGAGAAACGCTGCTCTATGGACTCAGCGGCTTCTTACGGGGGCACTCGCCAAAGTAGTGGAGCCAGGAGTGCCAACAGGGTACCCCAGAATAGGAGGAACAAAGCTGCTCTATGAAAAAACATTGCACATAGCAGGTGAATATACCATGTTTTTTATTTAAAAAAGAAAAAAAAGTTTAGAATCGCTTTAGGCCCCAGGCAATAACAACAATTGTTGTTGGAAGATATAGATGACATTTGTGTTTGCTGCATGAGCATTGATTGCTCACTTATGTGAACACAAAGTTTCTTTTATGTATAATACAAAACTATGAAAATGTTGCCATCATGCTAATTTGTGTCTTCGCCAGCCTGACCTGATCTTATCTTTTTGTCATACTAACAATGTATGCAAACCAGGTTTTATCTTTGCGTGCCCTGCAATGTCCTGTCGAAGGGGTAGTAAAATGCAAATACTGTATTTTAATTTGAACATTTCTGTTTTGCTGCACTACTTGAAGGTCCCACTTATGTGATATCATTTTAATCAGCAGACTTTGACAATTATATTTTTGGGTTAATTTATATTGGATTAAAGTTGTGTTGGGAAAATACAGGAAAAGCAATTTCTTTTTCTGATGTTTCACTTTTTCTACCAACTAAAATCTAGGGGAAAAATCCTATGTATCTAAATCTGCATTTAAAGCAATATAAGCACCTGAATTTCATGTAGTATCAGTCACTTGCACAGTGGCGGCTGAAGTTTTAGGATGGGGAGTGCCAGACCCCCCCTTCCTTTTTGACCTCTCCCACTTCTCATATGCCCAACCCCTTATAGAATCCACCCACTCCGTCCCCTGTATTCCACTTGCTTCCACCCAGTGTCAGGAGTATACAGCTCAGCATCACAGGACAGAGTATATAGCTCAGCCTCACAGATCAGGGTATATAGCATTACAGATCAGGGTATACAGCTCAACCTCACAGATCAGGGTATATAGCATTACAGATCAGGGTATATAGCATCACAGATCAGGGTATATAGCATCACAGGTCAGGGTATATAGCATTACAGATCAGGGAATACAGTTTAGCCTCACAGATGGACACTGACAGCACCCCCTGCCACGCACGTGTGGCTCGCGGCACTGACAGCACCCCTCCCCCCCCCGGGAGGTCCGGCACTTACCACCAGGCTGTGGTGTCCTCTGAGTCCTCCTGACTGTGTCTCCTCCGGAGCAGCAGCAGCGTGGGGGGGGTCCTTCCTTGAGTCCAGTGCGTCTCCTTTTCTTAAATCCAATAGGATCGCCTAGCGCTTTGGACAATCAAAAAACAGGTATGATGACCTGCCTCCTGACTGCACCCTCTGCGCCCTGAGCCCACCCTATTTTGAAGCCTATTAGAGCCTCAGGCTCTAATTAGGTGCTTAAAAAAAACCACCCCACCCCTGCCATATGAATTTATGCGCCTGAAAGGGGCCAGGCGCATGAATAGGGGGGTGGCAGCAGGGATGGGGGGCAGCACCTGTGCACCCGCAATGCACGGGCTGCCACTGCGCTTGCATACCTGTACAGCAGGGCTGACATGTGAGAGGAAGAAGCAATACAAGGAGCTGAACAGTTCATGTGTTGTCAAGAATCACATTGATGAGAAAAAGAGAGCAGAGTGACAGAGATGAGCTCATCACTGCCTGGGGCAGGTCCAGGACTAATCGGGCTCAGAGGAAGTGAGTTGATTGTTGCTGGCCAAAAGACTGAGGACATCTAGTAGCAAAAAAAAGTACTGTGGGAGAGAGTTCTGTATTGGAAGTGAAAATTGCTATTACTTCATTTATTTTATCTTTAATGGTTTGTTCATGTTGTTTTTTTTTTTTTTTTTATATCTGCCTTTTAGTTGAGCTTTAAAATGATGGAATTTTGGTTTATTCAAGGAAATTTCTGTTCAGACCGAGTTTTCTCTGCTTGTGTTAAGCTACACATGTGGCTTCATGTAGGGATCTGTTGTGACTTGTGCCAAGGCTGGGGATTAGTAGTGTGTAATTTGGTGGAAGAAACCTTATTCAGAGCAGATGATACATGTTACGGTTCTGGGAAGCAGAGGAAGATAAGTTTGAAAGGGGGGGCACAAGGGAAGCCGCACAGTGCAAAGAGGCAGTCGTTTATTTTTGCAGAGATCATTAATATAGTAAACTGATTTGTGGGTAGATGTTTGATTAAGCAGAAATGTAAAAATGTGTATGGTTCAACAATAACTGTAAGTGTAGCTTATAAACACAAGATCAAGCTGTGTCTAGCAACACAGATTGAATTTGTTTGCTGTAAGTGAAAAGTTTACCAAAAAATATACTGCTGGACTAGAGATGTTAGTACAAAGATTAGCGATATCTAGTGGCAGAGAGGAGCTACTACAGGTGACTGAACCTATTAGTTGAGTTTTGCAGCAAAAGCTAGGCTACTTAAAGAGGAAGTAAACTTCCATCTTTAAATTTTACCTATAGGTAAGCCTATAATAAAGCTTACCTATAGGTAGTGTAAATATCTCCTAAACATGCATCGTTTAGGGGATACTTACTGTACATGCAGCCAGTGACATCAATGGCGCATGCGCCCTGAAGGAACGGCCACCCGTGCCATTCCTTCAGAGCCCTGTGCCCTGACCGGCGGCTCCCGCGCGGGGAGTGGGAGTGACGTCATCGCAGCTCCGGCCAGTCCACAAACCCGGAAGCAAGACGGGTGAAGATAGAAGCTGTCTCCAGCGATCCCATCGCCGGAAGGCTTTGTTTTCAGGTAAGTTTCGCATAATGTGCTAGTATGTAATGCATACTAACACATTATGCCTTTGCCTTGCAGGTAAATAAAAAATAAATGCAGCGGTTTACAACTGCTTTAAAGCAGATCTTCACTGTCCAAAGCAACTTCACTTTCCGAACTTCCCCCATCCCCCCGTAAAACTAAGACGCATTTTTTTTCCTTTTTGGTTAAATGATTTACCTTGGCCAAATTTCTCCCCCCACAACTAGGCAACAATGAATTACCCCTGCTCTTGCAGCATGCTGGAATACTACATCAAATACCCTAGGAGGCTGCAAGTGCAGGGGCCCACAGCAGCCAGTAGGTGAACCTGGAGCACAATGCAGAGGCAGCCAGCTCCCAATAACTGAGGACCAAGATGGTGGTGCAGGACCAGGGCTGTGGCAGTAGATCAGCAGATTGTAGCAGCACAAAGTTGCCTTCCCTAGGGAGGTAGGTATGTGAATTGAGGACAGTCTAGCACAGCAGGTAAGAATGGTTAAAAAAAAAAAAAAAGTGGGGAGGGAATGAAGTTCATCTTTTAAATTGTAAGCTGTAACGAGCAGGGCCCTCTAAAGCCTCCTGTATTGAATTGTATTGTAATTGCACTGTCTGCCCTAACGTTGTAAAGCGCTGCGCAAACTGTTGATGCTATATAAATCCGGCCAAGGATGTGTATGTTTGGTTGTGTTTACCATATTAACTTTCTGATGGTTGGAATGCACCACTAATTACTTCCGGCCGGTTTGGAGCCATATCTGTTCATTGAGGCAACTTCCTGTTAGTTGAAACATAATATACTTTCACCGTCAGTTTATTGTCCTGTCTATATAATGCACTCCTTTGTTCGTCTGGCCACGCCCCTGACAAAGTCAATCTTTGACGAAATGCTTAGGGAGGAGCTTGTGACCAGACGTGGAGCAAGTGCATGTTGGGACAGGGCGGCCATCTTGTTGGCGGTTTATGCTGTGGATAATACCTAGCAAACAAATGTGTTTTAACAGCAATCATGCATTTAAAGTTTACTGCACCATGAGGTATTATTCCTTTGCATATATAGAAAAAAGAAACCCAAGTATTCCTACCAGGATTCAAAAGATGGCTACTTCTGCAACAGAAAATCTAAATCAAGTTGGTTCTATTAAAATTACAAAATGTATTCAATACACTAATGCCAATAGAGGCAAAGCCTCCCAAAATCAAAATATTATTCCTTTGCATCCTATGGATCACCCATATGTGAGGAGTTGATGTTATGAGCTTAGAGCAGTGGTCCTCAACTCCTGTCCTCAGGACCCACTAACAGGCCAGATTGTAAGTATTACCTTGGGGAGATGCAGACTAGAATACTGCAATCACTGAGCAGCAAATTATATCACCTGTGATGTATTTTAGTTATCTTGCAAACCTGGCCTGTTAGTGGGCCCTGAGGACAGGAGTTGAGAACCACTGGCTTAGAGGATGGATTGTGGAGATTTTATCATCCCTGCTTAATCCCCTTGGTGTATTGATCGTTGAGTGTGGATGTCAAGGCACATTATATAATCCAAGGTTCATCTGACTCCTGTAATAAGGATCTACAGAGGAGGGTAAGAGGCAGTGTGTTTGGGTGTCGGTGGTGGCTTTCTTCCCTCTCTACACGATCAAGAGTTTTACCCCATGGTGTGTGGTTCATATTGATTCCATTGAGGAATTTTTATATTTTAAGGACATTATTTTCGAGCGCTGCACCTTTTTTTTTGCAATATAAATCCTGTATAATAATACGTTTTAGTGAAATTGCTTTACGTCATCAGAGATGATTGTGCAAAGGCTGGAGAAGAGAATCGATGCAAACCAGGAAGTCTGTTTTTTAAGAATTGGGGCCAGTGGGTTGGTGGTTTATAAAGAGCCACAACCCTGAGTTAAAAATGATGGGCACAGCTGGGATTGTTGTCAGGTCTACGTGTTCATGTTAGTCCCCTTTCACACTGGGGCGTTTTTCAGGTGCTTTTGGGCTAAAAATAGTGCCTGTAAAACGCCTGAAAAATGCCTCCCCTGCAGCCCCAGTGTGAGAGCCTGAGTGCTTTCACATTGGGCCGGTGCACTTGCAGGACATTAGAAAAAATCCTGCAAGCAGCATCTTTGGAGCGATGGAGGAGCGGTGTATACATTGCTCCTCCACCGCCCCTGCCCTTTGAAATGAATGGGCACCGCTGCCAAATCGCCTGCAAAACGCTTTGGCAGCGGCGCTTTTTGGGCGCTATAAACCCTTTCCTTGGCCACTAGCGGGGGTTAAAAGCGCCCCACTAGGGGCCAAATAGTGCCGCTAAAACAACAGTGAAGCACCATTAAAACTAGTGGCGCTTCACCGCTAACGCCCGGCGCGGCTCAGTGTGAAAGGGCTCTTAAAATGGTATTAAAACCCCAAATTAAAAATTGTATATATTGCAGCTTACCAATCATTAGATGTGGTGGCTGCATTGGGTTTCTTTTTTCCTTCTGTGTTCCCTTGTGAGCTGGCCACTAACACACCTCCTGTATTATATGGACACCGTTTTGAATGAAGGAGCACAGGGTGCAGATTTGGACAGCAACATTGTCGGTCTGGTGGGAGGGGAGTGTTAGATCTACTAGCAGATTTAAATACAGTAACAAAATGAATCTGAACTGTAGCTAACAATTTATATTCAGCTAGAGCAAATATTTTTTTCTTTTTGGGATAAAGGTTTTACATAAATAAAAGCTGATCATTTTAAGTGCCCCATCAGTGTTAATTTGTTTCATCTCTAACTGCAAGAGAGCTTTTCTGTTGAAAACAACACTTACCGTCTGGATCGCCAGATGAAAATAGAAGAAATAAAGCCTAAAAAAGAAACATAATACAGCCATCACATCTAAGGATTGCTAAGCTGCAATATAATAAATGTTTGATTTTGTGGTTGTTACTGCTTTAAATGCAGGCTTCCTTAGGCCCCCTTTCACAGGGACAGTCTGAGCAGGTCCAACTGTCAGTTTCTCAGGCAGACTTCATTGTAAGCCCCATGTCAGTCTATGAGCAACTGGATATAAATGCAATCATATCTATTTACATCTGATTACCTCAGAGTCTATCAAGGTCTGAAAAAAAAGTGAAAAAGGTCTGGGTCCTTTTCCGTTGTTTCAGATCTAAACATAACAGATATGAGGTAATCAGATGTAAAGGAACAGAAGTCTGACTGGAAATCTCTGGTATTTAATTGCAGCAAATAAAACTGAATGGACATGGATGTCACAAAAGTAATATTTTTTACGTTCTGTTCTGATTCACAGAGACTCTGTTCCCAGAGTACAGCAACAGACGTGAATGTTAGGGTCAGTGAGGGTAAACATGTAGGTTATCTTTACACTTGATCTTAGCCAAAAGGCCAAGAAGCAATACACGTGGGTTATCTTTACAGAAGACTGAAAAGGCAATCCATAGATAACAGGAGAAATGGATGTTAAAAAAAAAAACTATTTGATAATTATACGCCCACATTTTTTTAATAAATATCAGTTCAATAGATTCTTAGTGGTTGTCAGCACAAGAGGAAGGGATCATCCACATATCAATATTAAGTTGCTTTGATCTATACAGATAAATGCTGGCTCAATGGAAGGCACATAGAAAACAATGTCATGGCAAGGGGCAGAATATTAACAATATTAATGACATGACTGTTAGGAGGCACTGTGAAGGAATAGAGAATGGATTTCAGATAAGCCAAAGGCTTTGCCTGGAGTTCAGCTTTATAAGAGAACTTTGTGGTGTTTTTTTTGTTGTTGTTTTTTTTGATTCTCTAAGACTGAGAACTGAGAGATCAAAGACCACTGATCGCTCAGTTCTCAGTGTTCCCTGAGCAAAGAGGCTCTCTGCTATGCTCCCTGTAAGCTCACTGGAGCACTGGGCTGTGGAGAGGGTGGGAGAGGCTGGCTCAGGCTCTCAGAGGCTGAGTCAGGTGCCAATCCAGGCATCTGGATGGATCCCAACCATATGGTCTCGATCTTTTCTCAGCCTGGACCAGCTCTGTGATGTCAGCTGACAGTAGTCATCAGCCCTCTGTCGGCTGAAAACGGGTCACAGGAGTGCGGAATGAACTGCACTCCTGTGATCCACGGGTGAAATACAGCCAAATGAGCTGCCATTTCCCAGCCATTATCGGCTCTCTTTCCTCTCCCCTGCAGCCACTGCCGATAGTCACAGGGGAATCAAATCAATTGACCGGAGCAGGCTGAAAAAAAGGTATACACATTTTTTCTTTTAGCACAGGCTAGTCGGCGTAGGAAGGAGAGGACAGTTCTTTGAATAAAAAAAGGTGTTTTCATATGTTAATTAATCCAAGACTCTGAGTACAGTACAGGGACAGTGTCATGGTTATGCAATAGAGTTTTCTCTGTCAGCTTACCTGTCTCCATGTGTTCATCTCTAAAGACCAGCTGCCTCTCACCTGACTGCTTTTATAACCTCTCCTCTAAGCATGGCCCCACCCCAGGCCCTATCAGGGAACCCTATATTAACCTGTGCACTGCAAGCCAGCAGTGCTGATCAACTATTGTGTGTTAGCCTCCGTGTGTACTTGCTGTGTTTCCTACGTCTGATTCCTGGTACCGACTTTGGCCTGTTCTCGACTCTCCCTGTCTGCTTGTTACCCTGACCTTTGGCATGTTATGTTTATCCTTGTCTGCTAGTCGCCCTGACCTTTGGCTTACCCCTTACTTCCCTGTCGTTCCAGCCTGCTGCCTCCTTCCTCTTCTCCTGTAGTCTACGGTGAGCGTGAGCTGTGAGACCCTGGGGGCCGCGACCTGGAGCCAGACTGCAGCGCAGTCCATCCTCACCAATAGAGGCTCTGGTGAACACCCACTGGCTCTTAGACTCCGCGCCCTGGGGAATCTATGCTCTAGCTCCCACTGGGATCCATGTTAGTTATCCTGTAGACCTGCTTCCTGAACCTTCCAGGGTTCAATCCGCAGCAGTCAGTCCTGGGGTCCACTACCTTAGCGGTGCACTTCCGACTCCTACAGAGTGCATCTGTCACCTGGTCCCAGGTGACCTGACAGCCAGCTAATAATGACTCCAATTACCATTAATGACTATATACATTTCCTCACATACATACTCTACATACATACATTTGATAATATTTGGTGCATAACCAGTAATCTTACAAATCTGTCAATGTTTGTGATGCTGATAGGCATAAGGTTGCATGCTGCACAATTATTGGTAGGGGAAGAAGCAGCACTTGAAAAATGTCAAGAGGAGTTCCCATTGGGTAAAATATAACAAAATAAATGCAAGGGAGGGTGCAGGAGGGTTAACCTCGCCATATGCCCATAGATTTATTTTATTCAGCCTGTGGGACATGATGGTGTGAATAGGCTAAAGAGATAATGCATCTTAAAATGGACTGTTGAAATGATATGTAACAGAATAGGAGAGGCATAAACAAACCATGAAATAGCAAACAGGGAAAAAAAATCACTGTGGCAGAGGTATAAAAGAGCAGTGAATGCAGCGTCCAAGCTTTCACAGGTGTGTTCATTTGAGAACTCTTGGCATACACTGGGGCTGTAAGCCGTCCATGCAGTGGAGTTTGAAAACCCCCCTTTTCATGTTTCCTTATGACTTACTCATGTGAAATGCTTAAAGTTTTCCCTGATTTATCTTTTTTTGAAAAGTCATTCTCTACCTGGAAATGCCTATAAAGTCAAAACCCCAAATGTAGTTCTAGAAACTTCTTTCAGAACCACTGTGAGAGTAAGATCATTACCTGAAGGTCTAAATATATTCTACAAATATGGCTTTCATTTTCTGCACACTTTTTTACCGAGCAAGTTCCAAAGGTCTCTCCACGTACACAGAGGGGAAAGGGCACAGTTGATTACAAAACTGAGATAATTTAAATCAAGTTGTGCAAGGTCTTTAATTAAAATATGCAGCAAATACAGAAGTTAGTTGCAGAAATATTGAAGACCAGCATTAAGTGATACATAAGCTCATTCATGACACCCTGTAAACTGTTTGGTATTGACCCACCTGCTGCATTGTGAGCAACACAGGCTGTAAAGGGTGTTTGCAGCAATTTGCCCCATCTTCTTCCAACAGGTTCCGTGCTGTGACTTGAGAAAATCTCTTCCAGTCTATTGAATTGATCTCCAAACTGCGGCCAGATAGCAAGCAATTGTGCTGCAAATTTGAAAATGACTTGCTAAGCTATTGCTAGACTTGCCAGGCTTCACAAGTTTGTTGCACAATTGCAGCAATTCCGCATTGCATGACTCCAGATCAACTTTCTTTGCAAACATTCTGCAAGGCTGCTGCAAGTTTTGGTTCAGTTATGTTGTGCAATAGTCATCCCACCACAGGGGTCACTGTGGCTGAATTTTCATGCTGTAGACTTGCAGAGCTCTTGCTGTAGACTCACCACTGCAACTTTGCCCTTGCTAGAGACTTTCCATGCAATTTTGCTACAAATTGGAACAGTGTAAACTAGAAATTGTGCTTCAAGTTTCCTGCAAATGTACAACATGCCAGGGAAAATGTGCAGCAAGTTAACAGATTTACAATTCAACACTGCCTAAAAATTTGTGGCAAGTTATTCTTGCTATCTGGGCAGGTGCAGCCCTTTTTCTGGCCCTTGGGGCACTATTCCTCCCATTGACATTAACAATGGAGCACCATTCCTCCCGCTGACACCAACGATAGGAGACTATTCTACCCACTGACACCAATGATAAGAACCTAATCTGCTCACTGACAACAAATAATGGGGCACTATTCCTCCCACTCCTGGCACTTTTTGTTTATAAGTTTAATCAGTATTTTTTGCTAGACAATTACTTGTAACTCCCTAAACATGATACATTTTTTTATTAGAGACCCTAGGGAATAAAATGGTGATTGTTGCAATTTTTTATGTCACACGGTATTTGCGCAGCGGTTTTGCTAGCGCAGTTTTTTTGGGAAAAAATACCCTTTAATGAATTAGAAAAAAACAAAACACAATATACTGTATACCCCAATTTTTTTGTCAAATGTGAAAGATGAGGTTACACTGAGTAAATAGATACCTAACGTGTCACGCTTTAAAATTACGCACGCTCGTGGAATGGCGCCAAACTACAGTACCTAAAAATCTCCATATTTTTATTTTTTTTAATCATTGTTATTCCCATTACAAGGAATGTAAACATCCCTTGTAATAGAATTAAGTATGACAGGTTCTCTTTATGGAGAGATCTGGGGTAAAAAAAAAAAATCTCTCCTTTACCTTTTTTAAAAGCAAAAGATCAAAAAAAATGTTTCCACCCTGGACCGAAAGTGACGTCATGATGTCGGTCCATTCCTCCAAGGCCATAGAGGTGATCAAAGATGATCTACTCTTTGATCGCCTCTGGACCAGCCAGCCGCACCGTCGGAATGTTTCTCAGGCAAGACGGTGGAAATAGTAAGCCCAAAAAACTCCGGCGAGCAGCAGGAGGGGACATCTAAAAGCGCTCCAGCGGCTCATGAGCCACTCTGAGCGCTTTCATGAGAAAGCCACCCGCCAGCTTTAAAAAAAATACCGGGGTTATGGCTGATATCTTTAGCCATAACCCCGGTAAACCACTTCAAAGCCGCAACTTGTATATATACGTATTGCAGTCTTGAAGTATTAATTATTATTATACAAGGTTTATATAGCGCTGACAGTTTACGCAGCGCTTTACAACATTAGGGCAGACAGCACAATTACAATACAATTTGATACAGGGAGGGAACAGCGAGCCCTGCTCGTTAGAGCTTACAATCTAGGAGGGAGTTAAAGTCTGAAGGATTTTCTTTAGAAAGTTTGGAGACCCCTGGTCTAGTGAAAGGAGACAGATTGCCGGGTGATGGGGAGATGTATTTCTGCAGAGGCAGTCTGAGAAGTGATAGTTGGAAAGGTGAAATAACTAGAAGTAATACCCCTCACTGGGGAATATGTTCCAACAAGAGTACTGTATTTTTCGCACCATAAGACGCACTTTTTTGCCCCCAAAAAATGGGAGAAAATGTCCCTGCGCCTTATGGAGCGAATACTGACCAGGCACCGCTCCCCCCCCATCATTGCTGCCGTGTCAGAATACCAGCGCCCGGCTTCTCTATGGAGGAGAGAGGACAGGATGTGAGGCGCATCCTGGCAGGGGCATACCAAGGCGGGGAGGGGGGAGGCGGTCCGCCCCGGGTGCCAAAACATGGGGGGTGTCAGTGGCGTCCCTATGGGGGTATAATATTTAATATTTTAGTACACCATTTGGTTCATACTATTATTTTACTTGTTTTCCTCCTCTAAAACCTAGGTTTGTCTTATGGTCAGGTGCGTCTAATGGAGCAAAAAATACAGTAATTGAGGAGTGGAAAAAGGAAATCATTAATTTATTATCACAAAAGCTATATTGTAGTATTTTCACCAACTAGAACCTCTGGAGAGGATTGGGGTTAATGCCCACCGGGCTGAAAATTTAAATAAAGGTATTCTCCAAGGGTCCTTCTACGATTGAAGGACCCCACCTTACAAGCCTATACAAAGAAGGAGCAACTTCTTTTTTTCCTGATTTACATTTTCTCAGGCACAACATGCTCAGGAGGCGGTGTGGCTAGATTATGAGGTATTTGCTTAGAACAAGGGTTATGGTTGATGTATGATTGTAAAGCTGGCCATGCACTAGACAAATTTTGTTGGAAAACCTAGTTTTAGGACCTTTCATTTGATTTTTAAATCAATAGTAGGATACAATTGAGATTCATTTACCACTGCACGATGAGAACATTCAAAAGGTGCCAGAAGGAAATTTTTTTTTTTCCAAACAAATTTCTAATGCCGCGTACACACGAGTGGACTTTACGGCAGACTTTGCCACGCTGACTTTTCGACTGACTTTACGACGGACTTTCTGAATGAACGGACTTGCCTACACACAATCCACCAAAGTCCATCGAATTTGTACATGATGACGTACGACCGGACTAAAACAAAGAAGTTCATAGCCAGTAGCCAATGGCTGCCCTAGCGTGGCTTTTTGTCCGTCGAACTAGCATACAGACGAGCGGATTTTTCGACCGGACTCGATTTCGACGGATTGCTTTAAAACATGCTTCAAATCTAAGTCCGTCCAACTTTTGAGAAAACAAAGTCCGCTGGAGCCCACACACGATCGAATTGTCCGACGAAATCCAGTACGCCAGACCAAGTCTGCCGTAAAGTCCGCTCGTGTGTACGCGGCATAACTATGAATGTGGTTTTCGTTTTGGGAAATTACATTTGTCCCAAAATTCAAACAAAAATTTGAGAAACTTTTGAACAACCTTTAAAAGTAGTGTATGGCCAGCTGTGGACTCAGAAAAAAAGTTTAATGTATCATGCTTTAGGAAATAATGGCTTGCCTTTGAGAATAGTTCCCATTGTCTTGTATAGAATAATATAGAATAATAAAGTCATGCATGGCAAAAGCAACAATAAATGCCAGTGAACACATACAGCCCAACTCAAAATCCAAAAGCTGTATTCTGGAATCCTACTTTCTAAACTTTTTTAGCATGGTGCAACCATCGATCGATCAACTTGGGTACATTCAGCATTCCCATACATGGTTCTAATTCAAACCATCTATGGCCAGCTTAACAGGCCAAGTGCAGGGGTTAGTGAAGACTTATTGTTACTAATATGATCTGCAAAAGGTGCTGGAACACACATCAGCCCTGGAGGGTTGCATTCATTTAGAGGACATGGTACACTCACTTTATACTGACAACAGATGGGCCATAAGAACCCTATGGGTGATGTCACCGCTGCCAGAAATTGTCAGCCATTGTCAGAGTGCTCTCTCTCTCCTTTCCCCTGCAGCTGGCACTGGCTGACACAGAGGATTACGAGAGTGGGCTGAAAATAGGCAAGGATATAACTCCTTTTTTTTTATTATTTTTTTTTCACAGGTTAATTAGCATGGGTGTTAGGACAGGGGGGGAAGCAATTTTAGGATTAGTTTTGCTTTATCCTTGAATTCTACTTTACAGACTCAGTCAATGCAAATGTATTGCTAAATGTCCCTTAATGTTTACATACTGGAACTATTCTATGGCAGAAGAGTTGATGGGCAGGTTTTCAAAGATTTGTCTTACAAAAAGATGGCACAGAGGCAAGTGTGTGTGGCTAGCATGTGACACCCCCCATAGAACTGTACTAATTGATGGGATGCGCTGCACGTGTGTTCTTAATGTTTGTGGGCCACCTCCCAATGAGATCATGCATTACAGTTTAAGAAGAATCACTGTGAGCAGATTGATTAAATAACCTTTAACAAATGTTAAGATTGTGGATTTATATGCACTGTATTGCTTGCAATTTGTATAAATACGTGACTCAATGTTTCAAAATTCACATATCTCTATAGACCTCAGTCAACTGGGAGGGCGACAAGCTGGTGTGTGTACAGAAAGGAGAGAAGGAAGGCCGAGGATGGACACAGTGGGTGGAAGGAGACGAATTACACTTGGTATGAAACCTTTCCCTTTTGGATTTTTATTTCAAAATATTTTATTGAGTTTTCGTGAGATCAATAACAAATATACAAAACCTTAGCATTAAATGCAGGCGTACATAGGAGAAAAAATGAAACCCCTTAGGGGCTACATGTATACCTTATGATAGTAGATACAACTAAAAAAAAGAGTTGCGGCCTTGCATGAAAACCTACAAATGACAAAGTTAGTTCGCATGGATCCAAAGACCCAGAGACAAGGATTAGTTTGGTGAGGTGGAAGTAGGAGAGACCGTCTGCACCCCAACTGGGAACACACTGTGCCTGAGCGGAATACTCCCACTTGCCCCTGACACCCCCTTAGTTATTGCTAAATGTCTCTGGGCATCAAGACAGGGAGTAATGACCTACTATCTATGCTGTCCTTGGGAGCTGGGCTCCCTGAGGTCTCTGCAATGGTCTGAATTAAGGCTGGAAAGTATCAACTTGATAGATCAACCTGCTAAGAAACAAGAGAAAGGAGATAAAGAGAAGAGAGAGAGGTGAGATTGGGGTGATAGAGAGAGAGGAGAAGGTAGACAGAAGCCAAACCCCGGGAGGGGACCCCCCAAATCCAGATACTGCTTGATGCTTCAGGGTATAACCCCTGGGATCAAGGAGATGCCCAAGAAATTAGCCCATGGTTCCCAGATAGCTTCAAATTTCTCTGTGGTATTATTCAGGGTACTGGCCACCTTCTCTTGGGCCATGATCCATGAAATTTTACGGGAAGCCGCTTTGAAGGACACCTTGGGTTGTTTCCATGCCTTGGCTATAGATAACTTAGCCCCCAGCAAAATGAAGTGAATCAATCTACGGGACAATTTTGGAGTTTTGGGTAAATGGTCGTTTAAGAGCGCTATGGCGGGGGTTCTTGGGACCTGTACTCCGGTGACTTTTTTAATCATATGGAAAATCCTATGCCAGAAAGGCCTCACCCGTGGACATTCCCAAAAGATATGGGCCAATGAGCCCCTAAGAAGACAGCCCCTAAAGCACCTGGAGTCCGTGGAGGGGAACATTCTGGCCAGTCTCTCCGGTGGAAGGTACCATCTTGTGATGACCTTTACGCTGGATTCCACCAGTGAGATGTTCAGGATGCTCTTGTACGCCCTATTATAAGTGATCCTCCACTTCTCCAGGTCCCACTCCAGGGCTAAGTCAGACTCCCAAGCTACCATGTATGGCGTCTTGGCTGTTTGATTAGAGAGTGACTGGTAAATGATGGAGATTCCACCCCTCTGCTCCGTAGACCGACCGCACCATACTTTGTAAGGGGTGAATGAGTGGTTTGATGGATTATCTTTACCTCTATGTGTGAGGAAGTGTCTGATCTGCTGAAAGCGAAAGTTCTCAGAGTCAGGCATCTCCAACTGACTCACACAGAAGGCTCTGGTTATAGGCCCCATTGATGTGAAGTAGTGTCCAATCCGGTACATCCCCTTGTTCAGCCACCAACGGAATGCTTTAATGTCGGTTCCTGGGGGAAAGTCAGGGTTATTGAAGATATGAGCCAGTGGTTGTTTGCAGGATGTTATGTTTGGAAGGTTTCTTAGAGAATCCCATAACTGAAAGGATTGCGAGAGGATTGGGGATAGTATGGGGGGACGTTTCTTAGGGGGAACCCACAAAAGAAAATCGATAGTAAAAGAGGGGACTGCCTGTCTCTCAATCAGTATCCAGTCCGGTCTCTCCGCCTTCGCGTATACCGTCGAAATCTGAGCTAATCTGGCCGATTGGAAGTACCACAATAGATGCGGAAGGCCCAATCCCCCTTGCGTTCTATTTAAGTATAATGTGCTCTGTTGTAGTCTGTACCCTTTCCCCCCCAAATGAATTTTACTATTTTCCGTTGGAATGATTTCAAGTGTTCCCTATTGATGTTAATTGGAATGGCTCTAAATAGGTAGAGAATTCTGGGGAGCAAGTTCATCTTGACAGCATGAATCCTCCCTAACCAAGATAACCCCCCCCTGGCCCATTTGGATAAGTCTGTCTCTAGTTTGCGGTAAGTGTGAGGGAAGTTGGATGCATAAAGGAGTTTTCGCTGTGAGCCTTATCCCTAAGTAATCAATATAAGAGTCACTCCATTTGAAATCAAAGGAACTCTGCAGGGATGCCACTAAAGTTGGGTCAAGGGAGATATTCAGGGCTGAAGATTTGGCATAATTGACCTTAAGCCCAGAAACCCTTGAAAACTCTTTCAGGAGCCTGCAAAGGTTTGGAAGGGAGGTGGTTGGGGATGTGAGAAAAAGGAGCATGTCGTCCGCAAACAACCCACATTTGTGGACCTGGTCACCGCAGGCAACTCCTTGGATGTTGGGATCTGCTCTTATTGCTATTGCTAACGTTTCGATCGCAATAGCAAAAATTAGGGGGGATAGTGGGCATCCCTGCCTAGTTCCTCTTGCAATGGTCAGGGTTTTAGAGTATTGGCCTTGTAAGCGTATCACCGCTTTGGGAGAGGAATATAATGATTTCAGTGTCCCTAAAAAGTTGGGTCCAAAGCCCCATTTTTCTAGTATGGAGAAGAGATAAGGCCATTCGATCGAGTCGAAGGCTTTGTGGAGATCCAGCGAGAGGATCATACCTTTCTGTTTCGGTCCCCCTTCCCAGTTAGATTGTAGGATGGATACTATATCTATAGCTCTCCTAATTTGGTCGGGTCCTTGCCTACCGGGTATAAAACCGACCTGGTCCTTGTGTACATAGAGATTGATAAAAGAGGAGAGGCGATTTGCAAGAATTTTAGTGAGAATTTTGAGGTCATTGTTAATTAAAGAAATGGGTCTGTAGTTCTCAACTTCCTCATGGTTTTTGTTGGGTTTGGGGATCACTGAAATGAAAGCTGTGTTTAGTTGAGATTCCAGGGGGGATCCTGCCTTTTTAGAATTAAAAAACTTTGCTAGATACGGGGCTAGGATAGCGCTAAATTCCTTATAGTAAGGGACCGAGAGGCCGTCTGGCCCTGGGGCTGATCCGGATTTAAGGCCTTTTATTACTTCCCTGATTTCATCTTCCATGATGGGGGCGTCCATTAAGTCTCTACAGTCCCTGGACAGTGATGGAAGTTGTAGATGCGATAGGAAGTCATTTACTAGGGAGCCTTTCTCTGATTGGGGGGGGCTGTAGAGTGAAGAATAAAAATCGTGGAAAGCAGACATGATACTTTTTGGATTTGCTGTTGGGGGTTGACCTGCTATCCTCAATTTGGGGAAGGAACTAGAGCGAAATTTAGGTGAAAGTTTAGAAGCTAGCATTGAGCCGAATCTATCCCTGTGGCAATAAAATTTGGCTCCACACCATCTAAGAGTCTTCTCTGCTTTAGCTGTTAAGGCGAGATTCAGCTCAAGTCTGGTGGCATCAAGTTTACCCAAAAGGGTCCTGGATGGGTGCTTTTTATGTTCTGCTTTTAGTTGGAGGAAGGACTTTTCAAGCTTCTGAATGTCATTCAATCGTTCCTTCTTAAATTTGGACGCTAGTTTAATTATGACTCCTCGAATGGTTGCCTTGTGGGCTGCCCACAGGGTTTCGGGGGCGATATTCTCCACGTCATTTAAGTGGAAATATTCTTTAATAGATTTAGCAATTTCCTGTACCAGGCTAGGGTCGGCTAACAGGGATTCGTTTAGTCGCCAGTAGAAACCTCCTCGCCCAGACAGGACATTTCGTAGGGTGAGGGCAACCAGGGAATGATCAGACCATGCTGTGTCCAGAATTGCTGCCTTGGTTGACAGAGGAATAAGAGCCGTCTGGGTGAGGATGTGGTCAATCCTAGCGTACGATTGGTGGGGAGCGGAAAAGTGTGTAAAGTCCCTTTTGTTGGGGTTCAATTCCCTCCAAACATCTACTAGACCCTGCGAGTGGACCATTTTGGCGATTCTCGTGCTAAGTTTTGTGGGGCGTGTGAGTTGGTCTTTAAGGGGCTTGGTTTTGTCCAGACCCTGATCAAATGCAACATTTGAGTCCCCTCCCAAAATTACTTTGCCTTCCAGAAGCGGGTTCAAGGTTGAGAAGAGGTCCTGGAAAAACGCCGCTTGGCCCTTATTTGGGGCATAGTATGAGACAAAAGAATATAAAACGCCTTCCAGGGTACCCTTCACCAAAACGAATCTGCCCTCTGGGTCCCTAAAGTCAGAGAGGAATGAGAATTTGCAGTTTTTAGAGAAAAGAATAGCTACCCCTTTCGTCTTATTGGTGGCGTTCTCTAGGTAAAATGTCGGAAAGTGTGCGTGTAGGAACTTGGGGGTGTACCGGGTCTGGAAATGTGTCTCCTGCAGGAGCATCACATCAAACCTCAGTGATTTATAATGATCCAAGGCCAATCTCCTTTTCCTTGGAGAGTTTAGGCCCTGGACATTATGTGAACCGATCTTGAGGTCAATATCCTTCACGGTCAGGTCAGCCATAGGAGCAGAGGGAATAGAAGCTGGTAATCACGCGGTCACTTACCCTTGGGAGTCTTCTGACATTGAATGTAGGCCTGGTTGTGTTGAGCCGTCCTAGGAACAACTCTGGGACTTGGAGGGGTACCCCCCCTGGGCTGGCTAGGAGAGAGAAAAGGGGTGAGATGAGGAAGAAAGAGATTAGATACTTACTAAACACTAAAGACAAAAACAAAGACATGGGTACCATAAAAATACCCTTGGGTTTATGCGGATCAGAGTCCGCTATAACCCCAATGAACTAATTCCGACTGCCCTGTTGGGCGTCAGAAGTATCGACACCAGAGGACACCAACGGTTCTCTGGAATCGGGTAGAGGCACAAGTGGTCCACCCCGGACCCTTGGAGTGTCAAAAATGAACTATAAAATAAACACACAACAGTTGTTAATAGAATAACTGCAATAACAGCCCTACTATCAGGGGTCTCTATGCCTGTGACAATAATCTACCCAGGCAGGAACGATTAAACAAGAACCTGAGAATCTCGCTCACTTCTCATCCCCAGGGTACCCCCCCCCAACTGCCTATGTGAGGGGAAAAGCCTGGGGGTCCCCTGAAAACGAGAGAGGCTTCAACTACCTAGTCAATCTGACCTACACCTGCAATAGGGGAAGGGCTATGGGAAATACAGGAAACCGAGGTTTCTATCTGAACTAAGATTTGGCCTAGCAAAACCAATACCCCAATTCTAGTCCTGTAATCTGCCCTTTATGAGAGAGGTATCTTGGTTTTCTTGTAGAATTAAGTTTCCTGTAGAGGTCCTCTTCTTCTGGGGCGATTGTCAGTCAATTTAGCTGGTTGTTGCAGTCGGCGTGTTGGGAAAAAGGAGGTGAGTGAATGGTGCAGGTCTTCTGTATCAGGAAAAGTCGATAGATGTAGAAAACGGTGAGTATCACAGTGAGACTCTAAGAAAGTGAAGAAGTGGGGGGTTCCATGTCCGTAAGACGTGGGAAGGTATTGGAGCTCCTGCTCCATCATCTTGGAGGAAGAACAGTCCCGAAAATGTCTCTGCAGAGACTGGAGGGAAGAGATGAGGTGGATAAGTCAGTCTTAGGGTGGTTTCCCCTCCTTGCTCTTCTTGGAGGGGCCCTTCAACCAGAGTGGGGATACCGGGCTGCCTGGAGGTGGCCGTTTAGTGGATCCTGAGGAAGCAGACGTAAAGTCCATTGGAGCTTCATGGGATATCAGCCTGAGGCCTAGTAAAAGCCTCTCCCCTTCCTGTAGGCTAGCGAATGAATGGGTTTTGCCCTGAATGGAAAACTTAACAGCGAAGGGGAAGGTCCAACGGTATTTGATGTCCCGTTGAGAGAGGACCGTGAGAAGGGGTTTTAGTGTCCTGCGTCTTTGAATGGTTGTAGGGGCGAGGTCAGCGAAAATTTGGATCTGGTGACCCTGGTGCTGCAGCATAGGCTTTTGACGGGATTGACGCATGACCTCTTCCTTAACCGCATAAAAGTGCGGCTTGACGATAATGTCCCTTGGGGAGCCATCTTGTCTGGGGGGTCCGAGAGACCTGTGAGCCCTGTCAAGTTCAAGACGTTGAGGGGGTATGTTGGGAATAAGGGCTGTGATAATGTCCTGGACCGTGGAGGGTATGTCCGAAAAGGTTTCCGGAAGGCCTCTTATCCGAAAGTTGTACCTCCTAGACCGGTTCTCGAGTTCGTCGATCCTGGAGAGGGCAACTTCTAATTGATCTTGAATGGTCCTGAGGTGAGCAGTGTTTTGGTTGGTTCTAGCGGTTGTGGATTCCACTTTGTCCTCAATGGCTTCAATTCTGGCGCCTAAGTTGGACAGGTCCGCTTTAATAGTATTGGTGATCTGATTAGCTGTGTTAGCCAGTCCTTTCTCCAAAAGGGATGAGAATTTTACAAACATGGCTTCCTGTATTGCTGTGAGGTCGGATACTGAGAAACCAGTTTGCTGCATAGCTGGAGCAGGTATTTGGGCCTGTGCAGGGAGGGCCTGTGAGAATATCTCTTGTTGAGAGAGGGACAGCGTCTCTGAGGGGGACTTTGCTGAGGCCAGGGGCTTTGTGTGGTCATGTGGAGGTACATGTGGAGTTTGAGAGGGTCCCTGTGCTGCTTGTGCGTAAGTCAGGGTCGGAGGAGTTAATACTGGCCTGCACTCTGGTGTCCTGGAGTGGATGCCTCCCTGATGCAGCGGTCCGTCCGTGCTGGCGGCCATCTTGGGACTCCCGTCCGCGCCCGCCGAGGCAAATTGGGGGCCAAGATCTCGTCTTGCCTGGGGCCCTGACATCTCCCTTAGATCCCCGGCTGTTCCCCAACTTGGGGAGGGTGCTGTGTCGCCCGTTAGTGGGCTGAGGCGGCTAGTGTGCGGCTCGACGGTCCGGGGTGGAGCGGAGCTCTTGGCTCAGGCGGCCATGTCGGAGCTCTCGCGCATGCGCACTTCTCCCTTTTGGATTTTATTAACCTATTCTTTAATCGTACATCACGGGACACAGAGCCATAGTAATTACTATGTGGGTTATAGTCCACCTTCAAGTGCTGAACACTGGCACACCCTAAACAGGAAGCTGCCTCCTTATATAACCCCTCCCATACCGGGAGCATCTCAGTTTTTTCGCCAGTGTCTAAGGTGTTGGTCACGAGTGAAGATGTGCTGTGCTGAGCTCCACTGCAGCAATCCTTGCTGGGGCTAGCTATGCAGCTGGATCCATTCAAAGTGTCTTTTAGGCCAAACTGAATGGTGCCTGGGCCTCGTATCCGAAGAAACAAGGTTTTTCTTGTAAGCGCTTCTCTTTTTAGAGAGCTGGACCCCGGGATCCGGTATTTTTGGTATTAAAATCATAAAGTTTTACTGGCGGGGTGCTATTACAGGTGCAGGATTGTGGGTTCCCCGAGGGTCCCTGGTTCCTGAAGGTTTGTTAACGGAACCCACCGTGAAGGGTGAAGATTGGGTCTGTTGGTTTTACCACAGAAAATCCTGAGGCGGGAAAGGTAAGTGGAGTTTTCTAAGGAATTTTTTAATATTCTCCTTTAAAGTAAATGTTGTCATGCCTAGGTGTCACCACTGGACGCTGAATGGAGCATGTACCTTCTCATGCTTTGCTCAGAGATCACGCTGTGTCACAGAAACAGCAGACTTTTTTCCTCCGGCTAGCAGGCAGACCTCCGGTAAGTTTGGGGGGTTTTGCTTCCTCCAGACACCCCCACCTGGGCTGAACTCTTCCCCTCTTCATGAGGCTGAGTATAAGGGAGAACTGAAAACAATCAGCAATGCAGTTTTCTTTCACCGCCCATACTCAGCGGCGGCTTCCGGGTCTCCTGCAAGCCATCCCTCACAAGCCGATCCCGTTGGATCGTAGGCCCGTGCTTGCGTGGGAAAACTTTTTTGAAAGGAGGGGGGCGCGATGTGAGGTGGGGGTGGGGCGTAGCGTGGTGTTGGCATCCTCCAATGCAGGAGTGTGTTTAAAAAAAAAAAAAAAACTCCATTTGTGCTGGGTGCAAAATTGTCAGAGAGACATAAGAGCAAAAAGGAGCATGAAAGAGGTTTTGGTGACACAGGCATTTCCTATTTGATACATTTACTATTTGCATCAGGCTGAGCATTAATAGCAGCGGCAGTGGCTGGACTATTGCTCAAGCAGTGGATGCGATTTCTTCTGGTAGTACCTCTGCTTTGTGTATCAGGCTAAGGTAAGAAGGGGAGAAACACCCCCAAAAAAGAGCTAAAAGGGTCTCCCTCAAGCTCTGGAAAGCCTACTCATTTCTACAAATGGCATCCTCCCCTGAGAGAGGGTGGCTGGTCAGAGTGAGCATCGGAGCCATGAAATGTTTGCAACTGTTTTCAATACTGCAGCCCCTGTTTATTTTCTAAAAGATCTTTTTTCCTCAGCCATAATAGGTTTTTAAAAAAAAAAAAAAGTTTAGCGACTTTAATCACATCCCAGTATGGGTCAAAATGCGACAGGTCTCTTCCATCGCCCAGGACCCTCAAACTGAGAAACTAGGGGCGGGAGAAGACGAATTCCCTCAGGGGAACGTGGTGAGGCTGATGACTCCTCTTTTGAGGTGTCAAATGGGGGAGAATCAGCTATTTCAATCTGAAGATTGATGGTGCAATTTCTTGCTGAATGGTCCGCTCCACATTGATGTGCCCTTAACTGAGTGTTTGGATTCGCTAAAGCCTCCTCAAGCTGTGCATGCCTTTTCCTGTCCATTCATTGTTGGAAAAGCTTTTTTGTATCTGAGAGGATCACCCAGATAAGCATTATTTTCCCTCCTAAAAAGTTTTCACACTTTATCCTTTGGTGGAGGAAATTCACTAAGAAGGGTATACCAGCAATTAACGCTGTTATATCCTCTGTGAATAAGAGTTTGATTTGTTCGGCAGACAATGCTCAAATGCGTAGGGATCCGACGGATAAAAAGTTGGAATTCCTATTAAAAAAAAAAAACCTTTTTTCTCTGGCAGATTGAGTGTCTCAACCTGCGCTGACAGTAATTGCTTAATAGTTGAGAGACCAGTTTAAACAGGTGTTCAAGGTTATCCTGCTCAGCAGGCCCAGGATCTGGCAGCTTTATGTTTGCAATAGTTGCTTTGAAAGATTCTATCCTTCAGGCCTTGCGCCCTTCGCTAAGCACCATGCAGAAGCTCCTGGCTAGTCTTCCTTTTGTGGTAAAATAGCTATTTGGGGATGTTTTGGATAATACATCCATAAAAAATTCTAGTGGAAAAAGTACCCCTTTTGCCATTTAAGAAAAGGAGTAAATGTATTTTTGTTTTTTAAGCTCCTTTTTCTGTGCCATGGGCATCAGCCTCCGAGCAGTCACGACGGCTTCTGCCGTCAGGTTCAAAATGTAATCCTCAGGGTTGACCCCAGGGACAAAAGCGGTCTTGGGGGCGGAAACCTACAAGATACTGAAGCCTCCTTATGAGGAGGCGCTCCTGCTCGCTCAGTAGGGGGAATTCTTCTGCAGTTCTCAAGAATCTGGCAGGAAGAGTGTCAAGAGTCTCAATAGCTCCAAGGTACAAACTGGAGTTCCAAGAGTTCCCGTCTCCTCCTTTTCTCAGATCAAATGTTCCTAAGGATCCAGAGAAAAAGAAGTCTTTCTCTCAAGCATTGGACCATCTTTTGGCAAAAAATGATCATGGTGGCCCCCATGTAAGAGCAGAGGTTGGGGTTTGGTTAAATCCAAATGGACATGCTTTGTCTCAAAAATCTAAATTCAATTCCTGAAAATAACCACTCTTTTTTCGCATGGAGTCAATCCAATCAGTTATCTCCATCCTACAAGGAGGAGAACTTCTGGCGTCAATCGACGTCAAAGATGCATACCTCCATATGCCTATTTCCTTGCTCACTAGTAATATCTACTTTTCAAGGTGGAAAATCTTCATTTTCAGTGTGTAGCTCTGTATTCCGGTCTAGCTACCTTGAGTGTTTACAAAGGTTCTGGCCCCTCTTCTAGCCAGATTAGAGGCCCAAGGTATAACGATTATGGTTTACCTGGACGATCTGTTCTTGATAGTCCAGTCAGTAGCCCGCTTAGACTAAAGTATGGTCACCACATTCAACTACCTAGAATATCTAGGTCGGTTTCTCAGCCTAGGAGAAATCTTCTTTAAAACCATGAAAAGGGCTAAGATACTTGTGTCTGATCATAGGTACACCCAGAAAAGGGTATTCTTGCCCCAGGCAAAGATCAGCGCCATAAATGAACTGATTTAGGTGGTCGAAGCAAGATGAATTCTTCTATTCAACTTTGCATGAGGTTGTTGGGAAAGATGGTGGCTTCATTCGAGGCCGTTCCTTATACTCAGTTTCATTCGAGACTGCTGCAAAACATTATCCTATTGGCTTGGAACAAAGGGTTCAAGCTCTAGATTCCCAATGTGTCTGACTCCAAAGCCTACGGCCACATCACCCTGAAAGTGCCCGATCTCGTCTGATCTTGGAGGCTAAGCAGGGTCGGGCCTGGTTAGCACCCGGATGGACCACTTGGAAATACCAGGTACTGTAGGCTGGGTACGCCGGAGCCTCAGTTTAAGGTTAATATCCAAAAATCTGCAAAGGGGAAAATCCTTCCTTCAGTTACTATGGAAGTGGCCCAGATCAGAAATGACCTTGCCCATTATCATTCTAGAAATTCAGGCAGAGTACTTGGTTCTGAGGGCATGAACGTTCAGTTTACGGTATTGTCCTGCCAGGATTCAATCTGACTATGCCACAGCAATGGCCTATATTAATCACCAAGGGGTCACAAGAAGTTGTGCGGCCCAGAGAAAGTTGAATCATATCTTATCTTGGGCAGAAAATAATGTACTTTGCCTATTGGCGGTCTTCATTCTAAGAACAGAAAATTGTCAGGCTGACTACTTGAGTCGCCAGCAGTTGTTCCCGGGAAAATGGTTCCTTCACCCCGATATCTTCCTGTCAATATGTCAAAGATGGGGGATCCCAGACATAGATCTGTTTACGTCCAGGTTCAACAAAGAAATCGATAACTTTGTGTCAAAAACAAAGGATCCGCTAGCATGCGGAACGGATGCCTTGCTATTCCTGTGGAATCGGTTTTCACTGAATTATGCATTCCCTTCTTTTCTGCCTGCGTCCACGACTTCTTTGCAGGATCAAGCAGGAAGAGAAGTCAGTAATTCTTGCGGCCTCCAGCGGGGCCCAAGAAATCTTGGTATGCAGGGATCGTAAAGATGACAGTAGAGGACCCATGGACCCTACCGTCATGGCCAGACCTTCTTTTGCAAGGTCCGGTATTCCATCCTACTTTACAAATGCTAAATTTAACGGTTTGGCTATTGAGACCCACACTCTGAAGAAACGTGGGCTGTCAGGTTCAGTGGTTTCTATCTTGGTTAATGCAAGGGAGCCGGCCTCCATAATTATGGAGTCTGGGAAGCATATGTCTCCTGGTGTGAAACCAGGGGTTGCACCCCAGGAAATAGGTCAAAGGTAGAATCCTTGACTTTCTGCAGTTGGGGTGAGAAATAAAGCTGGCCTTGAGTGCTTTCTAAGGACAGGTCTCGGCCTTAATGGTATTATTTCAATGACCACTTGCTTCGCTTTCTTTTGTTTGTAACTTTATTCAGGGGGTAACACGGCTTAATCCCCGGTTAGGTCACCCTTGAACCCTTGGGACTTGAATTTAGTTTTTGGCGGCATTACAAAACAGCCTTTTTTTGGACCGATACAACATATTCCCTTGGTCCTTTTTTGACAAGGAAACTATTTTTTCTGGTAACCATATCTGCTGCAAGAAGGGTATCAGAATTGGCTGCTTTTTCTTGTAAAGAACCATGTTATTATTGTTCACAGGGATAAGGTAGTATGGCGTCCTCATCCTAACTTTTTACCGAAGGTAGTATCAGGTTTTTATCTAAACCAGAATATTGTTCATTCTTCATTTTTTCCAGAACCCTGTTCTATGGAAGAAAAATCACTACATTCTCTTGATATGGTGAGAGCAGTCTACTTAAAGACAACTGCTCAGATTCATGAAACTGATTTTTTGTTCGTATTGCCTGAAGGTCCTAAAAGAGGACAGGCAGCATGGAAATCTACTATTCTAAATTGATTCGACAAGTAATCGTTCTAGCTTATGGTTTAAAGAGGTAGTTTCTACCCTCTCAAATCAAAACGCACTCCTCTAGGGTTGTCAGTGCTTCGTGGGCAGCGCATCACCAAGCTTCCATGGCTCAAATCTGCAAGGCCGCAACTTGGTCTTCAATCCATACATTTACCAGATTCTATCAGGTGAATGTAAAAAGACATGAGGCTGTCGCCTTTGGGGCGCAGTGTACTGCAGGCAACAGTATAAATCCTCTGAACTCATGGTGCCCTACTTCTGTTGTGTCCCCCGCCCTCAGTTGGCATTGCTCTGGGACATCCCACATAGTAATTCCTATAGCTCTGTGTCCCGTGATGTATGATTAAAGAAAATAGGATTTTTATAACAGCTTACCTGTAAAATCCTTTTCTTTTGAAGTACATCACGGGACACAGAGGTCCCGCCCCTCTTTCTAGTATACACGTTTATTGCTTTGCTACAAAACTTAGATGCTCCCGGTATGGAAGGGGTTATATAGGGAGGCAACTTCCTGTTTAGGGTGTGCCAGTGTTCAGCACCTGAAGGTGGACTATAACCCACATAGTAATTACTATGGCTCTGTGTCCCGTGATGTATTTCAAAAGAAAAGGATTTTACAGGTAAGCTGTTATAAAAATCCTATTATTACAGTAATTAATCACACATGCTTTTGGTTTATTTTTATATCCTAAATCCTCTATCCCTTATGTTAGAATCCCATAGATTATTATTCTTTTTTTTCCCATCAGCCGGCTGCTGATGTAAAAATAAAGGTTTGATTCATCATCTGCATAAGTGAGGTAGATAGAGGAATCCTCACTGCTGTGCTACTGTGCTCTGACAGCGGGGACTCCTCTGCTGTCAGAATACACTGATCAAGAAAAAATTACCAACAGTACCATTCAGCAGGAACGGCCATAGATGGAATTAAATTTGTACGGTGGTCCCTGCTGAACTGATCCAATTTCAAACCATCTGTGGCCAGCTCTAGTCCCTTGCTCCTTCTGTGTTGTGTTTTTTTTTTCTCCTAAGAATAAAGGCAAGTTAACTCGGGAGTAGACCCCTCGTACAACATAAAGAATCATTTGTTTACCTTATTGTACTAGTTCTGAGCTTTGTGCACACAGCCTATTTAAGTGAATTGATATGCATCCATTGTACAGATTCCACCGCACAGCCGAGTTTGACAGGTAGGCAGTAGGAATGGACTCGGGCGTGTTCAGAAACCCACCTGCCTGATCTCGCCAGGAAGCTGACACTGCACTAATCACAGGCAATGAGACATTTCCCGATCTGCAGCTGTACAGATCAGGAAACGTCTCACTGCCTGCGATTAGCCGTGTGCAGTGCCCGCTTCCTGGTGGGATTCTGAACACGGCCAAGCCCATCTCTAGTTGGCAGGAAAGGGTTCATGGAATTGGATGCACAGGCTCTGGGTGCATGCCAAACTCAGCTCTGCAGTTTAGTCGGTACAGCCGAGGCACAACTTAAACAGCGCAGAAACCACAGGAAAAGTCCACTTGCATGTGGAAGAAAAACAGAAAGAGATTTCAGTGATCAAGTATCGTATATACAATGGAGCGCGTGACTATTAGACATTTGCTTATCAGTATCTTACAGTTCACATGTGAAAAAGCATCTATTAGAAGTTACCTTTTGAAAACATTGCAGTATGAGTCCATTGCATATATAGATCCAAGGTCTTTAGCAAAGTGATGACATTCAGTCCTTGTAAACTACATTATGCAATTTTCTTACTCAATTTCCTTTAGATTTACCTTCAACCATGTAGTGGAAGGGTCTGCCTGATTGCATACAAATTGAAAGTGTTTAGGTTTGACCTCATATTATATGGTTTTGGTAAATCTAAAGAAAATTGTACGAGGAAATTCTATAAAGTATGGCCACCCCAACATTGAGCCTCCATTCAGATCTGCCTCAAAAACTGACAGGTGGATCTGATTGGAACAGCCATGTGAAATGACTCTTACTAAAACACTGATGTATAACAAAGCAATAAATGAGCCACAAAACAAACAACATAAAAAAATCTAACTTAAAGCGAAGTTGTCACCCCCCCCCCCCCCCCCAGCAAAAAAATTAAAAGTCAGCATCTACACATACTGTAGCTGCTGACTTTTAATATTCGAACACTTATCTGCCCTGGAATCCAGCGATTTTGGCACCCCAGCCAATGTTTCCATCGGCTCTCGAGTGCTCCCGCTACCATTCGTGGTAAGGGAAACCAGCAGTGTAGCCTTTAGGCTTCACAGCCGGGTTCCCTAATGCGCATGCACGAAGTGCGCTGCACTTTCTGAATGGGCGGCAGGGCAGGGAGGAGGGGCCGAACTTCCGAGTGGTCTTCAAAAAACAGGTTCCCGCCCCCCCAAAAGGTGCCAAATGTGGCATCGGAGGAGGCAGATAAGCGGAGTTTCCACTTTTGGGTGGAACTCCACTTTGGGGTTGAACTCTAGGCTAATATAAAAGACAAAGATTAATACAGCTCTTTAATAAGTCATCATTGAATTGACATTTTAGATGCAAGTGGTGTAGGAACCTGAATGTAACCCAGTATCAGTCTCTTGCAGTTCCTGTACAGCAGAGCTGGAGTGTGAGAGGAAGAAGCAGAACAAGGAGCCAATCCATTCATGTGTTGACAAGAAGCATGCTGATGGGAGTAAAAAGCAGAGTGACAGAGATGGGCTCATCACTTTGTTGCTTCTGCCAAGAGTCCACCAAAAATGATATTTCAGGAAGATAATGGCAGGCAGAATCACTTGCCTATCTCGTTGCACCTATACTATATGAGGATTCTTCAAAAAGTTTCTGCGCTTTTTTTAAACTCTATTAAATATAAAAAAGTGTGGTAACTTTTTGAAGAGCCCTTGTACTGTATATGCGGGCACGTTTTATGAATGCTCCATAAACATCATAGAAAACGATTTGCAAAGTTGGCCGCAGCCACTCTGCAACATGTAAAGTTGCCACTTTATAACCTTCCTGCTTTATTTAATAATACAAGAAACCTGTAGCAACCAGTCAGATTTCACCTTACTGAAGCAAAGGTGTATGGCTTCTGACCAAATAAATTAGTAAGTAGATAGAAAATAAAGTCTGCACACATCCCAATGCGGATGGTTAAATACAATGATGATTTTTCTTTAGCTCATTCATATTGATCTGCTGCGTACTGACAACGTGTTCTCTCTCCCCATAGTGGGGCTAAACCCTTCTGATGAAAGCTTTTGATTGGCTGTGGCAATGTTCCGCCAGCTTTCTTTCAGCACAAAGGCTCCATTCTTTACACCCCTCCTTGGGCTGTACATGCCACTTCTATTCCAAGAGATCTTTTTCATTTTCCTTTTCCTTTTGAATTCTCTAACAAAACCGCATGGATTCTAGTAGAAACAGTTTGAAACTTTTGATTGTGTATTCAGCTGTAGATACAGTAGGATGAGTCACTCCTGTGCAGCCCAAGCTTCAAAGTTACATGTCTGATAAAAGGATATATTATAGAAAATACTGCCAATGGTTTAGCACAAAATAATGTAACTGATTTTTGATTATTTGGTGACTGAGTGCACTTCTGACCTACCTTTCTACCTTCTTTCCAAAGGAAATGCGGGCTGGAGGTGTAGCCTGCAAACAGGTTTTTAAGAAGATTCCCCAGTGACGCCGACTGTGACTGTGAAAAAGAACGACCTCCATCCCAGAATGACATAGATTAACCTCTCCTCAGTCAAGACGATGCATTTGATTATTATTGTATTATTATAGTAGGGTGCCATTTGTGTGATTTTGTTTTATAATGGTACTTTATTAAAAACACTAACCTAACTCTGGTGCTTGTCCTGCTTGCTGTTGATTCTATGAAGAATGTTGTCCACACTATAAGCATTTCTATGATTAAATAGTTAAGGGCCTTCATGCCAAAAAGTTATTATCTCCGTTTAATATAGTGGTTAATAAGTTGTTAATTAGTACTTGGCTACCCACACCTCTGTACTCTGCACACCATGCTGTACAGTGTACACACCACACTGCTCTACTCTGTACACTGAGCTATATGACATACACTCCACACTGCTACCCTGAACACAATGTTGCATGTTCTATATTGCACACCACTCCACTGTTTACACTGTGCTGTATGACATCTATGCAATACTGCGCTTCTCCTGTACACTTTGATGTTCATCATACAATATTTGCTATAAAATATATACAGTGCCTTGAAAAAATATTCATAGCCCTTGAAATTTTCCATATTTTGTCATGTTACAACCAAAAACGTAAAGGCATTTTCATGGGATTTTATGTGAAAGACCAACACAAAGTGGCACAGAATTGTGAAGTGGGAGGAAAATGATCAATGGTTTTCAACATTTTTTACAAATATCTGAAAAGTGTGGTGTGCATTTGTATTCAGCTCCATTTACTCTGATACCCCTAACTAAAATCTAGTGGAACCAATTGCCTTCAGGAGTCACTTAATTAGTAAATAGAGTCCACCTGCGTGTAATTTAATCTCAGTATAAATACAGATGTTCCGTGAAGCCCTCAGGTTTGTTAGAGAACCTTAGTGAACAAACTGCACCTTGAAGGTCAAGGAAAGAATACACCAGATAGGTCAGGGATAAAGTTGTGGAGAAGTTTAAAGCAAGGTTAGGTCATAAAAAACTATCCCAAACTTTGAACATCTAATGGAGCACTGCTCAATCCATCCATCAAGAGTATGGCACAATTGCAAACCTACCAAGACATGGCCGTCCACCTAAACTGACAGGCTGGGCAAGGGAGCATTAACCAGAGAGGCAGGCAAGAGGCCCATAGTAACTCTGGAGGAGTTGCAGAGATCCACAGCTCAGGTGGCAGGATCTGTCCACAGCACAACTATTAGTCGTGCACTCCACAAATCTGGCCTTTATGGAAAAGAATGTAGAAGAAGGTGCTCTGGTCAGATGAGACCAAAATTGAACTTTTTGGCCTAAAAGCAAAACACTATGTGTGGCAGAAAACTAACACTGCACATCATACTGAACACACCATCCCCACCGTGAAACATGGTGGTGGAAGCATCATGTTGCGGGGATGCTTTTCTTCAACAGGGAATCTGGTCAGAGTTGATGGGAAGATGGATGAAGACAAATACAGGGCAATCTTAGAAGAAAACCTGTTAGTCTGCAAAAGACTTGAGACTGGGGAGGAGGTTCACCTTCAAGCAGGACAATGACCCTAAACATACAGCCAGAGCTACAATGGAATGGTTTACATCAAAGCATATTCATGTGTTAAAATGGCCCAGTCAAAGTCCAGACCTAAATGCAATTGAGAATCTGTGGCAAGACTTGAAAATTGCTGCTCAGACTCTCTCCATCCACTCTGACAGAGCTGGAGCTCTTTTGCAAAGAAGAATGAGCAAACATTTCTTGCTCTAGATATACAAAGCTGGTAGAGACATACCCAAAAAGATTTGCAGCTGTAATTGCAGGGAAAGGTGGTTCTACAAAGTATTGACTCAGGGGGGCTGAATACAAATGCACGCCACACTTTGCAGATATTTATTTGTAAAATATGTTGAAAACCATTTATCATTTACCTTCCACTTCACAATTATGTGCCACTTTGTGTTGTTTTATCACATAATATCCCAATAAAATACACTTACCGTATATACTCGAGTATAGGCCGTCCCGAATATAAGCCGAGGCACCTAATTTTACAAAAAAAAACTGGGAAAACTTATTGACTCGAATATAAGCCTAGGGTGGGAAATGCTACCAGTGCCCATGAAATGCAGCCTGCCAGTGCCCATCATGTACAGCCTATCAGTGCCCATGACATGCAGCCTGCCAGTGCCCATCATGTACAGTCTACCAATGCCCATTATGTACAGCCTACCAATGCCCATTATGTACAGCCTACCAGTGCCCATCAGGTACAGCCTACCAGTGCCCTTGAGGTACAGCCTGCCAATGCCTGGTAATGTGATGTCACGCTGTGTGTCAGAGCTGGATCTGAATCGCCGTGCAGCCACTGTAATGATGTCCCGCTTCCTATGACACAGAGCACAATGATTCCTAGCATTGGATCAGTGTGCCGTCTATCACAAGAGGCGGTCTAGGAGGCGGGACATCGTTATGGTGGCTGCACGACGATTCAGATCTCTGACACACAGCATGAGATCACGCTACCAGGCACTGGGGAAGCTGTAAATGACACTTGTGAGAAGAGCAGGAGAGAGGGGAAACTGACAGGTGCGCGCTGGGTTGATACATGTGCGGCACCAGGGGGATGGCCCGCCCCCTTTTTTGGCTTCATTTTCAGGACTTTTTTTTCTTAAGTGGGACCCTCACTCAAGTATAAGCCGGGGGGGGGGTGGGTTCAGCATAAAAAATGTTCTGAAAAACTCGGCTTATACTCGAGTATATACGGTACGTTTTTGGTTGTAACATGACAAAATGTGGAAAATGTCAAGGGGTATGAATACTTTTTCAATGCACTGTACTTCCAAAGAGTGGCACTCAGTTTTTCATGCTCTTCTTCTTTACTGCACCACTCTATATACAGTGCCTTGCAAAAGTATTCACCCCCTTGGCATTTTTCGGGTTTTGTTGCCTCACAACCTGGAATTACAATGGATTGTTTGAGGATTTGCATCATTTAATATACAGAACATGCCCACAGCTTTGAAGATGTTTTTGTTTTTTTTTTTTAATTGGGAAGCAAATAGGGGTGCAACGGATCAAAAAACTCACGGATCGGACCGTTCCTCGGATCAGAGTCACGGATCGGATCATTTTTCGGATCAGCAATAAAAAAAAAAAGACAAGACAAATCTTATTACACCCACCAGAGTTTTAGATTTCACAGTTATTTTCAACACAAAACGGAGCTTATATGCTTAAATACAGTATTTGTAAATCCGACGGACTGTTTAGATGTTAAATTTTAAAAGCAGCAGCAAACCTGCTAACCTTACGTGGTTGGTGACAGAACACCTCTGATTTTCACATTTAACTAAATGTTAAATGTGAAAATCAGAGGTGTTCTGTCACATTAGCAACCATGTAAGGTCAGCAGGTTTGCTGTTGCTTTTAAAATTTAACATCTAAGCAGTCCGTCAGATTTACAAATACTGTATTTAAGCATATAAGCTCCGTTTTGTGTTGAAAATAATTGTGAAATCTAAAACTCTGGTGGGTGTAACAAGATGTCCGCTTGCCCCCTTCTCACTCTATCATTACTGCGCAGGAGTGTGGGGTGTAGCAAGATGGCGGCGACAAAACATCACTTCCTGACGAGACAGCGGCCGCCTACGGGTGTACCAGGATGGCTGCCGCTCCGGAGCTAGGCCGAAGCTGTGGCCTTTCCTATGGCCGAGGCAGCGGAGTGCTCCGCGGATCGCGTGGTGTGCCGATCCAAACAAGTTGACCCGTTCGGATCACGGATCGGTTACGATCCGTTGCACCACTAGAAGCAAACAACAAATAGGACAAAATAACAGAAAAAGTCAATGTGCATAGCTATTCACCCCCCTAAAGTCAATACTTTGTAGAGCCACTTTTTGCAGCTATCACAGCTCCAAGTCGCTTTGGATAAGTCTCTATGAGCTTGCCACATCTTACCACTGGAATTTTTGCCCATTCCTCCTTGCAAAACTGCTCCGGCTCCTTTAAGATGGATGGTTTGCGCTTGTGAACAGCAATCTTTAAGTCTGACCACAGATTTTCTATTGGATTGAGGTCTGGGCTTTGACTAGGCCATTCCAACACATTTACATGTTTCCCCTTAAACTACTCAAGTATTGCTTTAGCAGTGTGTTTGGGGTCATTGTCCTGCTGGAAGGTGAACGTCCATCCTAGCCTCAAATCACATACAGAGTGCTACAGGTTTTGCTCAAGAATATCCCTGTATTTAGCACCATCCCTCTTTCCCTCAACTCTGACCAGTTTCCCAGTCCCGATTCCTGAAAAACATCCCCACAGCATGATGTTGCCACCACCAAGTTTCACTGGTGGTTCTTTGGGTGATGTGATGTGTTGGGTTTGCAGCAGACATAGCGTTTTCTTTGATGGCCAAGAAGTTCAACTTTAGTTTCATCAGACCAGAGCACCTTCCTCAATACATTTTGGGAGTTTCCTACATGCCTTTTCGCAAACTTAAAACGTGCCATTTTGTTTTTGGCTGAAAGAAATGGCCTTCTTCTGGCCACTCTGCCATAAAGCCCAACTCTATGGAGCGTAAGGCTTATTGTCGTCCTATGTACAGATACTCCAGTCTCTGCTGTGGAACTCTGCAGCTCCGCCAGGGTTACCTTAGGTTTCTGTGCTGCCTCTCTGAGAAAGGACTTGTCCTAAATTCACTTCAATTATGTATGTATGATCTCTATCACATGTGCTACTTCCCCTTGGATTAAATGTATTGGAACATCCGCAAGGTAGCCTAAAGGACTGCATATAGGGTTTTCTCCATATACAGTATATTGTGCTTAGAGGCTTAGCTTGGTGATAAAGGCTGGTGGTCCCATCAATTGTGGCCAAGAAAAGGCAAGTTGGGGTATCCAACTTATAGGTGTGGGGAATAACCCCATATTAATCTGTTTCACGTTGCCTCCCTCACACAGGTATATGTAGTGCAAAGTCCCAATCACGCATATGTGGTATTCCTGATCCAAAGGAGGTTAGTGTGTATGAATGGAAAGATGTCTCTCACACAGCATGCTCTCTCTCCCTTGCAGGTGTATCCGCTCAACAAGCTCAAAGATAGAGTTGGGTCATACTCTCCATAATATAGAGATCATACCTGTCCTTAATCAGTTCCATCAATGTAGCACATTCACATGTATGGTATCACATATACAAAATTAAAAAGATGTGAATGGTGTCCTCAATGCTTATCCAATATGACAGATAGATTGCAGATTGCATCAAAATATCAAGCTCTTTCTTTGTGAACAAACACTCATATGGATAAGTCCTTAACAAGGCAAACAATACTTATCAAGTATGCATGAGGTCATCCTTGCTGGGTGAAGCCGTGAGCTGTGGGTGTAGGTAGCAGAAAAGAAGCCTGATCAGTTTCGCCAGGGGTCATGGCTGCTTCAGAACTCTTCTCAACTCGTATGAATCCAGGTGAATGCGACATATGATTAATAAATCCTAACTCCAGCATTTTTAGATAGAATGAAAAAATGGTTAAAACTTCTTTTAGGTATTTATTGCAGTCTGCATCCCCATTGGGTATATTTCCTTTTATTGCCTGGTCTAACATGTCAGACAGAGTGGCCATGGGGAAATGACTCCAGTGGAAACACAGGTAGCATTAAAGCTAAACTCTGGGCACAAAAACTTGCACTTAAAGAATTCCAGGTATAGAAATGTTTACATTTGGGCTTTGATCATTGTAACTATGCATATACCATACCTGTGGGATCATTATAAAGCCAGAAATCACTGTAGTAGAAAATACTACTCCAGTGATCTCCACTTGCTTCTGGGTCCCATGCTGAGCGGCTGGCCTGCTGCAATGTGAACACAGGAGGCTGCCCGCTCGGGACAAGTGCCATTTATAGAATGCTTTGCATTTTGTCAATAAATGCAAAGCATTCACTTATCCGACGAGGTTGAGAGAGTGATGTTACGACCTAACCTTGTCCAATCGTTCATGTGCTGTGGCAAGGCGGCAAGGAGGGTGGGCTTTAATGCCTTACACCGCATATCAAAATTTTTGTGCTGAGAGCATGCTCCCAGTACAGTGACTGAGCTGTTACTGGCCACTCTTAGTCTCTGGTTATGATTGGAAGCTGTCGGGATGGACTCCTGGTCATGTGAACACTGGCAGCCAATCACAGTGATCACATGATCAGGAAGTCCGTCCTGCCCCCATTATAAAGCTCTAATTAAAAGGTCACCGGGATTGAATGGGGTTAACTTTGAAAGCCATGCTATTTAATTTCTGTTGAGGACCAAGCAATTGCTCTAGTAGAGTGAACACTATCCTGGATATGTGTATGTGGCCAATATTTATAGTCCAGTAAAAAAAAAAAGATGTTTTGTTCTGCTATTAATATAGAACTGGCTGAAACCAAATGGCCACTCCACCTGCCTACAAATACAGTACATGGGCATGCCAATTTTTCTAGAAAATGCCACATTGCCAGCCCAGACTGAGAACTGCTCCCATATAGTCAGGTGTTGTATTAAGTCAATGAGGCCAACAATCAATTCTGATCGAGGAAAACACAAGTGAGCATGAAAGTTTTGATGCCTTAGACCCCTTTCACCCTGGGGTGGTTTTCAGGCGCTTTAGCACTAGAAATAGCCTTTGCTAAGCACCTGAAAACCGCCCCCCATTCATTGCAATGTGACTATTCACACTGGGGTGGTGCATTTGCGGGACGTTACGAAAAGTCCTGCAAGCAGCCTCTTTGGGGCAAGTTGGGAGCGCTGTATTTAGTGCTCCTAAAACGCCCTGCCCATTGCAATGAATGGGCAGTGCTTCCAAAACGCCTTAAAAGCGATTTGAAAGCACTGCAATACGGGAGCTAGAGGTGGAAAAGCGACACTAAAACGAGCAGCCTTTTTCACGTTAATGGCTGGCCCTGTGAGTGTGAAAGTAGCCTTAAAGCGTTTTTAAAGCGTCACAGAAAAGGGAGTTTTTAATCCTTTTTTTAGGATAAAAACCGCCCCGTTAGCAGCCGAAATAGCGCCGCTAAAATAAGCGGCGCTTTAGCTCTAACGGTGGGCGCCGTCAGTGTGAAAGTAGTCTTAGTGGTAAACACATTTCAAAAGAACCAAAAATATTTTCAGCTTAATGGTTCATATTTGAACAATACAATAATGTTAAATAGGTGTCAGCAAGAAGATTTTTATGCCAACAATCCCTTTTAACAAGTTCCTGTGTGTGGCAACAATGGCTGAGGTTATTGGATGTGCTTTGCTGCAAAGTGCAAAGTTAAAAGATTAGATAAGCTTCCATTTTATATCGACTATCTAAAGACTCAACTCATGCTGATAGGGTTTGAAGTTTTTTGTTCAAGTCCAATAAAATATTATCAAGTAGCTTCAATGATCAAAGAAGGTAAATATATTAAAGATTATGAAATGGTTACCTTCAGTCATTTCAGCAATGTAAGGCTGCATTCCCACTTGAGCTCAGTGTCTATGGTTGATTTACAGGCTTTTTTTTTTTTTTGCGTTTGTAGGGGTGTTTTTGCAGACGTCTGAAGCTTGAGCATATTAGAAAAAAAAAGTATCCTTAGCCAATGGAAAGCTAGTTACTAGAGGAAAAAAATGTGCAATATGTATGGTTTCGTGCATGTTGGCATGTTTTCAGATGCTCCCATTAAAGTCTACTGAGGCAAAATGCTTGAAGCTTGTTGCTCAAAAGAAGCTTATGCCGTTTTTCGAGCTGCAAGCTTCAAGCGACGCTGCGCTCAGGTATAAACAGGCACAACTGGGGACCATGAGATTTTGGATGTTGAGAGTTTTGAAGATTCAAGCTACAAAACACTAATTTCTCTCTGGGGCCTGAGTGTAGAGCTATTGCAAAGCACACGGACACATTTTAGACTCTGTATCTGCCCAACTGTTACAATACAAATGTTCCAGACCAACTTACTTGGTGATAAATGGCCCATATACATTCTTCTCAGGGTGAAGGTTAGTTAGAATAATGGGTGCCTGTCACTTTGCTTTGGGTTTTGAAGGTTTTATTGCACATGTGCATGAAGAGAATGGAAGAATGGGTGAAGGGAGCACTAGAAACCTGCAACTGTCCTCTCAAAACACAGTCTCTGACCTTATTGCTTGTCTCTCTAGCTCAGTGTTTCTCTACCTTTTTTCAGTTAAGGCACCCTTTAAAATTATGCACAATCTCGAGGCACCCCCATTAAAAATGTAGGACATTCTAGGACATCTAGGATACCCAACATTAGAGGTAATGTATTCTTCCAAAGCAAACACACCTTTGCACACTCATACTGACTAGTATCCATTGTTTCTCTTCTCCCAGTTCCTCTCCCTCACTCAGCTAATGTGACCCCAGTGCTGATGAAGAGGAGCAAGAGAGGGGCAAACAAGGATGCGGTGGAGGCGCCCGGCATCCACCTTATCAATTGACATCATTGGTTATTAGGATGCTGGCGGCTAGAAGGTTGAAGAAGTTTGTAACGGTGCACAATTAAACCTGTGGCTTTGTGTAATTAAAAGGCGGGCTTGATCCACCCACTCGCTTGTGTGCAATTTTTGGGCAATTTTTAGGCATTTAGCCAAAACACCCCTGACTAAACCTCAAGGCACCCCAGGATGCCTGGGCACCCTGGTTGAAAAAGGCTGCTCTAGCTTTCTGGGTCCCCCTCTCTCTAAGCTATGCTGGCCTGACACTGAAAGTTAGAGATGACTCTCTGACATCTGAGGTTCAAGTGGTAAGTAAGACTATGAGCTTCAAGGCAGGACAGCAATGCAAAGGTTTCGGAATTTCATTCCTACTCAGAAGTCTCTCTCATGTGAGGGACCTCTGCAGTCCTAACTTTTCCATCAAACAGTGGACTAAGGCCTCATTCACACAAGGTGGATCTGTTTCAGCAGAATCCACCAGCTCAGCAGGAGATCTCTCCGTTGATCTCCGTTGAGCTGGCGGATGACGGGTCCGTCTCTGCTCACTGAGCGGGGAGGGGCCTGTCAGAGCACCGCTGATTCCTATAGAGAGATCAGACGAAAACGGAAAGCATGTCCGTTTCCATCAGATGTCATCCGATCCGCCAAGACGGATGGCGAATGCACATGCTGACATCCGTCTCCCCGTAGGAGTCAATGAATGGCCTGCTCAGATCCGCCTGAAAAACGGACAGGCGGATCCGAGAAGGCTTGCCGTGTGAAAGGGGCCTTAGACTATAGGCTTTTTAGTCTTCCCTGTCCACTCATCTGTAGGTGAGTTTATTAGCCATCATATACTGTATGCTTTATGACCTTTTTCTTTTTCGTTGACTGTTTTGATGTAACTCATGTGGCCTGCAGACCCCTCTGAAGTGACCCACAACCTCCTGCTATATAATGGCTGGTAGGCAAGCCAAGATCACGGGTTCCCGACTCATCATCGGGAACCCATGATCTTGGCCTGCCTACCAGCCATTCTATAGCAGAGATTCTCTCTTGAGAATGGAGCTGGTGGTAGAGGAAGTGTGCGGCTCCAGTAGAGAGCAGATCCGATGCTTCCTGTATAGTGTCGGCTCCTTTCACAGGCACAGTGATACCAAATGCACTCCGCCTGTGACAGCAATTGCCGGCGATACCTGCAGGGTGATTCCTGAAGATAAGGGTTTTGTTTGAAGTTCAGTTTTTTTTTATTATAATCACATAGCAATGGGCATATCTGTTCTAGTTCTGCACTGGTTACTCTGGGCTGCTTTCAAATTGATCCACTGGTGCAGAGCAGCGCATGTGCGAGTTACCTGCACTGAGCCATAAAGTTCTGTCTCTACCTGCGGGTTTGGTGCACTTTTTTTGCACTTTTTTCCAGCGGTGCAGGAAAAAAACGCAGCGCATCAGTGTGATAGCAGACTTAGGCACCTTTCACGTGATAGATCCCATCAGGTCCGCCTGTCTGTTTTTCATGTGGACCCAATCAGATCCTCCATTCACCTTCATGGTGGACCTGTGTCCTTTTAAACATGTTTACCGCCAATATGATCTGCTTAAAACAACATAAGGGGATCTGTCCCCTTCTGTCTGGAAGGATTGGATCGGAGGGCCCATAGAGTAGAGCGGCTGTGTCCATGTCCGCTCTGCACATACAGTGTGGACACAGACCTGTCATCCGCCCGCTCCACTCATTGTGGCCCGCAAACTCTTAGAAAATTGTCGCTTAAGTGGCCCTCGTTCAAAAGGTTGGGAACCCCTGCTCTAAGCTGTATCTGTATCTGCAGTAGTGTTTAGTATTTTGGCTATAGCTGGGTCCATAACCTAAGGGAAAGCTGCTGTAGATATGACTTAGCAGTGAACAATGGCTGGCCCCTTCTTGTTTTTGTTTTTTTTGGAAAGCAAAAACAGGAAAAAAACATCATAACCATTTAGTTCCACTAAAAAGAACATACATTATGCAAGCATTAAACAACACTACTAGTCTACCTAGTGGCAAAACTTTACATCGTTGTATAATGAGAATGGTTGTTTCACTATTCCTGTGTTAACAGCATGCTGACAAGCTGCATGAAAAATATTGCTGTGTTTCATCTATAACATTTCTTGTTTGCTGACTGGTTGCCTATTAACCCCATTGCCATAGGAGACCTGGTTTATGGGCAAAAACTTATTGGAACCATCTACAGTGGAATGGGAATCATGCTGAAGGTATAAAGCAGTACTAAACCCAAAACCAAACATTTATTAGATTGCAGCTTATCAGTTCTTATATTAGATGACTGCTTTATTTTTTTTAGACTTTCCTTTATTTTCACCTAATGATCTAGCCAGTAAGTCTGTTGTTTTTCAACAGAACAAGCTGCAGATGTGGCAATTAGAAGATTGGGAAACACTATTTACCACTTACATGGGTGCTTACAAGAGCCAAGTATTTATTTATTTATGTAAGACCTTTATCTCAAAAGGAAAAAAACTGTTTCTGTAGCTGTTTAAAAAGTGTGAGCTTAAGTTTGGTTTAACCGCTTGTTCTACTGCGGCAACATGGCTCGGTTGCGCGAATCGCCATTATGTTACGTCGCTTCCTTTTTTGGCCACTAGGGGCGCGCGCACCCCCTGCTCGCCCACAGAGCCGATGCGAGTGCCCGGCCGTCGCGATCACTGCCGGGCTCCCGCGATCGCTCGGGGCTCAGTTTCCGGTTCTCTGAGGGGAGAAGAGACAGATCGTCTGTTCAAGCAGAGTATGAACAGCGATCTGTCATCTCCCCTGCACAGTCCCCATCCCCCTTCAGTTAGAACACACACTAGGGAACACAATTAACCCTTGACTGCCCCCTAGTGTTAACTCCTTCCCTGTCAGTGACATTTTTACAGTAATCAATGCATTTTTATAGCACTGATCGCTGTATAAATGGCAATGGTCCCAAAAATGTGTCAGAATTGTCTGACGTGTCCGCCATAATGTCGCAGTCATGATAAAAATCACAGATCACCGCTATCACTAGTAAAAAAAAATAATAATTATAAAAATGCCATAAATCTATCCCCTATTTTGTAGACACTATAACTTTTGCGCAAACCAATCAATATACGCTTATTGTGATGTTTTTTACCAAACATATGTAGAAGAATACATATCGGCCTAAACTGAGAAAAAAAATGTTTTTTTAGATATTTTTGGGGGATATTTATTATAGCAAAAAGTAAAAAATATTGGGTTTTTTTCAAAATTGTTGCTCTTTTTTTGTTTATAGCACAAAAAATAAAAACCGCAGAGGCAATCAAATACCACCAAAAGAAAGCTCTATTTGTGAGAAAAAAAGGACGTCAATTTTGTTTGGGTGCATTGTCGCACGACCGCGCAATTGTCAGTTAAAGCGAAGCAGTGCCGAATCGCAAAACGTGCTCTGGTCAGGAAGGGGGTAAAACCTTCCGAGGCTGAAGCGGTTAAATTTGCTAGTGTATCTGAATCTACTAGTACATCTAACACTACCCTATCCCCAGAATGACATTTCTGCTCTCTAAAGGTGTCTCTATTGCTCATTCATCCAGAGTGTAGACACCCTAATACAAGAGGTGTATTACTGGCAGGATCGGGTCAAAACAGGGGAAAAAAGCCTAAAAATAAAGAAAACTAATGCAGCCACCAAATCTGATTGGTAAGCTGCATGCTGCTCACTCTGAGAGGACCTTGAACACAACACTAGTAGCAATTGCTGTTATATTAGTGACAGTAATAGGAAGGATCCTTGTGATTTCAGCAATGGGCCTGCAATCAAGATATACACTTTTCATATCCAAAGGCAGCCTTGGCTTGAAGTAGAGGTGTCGGAAAACACAGGGTGACTCTGAAGAGGTTAATACATTGCTGTGTCTGTCCATTTCTTAAGTTCAAAGATAATTTCTACACTTGCCCTATGGACCTATTACTGGAGATAAAGTCCTTGTCGGCTAATCTGTGACTTTGAAACCCTTTTATCGGGATCCCAGCAATCAGTATATAAACTGCAGCAAGACAAGATTTTTTTTGCAGCCTCTGTCTTGTCCACATTGCTCCTTTCCACCATCCCACCTCTGGTACCCATCACCATGCCTGCAGACTACAATGGAACCTGGGTCATGGAGAAGAATGACAACTTTGATGGATATATGAAGGCATTAGGTATTTCTAGCTTGAAGCATCGGTCATTGATCTATGTGAAGCCAATTAAGGAAAGAGATAGCATTCTCTAAGGCTGTGTTAGACGATCACATAGTGCTGTGGTTGTTATTGTTATGGTCAATAGCTGAATTTTTTTCTTTTTCTTTAGGAATCGGCCCCATTGGTTCTTGGACAGGAATGGTCCTTTTTGTTTAGAGGGTCATATTGTTTATTTTACTGTTATGTTTTTATGCACACTGGTATTGTCAATCCTGCATTTGATTGCCTTTAGAGGACATTTCTAATCACATATAAATGTGCCTAATAATTTTACAATGGTGCCATTCACACTGTGTGCTTACCTGCATTTAGGTGCAGTCAGTTTAGCTGCATTTATAGAAAATCAAATTCTGTGAGTTCAGGATCCAATTGGACACTAGTCTAAACGAAGGTAAAAGTGACTAAACGCAGATAAACCTGCTTAAGGCTCGATTCACACCTATGCATGTTGCTTTTGAGCGTTTTTGGAGGTTTTTTTTCATGCTTGGCACGTTTTTGAGCAGCGTTTTTGTAGCGTTTTTGCGGCGTTTTTGCCGCGATTTGCGTTTTGCGTTTTTTTTTTTTTTTTTTTTTTCATTTTTTTTTACAGTCTTAACCACTTAAAGACGAGCCTCGTTTTGGATTTTAGGTGTTTACATGTTTAAAACAGTTTTTTTTGCTAGAAAATTACTTAGAACCCCCCAAACATTATATATTGTTTTTTTTCTAACACCCTAGAGAATAAAATGGCGGTCATTGCAATACTTTTTTTTGCACCGTATTTGCGCAGCGGTCTTATAAGCACACTTTTTTTGGAAAAAATTCACTTTTTTTAATAAAAAATATGACAACAGTAAAGTTAGCCTAATTTTTTTTTATATTGTGAAATATAATGTTACGCCAAGCAAATTGATACCCAACATGTCACGCTTCAAATTTGCGCCCGCTCGTGGAATGGCGTCAAAATTTTACCCTTAAAAATCTCCATAGGCGACGTTTAAAAAAATTGTACAGGTTGCATGTTTTGCGTTACAGAGGAGGTCTAGGGCTAGAATTATTGCTCTCGCTCTACCGGTCGCGACGACACCTCACATGTGTGGTTTGACCACCGTTTTCATATGCGGGCGCTACTCACGTATGCGTTCGCTTCTGTGCACAAGCTCGTCGGGACAGGGTGCTTTAAAAAAATTTTTTTTTATTATTATTATTATTTATTTTACTTTATTTATTTTTTCACTGTTTAAAAAAAAAAAAAAAAATTGGATCACTTTTATTCCTATTACAAGGAATGTAAACATCCCTTGTAATAGAAAAAAGCATGACAGGTTCTCTTAAATATGAGATCTGGGGTAAAAAAGTCCTCAGATCTCATATTTAGACTTTAATGCAAAAAAAAAAAAAAAGTTGTTTAAAAAAAATGACACAAAAAAAATGTGCCTTTAAGAGAAGTGGGCGGAGCTGACGTAATGACATCGCTCCGGCCATCCTATGGTATGGAGACGGGTGGGCGCCATCTTAGCCTCACTCGTCTCCATACTGAGGAAGGGAAAGGACCCGATCGCCTCCGCCGCTACCGACGGCTCCGGTAAGCGGCGGAGGGCGCGGGAGAGCAGCGGAAGGGGGGGTGGCACCTCTCCCGCCACCGATAACGGTGATTTCGCGGCAAACCCGCCGCAGAGACCACCATTATCTTGTACAGAACCGCGGGCCCTAAAGATGGATACCTCGGTTGTGGCAGCAGCTGCTGCCGTTACCGAGATATTCATCTTTAAAGTAATGACGTATATATACAGTGGCTGGTCGGTAAGTGGTTAAAAAAAAATTACAAAAAAAAAAAAAAACGGCAAAAACGCACCAAAAACGCTGCAAAAACGGTGCACTTGCGTTTTTGATGCTTGTCCATTGAAATCCATTACATGCAAAACGCTGCTTTTTGCATGAAAAAAAGTCCCCGACCCTTTCCAAAAACGCAGAGATACAAAAAAGCATTGATGTGAACATGTTCCATAGGAACCCATGTTAAAAAATTCCCATGCATTTCTGCAAAATGCAAAATGCATCAAAAAACGCGCTAGTGTGAATGGAGCCTAAGGCAGGAACTTCTAAATACAGGAAAATGTGATCTAGGAAGCTTAACCACTTAAAGGGGTTGTAAAGGTAAAAATTTTTTCACCTTAATGCATTCTATGCATTAAGGTGAAAAAACTTTTGACAGTACCGCCGCCCCCAGCCCCCCCGTTTTACTTACCTGACGCCTCGAATCTTCGCTCCTCGTCCTCGTCAGCTTCATTGCAGCTCAGCCTGGTCGCTGATTGGCTGCAGTGGATGGATTGAAAGCAGCGCAGCCATTGGCTCGCGCTGCTGTCAATCACATCCGATGATGCGGCGCGCCGGGGGGCGGGGCCGAGTGATACAGCGAGCGGCTATAGCCGCCGGCTGTATCACGGGAGCGCGCCCGCAAGCACTCACCACCGTGCGAGGGAGCTCGCATGAAGGTGGTAAATGCTTGCGGGGAGGAGCTGAAACAGCCGCCGAGGGACCCCAGAAGACCAGGTTCGGGGCCACTCTGTGCAGAACGAGCTGCACAGTGAAGGTAAGTATAACATGTTTGTTATTTTAAAAAAAAAAAAAAAACAACTTTACAACCCCTTTAAGGACCGAGCCTCTTTTTTAGATGTGTTGTTTACAAGTTAAAAACATTTTTTTTTAACTAGAAAATTACTTAGAACCCCCAAACATTATAAATTTTTTCTTCTAACACCCTAGAGAATAAAATGGCGGTCGTTGCAATACTTTCTGTCACACCGTATTTGCGCAGCGGTCTTAAAAGCGCACTTTTTTTGGAAAAAATACACTTTTTTGAATTAAAAAATAAGACAACAGTAAAGTTTGCCCAGTTTTTTTTTTTTTATACTATGAAAGATGATGTTACGCCGAGTAAATTGATACCCAACATGTCACGCTTCAAAATTGCGCCCGCTCGTGGAATGGCAACAAACTTTTACCCTTAAAAATCTCCATAGGTGATGTTTAAAAATTCTACAGGTTGCAGGTTTTGCGTTACAGAGGAGGTCTAGCATTAGAATGATTGCTCTCGCTCTACCGATCGCAGCGATACCTCACATGTGTGGTTTGAACACCGTTTTCATATAAACGTGAGCTTGTGGGGACGGGGTCCGTTAAAAAAATTAGTATTTTTTTCTTATTCATTTTATTTTTTATTTTTACACAGTTTTTTTTTTTTTTAAAAAACTATTTTTGTCACTTTTATTCCTATTACAAGGAATGTAAACATCCCTATATACTAGAAAAAAAAAAAAGCATGACAGGACCTCTTAAATATGAGATCTGGGGTCAAAAAGACCTCAGATCTCATATTTAGACTTAAATGTAAAAAAAAAAAAAATAAAATTGTCATTTAAAAAAAAGATTTAAAAAAAATGGCCCTTTAAGAGCTATGGGCGGAAGTAATGTTTTGATGTCGCTTGCAATGTCATGGAGACAGGTGGGGGCCATCTTCCCCTCACTCGTCTCCATGCACAGCCCTGAGAAGAACCGGATCGCCTCCGCCGCTGCCGACGGCTACGGTAAGCGGTAGAGGGCACCGGGGGGGCCCTCTCCCGCCGCCGTTAAAAGTGATCTTGCAGGGAATCTGCTGCAGAGACCACTTTTATCTTGTAGCCGGCCAAACACGGGGATACCGGGGTTATGGCAGATAGCTGCTGCCATATCAATGATATCCGTCCTCAAAGTGAGGACGTATATCGGCGTTCGGTAGTCGGTAAGTAGTTAAAGAGGAGGTCCACGAAAAATTTTAAGTCAGCAGCTACAAATACTGCAGCTGCTGACTTTTAATATATGGACACTTACCTGTCCAGGGAGCCCGCGATGTCGGCACCTCAGCCGATCTACGGATCGACTGTTGGGCGCTGCCCCCACAATTCCTGGTAAGGGAACCCGGCAGTAAAGCCTTTCGGCTTCACAGCCGGTTCCCTACTGCGCATGCGCGAAGCACGCTGCACTATCTAATTGGTCCGGCGGCGGAGAAAGGAGGAGGGGACAGAACTTCTGAGAGACCGGGTCTCCAGGATGTTGGGAACGGTACCTGTCGAAAACAGTAATCCATTCCCCTCTCCCCCCTGAAAGGTGTCAAATGTGGCCCCGGAGGGGGGGGGGAGACGGATAAGTGAAAGTTCCACTTTAGAGTGGAACTTCGCTTTAAGGCTGCATGCACACTAGTGTTTTTTTATAAGCTCAAAAAATGTTAGAAAAAAAGATCTGGATGAAAAACACTGATAATAGCATTTTTGTGCCTACTTCTAGTAACGTTTTAGTAGCTTTTAGGAGTCTTAGCGTTTTATTAGCATTTTTACAGTACATGAAGAAAATAAAACAACTGCTCAATAAAAGCTGTTAGTAGCGTTTAGCTTTTTTCTGCCAGGAAAACGCTCCCAAAAACGTAAAAAAAAAAAAAAATTCTGCTCCTAGATGCTGAAGCTCAACAATGCTAATAGCCTAAAGTAGTGTTCATGGACACATAGAATAACACTATTTAACTGCTTTTAGGAGCTTAAAAAAATGCTAGTGTGCATGGAACCTAAACATTGTTTACATCTCAAATAACTTTTGCATTTAGAAAAGCTAAACACGGGAGCGCCAGTGTGAATGAAGCCTGTAATGAAAAAAAAAACAGCATCTACACTTTAGATTTAGTGCGCTTGGGAGGGATAGGTGCAGGCCCTGTGCATTCAGGGGTACAGGTCCATAGTGCAGAAGATTTAGTCCAGAAAGCTGAAGACCTACATACTAGATCTTTGTCCCTGAACACACAGGGCCCTAAGCCCTGGTTCACACTGCCGCGACTTGTCATGCGACTTGAGAGTTCAAAGTTGCATGACAAGTCATGCACCATTAACGGCAATGGAACCGTTCTAATCAGTGCGACTCAAGTCGCTTCGACTTAAAAAAAGGTTCCTGCAGTACTTTTGGTGCGACTTCATCACAACTTGCATTGACTTCTGTTAAAGAAGGCTATGTGGGGGATTTTTAATCTCCCTAGTGCAAAACCAATTTTTGTGTTCTGCTGCAGTTCGATGGGTGATTGGTCAGTCTCATGAAATGAACCCTATAGGTAGGGTATACCTAAAGTAGAATTCTAGCCTAACACAAAGTATTAAAATGTTCCCTATCCCTCTCCTGATGCTGCCTAACCTGTGCAAAAAAGATGTGTATACTTACCGATTTTAGTCCACTCTGGTCCGGTCACATGATCCCCTGTGTCAATGAGCAGTGACTACAGGAGAGAGGAGGGATCGCTCGACAATGGCTGGGAATTCTGGGAGCCGTGATGTCACTCATAAGTTCTCATGTCCTAGCCGTTGTTGGCGTTCTCTCTCTCTGGAGCCGCAGCTCGCTAACACATGGGAGCCAGAGCTGCAGTGACTGGTCCAGAGCGGACTAAAATTAGGCAAACTTACAAATCTGTTTAACACAGGTTTGGCAGCATAGCTATCGGGAGATGTAGGGAACATGTTTAAACAGTGTTAGTGTTAGACAGGAATTCCACTTTAGATGGTAAAAAATTCCCAAGAATCTCTCCTAAATGAGCTATTCTTGAGCAATTATTCTACTACTCTCAATAAATTCTATGAAGAGGAGATTAATGGCTAATAGTCCCCCCTTACATCTGAGTCCACAGAGTTTCCCCTTACAATTAAAGGGGGATCTCTGTGGACTCTAATGTAAGAGGGAACTCTGATGTAAGGGGTGCTCTTCGAACCCTGATTAAGGGAGGACTCTGATGTAAGGGGGAATTCTGTGGACTTTGGTGTAAAGAGGAACTCTGATGTAAAAGGGGTCTCTGGACAACAGAGCCCCCACCTACATAAGTCCCAGCATTCCCCCTTAAAGCGGAGTTCCACCCAGAAATGAAACTTCTGCTGATCTGGTTCCTCCCCCCCTCCGGTGTCACATTTGGCACCTTTCAGAGGGGAGTGGGGAGCAGATACCTGTCTAATACAGGTATTTGCTCCCACTTCCGGCGAAAGAGCGGCACAGAATCTGCCCCTCCTCCGCCCTCCTTCCCCTCGCTGTCTTCTGGGAGACACACAGGTCCCAGAAGACAGCAGGGACCACTCAGAACGTGCAGCGCGACTCGTGCATACGCAGTAGGAAACAGGCTGTGAAGCCGCAAGGATTCACTTTCCGATTCCCTTACTGAAGATGCTGGCACCTCCACCCAGAGCCAAGGGACAGATCGGCTTCCAGTGAGGACATCGCTGGTGCCCTGAACAGGTAAGTGTCCTTATTTTAAAAGTCAGCAGCTGCACTATTTGTAGCTGCTGACTTTTATTTTTTTGCAGGTGGAACTCCGCTTTAAATCAGGGTTCCCAGAGCACCCCTTACATCAGACTCCCCTCTTACTCTAGTGTACTCTATTTCCCTTACATCAGTAACCCCCCCCCAGAGGCGGCTCTCTAATTAGGCAAATTAGGCAGTCGCCTAAGGCCTCGCACTCACAGGGGCCTCGCGGTCGCCTAATTTGCCTGTTCTCAATCACTGAAGTTGACGCCGGTGGCTCCGCCTACCCCCACTGGGACTGTGTGGCTTAGGAGCTGATGGACAAATCAGATACTGCCCGCAGCCTGAGGAATAGCGGCCTCATCACGGAGCGTCCTAGTCCGTGGGGCCTCATGTGTAAGTTTTGCCTAAGGCCTCACAAAGCCTAGAGCCGCCTCTGCCCCCCCCCCCCTCCCCTACAGAGTGACAAACACTGACCTCTGTCCTGTAGCAGACACCATGCAAAGCACTGAAAGCAGGCTCCGGCTTTTGGCTCCCTCTCTGCTTTTTTCTCTACAGGTTTTTTTCTCCTCTTCAGACATTTACAGACAGGAGAAAAGTGCTTTTTTTTTTTTTTTTTACAAACTGTCTAAATTTATGGACGGTTGGCAACCCTGCCCTTCCCACTGGACATGCTTCAATTGAAAAAGTGATGGAGCTGAGTGGAAAATGTATGCCTGAACAGCGGCTACATCCAATCAGATGCAGCCGCTGTTTGGCTATTCTGACAACTGCTAGCAATGGCTGTCAGAATAAATAGAACAGCTGAGCTGGGAGACTTGTCCATCCAAGGTGTATAGATTTTTTTTTTTATTGGCCTGTGTGTATGGCCAGCCATCTGAAACATGAATGCGGCAAAGGAAGTCAGTGAAATCATTATATGCAGGTCAGGTAAGTGCCTTTAAAAGTATTGAAGCCATTGGATCGGCATTGCAGATAGGAAACTAGCGTTTCAGAGGCTTAGCAATGACTGTGAGCATAATTCCTCCCTACAACCTATTTCTTATAATAAATGAAATCACCCTTACAGCAACACTGGAAGCATTTATGATTCCACTCTGCCCTCTGCTGGAATATCAGCAGAACTGAGAAAAGAAAGAACAACTCCATATCTGAGAACAATAGAGAAAGAGTGGAACTATGTTTATTTTTTTTTATAGCACCATCAATTTACACAGTGTTTTACATATGTATCATACATTCCCATTCGTCCCTGCCATCAAGGAGCTTACAATCTAGGGTCCCCAACTCACATTAATACTAGGGCCAATTAACCTACCAGCATGTCTATGGAGTGTGGGAGGAAACCCACACAGGTACAGGGAAAACATGCAAACACCATGCAGAGAGTGCTGTGGTTGGGTTTCAAACCAACGAGTCGGCCCTAGTGGTGCTAGGAAGAAGTGCTAACCACTGTGTGTTCATAACTGTAAATGTTTACTGCAGTGTGGAAGTATATGGACATGGTGCAATAAAATACTGTCATGATTTAGATGGTCCCACATATTACCATCAGATTGTGCAGTATGCATATGAATTGTACAGATGTGTAACATCTTCTAGAGCAGGGCTCAAAATTTCATGTCCTGAGCCACTAGCCAGGCCTTAAGTTTTACTCCACACCAGTTGCCCCACCCAACCTCTACCCTTCCCCGCTCCTGTAAATTATCTCATGAAATTACACTGTTAAATTTTTTATGCAGAATTAACAACAACTTTAACAATATTAACATAAAGCATGTCAGTGCCCATCAGTGCAGCCTCATCAGTGCCCATCAGTACAGTCCCATCAGTGTAGCCTCATCAGTGCCGCCCCATAAGTGGAGCCTCATAAGTGCAGCCCCATAAGTGCAGTCCCAGCAGTGCAGCATATCAGTGGCCATCAGTGCAGCCTATCATTGCCCATCAGTACAGCATATCAGTGCCTATCAGTACAGCATATCAGTGCCCATCAGTGCAGCCTCATCAGTGCCCATCAGTGCAGCCTCATCAGTGCCCATCAGTGCAGCATATCAGTGGCCATCAGTGCAGCCTATTATTGCCCATCGGTGCAGCATATCAGTGGCCATCAGTTTAGCATATCAGTGCCCAACATTGCTCATCAGTGTAGCATACCATTGCCCATAAGTGCAGCGTATCATGGACCATAAGTGCAGCGTATCATTGCCCATCAGTGCAGCGTATCAGTGCCCATCAGTGCAGCGTATTATTGTTCATCAGTGCAGCGTATCTTTGCCCATCAGTACAGCATATAATTACCCATCAGTTCAGCGTATCAGTGCCCACCAGTGCATCATATCAGTGCCCATCTGTGCAGCAAATCATTGCCCATCGGTTCAGTGTATCAGTGCCCACCAGTGCATCGTATCATTGACCATCAGTGCAGCATATCATTGCCCATCAGTGCAGCGTATCATTGCCCATCTGTGCAGCGTATCATTGCCCATCAGTGCAGCGTATCATTGCCCATCAGTGCAGCATACCATTGCCCATCAGTGCAGCGTATCAGTGCCCATCAGTGCAGCGTATCAGTGCCCATCAATGCAGCATATCAGTGGCCATCAGTGCAGCCTATCATTGCCCATCAGTACAGCATATCAGTGCCTATCAGTGCAGCATATCAGTGCCCATCAGTGTAGCCTCATCAGTGCCCATCAGTGCAGCCTCATCAGTGCCCATCAGTGCAGCCCCATAAGTACAGCCCCAAGAGTGCAGTCCCATCAGTGCAGCATATAAGTGGCCATCAGTGCAGCCTATCATTGCCCATCGGTGCAGCATATCAGTGGCCATCAGTTTAGCCTATCAGTGCCCAACATTGCTCATCAGTGTAGCATACCATTGCCCATAAGTGCAGCGTAACATGGCCCATAAGTGCAGCGTATCATTGCCCATCAGTGCAGCGTATCAGTGCCCATCAGTGCAGCGTATTACTGCTCATCAGTGCAGCGTATCATTGCCCATCAGTACAGCATATAATTACCCATCAGTTCAGCGTATCAGTGCCCACCAGTGCATCGTATCAGTGCCCATCTGTGCAGCAAATCATTGCCCATCGGTTCAGTGTATCAGTGCCCACCAGTGCATCGTATCATTGACCATCATTGCAGCATATCACTGCCCATCAGTGCAGCATATCATTGCCCATCAGTGCAGCGTATCATTGCCCATCAGTGCAGCGTATCATTGCCCATCAGTGCAGCATATCAGTGCAGCGTATCAGTGCCCATCAGTGCAGCGTATCAGTGCCCATCAGTGCCCATCAGTACAGCGTATCAGTGCCCATCAGTACAGCATATCAGTGCCCATCAGTGCAGTGTATCATTGCTCATCAGTGCAGCATACGATTGCCCATCAGTGCAGTGTATCATTGGCCATTAGTGTAGCATATCAGTACTAATTTCCACTCACCAAGTGCGAGCAGGCGAGTGGAAATTTTGAGGGCTGTTCTAGGGTACAATCAGATGATGAATCAGGATGAGATTACATGGTTAATTTACTAAAGAAGTATAGGCTGTTCACTTCTGACATTTATTACATGTTTCTTATCTGCATGGTTATTTCAGATCAGGGACCCAGAAAGTTTTGAAGCCACCAGGTCATTAAAGAGCCTGGCAGCTAGCATTTTCTGTTTGCATGACAAGTTTACATTAACCAACGCCTGTATCATCCAGTCCCTGTCAGAGAGCAGGCCTGCTCACTGCTATTACCTACTAATGGAAGGCCTTCACACCAGTAGAATGTTGAAAGCACTCAATGTGCCTTTGCATCCAGCATCCATGTAAACATAAGTTCAATGGGGGCATTTACTAAATCTGGAGTCTTTCATCCTTAATTAAAGTATCACCGTATCTCCTTCTTCAATATACAATGTTTTGAAATATCTGTATATAACATGTTTTGAGAATTTCATGGGAATTTTCTATTTATACAATAAAATTATATATATTTTTTTCAAAAATGTGTCTATTGTCTGAAAAATCCCACTTATAGAGGTATTCAATTTCTTTCACCTAAAAAAAAAAGTTATGTCTTTATTTATACTTTAAGTGTCAGTAAAAATCCCCTCCCTCAAAAAAAAAAAAATTGAACACTAATCTTCACACTTACCCCTAAGCATAAATTCCCATTGCAAGCCAAGATTCTCCCCAAACAAAAAAGTTCCTCTACCAGTACAAATCCTCTCCCTTGCCAAATCCCCCCTCCTAGCACAAATCCTCTACCCCTCAAATTTTCCCTCTGAGCATAAATCTCCCCCCACCTCTCCTCCAAATTCCCCTCTTCCAGCACAAATCCCCTCCAAATCTCCTCTCTTAGCACTAATATCCCCCCTCCCCCAAATTTCTCCTCCTAACACAAATCCCCCAATCATCCCTACTAGCACAAATTCCCCCCCCCCCCCCATCACCCCTTCTAGCAAAATCCCCCAAATCTCCACTGTGCCTAGGGCAGCCACCCCCCTACCCACCCCTTGTCCCAGCCCTGCATATACCAGGGTGTGTATGTCTGACCTAAGATGTGTGTCTGCTTCAAGGCAAATCAGTGATGGAAAGTCTATACAAAAAATATTGCATGCTATTGGTTTCCAGGTCTGACCTGTTTTTTTTGTTTGTTTCCTATAGACATTGATTTTGCTACTCGCAAAATTGCTGCTCACTTGAGCCAAACCAAAGAGTTAATCCAGAATGGAAACGAATTTAAAACAAAGACACTCAGCACATTTCGGAACTATTTTCTTGACTTCACAGTTGGAGTGGAATTCGAAGAACAAACTAAGGGCTTGGACAGCAGGACGGTGAAGGTACAAGCTTCTACAATTATGATTTTTGGCTCTAATAGAACTTGATCTATTGTTGACAAGGCTTGTTTTATCTACTCCACAGACCTTAGTATCCTGGGACGGGGACAAGCTTGTCTGTGTTCAAAAAGGCGAAAAAAATAATCGTGGCTGGAAGCACTGGATTGAGGGCGACAAACTCTACCTGGTGAGGAGATGTGGTCTTTGTTGATGATGCAGCTTTACAGAACTCCAGGCTACGGCACTGAGCATAAACGCTTCAGCAGGAGCCAAAAAGCTAGAGTTATTTCCTGATAACTCCATTTCCAAAAATCCTCCAGGACTGTCACATGAGAAATAAGCTGCACCTCCTGCAGGAAACTCAAGCACATACAAGTTTAAAAAGGCCTCCCCTAGGCTGGCCAATCAGTTATTCAAAGATTGCCTTGCTGACAAATACCCACATTCTTGATATATGCAAATTAATATCTTTCATTAGGGTGTGGATTCACCATCCTGGGGGATTCCTGGAAAAGGATTAGGTAATAATGCTACTTTTCCCAAGTCATCCTCCAGGATGGTCACATTAGACCCCAAAGATTCATACCTAGGGTGGGACTACCGCTTGCAGGACCTTTCGGCAGAAGGTCAGATCTTTGGCGGAGACAGAATCGATCCTGTAGTGCTTCACAAAGGTTGAGTCACTAGGCCAGATGGCTGCTCGGCAGATTTGCTTGATGGAGGCCCCAGCTCTTTCTGCCCAGGACGTGGCCACTGAGCACGTGGAGTGCACTTTTAGGTTTGGCGGATCCCTTTGGTTTTGGGAAGCATAAGCTTCTTTGATTGCCCACCTGATCCATCTACTTATGGAGTTTTTGGATGCTGGTTTTCCTTTGTGGACGCCTCCGAATGAAATGAATAGATTTAGCGCTTTTCTGAATGTCGTAGTGGTTGAAAAAAAAAAAAAAAAGTTGAAAATGCTTCCTCTCCCTTGTTGGAGGGATTTTGACAGAACAAAGGTAATATGACTTTGGGGAGGAACAGTGGGTCTGTCTTGAGGACCAGTTTATCTGGAAAGATTGTGAAGAAAGGTTCCCTGATAGAAAGGGCCTGTAGTTCACTTGTGCACCTAGCTTAAGTGATTGCCACTAAGAAAACCACTTTCAATGTCAGGAATGTCAACAAAATGTCCGAGAGTGGCTCAAATGGCTCTTGGGTTAGTGCTCTGAGCACCAAGGAAAGGTCCCAAGGGGCTATCTTAATACCTTCGCTGGGACGGTTACTACAGATGACCTTGCAGAACTGTTTAACTAGGGGTTCTCACCCAGTGGTATATCCAGAAAAACTGACAATGTCACTGTGTGCACTTTAAGTGTGCTTACCGCTTAACCCTTGTTTACCCTAAACCATTTCTGCTCCTTCCAACAGACAATCCAGCACAGTGCCCACATTCTGTAATTCTCTGCTTTTGGGTACCATATTTGATGTGTACTTTCTCCACACCTTCCTGTAAATTTTTCTTTGTTACTGGTTTTCTGCTTTGTAGAAGTGTTTCCACTACCTTAGCAGAAAGACCTTTTTTTCAATAGAATGCGCCATTCACAATCCAAGCTACCAATTTAACATTTTCAAGTTGCGGGTGATATGTACCTGACTGCAGCAGAAGGTTGTCTCTGTTTGGCAGATCCCAGGGATCTTCCTCTGCCATCTTCTTTGGGGTTGTAAACCATGATCGCTTCAGCCAAAAGGGTGCTATTAGAATTACTCTTACACTCTCCATCCAAATCTTCCTGATTTCTATGGGGAGGAGTTGTACTGTAGGGAAGGGAAAAAAAGTTTTTCACTTTCTTGTTTTCCAATGTGGCAAAGAGGTCGACCTCTGGCGGGCCCCATTTTCCCGAGAGCTCTGAAAGGATCTCTTGGTTCAGTCCCCACTCTGCTGGGTCCAGCTGAGTTTTGTTCAGAAGATCCGCTAGGGTGTTGTTCGTCCCTTTTATGTGCACCGCCATCAAGGATAGCAAATGGACTTCCACCCATGAGAGAAGTTGATGTGCCGTTCTTATGAAGGGCCCTGACCTGGTACCCCCCTGCCGGTTGTCATATATATATATATATATATACTGACCTGTTGTCCTATATGAGCTCCCAAACCAGATGCGCTTGGGTCTGTTGTAATCCAAATTTGAGGCGTCGCCAGCCATAGTCTGCTCTCCTCAAAAGAGTCCCTCTGTCACCAGGTTAATGATCTCCGGATCTCTTTGGGAATGTGGGTCACTTCTTCCAGTGAATCGACTTTCCTATTCCAATTGTTTAAAAGGTGGTACTGTAGGGCTCCCATGTGAAGTTGTCCCCAGTGTACTACTGGGATTGAGGCAGACATAAGCCCCAAAAGGGACATTATGTCTCTTCTTGTTCCTTATCCTGAAGTTCTTATCTGTTGTGTCATGTTGACTATTTTGGCTATTTTGTCTTCTGGCAGGATTTATTGTCTATACCTTCCTGTCTATTTGTCTATTATGTAGCCCAGGAATGTAATTTTTTGGGATGGTATTCTGTTAGATTTTTCTAAGTTTATTTTTCATCCCACATGGGTGAGGAAGAGCTTGGTCGTTTGCAGGCCTGTGACGACTGCTTCCTGAGTCTGAAAATATATCAGGAAGTCTTCCAGATATGGCACTATCTGGACCGCCCTCAGTCTGAGTTCTTGCATTACCTCTGACATAATCTTTGTGAATATCCTCGGAGCCAATGAGATGCCGAACAGGAGGGCCTGGTATTGAAAATGTTGAATTTTCTTCCCCTCCTGGATAACAAACCTCAGGAACTTCTGGTGGTTGGGATGGATTGGTACGTGAAGATACGCGTCCTTTGAGTGTTGCTAAGAAAGCTGCTTGTGGGAGTAGATATTTCACCATGAGGATGACTTTTTCTTTTAGAATATTCATGATTGCTTCCTTCATGGCTGAGTTTTGTTGTGATGGAAATGGAACCGTTGTGGCTCGGAATTCGGATAGAGGTCTTCACATAAATTCTATTTTGTATCCTTGTGCTATTATTTGAAGGATGAAATGATTTGAGCAGAACTCTTGCCATTGCGGGAGAAAGTGTAGTAATCTCGCTCCCACGGTGCTGCTGGCATCATTGAGATTTGCTGGTAGACACGGAGCTTGGAAATTATACGTTGGTTTTCGCTTTATTTTTGTTGAAGACCCATCCACATTGGGTCTGTGGTTTCTCATTCTTCGTCTGTATTTCTCTCCTGTTGTGACAAAAAAAGTTTTCTCCTTTTGTCTTGTTTTTTTTTTAAAAGGGAATCCTTTGGTTTTGTCTGCTGACCTCTCCAAGACTTTCTCCAGTTCTGGACCAAATAGTAGGTTGCCGTCAAAATGAATGTTGAATAACTTGTTTTTGGAAGCATAGTCTTCCTCCCAGGTTTTGAGCCAGAAGGCCCTTCTGGTCATTAACCAGGCCTGTGGTGTGCGTGGAGATTCTCATCGCTTCCACCGAGGCGTCGGCTATATATGCTGCCTCTTTTTCTATGAATAGAAGGGAATCCAGTGCTTCCTCTATCCCTGGGATCTTTTCCAGGTGATCCCTAAGTTGTTCCCGCCAAAAACCCATGTTTCTGGCCATGCAAGTGCTGGCTATGTTGGGCTGAAGTCCTGCTGTCCCTGCTTCATAAGCTCTCCTTAGAGAGACCTCCATCTTTTTGTCCATTGGGTCTCTTAAATGACCCATATCCTCAAATGAGAGATCTGACTTTTTTGATACCTTAGCCAGGGATGCATCTAATTTTGGGCATTTTGTAAGGACGCTTTGCTGTTCATCGAATGGAAATCTCCTTTTTAGTGCTTTAGGAAAAAATAACTTATTTTCTGGGCTTTTCCACTCTTTAGCTATGATATCTTTAATAGACTTGTGAATCAGAAAAAAAATCTCCTTTTTGTTTCTTGAAGTCCTCTCTACAGCCTGTCCCGGACTGAGTCCGTCGGCTGGGTTTCCTGAATCTCCTCAGTTATGTAGATTGCCTTTAAAAGCTCATCTGTTTCCTCAACTGGGAACAGATGTTTGGAATATTTCTGAGAATCTGTTGTGCCCCCTTCCTTATCCGAGTCGGAGCTACCCTGGTATAGGAGTTCCCCTTCTTCCTCCAAGTCCGAGGAACTCAGCTGAGGTTGGGGGACAGCTTTCTTCAATTTTCCTTTCTGTTGCTAGATTTTGGGGCCTTGAGATGAGGTGGATGGTCGCTCATTCCCTTTCATCTCGTCTATGGCTGTTTGAAGAGATTAGAGTGTGGATGTCATTTCTTTCTTAAAATCAAGAAAATTCTTCACTAGGGGTTTTCGTTTCTTCATTCACGATTTTTTTAATGCATCTATGACAGAGCAACTTATCGCTGTCGGATGGCATTTTTACACCGCACGTCTGGCAGTACTTTTTCTTTTTAGCTTTGTCTGTTCCTGTCTGTTGGTTCCTGGGCTTTAGGCTGCAGGGAGACAACAGCGGAAGAGGAGGGATAGGGAGAAGAAAAACCAGAGAGGAGAAAAGAGAGAGAGTCACTCAGGGGCTGTCACTGCTACTCTCTGTGAGCCCCCCCCCCCCCTTCTCCAGAAACATACCGTGAGTATGTCTAAACAAGGGTACCATTCCAACCCTCTCCTCCCCGGGAAAGACCCATGTGTCTCCTCCATCTTACCGTTTGAGACCTGGGACCCTGCTCCATAGCCTCCGGTAGGGGCCAATGATCTGACCTCCGCCATTAGACCACCTGGAAGGGAAGGAGCATGCCTGTGAACTCCCGCTGGTCGCCGCCATTGTCACAAATGGGCACATAAGTAGTGATGTCAGAGGTTCCTGACGCTCCGGATGCGCCCATTGATGCTCCTGGTCGCATCCCTCTTCCAAGATAGCCGCTCTACCACTTCCTGTGGCGGTGCCATCTTGCTCTCATAACTTCCAGCGCAGCCTGCCATTACTTGCGGCTTCATTGTGCCTACCAAGATGCCTACTTCCTGTGGCGTTGCAATCTTGATGATGTCACCACCGCCTGTCGGCCATGATGGCCGGGTACATGCTGGAAGCAGAGTGGATGTTTGGCATGCTGCAGGGGAGAAGAAAGGACAAGTGCCTGGTGTGTCCCCCAATACGAGCCTGCCTGGAGGCTGGAGAAGGTGGCAGATTGTGCTTCTGACTACAGGACCTCCATGTCGCTGTCACATGAGTGTTTTTTTTTCCTCACCCTGGCTCTTCCACCCTCCTGAGTTTATCCCAAAGCCAGGATGGAGTGGGAAAATAATAGAGCCCCCCTCTTGTCCATCTACCTCCGGTGCAGGGGCCCACCAGGGAGGTTCATCTCGGTAGGAGTTTGAAGAAAAAAATACCTGTACTCCTCGAGTCTCCCCTTCCCTCCCAGTGTATACCTGTGACTGACTGCCTCGTCAGCTTGCTCACAGGAGGAGTTAAGGGGATGTCCAGGGACGCCTGCCCCAAACAAAAAAATTGCTGTCTAAGAAAAACAACAAACTGGGGATTGTAGGTCCCCCTCCAGTGCCGGTGTTTGCAGGAGGCAGGAAACGCGAGAACTGATGGGCCAGCCTAGGGGAGGCCTTTTTAAACTTGTATGTGCTTGTGTTTCCTGCAGGAGGTGGACCCTCATGTGACTGTCCTGGTGGATGACTTGGGAAATATTGCTATTATTCATCATTTGAAGTAAAACTTAAAAAACTTTTTTTCTAGTTTGGGATAGAATGGGGAAATGATGGTGCCCCGCTCAGGTTTTTTTATCGATTCTTGTGTACTCCCTCTCTTGTGAACGTTGCCAAAATGCGATGGAGATATCCCAAAAGCTACACTTGTCACTGGAAGAGGAATTGAGGAAAAAATTTCCTATAGAGACAGATATTCCATTATTAAGATTTCTTTTTTCCAAAAAGACCGCTGCACGAATACAGTGTGACAGAAAGTATTGCAACAACCGCCATTTTATTCTCTAGGGTGTTAGAAAAAAATATATATAATGTTTGGGGGTTCAAACTAATTTTCTAGCAAAAAAAAACTGTAAACACCAAATCTCAAAACGAGGCTCTGTTCTTAAGTGGTTAATGGACTGTATTTTAGCTCAGTAAAAAAAAAAAAAAAAAAAAGCTGTACTGAGCTTTTTAAGCGGCAGTGTGCAAGAGGCCTAAACCACACCAGTGGGGACATATCAATAAATACTGGAAAGAAGCCATAGCCACTCCACTTCCTGTGTTAAATAACATTTTGTAGTTGTTCTTTGGCTTACATTAAAGAGTATCTAAAACCAAAAACAAAAATGTAATATATTGCAGATTATTAGTCCATAGATGTCAAATCTGCTAGGCCTGGTTCACACCTATGCGTTTTTTGGGGTTTTTTTGTGCTTTTTGCAGAAACGCACTGCAGTCCATTTAATATGGTTTCCTATGGGACACGTTCACATCTATGTTTTTTTTTCAGCTTCTACGTTTTTGGAAAGGGTCAGGGACTTTTTTAAAATCAAATATGTGCGTTTTTGGTTCGAAAGACTTCAGTAGAGATGCTGCAGTAAAGCATGTAGTGTGTTTTTGATGCATTTTGCATTTATAAATCTGTCCAATAACAAGATGGGCAAAAAACAAAAAACAAAACGCAAAACATCAGAAAATGTGTGCAAAAAGCACTGCAGAAACAGATCAAAAGTAAACTGCATAGGTGTGAACCAGGCCGAAAACTACTATTTGGAGGGAGCCGTTCATTAGATCTCACACTGCAGACATACTGCTATGGGACTGTAGGTATAAGGCAGCCCATAGATGATTTGATTTTCTTTCCTTCCGCCACAGGTGAAAAGAAAGAAAATTGCTTGATTCCCCCAGCAACACATTCAGTGTTCATGTAGAAATGCCTCCTGTAGCACTATTGTGTTCTGCCGGCGGGGTGGGGTGCGGGGAGTCATCCCAGCTGGCAGAACACAATAACTACTGCTAGCAGCTATAGCCTCTGGCAGTAATCGCATGTGAAAAAAATCTAACAGGCTGGTTGTACCCAAGTCGAGGGCCCTTACATGGATCGAAACTTGGTTGGTCCCCGCTGAAGTGGCCGAATTTCGATCCATTTAGACACAATTACAATTTCTAGATGTTCCCTATAACATAACAAATTTTCACTTTTTGAGGTCAGTTTCTACTTCAATCTTTAGCAAACCTGATGCTACTCTTAAAAAGAGCAAATCACTAAATCCTATAGGACAGGCTGCTTAGATGCAGCGTGCAGCACCATCATTAGGAAGGGCCCACGCAAACCTAATACCTTGCTTTTCTGTTATTTCAGGAATTAACATGTGAAGATCAAGTTTGCCACCAGGTTTTCAAAAAGAAGAACTAAAGCACTGCCATCATTTTCACTTTGTAAACAGTGGATACATCTGTGATATATTTTTTGCAATTGAATAAAATATGTTTATATGAAATATTATTAATTCATCATTTCTCACTAGTGTACCAGGAGTAGACAAAATATATGCTTGCAGAACTAAAAGGTACTAACAACCCAGAAACTGCCATTGTTGTATACTTGCTTCTAAAGGGAAAATAAATAACAGGGTGCTCTTTAGGAGTACATTTATTTTAAATATTACTTTTACAGTAATACCTTGGATTGCGAGTAACGTGGTTTACAAGCGTTTTGCAATACGACCTATTATCTTTTTTAAATCCTGACTCGGTTTGCGAGCGTTGTCTCGCAAAATGAGCAGGATTCAAGCCTCTGGGGTGTGCAGTACCGCGATTGGCCAGAGGTGCGGGGGCCCCGGTGACACTCGGAGCCGCTCGGAAACACTCGCTATTTCAAAAAAATCCTGACTCGGTTTGCGAGCGTTGCCTTGCAAAACAAGCAGGATTCAAGCCTCTGGGGTGTGCAGTACAGCGATTGGCCAGAGGTGCGGGGGCGTCGATGACACTCGGAGACACTCCGTTCCTGAGTGTTTCCGAGCCTCTTCCAGTGCATTTGATCGGCTCCGAGTATTTCCAGCGCCCCCTACCTCTGGTTACATGCGGTACTGCATACACTAGCAGTGCCACTGGAACAGATTATCTGAGTTTCCATTATTTCCTATGGTGAAACTCGCTTTGATATACGAGTGCTTTGGATTACAAGCATTCTTCTGGAACAAATTATGCTTGTAATCCAAGGTACCACTGTATATCTTGTGGAGTCTTTATGTCAAGACAGTGCCAACTGAAAAAATTTCTGAGCGAATATAAATTACAGGAAAAGGCACTTGGAAATCACTATTTTCCACTAGATCAGTGGTTCTCAATTCTTGTCCTCAGAACCCACTAACAGACCAGATTTACAAGATAACTGAAATACATCACAGGTGATAGCATTTGCTGCTCAGTGATTGCAGTATTCTAGTCTGCATCTCCCCAAGGTATTACATAAAACCTGGCCTGTTAGTGGGTCCTGAGGACAGGATTTGAGAACCACTGCGTTAGATTGCGCAAACTAATAGACTTTCACTGACAGAGGAACAGTAAAGTACACTCACTGTAGGCACTACTATGCATTAAACAAATCTGTACTTGGTATAAGTGATAGCTGACCATGTACATCAGGGGTGCCCAACCTTTTGAAGAGCGAGGGCCACTTAAGCGACTTGGTAACCAGTCACAGGCCACAATGAGTGGAGCGAGTGGATGACAGGTCCGTGTCCACTCTGCATATGCTGAGCAGACACGGACAGAGCCCACTCTACTCTATGGGCCATCTGATATGACGGAAGGGGACGCATCCCCTTATGGGGTTTTTTAGTGGATCAGATTGGAGGTAGGCAGGTGTAAACTGACACAAGTTTGCTTACATCTGCCGCTCCATAGAGGTGAATGGAGGGTCCGATTGGGTCAGACAGATTGTGTGAAAGGGGCCTAAGGCTTGTGCAGCGCAATGCATCTGTGGCTTTCCTGCGGGTTGGCTGCACTTTGCCAAAGACTTCTTTCTAAAAGTGCACCAAACCCGCAGGAAATAACAGAAGTCTATGGCTCAGTGCAGGTAACCCTGCAGGTGCACTGCGCTGCACCTGCGGATCAGTTTGAAAGCAGCCCGAAACCCCTGAAGAACAGATATGCCCACATATACACTGTGATTTTAGTAATAAACTTACCTTTAATAACAGTCTTCCATTCAGGTATTGCCATCCGTACCAGGAGCCGGCGCTATACAGGAAGCATCAGCTTATGCGGCTCTGCTTCTATGCCACTTGCTTCCTCTAGCCCTGGCTTCATTCACAACACTGATGTTCTAGGATGGCAATCCTGATCTGTGCTTGCCAACCTGCCATTCCAGAACAGGAGGTCCTGGGCCACATCAGAGGGCTCCACGGGCCACTGTTTGGGCACCCCTGATTTACATTTTAGGTCCTTTTTGGGACCTATACAAGAGGAAAGCAGGTGGGTGGGGGGGATTGTCTCTCATTATCTAATAAATATCCAGACTGTTACTTATAACAAGAGACATTAGCTATCAAATGTATATAAAGAAAAAAAAAAAAAAAAAGAGGGTTGGGACTTTAAATGAGACATTTAGAGCATGACTGGCAAATAGGTCATTTGTTAAAAATGTTGTGTTTATTCTCTTAAAACAATGCATAACATAATGTATTGCAATAAATACATACATGAATTGGCGAACATAAAGATAACATGTTGCAAACCAAAATGACATACAGTATGAATAACAGCATGGCATATTGCATTGTAAATGTAAGAGATCATCCTCCATTTTATAACAATACTTGGAAAGTTGAATACTGGAATATAAGCTGGATGAAAAAATGGGAGGGCATATAAAACCATCTTGAAAAAGATATTGCATCTCTAAAAGAGACTGATGCGTTTCTATGGATTCGCTCCACTTCTTCAGAGGCGGATGCATCTTTAATCTACAGAAAAAACATAAATGTATCAATGTAGTCTAATGATGTACCCAACCATTAAAAAGGAAGTATAGGTAGGGGTAACAAAGTTACCCATCCCTAGGAGTACTACTCACATATCAGCTGTATATGGAACATAGAAAACTGGAAAAACAAAGGCTGCGTATAAAGTCTGTCCTGGGAGCTGTGGTGACAGAAGTCCATAGGGAAGCTGGGAATACACGTATAATCCCCAAAGGAAAGATTATCCAAGTAATAGTGGGTGTGGACTTGATTTTTCTAAATTTGAATGAACTGCATATATCAATGAGTGTACAGTGATAATAAAGTATTGAAGATAAAAAGAGCCAATGGCCAAGTGGAATGAAAGACGTGAATAAAAAGGTGTGCAATAAAATATGTCAGGGAAAAGTGACCAAATGTAAGAAATAAAGGAAAAAATCATCAGGCTGGTATGTGGTGTAATGTAGGGGCCAACCATGATGAGATCAAGGAAATGGGATAAAAGCAGGTGCTCGGAAATGAGAGAGGTGAATGTGATGCAACTCACAGAATGGTCATCTGGAGCGTGCTATGGAGAAAAGCTATCCAATGTAGGTGATTTCCTAAGCAAGATTGTGCCCCTTGTTTTACCACCTCACCAAAATCTGAATAATTAAAGAATATCTATACCCAAAAGCAAAAAATGTAATATATTCCAGCTTACCAGTTCTTAGATGTCATGGTTGTATTAGTTTTGTTTTTTTTAAGAATTTTCCTTTATTTTCAGCTGGCGATTTGCCCAGTAAGTCTGTTTCCACTTACTTTAAAGTGGTTGTAAACCCTTACAGACCACTTTTTGCTACAGGTAAGCCTATAATAAGGCTTACCTGTAGCTACCCAACGTCATCGGCACATGCGCACTGAAGCAAACTGAAGCAATGGCACGTACGTGCCATTGCTTCAGTTAGACTGTGTCGTTACCGTTGGATCCTGCGCGCATGCGGGAGTGACGTCATCGCGGCTCCGGCCAATCACAGCGCCGGAGCCGCGATACTCGGAAGCAACTCTGGGGAGAAATGTCGCCGGCCGGTGCTGTGTACAGGGCAACGCAGCGGGGGCTTCGATCTCAGGTGAGTATTACATAAAGAGCTAGTATGCTATGCACACTAGCTCATTATGCCTTTGTCTTACAGGTGTTAGTTTCTTTTTTTTTTTTTTTTAAGTGGGTTTATGACTTGGTTAAATTGATGATAGGCAACTCCTATCCTCATATTGATTAGTGGTTCCAAATTAATAACTACTGCAGTAGGGAACAGACACAAAAGATACGCTCAGCATCTTTCCAAATAACTGTTCTGCTTTATTATGACGCAATTGAAGGTTTTTATGCACATGATTACGTAGGTATCACATTAATATTACAATTGTACGTTTATGGTAACAAGGGGGCGTTACATAGGCAGGCTAATTCTAATCAGGACTCAAAAGAATGTAAACATGTACTGAAAACATTATTAGTGCCGAGTGCACAGTGAGGGCAATGTGCAATACATACAAAATAGAATACAATTATTTACAGAACATACAAATTTCCATTACAGTCTCCCCTCTTTTGATCAATATTTTGATCACTAACCATACCTGCTATCACCTTTAACCTCCACACGCTTAGGTGGAGGTAGTCCTGGCCAAAGAGGCAAAAAAACTCCATTGTGGAGAAAATAATAGCTGAGCAACTTTTTCATTACAAAATGACTTTTCATTGTGAAAAACAAATGATTGATAAGACATATTTACAGAGTACTGGCTGTACACTCCTGTGGCCAGAATGGCCTTCTAGCTTAAAGCGGGGTTCCACCCAAATTTTGAACAATATCTGTATGTATTCTCTTCCTTGCCTAGATGCTGACATGCCGTTTAAAAAAATTTAAATCGCCGTAATTACCTTTTATTTTTCTATTCTTCTTTGCACTTCCTGGTTCTCCTCCCGTGGGAGTAGGTGTGTTTCTAGCCTCTTCCAGACTCCTGGGAGCTAGTCTCAGGCTTCCCAGGATGCCACTGAGCATGTGCGGGAACGAGCGGTGAATGCTGGGAGCACAGCATTCACCACATCCAGGAAATAAATGCTTGTGGGCTTCAAATGCCCACAATGAAGATGGAAACCGCCTGCAGTGAATAATATAAGTTATTCTTTCCGACGAAATCTGACACAGGCGGACATATTACACACAATATGTGAGTATGTAATGCTGAGAAGAAAAGTTTGTGAATGAACTCAAAAAAAAAAAAAACGATAGATAGGTGGACCCCCGCTTTAATTGTGAGCATGCTGACTTATCAGCATATGTGAACACAGACAATTCTACATAAAATGGAAAACGTACAAAAGACAAAATATGACTTCAACATGGCTAAACTACTTTTCAAATATATATATCCCTTACAATTAAAGTAATTTAATCAAAAAGTACCCTAGACTGTGATCACAAGAGGGAAACAAATCAAACACAGAGAATTCTTTAATTTAGTCATTTTTGCAGTGTCTGGTGTGGATCCAGGTGACTTTTTCTTCAAGTTTTGCAAAAACTGTACATGAAATAGATGCTGTATTGAGTCTCCAAACTTTTCCTTATATATAAATGTCTCTTAACAATCCACAAGTCACCTGGCTTTAGTTTTAGATCCTTCCAAACTTTTAGGATCTGGAATTGGGGAGAAAACACATAAATGAGTTTGTCAAAAAACCTTAAAAGATCAGCAACATTCTCTGTGAGATCCGAATGGAGGACTTCAGCTGCTGAGACAAAATATAAGCAAGTGAGTAACACACTCCCAAATAAAATCCCATAGGGAGAGAGTCCAACATCCCCCTTAGGGGCTTGATAAAATATAAGAAAACATTCAGGCAAAAGTTTTCTAGTTTCTTACTCTACTTTGTCCGCTACATTGTAGACAGTAAGGGGTGTAAAAATAAAACCTCAAAACTTCTATTAAGGACTCTCCTATAAAAAATTATTTCCTCTGTTACTCTCTGTACTTTCTGGCACTCTGTACTTACAAACTACTTCTGATAACACTTTTTACTGTGGCCTTTGCAGTAGCATTTGCCACTGGACATCCAAAAAACATGTCCATACAGACAAAATGCATACTTGTAAGATCCTAACTTGGGCATCTGGATATATCTTTTTGTAATCTCTGGAAGGGATGTTCAGCTTTTGGTAACACCTTTGGTAACAGGTAAAACAAGAAGTGGCAGCCATAACTGCTTGTGACTGATGACACGGTCCATGTGTCAAGCTGGAGGGAAAAGAGTGGCTGGCAGACATAAATGATCACCTTTTCCAAAGTCCTGTTTCATAAGAAGTTGCCCCCTGTGGACCACTTGTTCTTCTCGTTCTGGGGTCCTTAAAGTTGAATTATTAATCCCAGCTATACTGGGCCAGAACTAGGGTGGAATCTGTGAGTTGCACAGACCCATAAAGTGTTCGGGGCTGTAAATGCAGCATCCTTAGTCACCTGGTCTGCTTCCATGTGTGAAAGTTAATATGGCTACCTCAGCAAGAACCTGGAAGGCTGAAAACAGCCGATCAAATTAACTTGGCATGCTTGGTTGGTTTACCTGCCGAAGTAAAAACAAACTTCTGGCCCTTTAAATGGAACCAAAAGCTCTCTATATCTCGACTATCTATATATATATATACACTCTTTTTATAGCTCACAGGCTTTGCTAAAACATGGAGCTCTGCTTCTTGAGCTGGGGAAAAAGGATCCAATGACTTTGAATACAGAGTATCCTTCTGGGTGATAAACTGCATACTCAAATCTACAAAAAATGTAATATCTGGGTCTTCAGGGAGTGTGTCCTGCACTGGGCTCACAGCAGCTGATTCCTACGTCATCAATTTAACGCACGTGTCTTCCTTTGTCTCCAGCCTCCTCCAATAGAGGCAATAAGGTGGCTGGATTCAAATGTTCGCATTTTTCATTGTTAGATTTGTACATAAATAAACTCATATTTTAAACCTTTCATTAGACAAACATTTAGTTATCTGTATATTTGCTGCGCAGAATGTCGGACCATTGACCAAAACAAATATCTAACTTTGTCTAATAGCACCTTTGCATAAAAGCTACAGCTCTGATATATCGGGATGAACCCTTCATTACTGGGTCCAGCTTGCATAAATATATTACAATGGCTTGTTTTCTATCACGCTGTTTGTGTAAGAACTCCAGTTTCATGTTTCAAAAGACAACTTTTTCCTGGCAATATTATAATAAATGATAACAATACTCTGCCGTCATGCAGAGATGCCCATAAATCCAAAATATTCTTCTGCTTATACCACGGCACTTACAAGGAAAAGGGGCACATCATTTCACAATCCACACATTCTGCTTTGGATTTCAAAAATAAAAATAAATAAGACAAAAGGATCAATAATCTGTATGATGGACCAGAAAGCATCAAAAACTATAAAACAACTGGCTGCAGGTGGCATCTATCCTAACAGGGTGTGTGGACTTGATGTGATGGGTCTGTTATATTTAAATTTTATTTATTATTACTCTTACATCATGGACCGCACATCAAGTTATCATCAAAAACCTTAAAATTTCATTTTTGTAGAACTTCTTTTGTATCCCATCCATCTTGGCTTTGTTAAATATTATGGCAGCTGTATTCCAAATAACAACCTCATCTTAATCTTTTTTTCTCTCAATAAGGGCTTATTGTATAAATGTAAAATTACAAAATTGTTATCTTAATCTAAACTAATCTCATTCAATACAAATTTCCCCATTAACCTGAATTTCATTTCCAACCAAAGGTTGTCTAAACCAGTTTCAATATATCTATATTGTTAATAAAATTTTTAAACTCATATTAGAAATTAATACTCATTAGTACTTAATTTTACTTAATTTCCCTTTTTTAAATGCAGTGTTTCCACTATCAAAGGATATTCAATTTGTGTAATACACGGTTAAATGTAACCTTAATTTTACCATGTTTGGAAAACAGATTCAAAATAATTGTGATCACATTGTTTACCATTAGATTCGTTAACCCGGCACATGTTTTGTCTAAAAAACTGGAATTGTCATGGTGTCCTTCCAGCTTATCACTGACCTCTCAGGGACATTCTTTCATGAGAGCACAAAGGAGGGGGTCACATCTGCGTACATGACACACACAAGGGATAGAACTAAAGGTCCCAGCATTCGCACACACATACACCAATATCTCTCTAAAATCGTTTACTTTCTCCCATTTGTACACAACACATGCATATCATTCTCTCACTTTCTTTTAACTCTCATTAATATTTTCCTGCCTAAATTCTGCTTTCCTTATTTTGTTCAGATATCTTTTATATCTAGCTTCTATGATCAGACGGGCAGCCAGAGTGCTCATCCCATCTTCTCTCTCTGACAACATATAAAGTATTCTGTTTTAACTCTCATTTCTCTGTTTCTGACTCTAATAGTTGTAGTGCCTGACCCCAAATTCATCCCACAACTTAACATGAAAATGTCCCTTTCTGTCTAGTGTTATTGTCACCCTTGATCCATCTTGCTCACATAGATAGCTGTTTCTGTAGCTGTTTACTCTGCATGATTCTTAGTCCCTGTGGCCTTTGGTAACCCAGTTACCAATTGTGGATCCCTGTCCACTCTAACCATTAATCTAGGGACTCAGTATAGGCGGAACCGCACCTTTGGTTCATATATAGCGCTCCTCTTGCGCTGGGCATTTTTGAGGGTCTCTTACCCTTCATTCCCTTACTTAATTCAATGCCCATAATGACTGGCCAGTCTTCTCTCTTCTCTACGTGTGCCTATACCCTTTTGCCTCTAAACTACTTTATCTAGCAGATTTACTACATATACCTGTGAACAGCACTATTCTTCCCTTTCTTATCTATAACATTCTGATGGACAATAGACAGGGACAACATAACATATAACCACCAATCAATACAGTTCGATTAAGGGGAGTAAAATAGGTACCCTTTGTCCCGAAAATGCCTTACCGATTAAGGAACTCTGATAACTCAAATGTAAGCAAAAGGCTTACCTCAGCCGGCTGATTATCAGAACTTCCCGGATCGTCTCAAGCTCCTCGTTTCGGATATTCAGGGTCACCTGGAATCCCCTCCTAAGGCAAAGCTCGCCATGCTGACTTGGTTAAATTGATGATAGGCAACTCCTATCCTCATATTGATTAGTGGTTCCAAATTAATAACTACTGCAGTAGGGAACAGACACAAAAGATACGCTCAGCATCTTTCCAAATAACTGTTCTGCTTTATTATGACGCAATTGAAGGTTTTTATGCACATGATTACGTAGGTATCACATTAATATTACAATTGTACGTTTATGGTAAAAAGGGGCGTTACATAGGCAGGCTAATTCTAATCAGGACTCGAAAGAATGTAAACATGTACTGAAAACATTATTAGTGCCGAGTGCACAGTGAGGGCAGTGTGCAATACATACAAAATAGAATACAATTATTTACAGAACATACAAATTTCCATTACAGTTTACAACCACTTTAACCACTGCCCGCGCTATAGCTGAAAGATGGCTACAGCACAGGCTTCCTTTGACGGGAGGGCGTACATGGACATCCTCCCTTGATTGCGCCGCCTGCACGCCCCTTGTAACACGCTCTGTCATCACCCTGTCCTTCGGACTCAGCTGATCACAGATCAAGGTACAAGGTACATTTACAGCGGCCCTTTCCCACATGATCAGCTGTCAGCCAATGACAGCTAATCACAGAATGTAAACACAAGCCAGTTATCAGCTTTTTTTCTCTTCACGCTTAGAGAAGAAAGCCAATAACCAGCTAATGTTCTATGGACATCTGCACTGATTATCATTGCAGTCCCACCAATGATGCCAATCGGTGTCACCTATCAGAGCTGCCTATGAGTGCCTTCCCATCAGTGAAGGAGAAAAATGAACTGTTTGCAAACGATGAAAATGTATTTATTTTTATTCAGAATTTCCAGTCCTTTTTATTTATTTAGCAAAAAATAAAAAACCCAGTGGTGATTAAATACCACCAAAAGAAAGCTCTATTTGTGTGAAAAAATTGATAAAAATGTCATACTGGTACAGTGTTGCATGACCGCGCAATTGTCATTCAAATTGTGACAGCGCTGAAAGCTGAACATTAGCCTGGGCAGGAAGGGGATAAAAGTGCCTGGTAGGCAAGTGGTTAACGGACCAAACTGTCCATCAAAAGTGGCAGTTGGAGAGTTGGGACAAACCTTTTAACACTGGCAGGGGGTGCTTATAATGATCAGCTTTTGTTCATTTTTGTAAACCCTTTACATAATACTTATAAACCAAAAGGAAAAAAACTGTTGCTGTAACAGATTAAAAAGTGTTAGCTGGAATTCAGTTTTTATTTGTTTGTCAGGTCTATCTAAATCTGCTAGCCTAAACAAGCCAGGTGATTTGTATTTTTTCATTCAACCAGCGAGTTGAATGGGGAAAAAAATGATGCGATTCAATGTGAATGGGGGAATTCTCCCCTGAGTCTTTGTATTGCAACAGCAGCGAGACTTCTCCGCCATCAGAATACACTGATCAGCACTGCCAGTAATAGATTTACTTCAGTCAATCTCATTTAATTATACAAAAATTTAACACATTAACCACTTGCCGAATGCTACACGCCGATATACGTCGGCACAATGACAGCGGTGGGCAAACGGGCGTACCTGTACGTCCCCTTTAATTGGCGGGGCTAGCGGGTGCACGCCCACCTGCCGCGCACAGCGTGACCGTGCCTGCGGACTCCATGTCCGCCAGTCTCCCGGCGATCGTTTCATGGAGCCGCAGAACAGGGAAGTGCCTATGTAAGCAAGGCATTTCCCCTTTCTGTCTTGTGTCATGACAGAGATCACTGCTCCCTGTCATCAGGAGCAGTGATCGATTTCATGTGAGTGGAAGCCCATCCCCCCACAGTTAGAATCACTGCCTAGGACACACTTAATCCCTTCATCGCCCCCTAGTGTTTAACCCCTTCCCTGCCAGAAGTGTCCAATGTGTCAGCCACAATGTCGCAATCATGATAAAAATCGCAGATCCCTGCCATTACTAATAAAAAAAATGAATAATAAAAATGCCATAAACTATCCCCTATTTTGTAGACGCTATAACTTTTGCGCAAACCAATCAATATACGCTTATTGCGATTTTTTTTTACCAAAAATATTTAGAAGAATACATATCGGCCTAAACTGAGGAAAAATAATTTTTTTTAGATATTTTTGGTGGATATTTGTTATAGCAAAAAGTAAAAAATAATAGGATTTTTATAACAGCTTACCTGTAAAATACTTTTCTTGGAGTACATCATGAGACACAGAGCCTAAGTAATAACTTAATGGGTTATGTGCCACCTTCAGGTGTTGACACTGGTATACCCAATACAGGAAGTTGACTCCCCTATATAACCCCCTCCTCTTTTCAGGAGTAACGGAGTTCAGGAGCTGTTTTTGTAACAAAGCAATATACTTAAAACCCATAAAAGAGGGGAGGGACCTCTGTGTCCCATGATGTACTCCAAGAAAAGGATTTTACAGATAAGCTGTTATAAAAATCCTATTTTCTTTATCGTACATCATGGGACACAGAGCCTAAGTGATAGCTTAATGGGACGTCCCATAGCAATGCTATTTGAGGGGAGGGAGAGACAACCCATAGGGCACCCCCAGACCTGTGGACTTATACTGCTGCCTGCAGCACACTGCGCCCGAAGGCGATATCCTCATACCTCCTTACATCCACCTGATAAAATTTTGTGAATGTATGTATTGAAGACCAAGTTGCGGCCTTGCAGATCTAAGCCATGGAGGCCTGGTGACGCAATGCCCAAGAAGCACTAACCGCCCTGGTAGAGTGCGCCTTAACTTGAAAAGGGGGAATCTTACCCCTTATATCATAAGTTTGAATTATCACTTGTCGAATTCACTTAGCGACAGTGGATTTCGACGCTGCCTGTCCTTTCTTAGGACCCTCTGGCAGAATAAATAAGACATCAGTCTTACGAATGTGAGCAGTTGTCTTTAAATAGATTTTCACTGCTCTCACCACATCAAGACAATGTAGTGACTTTTCTTCCCTGGAACATGGTTTTGGAAAAAACGATGGCAGGACAATATCTTGGTTCAGGTGAAAACCTGAGACCACTTTTGGTAAAAAATCTGGACAAGGGTGTAACACCACCCTGTCCTCATGAATAATCAAATATGGCTCTTTACAAGAAAGAGCAGCCAATTCCGAAACCTTCCTCGCTGAGGATATAGCAACCAAGGACACCAGCTTCCTTGTCAGAAGGACTAAGGGAAAATTGCTGTATCGGTTCAAATGGCTGTTTTTGTAACACTGACAAAACTAAATTCAAGTCCCAAGGGCTCAAAGGTGATTTAACTGGCGAATTAATTCACATCACCACTTGCATGAAATCCCAGACTAAAGAATGCGTAGCAAGCGGTCTTTGAAATAAGATTGATAAGGCTGAGACTTGGCCCTTAATAGTATTTAAGGCCAATTTCATCTCTACGCCTAATTGTAGAAAGGCAAGAATTCTGCCTATAATATATCTCCGAGGGTGCCAACCCTTGGATTCACACCAGGAAACGTAAGCCTTCCAGGCTCTATAATGTATATCTCTGGACGCTGGCTTCCTTGCATTAATCAAAGTAGAGATAACTGACCCGGAAAGCCCACGTTTCTTCAGAATGTGGGTTTCAATAGCCAGGCCCTTAAATTTAGCGTTCGTAAAGTAGGATGGTATATTGGCCCCTGTAAGAGCACGTCTGGTCTTAGTGGAAGGGACCATGGATCCTCCACTGCCATCTTTACGATTTCTGCATACCATGACCTTCTGGGCCATGCTGGTGCTACCAGAATTACCAGCTTTCATTCCAGCTTGCCCCTGCAAAGAAGTCGAGGCAGCAACTGAATAGGGTGGAATGCATAGATCAGTGAGAACTAATTCCATGGGGTCACCAACGCATCTGTTCCGCATGCGAGTGGATCCCTTGTCCTGGACACAAAGTTGACTAACTTCATGTTGAACCTGGACGCTAGAAGATCTACGTCCGGAGTCCCCCATCTTTGGCAAATAGCCCGAAAATTGTCGGGGTGAAGAGAGCAGATTTTCAGGAACCAATTTAGATTCCTTAGATCTAGAATGGGTCTGACATCCACATTTGGTTTTTGGTACCGTAAACAGGTTTGAATAAAACCCCAAACCTTGCTCTTCTGTGGGGATCTGTATGAACACCCCCTGAGCCAATAATCGGTCTAATGCTTGAAACAGGGATTGCCTTTTTGCTGGATCCTTGGGAACGTTTGACCTCAGAAAACAAGACAGTGGAAACTCCAGAAATTCTAGTTTGTATCCTAGAGACACTGTGGAGAGAACCCATCTGTCCTGAATTTCTTTTTGCCAGACTTCTGAGTAATGCAGAGGTCTTCCCCCCACTCTGGTGAGGGGGGACGCCACTTCATGATGATGCTTTAGTATTCTGCTTTGCAGCTGTCCGGCCCCAGGTCTTCTTTTGAGCCTGGGTCTGACCCTGAGGTTTTCCTCTAGAGTCTGACAGTGGAGGCTATCGCCACTGCCTAGAAGCGAATACCCCTGGCACAGGAGAAGAAGTCAGTTTAAATGAAGGATGTTTATACTTTCTTTTGACTGGCAAAAGAGTACTCTTTCCACTAGAAATCGTTTGGATGTATTTATCCAAATTATCGCCAAATAATCTCACCCCATGAAAGGGGAAACTAGTCAGAAGCTTCTTGCAAGGTTCTTTGGCTGACCAATTTTTTAACCAAAGGGTCCTACGCCTGTGTACTAGCACAAGGGCAAGGCGGGACGCCTGGTGAAAAGAATCCTTCATAGCGTCTATGGCAAAACATAATGCTTTTGGTAGTTCGGCCAACTCACGGGCCTGTTGTGCAGGGAGCTCTTTAAGAGCCTCTGTGAATTGGTCCTTTAAGGACTGACAGATGCCTATTGCTGCGACTGTAGGCTAACGGTCCCTGCAAAGGCAAAAGAGGATTTTAACAGGAATTCCAGCTTTTTATCTGTTGGATGTTTAAACATGTGTGCATTGTCTACTGGACAAGCTAAACTTTTATTCACACTGGAAATCGCAGGGTCAACTGCTGGAACCTTCCATTTTTTAGTGAATTTTTCCTCCATGGGATAGAGAACTGAGAATCTCTTTGGAGGGAGAAAATGCTTATCCGGGTGATCCCATTCAGCATAATAAAGCTTTTCTAGTAATGCATGGACAAGAAACACATGCAAAGGCTGTAAAGGTTTTAAAGAACCCAAGGAAGAAATCAGACTTTCAGCTAACTCTGTTAGGGGTAGCAGGAAAGCGGAGCGACCCATTTCTGTAAGGATTTGTACCTCAGATTGTGAAGCTGAATCATTAACTGTTGTTTCCTCCGCAGAGGAATAATGGGCTTGTTTTTCCTGAGGGTAATACCTCATCCTGTCCCCATTGTTCCCTTGGTAAAGGGTCTGAAGTGGGGGAGGGGGATCTAGCACGCTTCCTATCCACTTGGATAGAGGATGCAATTAAAACCACTAATCTTCCTTCTAAGCCCTGCAGGGCAGAGGAAAATGCATCTTCAGTCACGTATACAGGGGCTGAAGTGTGAGAAGCAGTAGCACCACCAATTGCTTCCAATGACTCGCCCTGGCTTGCCATGTCTGGTATCTCCGGAGAGGATAACAGTATGGAGACACGACTGGAGTTCCCAGCGCCTGGGGGTGGAATATTTGATACCTTTGTGGTAGCTCTGGACGTCATAGTTCTAAGCACAAAAGCAGAGGCACTTTAAGAAAAAATATAGTATTTGCTGAACAATAGTTTTAGCAAAAACAATGTCACCATAAAGATCAGCCTTTAATGCCGAGTAACAATTGTATCTCTTAGATTGTAAGCTCTAAGGAGCAGGGCCCTCTGATTCCTACTGTATCAAAGTGTATTGTATTTGTACTGTCTACCCTCAAGTTGTAAAGCGCTACGTAAACTGTTGGCGCTATATAAATCCTGTATAATAATAATAATAATATTTCCTGTACTGGAAATGCCTGCTTACACCCCTTACATGCCCAACGCTCTTGTGTCCCTTAGTGTGTCAGGCTTCCTCTCTTCAGCATAAATGAACTGAGAGTGTCTGTGTTTTAAGCCTCAGGTGAGAACATGATTAGGCGTCCTCAGTGTCTTCCGCCCTTAGTGTATGCGCTGTGTGCTCCACGTGGACGTTACATCCCGTACATGGTGCCGCCTATCTCTGAGACCAGGCCCCTCTGCAATACCCGCGCCCCCCTCCTTGTTCAAAATAACGCTAGTCCGCGCGCGCGGACGGCATTCAGGTCTGCAAATGGAGACACGAAGTGAAGGCGGCACCGCCGCAATGCCATGCAATGCAATGCCATCTGAAGCTGCCAGAACGTGCTGCCTGTAATACCAGGCTGCGGTCAATCTTCATTTGGCAATAAACCTGCATGATAGTGTTCAACAAGGGCAAGCCTGATATATTATAAAACTGTGGAAGCCGCCACCGCACCTCTCCAGGAGGGGAGGGGGAGTTTTTGTCAGCATTGTTGTTTGGCTCCTAGATAATGTTAGTAGGAGCCGTCTATATACATAAAATATGTGCTTAGAAACTACTGCTGTACCCCCCTTAGATCCCTCAGAAGAGGAACGCCATTTTTTCAACGAAGAACCCCACTCTGGCTGCTGGGACCAAACATGCTGCTATAGCCAGACACATAGCTGCTGAAAAAGCATCGTACAAGGTAAGTGTAATTTACTCCCTCTAGTGCAGACATTTTTAAGGCATACAAAGTTTTATATATAAGGAAGAAAAAGGCATAGGTGGAATTTTTACAGTTCCTAGGCTTCTTCCCTTACCTTATCCTCGCTGCAGGATACTGCTGTAATAGCAGATCAAAACTTCACCCATCACGGTGGGTGGCGTTGGTAAACCTTCAAAGACTGGGTCCCTATAATAGGGGTTCCACTCCTTTGGACCTCTATAGCACAACGTACGTACAACCGGACTAAAACAAGGAAATTCATAGCCAGTAGCCAATAGCTGCCCTAGCGTCGGTTTTTGTCCATCGGACTAGCATACAGACGAGCGGACTTTTCGACCGGACTCGAGTCCGTCAAAAAGATTTGAAACTTGTTTCATTTCTAGGTCCGTCAAACTTGTGGGGAAAAAAAGTCAGCTGGAGCCCACACACGATCGAATTGTCCGACGGACTCCGGTTCGCTGGACGAAGTATGCCGTAAAGTCCGGTCGTGTGTATGCGGCATTACAGGAAGTTGTGGATGGAAAATAAAAAGTCCCATCTGCCACCACAGCATAGTTCTCAATGGAGCAGAAATAGTCCATTGATACTTCCTTCAGCTCTTTAGTTAAAAGGTCTGTACTGAGGGGCTGGAGGAGTAGTCTGCAGAAGCTAGAGCATTGCACCCATGATCCACTGGCTGCAATTGCAGTGCTTTACAGGCTCAAATGAAAAAAAAATGGATTTTTAAAACAGCTTACCTGTAAAAATCCTTTTCTTTGAAGTACATCAGGGGACACAGAGCCATAGTAATCACTATGTGGTTATAGGCCACCTTTAGGTGATGGACACTGGCACGCCCTAAATTAAGAAGTGCAATCCCCTATATAACCCCTCCCACTACTGCGAGTATTCCGTTTTGTAGCCAAGCAATACATGTGTATACCAAGAAGGGAGGGACCTCTGTGTCCCCTTATGTACTTCAAAGAAAAGGATTTTACAGGTAAGCTGTTTTAAAAATCCTGTTTTCTTTTCATACATCAGGGGACACAGAGCCATAGTAATCACTATGTGGGATGTCCCATAGCAATGGCAACTGAAGGGAGGGAGACACAACAATAAAAGGTAGGGCATTAAAGAGGCCAGAGGATTTATACTGCAGCCTGCAGTAAACTACGCCCAAAGGCAATATCCTCATGACCTTTAACATTGATTTGATAGAATCCAGTAAACGTATGGACTGAAGACCAATTTGCGGCCTTGCAGATCTGAGCCATAAAGGCCTGGTGACGCACCGCCCATGAGGCACTAATAGCCCTGGTGGAATGCGTTTTACCATGAGAAGGAGGAACTTTCTTCCCTAGACCATAAGTTTGAACAATCACTTGACTAATCCATTTGGAAATAGTAGACTTCGATGCTGCTTGTCCTCTTTTAGGACCTTCTGGCAATACAAACAAAATATCTGTTTTGCGAATCTGAGCAGTTTACTAAAAATAGACCTTAACCGCTCTAACTACATCAAGGGAATGTAGTGCCTACTTTTCCGTAGATCGAGACTCTGGGGAAAAAAGGCAGAATAATATCCTGGTTCAAATGAGAACCTGTCATCACTTTCGGTAGAAATTTAGGATGAGGCCGCAATACCATATTATCCTTATGCATGATTAAAAATATGGCTCTTTACAATACAAAACCGCCAATTCCGATATTCTTCTGGCAGAAGATACGGCAACCAAAAAGACTATTTTTCTTTAACCACTTCAGCCCCGGAAGGATTTACCCCCTTCCTGACCAGAGCACTTTTTACAATTCGGCACTGCGTCGCTTTAACTGCTAATTGCGCGGTCATGCAATGCTGTACCCAAACGAAATGTGTGTCCTTTTCTTCCCACAAATAGAGCTTTCTTTTGATGGTATTTGATCACTTCTGCGGTTTTTATTTTTTGCGCTGTAAACGGACCGAAAAAGACCGAAAATGTTGAAAAAAAATGATATTTTCTACTTTTTGTTATAAAAAAAAATCCAATAAACTCAATTTGCGCAAAAGTTATAACGTCTACAAACTAGGGTACATTTTCCGGAATTTACACAGCTTTTAGTTTATGACTGCCTGTCATTTCTTGAGGTGCTAAAATGGCAGGGCAGTACAAACCCCCCCCCCAAATGACCCCATTTTGGAAAGTAGACACCCCAAGGAAATTGCTGAGACGCATGTTGAGCCCATTGAATATTAATTTTTTTTTGTTTAGTGATTGAATAATGACAAAAAAAAAAAATTACAAAAAGTTGTCACTAAATGATATATTGCTCACACAGGCCATGGGCAGATGTGGAATTGCACCCCAAAATGCATTCAGCTGCTTCTCCTGAGTACGGGGATACCACGTGTGAGACTTTTTGGGAGCCTAGCCGCGTACGGGGCCCCGAAAACCAATCACTGCCTTCAGGATTTCTAAGGGTGTAAATTTTTGATTTCACTCCTCACTACCTATCACAGTTTCGGAGGCCATGGAATGCCCAGGTGGCAGCTCTCATTTGTTTTTGAAAATGAAGAAAGACAAGAAAAAAACATTTTTTTTTCTTTTTTCAATTTTTAAAGCTTTGTGACAAAAAGTGAGGTCTGCAAAATACTCACTATACCTCTCAGGAAAGAGCTTGGGGTGTCTACTTTCCAAAATAGGGTCATTTGGGGGGGTTTGTGCCACCTGGGTATTCCATGGCATCCGAAACTGTGATAGGCAGTGAAGAGTGAAATCAAAAATTTACGCCCTTAGAAAGCCTGAAGGCGGTGCTTGGTTTTCGGGGTCCCGTACGCGGCTAGGCTCCCAAAAAGTCTCACACATGTGGTATCCCCATACTCAGGAGAAGCAACAGAATGTATTTTGGGGTGTAATTTCACATATTCCCATGGCATGTTTGAGCAATATATCATTTAGTGACAACTTTGTGCAAAAAAAAAAAAATTGTCCTTTTCCCGCAACTTGTGTCACAATATAAAATATTCCATGGACTCGACATGCCTCTCAGCAAATAGCTTAGGGTGTCTACTTTCCAAAATAGGGTCATTTGGGGGGTTTTGAACTGTCCTGGCATTTTATGCACAACATTTAGAAGCTTATGTCACACATCACTCACTCTTCTAACCACTTGAAGACAAAGCCCTTTCTGACACTTTTTGTTTACATGAAAAAATTATTTTTTTTTTGCAAGAAAATTACTTTGAACCCCCAAACATTATATATTTTTTTAAAGCAAATGCCCTACAGATTAAAATGGTGGGCGTTTCATTTTTTTTTTTCACACAGTATTTGCGCAGCGATTTTTCAAACGCATTTTTTGGGGAAAATACACACTTTTTTAAATTTTAATGCACTACAACACACTATATTGCCCAAATGTTTGATGAAATAAAAAAGATGATCTTAGGCCGAGTACATGGATACCAAACATGACATGCTTTAAAATTGCGCACAAACATGCAGTGGCAACAAAATAGATACATGTTTAAAAGCCTTTACAGGTTACCACTTTAGATTTACAGAGGAGGTCTACTGCTAAAATTACTGCCCTCGATCTGACCTTAGCAGTGATACCCTCACATGCATGGTGCAATTGCTGTTTACATTTTACGCCAGACCGATGCTTGCGTTCGCTTTAGTGCGAGAGCAGGGGGGGACAGGGGTGCTTTTTTTTTTTCTTTTTCTTTATTATTTTTTTGCGTTTTTATCTTATTTTAAAACTGTTCCTTTCATTTTTTTTTTTATTATTTTTATTGTTATCTCAGGGAATGTAAATATCCCCTATGATAGCAATAGGTAGTGACAGGTACTCTTTTTTGAAAAAATTGGGGTCCATTAGACCCTAGATCTCTCCTCTGCCCTCAAAGCATCTGACCACACCAAGATCGGTGTGATAAAATGCTTTCCCAATTTCCCAATGGCGCTGTTTATATCCGGCGAAATCTAAGCCATGAAATGCTCGTAGCCCTCCGGTTTCTTAGGCCATAGAGATGTTTGGAGCCACTCTGGTCTCTGATCAGCTCTATGGTCAGCTGGCTGAATCACCGGCTGCATTCTCAGGTTCCCTGTTGAGACAGGAGAGCCAGAGAAAAACACGGAACACGGTGGGGGGGGGGGTCATTCCCTCCCACTGCTTGTAAAAGCAGTCTAGAGGCTAATTAGCCACTAGGATTGCTTTTACATGAAAGCCGACCGCTGGCTGAAAAGAATGATGCCAAGATGATACCTAAACCTGCAGGCATCATTCTGGTATAACCACTCAAAATCGTGAATGGCGTACCTGAAGACAAAAAAATGGTTAACAATAAAACACAATGGTAAAGTATAAAAAATTGCATACCTGAAAAGCAAACATGATAAAACATAATAACAATAAAACACTGCAGAATAGAATACAGTAAAAAAGAGCAGAACAACAGAGAGAGAATAGAGAGAGAGAGAACAATAAAACAACTATTTTTTTTTTATTTTATATATTTTTTTGTGTTTTTTTTTTTTTTTTACACTTTTTTTTATAACTGTAACGGGTTCCAGGTTTGGGTCTCTCAAAATGCGATGGCATCTTGGGAGACCCTGTGAAAGTGTGCCTAGTCTGTGCAATGCTGTACCCTATGCTAATACTCAACTAGTGAATGGTAGCGTACAAAACATTCACCAATGCAAAGACCAGGATTGTCAGGACAGGAGGGACAATAATAGCGGGTGTCACGCCTATATCTGCACTTGCTGCAGACACGACATCTTTTTTGGGGGGGGTTCATTGGGTAGGGGTACTCGGGAGGACATAAAAATGCCTCTCATGCAGCCGACTGCATTTGGTTGGGGATGTGAATGGGGGAAGTACGGGTGCTGCAGAAGTGGTGGGTTCCCAATTAGGATTGGCGAATGCAGCAGGAAGGGCACTATGGGCACGACGGGCCTGTTTGTCTTCTTCTTGGTGGCAGCGGGACACTACTCGTGCTTGCCACCTCACCAGCTTGAACTGCACTTATAGGACTCGCCACGTCACCAAGTGTTACTGCAGTGCTGGTTTGACTACGACCGGGGTGTACTAGGCCGCTGGTGCTTGCCAGTTCACCAAAACGCTACCAAACAAACTGTTAGCGATCGCAGGGATCAGGCCTGACTCTGCGAACGCTGCAGTTATGTGTTTAGTGTTTTGTAAGTGACAGTGATCGATCGATACTGCACTTGGGTGGGCTGGGCCGGGCGGAGGGGCAAAACGCAGGTGCTAGCAGGTATCTGGGCTGATCCCGCTAACACTGCGTTTTTGGGAACCCTAGTATAGATCTGATCGGATCAGATATTGATCCGTTCAGAAATTATACCTCTAAGGGAGGTGTACGGTGCGTGCGTGGGTGTTAGCAGTACTGGTGCTAACCTGACACTGCTTGGGGCTGGTGCTTGCCAGTTCACCAAAATGCTACCAAAAAAACTGTTAGCGATCGCAGTGATCAGGCCTGACTCTGCAGTTATGCGTTTAGTGTTTTGTAAGTGACAGTGATCAATCGATACTGCACTTGGGTGAGCTGGGCCGGGTGGAGGGGCAAAACGCAGGTGCTAGCAGGTATCTGGGCTGATCCTGCTAACACTGCGTTTTTGGGAACCCTAAACTGCTGGGGACGCTAGTATAGTATTGATCCGTTCAGATACTATATCACTAAGGGAAGCGTATGCTGCGTGCGTGGGTGTTAGCGGTACTGGCGCTAACCTGACGCTGCCTGGGGCGACGCATATCACCACCGGGCGATCAGGGGGCTAAACCTTTATTCGGTAATAAACGGCGGGTGCCCTGACACTATAAAAAATAAAAACTAACCAGCATCAACCGTAACAGTTATACGGTGATCACTGGTGAAAGGGTTAACTAGGGGGCAATCAAGGGGTTAAAACCTTTATTAGGTAGTATATGGGGGTCCCTGACGCTATAAAACACTGACGGCGAAACTATATATTTACCTCCCTAACTAGCGTCACCAGTGACACTAAAACAGCGATCAGAAAAATGATCGCTTAGTGACACTGGTGACAGGGGGTGATCAAGGGGTTAAAACTTTATTAGGGGGGGGTTAAGGGGGTACCCTAGACCTAAAGGAGGCTAACACTAACTAACCTTGATAGTAATCAGGGCCAGGTTCACTTCTAATCTCATATGCAGGAATTCAAGAATCCTACCTGTGACATACTTCCTGGGGTGCCAACCCCTGGATCCATACCAGAAAACATATGCCTTCCAGAATCTAAAGTAAATGACTCTGGAGGCTGGCTTCCTAGCATTAATCAAAGTAGACACTACTGAAGGGGATAACCCACGATCCTTTAGAATGTGGGTTTCAATAGCAAAACCGTTAAATTTAGCGTTTGTAAGATAGGATGGAATACTGGACCTTGAGCTAGAAGGTCTGGCCATGATGGCAGGGTCCAAGGGACTTCTACTGCCATCTTTATGATCTTGGCAAACTAAGATCTTCTGGGCCCCGCTAGGACCACCAGAATCTCTTCTTTCCCTTCCTGCTTGATTCTGCGGAGAAGGCGCGGAAGTAGCAGAACTGGAGGAACGCATAGATCAGTGAAAACTGATCCTATGGGAAGACCAAGGCATCTGTTCCGCACGCTAGCGAATTCTTCGTCCTAGACACAACTTTGTCGACTTTGTTGTTGAAACTGGACGTGAACAGATCTACGTCTGGAATACCCCATTCTTGACATATCGACACAAAGATGTTGGGGTGAAGGGACCATTCTCCCGGAAACAATAGTTGGCGACTCAATAGTCCGCTTGCCAATTCTCTATCACTGGAATGGAAATCGCTAATAGACAAGGTGTGTTGCTTCCTGCCCAAGTTAGAACACGATTCACCTCTTTTTGGGCTGCACGACTTCTCGTGCCCCCTTGGTGATTGATGTAAGCCACAGTCGTGGCATTGTCGGATTGAATCCTGACAGGACAATTCCGCAGCCTGAGCGTCCAGAACTCCAGGGCCAGAAATACTGCCCTAATCTCTAGAATGTTGATGGACAGGGTCCTTGGACCATTTCCCCTGGACAGAAGCTTCTTCCAGGACTGCTCGCCAACCTAGAAGGCTGGCATCCATTGTTACCATTTTCCAAGATACTGGTAAAAAAGAATTTCCCCTTTTGGAGGTTGCTGATATTAACCACCAATTAAGGGTCAGACGCACCTGGGGGGATAAGAGCATTGGAAAATCCAAAGCCTGAACCTTCTTGTTCCAGACCGACAGAATAGTGTTTTGTAGCAGTCTTGAATGGAAGGAGGCCACCATTTTCCCTAACAATTTCATGTGCCTCTGAATGGAAGGATTTCTCTTTGCTTTGACAAGTTGAAACAGTTCTTCAATGGAACCGATTCTTGTCTGGGGTAGGAATACCTTCTTTGTACGGTATCTATGACTAGCCCCAAGTAATGTAATCTCCTTGATGGTTTTAAGGAGGACTTTTCTAGGTTGAGTATCCAACCTAGGCATTCCAGGTAGCTTACAGCAGAGATTAAACTTTGGTTTAGGCCAGAGACTGATTGATCTACTAAAAGCAGATCGTCTAAATAGGCTCGGACCGTTATGCCCTGGGCCCTTAACCTGACTAAGGGAGGTGTCAGGATTTTTGTGAATACCCGTGGTGCAGTGGCTAGACCAAATGGCAGAGCCACAAACTGAAAATGGTGATTTTGTACTCCGAAGCGTAGAAATTTCTGATCAGCGGGAAATATCGGCACGTGGAGATATGCATCTTTGATATCGATTGATGCCAGAAACTTTCCTCATTGCAAAATGGAGACCACCGATCGGATTGACTCCATGCGAAAGGACCAGATATTTAAGTGCCGTTTCAATCTTTGAGATCTAAAATGGGTCTTACCTTCCTGTTTGGTTTTGGAACCGTGAAAAGGTTTGAAGAAAACCCTGAACCCTGTTCCTCTAAGGGAACCTCTGATATCACCTCTTGAGATAAAAGATGATTCAGAGCTAAAAAAGAGCGACTTCCTTTCCTCTGGATTTCTGGAAACATTCGACTTTAGAAAACGAGGAGATGAGAATTCTCGGGACTCTAGTTTGTAACCTAGAGAAACTGAGGAAGCCACCCATCTGTCCTGACATTGTTCCTGCCAGATTTTTGAAAATCGCAGAAGCCTTCCCCCCACCCGAACAAGTGGGGGTGCTCCTTCATAAGGAGGCCTTAGCATTTTGCTTTGCAGGCTTTCTGCCCCAAGACCTCTTCTGGTCCTGGGACTGCCCCTGAGGTCTACCTCTTGAACTTGACGGTGGAGGCCGTCGAGACTGTCTAGGGGCAGATGCTCCTGGTACTGGAGATTAAGCACGCTAAAAGGAGAAATGTTTGAACTACTTCTTTTACTGATAAAAGAGAACTTTTCCCATTAAAAATCCTTTGGATATATTTATCCAGATCCTCTCCAATAACCGTTCACCATGAAAAGGGAAAATGGCTAGGAGCTTTTTTACATGGTGCTTCGGATGACCAATTTTCCAGCCACAGGACTCTGTGTGTATGTACTAGTCCCAGCATAAGCCGCAAGGCTTGAATGATAGAATCTTTCATCGCATCCACCGTAAAACATAGTGCATCTGATACGCCAGCCCATTGCTGGGCCTGCTGATCAGGAAGAATCTTAAGTATCTCTACTGATCCTTTATGGACTGAGATACCCCAATTGCCGCAAGAATCGGCTGCACTACTGAACCTGGCAGAACATGTTGTTCTTAAACAGAAGTTCCAACTTTTTATCTGTTGGATCCTTTATCATTTGCACATTGTCTATCGGACAAGTGAGATTTTTATTCACCGAGGCGATTGCAGCATTAATTGCTGGAACCTCCCACTTCTTATAGAATTCTTCCTCCAAAGGATATACTTTTTAGGAGGAAAAAACAGCTTATCCGGGTGTTCCCATTCCGAATATATCAGCTTTTTTAGCCATGAATAGATAAGAAAAGTGTCCCCAGACGGGGAAGGTTTTAGTGATTCCAAACCAGAGGTGGGGCTCATCACTAGACTGCACTACAGGCAGCAAAAAAGGTTGAACGAACCAATCTAGTGAGGGAGCGTACCAGCAAACTGTCTTGTGAGATTACTCCCTCCATACTAGGATCCACAGAAGAGGATATATTAGTATCTTCCAGGTCTTTCGGAAGACCTTCCGGATCCCCTGCCCCTTGTACCTCAAAATGAGGGTCCTGAGCACTGGATGGGGATCTATAATTGAACCCACTATGGAAAGTGATCCATCTTCTTTTCCAACTAGAAATGGTAGAAGGAAAAAAAAAAAACCCCTGTGTGATATATATACACAGGGACTGAAGTTTCCAGCGCTGCTGCAACACCAGTCTCCCCTGACAGCTCATTCTGACCGACCGCATCACTCTCAGAGGAGGATGACATTTTTTGGACATGGATTTAGGTTGTTTGTAAAATAATCAAACCACTACCACTCATAGCCTAATGCACAAAACAGAGGCACTCCAAAAAGAATGCATACACTGCTAGGCTATAGTCCAGCAATAAAAATGCTACTATTAATGCCCAGCCTGAAGCAATAATAATAATAATGTGTCAATGTATAACTGTTAGCCCCGCCCCCTGCGTTGTTTACGGCTCTACCCGCCTTTTCAAAAGGACTGTTTTTCCCACGGGCTATAGGTTCCCTTGATTTCAGGGTAGGTCCGGGGGGGGGGGTTAAAAAAGCTGCCATGCGGCCGCAGCGTTTGTTTTTTTTAATGGAATCCGGGCTTTAATCTCAGCGCAGGGGCTACCGATGGGAGGACAAGTTACCCCTTCTTACCGGAGGATCTGCTGTTTTGCAGGAGGAGAAAGGAGGAAGCGTTCGCTCCTGACACAGCGCTGTTTCCAGCATGAGGCGGTGAGTGCTCAATACAGCCCCCAGTGACACATAGGCATGACAACATTATTCACTTAAAGGAGACATTCATAAGAATTTCAAAATATTTCTTAGAAATCTCCACTTACCTTTCCCCGCTGCAGCGTTTTCTGTGGTAAACCATCAGACCCAATCTTCACCCTTCATGGTGGGCTCCGTAAAACTTCAGGAACAATGGAACCTCGGGTAACTCACAATCCTGGACCTGCAACAGCACCCTACCAGTAAAACTTTATGGCCTTACTACCAAAAAGTACTGGATCCCAGGGTCCAGCTCTCTAGAAAGAGAAGCATTCGCAAGCAAAAAAACTTGTTTCTTTCGGATACGAGGCCTGGGTACCATTCAATTTGGCCCAGAAAAAGACACTTTGAATGGATCCGTCAGCGTGGCTAGCCCCAGCAAGGATTGTTCCAGTGGAGCTCAGCACAGCACATCTTTAATCGTGACCAACACCTTAGACACTGGTGAACAAACTGAATACTCCCAGTAGTGGGAGGGGTTATATAGTAGGGGAGTGCACTTCTTAATTTAGGGAGTGCCAGTGTCCATCACCTAAAGGTGGCCTATGACCCACATAGTGATTACTATGGCTCTGTGTCCCCTGATGTATGAAAAGAAATAATAAATAAATATTTTTTACTTTTTGCAAAATTACTTTTTTCAAAAGCTGGAATTCTTCAATCTGAGATCTTTACTGATAAGATAACAGAGGAGAGTTCAGGGGCAGCTTAAAAAACTCCCAACTGCTCCTAAACGTCTGTTTACCAGCAGCAGTGTGCATGAGGCCTTAAAAATACTCAGGTAGACCTTGTGTTAGGACTAAAAGCAGTTAGTTCCCCCAGAACCTATTAGGTGGTTTCACTGCAATATCATGCAATCAACAGCCAACTTTTCTATAATGTGTAAATATTTCAAAAAGCCTAAAAGGTATTGTAATACATACATACATTTACACACACAGGCATCACGTGCTTGAGTCCCCCTACATAAGCCAGACAGGAAAAGAACAGGATGCTGTAAGGACTTTTTGGCTGGAATTACACCTTTCCATGCTCGTTTTCATGCATTATTAACAATTGTTTTTTCTGACTGCCTCTTTCATTACTAGGCCCTATAATACAGGATCAAAACAAAAGACCGTGCACACCAATAATTTGCACAAATGGGGACCAACATAATCTAAACACTGGCAAACCCACTGAAGTGTATTCAAATACATAGTTTCCTTTTTTCTATTGTTATTATGTCAACTATGTAATACTTTGTCCCATGTAGATAAACGCTTTCTAGCCACCGGCTCTACATTCCTATTGCCATTGCTTTTCTGTTCAAATCCAACATAAGCTGCACATATAAAATCAGCCGTCAAAGCTGTACTTGGATTGGCACTTGCAGGAGGGGAGGGACACAGGTCAGACTACATAACTAGGGTTCAAAAAGCAAATGCCAAGCGACAGACAGGTACGGTGGGTAAAATCTCAAACCTGTTATACTTACCTGCTCTGTGCAATTCTGGGGTCCTCAGCCAGTGCTGTCTGCTCCTCCTTTTCACTGTCTGCCCCTATTGCACCTCTTGTTATGGGGCAGACATGCAGGATCACTCCCAAGCTGGGCTCGGTGTGTCTGTGAAGACACAGCATGGAATGGCCTCGCACTTGATATTATTGACAGCAGCAGGAGCCAATGGCTTTTGGTGCTGCCTCTGAGCCAGTGAGGAGAGAGGGAGAGCGTGCGGAACTATGCAATGGAATGAGATTGGGCTCAGGTAAGTATTTTTTTGTCAGATAATGCCTTAAGGTTAAGAAAAAAAAACCTTTATCCTTTACAACCACTTTAAAGTGACACTAAACAAAACCCTTCTCCAAAAATAATTCATACACATCCATTACTTATTAGCCCTTATTATCCCATATATGTCAATCTCAGGAGCGAGCAAGAAGGGGTGGCTCCATTCATACATACAGTGAAACCATGGAGAACAACCGTAGTCACCCTCTAACAAGAATTTGGTCTAGTACGGAGAAAAAAAATTGGAGGTGGCTATAGAGATTGTACTTTTTGAGTTAAATACATACTTGAAAAGAATAGGGGTATAGGTGACCTAACTCTGTGGTGTGCCACATCCCTAGTCTTTGAATACGAAAATGGGAATTCTCCTATTGTGGGACTTTTTAGGTAGGCACTTCAATCATATAACAAGAACAGTTCATAAAAACCGGTAGTATTAATACATCACTGAGTAAAAGAAACAAGTGTACATGGTATGAACGTCTAAAAATACACCAACTGAGATATAAGACGATGATACAGTCTGGTTTCCTCCATCCGACACATTTCAGAGAATATGCATCTCCTTTATCAGGGTGTAAGAGGTATCATTGGTGATAAATCAAATGGTGTTATAGATAAACATTCTATGTTTCATTTAAAAACAGAATCTCAAAGATTTCTGCTTTTCCACCCAACGTTTGAAGTAGCATATATTGTCCTAAATGAAAAAGCCAGTAGTGGAGCGCAGCACCAAAGAGAGTGCTCCACCTAACACAGGGGAACCATGTGGCAAGGAGGCCTTGCAGACTCAGTCTTGCACCTAGAAACCAATTTTGAATCCAGGTGTCTCAGTACGAGAATAGTAAGAAATGGGGCCTCAAATTAGTAGTGACATGGTTGTAAGTTGGCTTTAGACAGCAAGAGAGGAGTGTTGTGTCCTCCAGTGGGGGCGTGCAGCAGGACTCATGTCACTACTAATTTGAGGCCCCTTTCTGACTTCTCTCATACCGGGTCACCTGGATTCAAAATTGGTTTCTAGGTGCAGGATTGAGTCTGCGAAGCCTCAGTGCCTAAAAAGTCCCCCAATAGGTGTTCCATTTTTGTACTTCAAAAGAATATACATTTTTTAAGCCAGAGTTTAGCGTCACTTTAACCTCTTTCTGCCGTCCCTATGCATATATGCAGCCTTTTGGCAGGTGGACTTTAAAACTGAGAGGCCACATATATGCGCCCTAAATGTAAACATTTCTGTTCTGAGAGCACTGCCTTACACGCTCCCAGCACAGTGGTCGATGCATTCTTGCGCTTGGGAGTTTTCCGATCATGTGACTACTGTGATAGCCAATCACAGAGGTCACATGATCCGAATGCCCGCTTCCCAGCATCCAGAAACTCTCAAAGGGCCGGGAGGCGGTGGCAGGAAGGGGTTAATTTCTCTCAATTTAATTAAAGACACTGTTCTTGTTAAAACTTAGCACTGTTCTTTGTCAATTCCCTGAGTCACGACATACATTAATAAAATTTATGGTAAAATAAAACAAAACCAAAAACACGCCTTTTAAAATGAACTTGTATTCTTTTGGGGTTTTGTATTTTAAAGTAAATGTTTGACTTGTATCAGAATTCTTCTATAAACCATTATATACATAAAAAGTACATACTTAGTTTAGGTTTCACTGAAAACAAAATGTGCAGGGACATTCAGTAGCTTGTGGCAAGTTTTTATTTAACCACTGGTAAAAAATACCAGGCTACAATATAGCAGTTATAACTGCACATTATTCACACTATCTTGGAGAGCAAGGGATACAACTGTACATCTAAACATACATTCATAAAAGCATCACAAAATGATACCCAATTATGTGCTGTAACAAAATGTAAGACTTGGAAGCAAAGTGGTAAATAGACAAAACGGTTAGTGCTATGCAATGAGAACACACAAAAAAAAATCACTTTGTATAATGTATGCACAATGGCATATTTGGGAATAGAATATCGAACGTAATAAATCATTGCAAGAACCCTCAACAAAGTCTCTAAACTTTTTAATGGAAGTTCTCAACTTAAGCATAAAAATAAACCAAGCAAGTTCAGTACACACAAATCATTGATAATACGGCCTGTACCGAGCCTGATCAGGATGATGTGGTCCAGGAATGGGTGCTTGGGTTGGAGGACCCTGCATTCGTGGAGGTGGTGGTGGTCCTCTAGGTGCAGGCCATATACTTGGACTCATGCCCCCAGGTTGTGTGAAAGGTGGGCTAAGAGTTCCTTGCTCTTCATTAAACTGTGGCAAATTGTTAGGATTGTAATGATGTGGAGGAGGGGCATTTACAGGGGGACCACCATGCTGGGGTGGTGGAGGTCCTGGTGGTGGATGATTCATGTATGGTGGCATCTGAGCTATTATATGTCCAGGTGGAGGGGTAATTGGCGGAGGAGCATTCGTCATAGGTGGTGGGGGTCCTTGACTGTATACCATATGAGGTGTACCAGCAGCCTGAGGTGGGTGTTGCATTGGATGACTAATTGGAGGAGGTGGTGGAGGGGGAGGAGCATAATGTTGCTGTGGAGGCATAATATGGTGAGGGTGTGTTACCACAGGTTGACCAGGATACTCAGGATGGTGAAGAGCTGGACCAGGTCCCTGAGGAGCTTCTCTGGCCCCAGAATTGGAATCATCTTGAATAGGTACAGTTATTAAATTGCTGTGTTTTCTAGTATTAATTCGGAAAGCATCTTGACTAACTGGGCGAGGAGGAGGTGGCGCCATAGACATATCTGCCGGGGAAGCACGCATATCTTCATGCTGTTGATTAAAATGCTCATGAGGAACATGCTGAATTGGTGGTGGGGGCATCAGTATGTGCTGCTTAGGAGGCATATGACTCAAGTGGTGCTTATCGGGGGGCATTATAAAACGATCAGGCATTTCTGTAGGTGGTGGAGCCATTGGAGGATGGATTGGTTCAGGCTGTGGACGATTTGGTTTTGCTGCTCTCATATGTCGGTGGTTAATATGTGCCTGCAGGTCTCTCTGGGACAAATATGTCCTTTTGCATCCTTGCACAATGCTGCACATGAACAGAGTTCCACGGGCACACTGCTCGATTCGCTGGACAGGATCATTGCAACTGTAAAAAGGGAACAAAAAAAATTATATAGCAAACTACTATAAAAGATGTACACAGTGTTTTGCAGAGATACCCAAGACCTAACAAAAACAAGGATTAACATATATAGCATATGCTTTCTGTGTGCCTTGCATTTTTTTACCCAGTACAAATTTAAGTTAAAGGAAACCTAAACTAAGAAGAATTTAAGGTGCTCCTGCTGACCTACTTTTACAACTACTAATAATGTGGCTGCTTCTGACTTAAAGCGGTTGTAAAGGCTGAAGGTATTTTTACCTTCATGCAGTCTATGCATGAAGGTAAAAAAAACCTGTGTGCTGCTCCCCCCACAGCCCCCCTTCGATCCAGCCATATGCGCCAGAGACTGGGCTGTCCAGGGTTTTCCTCTCCTCATTGGCTGAGACAGTAGTGGGCGCCATTGGCTTTCACGGCTGTCAATCACAGCCAGTAAGCCTATGAGAGAGCAGGGGCAGGGCCTGAGCTGCGGCTCTATGTTTTATGGACGCATAGAGCTGGGCTCGGAAACAAGCACGCAACAACCACAGGGAGGAGCCGGGAGCGCCGGCGGGGGACCCAAAAAGAGGATCGGGACTGCTCTTTGCAAAACCACTGCACAGAGCAGGCAAGTATAACATGTTTGCTAGATTTTTTTTTATAAGCCTTTAACGTCACTTTAAGTACTAAGTTAATGACCTGTGCATGCACGGCTCAGTGTACACTTCCAGAATAGCACTACAGGCAGGTAGGATCATCTACGACAGAAGAGACATACACAGCCTCTCTTCTATAATAATAAAAAAATAAATAAAAAGACACCGCCTGTTGGCACTTTTTTAAAATTTACTTTACTCCTGCTCTAAAAATTAAGTATATCTGGCACAAATGAACAAGTCTGAATGGGTCCTTTACTGCCCAGGTTTCCCTGGCACTGGCCTGTTAACTGTCAAAGAAACTTGTAGAAACTTGTAGACCGTATATTGTCTAGGCATTACTAATCAGCTGCCCAAAACAGGATTTCGTAAAGCAAGGTTCTGTAACTAAGATACCTAAACAGAACCATGCAGCTGGTCTTTCTCAGTACAACTTGGGAGTTAAGCTGGGCCTTCATATCATGTTGACGGCTGCACTTGGAAATTATTTATTAAATATATATATATATATATATATATATATATATATATATATATATATATATATATATATATATATATATACACACATAACACTAAGTGTGTGTCTATTCACAGGTATAATAAATGTTAAAGCTAAAGTATATTGTACAAATAGAATGCCTTCCGTTTTCAAGAATTACTTTTTTTGCAACTCAGTTACAACATCACTGAGCTCTTTGCTCTGTGTTTGGTGGGAGTTGCTAGCAGGCCCTTGTAAACGTCACAACACCCTGCCTTGGATCTTATTTCAAGAATCCAAGTGTTATATGAAAGAACACATTCCAGGCATCCCTTCAGACATGCATGCTTCTCCCTAAAGGCCCATGGGTGCTGCAGACTAGAGCCGGTTCAGGTTCTGCAGGGATCCCAACAATGTTGGGATCTGCCCAGATGCCTAACCGTCAGCTGGCTCAACCTCTCAGCATACCGCTGTGAACCAGAGCCAGCTGCTCCTGTCCCCTCCACAGTCCAGTGCTCCAGTGAGCACAGAGCAAGTGACTGGCAGTCATTGCTCTGTGCTCAGAGCCAACCTGTCAAAGACTGCAAATCAGCAGACTTTGATCACCCAGTTCTAGGTGTAGAGCCAGCGGTGGACAGATGCAGCATCGGATGTATGTTGCATCCACCTAGGGGAATATGTATTTTTTTTTTTTTTTTTTTTATTCCTACACTTCTCTTTGAATGTTAGGGACATGCAAGCACATATGCCTTCACTTTGTAAAAATAAGATGTTCACCCCAGAGTGACGTAAAATAGGATTACTATCATATATTCAATTTTCAGGGAAATCCTAATTTAAAATCTGCAAATATGAACTGTGTAAGGTACAGTGCACTGAAAGTATTCATACCCCTTGAAATTTTCCACATATTGTCCTGTTACAACCAAAAACGTAAATGTATTTTATTGGGATTTTATCTGGTAGACCAAGATAAAGAGGCACATACAATGGGACAAAAAAGTATTTAGTCAGCCACCAATTGTGCAAGTTCTCCCACTTAAAAAGATGAGAAAGACCTGTAATTGTCATCATAGATATACCTGAACTATGAGAGACAAAATGTTGAAACAAATCCAGGCAATCACATTGTCTGATTTTTGAAAGAATTTATTTGCAAATTATGGTGGAAAATAAGCATTTTGTCAATATCATAAGTTCATCTCAATACTTCGTTATATATCCTTTGTTGGCAATGACAGAGGTCAAACGTTTTCTGTAAGTCTTCACAAGGTTGTCACACACTGTTGCTGGTATGTTGGCCCATTCCTCCATGCAGATCTCCTCTAGTGCAGTAATGTTTTGGGGCTTGTCGCTGGGCAACACGGACTTTCAACTCCCGCCAAAGGTTTTTTATAGGGTTGAGATCTGGAGACTGGCTAGGTCACTCCAGGACCTCGAAATGCTTCTTACGAAGCCACTATTTCATTGCCTGGGCGGTGTGTTTGGGGATCATTATCATGCTCAAAGATCCAGCCACGTTTCATCTTCAATGCCCTTGCTGATGGGAGGAGGTTTGCACTCAAAATCTCACGATACATGGCCCCATTCATTCTTTCATGTACACGGATCAGTCGTCCTGTTCCCTTTGCAGAGAAACAGACCCAAAGCATGATGTTGTCACCCCCATGCTTCACAGTAGGTATAGTGTTCTTTGGTTGCAACTCAGCATTCTCTCTCCTCCAAACACGACGAGTTGTGTTTCTACCAAACAGTTCTACTTTGGTTTCATCTGACCATATGACATTCTCCCAATCCTCTTCTGGATCATCCAAATGCTCTCTAGCAAACCTCAGACGGGCCCGGACATGTACTGGCTTAAGCAGGGGGACACGTCTGGCACTGCAGGATCTGAGTCCCTGGCGGCATAGTGTGTTAGTGATGGTAGCCTTTGTTCAGTTGGTACCAGCTCTCTGCAGGTCATTCACTAGTTCCCCCCGTGTGGTTCTGGGATTTTTGCTCACCGTTCTTGTGATCATTTTTACCCCACGGGGTGAGATCTTGCATGGGGCCCCAGATCGAGGGAGATTATCAGTGGTCTTGTATGTCTTCCATTTTCTAATTATTGCTCCCACAGTTGATTTCTTTACACCAAGCTGCTTGCCTATTGCAGATTCAGTCTTCCCAGCCTGGTGCAGGTCTACAATTTTGTTTCTGGTGTCCTTCGACAGCTCTTTGGTCTTCACCATAGTGGAGTTTGGAGTGTGACTGTTTGAGGTTGTGGACAGGTGTCTTTTATACTGATAACAAGTTTAAACAGGTGCCATTAATACAGGTAATGAGTGGAGGACAGAGGAGCCTCTTAAAGAAGAAGATACAGGTCTGTGAGAGCCAGAAATCTTTCTTGTTTGTAGGTGACCAAATACTTATTTTCCACCATAATTTGCAAATAAATTATTTCAAAAATCAGACAATGTGATTTGTCTGGATTTGTTTCCACATTTTGACTCTCGTAGTTGAGGTATACCTATGATGACAATTACAGGCCTCTCTCATCTTTTTACGTGGGAGAACTTGCACAATTGGTGGCTGACTAAATACTTTTCTGCCCCACTGTAATTGTGAAGTAGAAGGAAAACCATGAATGTTTTTCAAAATGGTTTACAAATAAAATATGTGAAAAGTGTGTCACACACTTGTATTCAGCCCTCCTGAGTCCATACTTTGTAGAATCACCTTTGGCTGCAATTACAGCTGTAAGTTTTTTTTAGGTATGTCTCTACCAGCTTTGCACAGAGTGACATTTTTGCCCATTCCTCTTTGCAAAATAGCGCAAGCTCTGTCAGATTGGATGGAGAGTGTCTGAACAGTAATTTTCAAGTCTTGCCACAGATTCTCAATTGGATTTAGGTCTGCACTTTGACCGGGCCATTCTAACACATGAATATGCTTTGATGTAAACCATTCCATTATAGCTCTGGCTGTATGTTTAGGGTTGTTGTCCTGCTGGAAGGTGAACCTCTGCCCCAGTCTCAAGTCTTTTGCAGACTAACAGGTTTTCTTCTAAGATTGCCCTGTATTTGGCTCCATCCACCTTCCCATCAATTCTGACCAGCTTTCCTATCCCTGCTGAAGAAATGTATCCCCATAGCATGATGCTGCCACCACCATGTTTCACAGTGGGGATGGGGTGTTCTAGGTGATGTGCAGTGTTAGTTTTCCACAACACATAGCGTTTTGCTTTTAGGCCAATAAGTTCAATTTTGGTCTCATTTGACCAGAGCACCTTCTTCCACATTTCAACAATGGCTTTCTTCTTGCCACTCTTCCATAAAGGCCATATTTGTGGAGTGCACAACTAATAGTTGTCCTGTGGACAGATTCTCCAACCTGAGCTGTGGATCTCTGCAGCTCCTCCAGAGTTACCATGGGCCTCTTGGCTGCTTCTCTGATTAATGCTCTCCTTGCCCGACCTGTCAGTTTAGGTGGACGGCCATGTCTTGGTAGGTTTGCACTTTCCATTTTCAGATGATGGATTAAAAACAGTGCTCCGTGAGATGTTCAAAACTTGGGATATTTTTTTAAAACTTAACCCTGCTTTAAATTTCTCCACAACTTTATCACTGACCTGTCTGGTGTGTTCCTTGGCCTTCATGATGCTGTTTGTTCATTAAGGTTCTCTAACAAACCTCTGAGGGCTTCATAGACTAGCTGTATTTATACTGGGATTAAATTACACCCAGGTGGACTCTATTTACTAATTGGGTAACTTCCGAAGGAAATTGGTTCCACTAGATCTTAGTTAGGGGTATCAGCATAAAGGGGGCTGTATACAAAACACACACCACACTTTACAGATATTTGTAAAAAAAAGAATTTCCTTCCAATACACAATTATGTTCCACATTGTGTTGGTCTATCACATAAAATACATTTACGTATTTGGTTGTAACATGACAAAATGTGAAAAATTTTAAGGGGTATGAATACCTTTTCAAGGCACTGTATTTGACTGAAACTGATTTAACAAAATATGTATTTTAAACCATGTGCATGTGGAAGACTTGGTCTTAGACAAGCATTATTAAATGTTTTAGCTGTCAAAACGTAAGAATGGTACCAATGCTAATCTTGATTACTGCAAAAATCACACCTCGTGGTAAGCAATTAAATAACAGGAAAAATATAAATTTTATACACATTATAAAATCATTTTCTGTGCGGGTATACTGCCACCTACAAGAGGTCCGACTTTACACTGGCAAACAAAAAAAATGTAAACCATCTCAGGATAACCCCTCTTACTCCAAAGCATGCCACAGTTTTGTGGTAAAGCACCAAGAGCAGCATTATGGGTGGGAAGGAAAAATCCTGGAGGGCCGCACACCGCTGAAGGCATCTTTATCGAAAGATTAAAATCCAAAAACAGTCATATCTTAGGCATAGAAGACAGGGAAAAACAGCTAACGTGTTTCACATCACAAAAAGATGCTTAGTCATAGCTCAGATGGGTGGGACCTGTGTCTCTCCAAGAAAAGGATTTCATGGGGAGTACAAAATCATATTTTCTTTCTTCTTCAATGAAGGACATAGGAAGTTTTATATTGTCAGGATGTCAAAAAGCAGTTTAACAGGCCAAAAAACAAACTGGGGACTACCTAAAGCTCAAAAAGACACCTAAAAAGGTCCTTATGCCCAAAGCTGGCATCAGAGGAGGCTTGAACATCCATCTGATAATACTTGGAGAATGTGTGAACAGAGTCAAGGCGGCAGCCTAGCAAACCTGGGAAACAGTAGCCAAATGCCAAAGGGCTCAGGAAAAGTAGCACGCCTTGACAGAAAAGAGTGGCTCTCGATGCCAAGGCCATAAGCTTGGATGAGACTCTTTCTGGCCATAAAGAAGTGGTGGAACAAGAAGCTGGTTCACCCATATGGGAACTATCAGGAACGACAGTCAGAATTGTTAGGTACATGTGAAGTTCTGGGCCACAACACCATCTTACTCATGTGTAAGACTAGAAAGCATTCTTTAGAGTATAAGGCCACCAGCTCAGATTCGTACCTCACAGAGGTGAGAGCATCAAGATATACAACCTTGTGAGTGAAGGTGAAAAGAGAACCCACAGAGTCACATGGTAGCCACATGGAAGACATCCTACGGAAAGATCTTGATCAAAGAATGGGAAGCCAGTAGTCTCTGGAACAAGACGGCAAGTGCAGAGACCTGACCTTTGTTTGTGCCGATGGCCAAATACTGGTCCAGATTCATCAAGTAGGGATGATTTTTGGCCTACTCATGTTCTACCCACACCCAGCAAATTTGCAGTTTGATGGACTACCGAACAAACAGGCCACGTCTGACAAGTTTGTCAGCCTGAATCCCCAGCTGCTAGAATATAAACAAAGCAACAGAAATCTTAGGCAATGTCGCTGACCAAATATAGCTACAACTACAAAGCTGAATGGCAGGACAGTACAGGTGATATTCCACCCAGCAAATGATGCCAGTGATCAATCCATCAGTGTTTGCACCTTTCACAGTAAAGACCAATGGAAAGCAAGAATCTTGTATTTAGATTTGAGGTAGCTCCTGGTGCTCAGCCTGAACAGCTTAAAGTGGATGTAAACCCGATTCATGAAATTTCACACAGGCACATATGTCTGTAGTGTTTACTTATCTCTCTCCAAAGCCTTAAGTCCTGTGTCTTTCTGCAGTTTCGTTGCTCTGTTATCAGCATTATAACTGACAATTTCTTTGAGACGGGAGATAAAACCAGCCTGAGATTTGTGTCGGGGTCGGTGCTATAAATAGATTAGCAGAGAGCTTGTCTTGTGACAGCACAGCTCTGAAAGTATCTTTGTTCTTGTGTGTGTGTGTGTGTGTGTGTGTGTGTGTGCCTTTCCTCCAATCAGCTGTAACACAGTGTAAGCCCAGACACCACTCCTACTGCTGGAACTAAAGAATACATAATACAGCAAGCTGAAGACAGCAGATATACATGTAAAACTTATGTAAGGAGACTGGTTTCATCCCAAATCACAAAGTCAGTCTTTAAAAACAGGGCAAGTGCAGAGGCAATGGCATGGCTCTGGATCCCAAAAGCACTCCGGTAAAGGCCAACCTTTACCAGTACACAAAGTTCTGGAAAGCGGAATCCAGTACCCACAATGGCTGGTTCAGCACTCCAAAGTCAAGCGGAGGAAAGGACAATGCAAATAGCTGCATTTATAAAGACAAGCTTGGCAGCAATGTAGCAGGAATCTTATTATAAAAAATATCGCTAGCAAAAAAGTTTAGACCTTTTCAGCTGAATAAAAGGCATATTGTCCTAAGATACTAGGAAAAAAAAAAAAGAAAAAACTAATATGAAAGCATGCTGGGATTATTAGGGGGTTAGCTTGGGCTGGCAATTTTGTTTCTTGCCAGTATCCAATCCTCCTGTAGGTGGCATTATAACCTGACAGTACAAGACTTCTTGTATCCCTCAATGGAGAGATTAAGAAAATTATGTTTTAAGTAGGGTTGTCCCGATACTGATACTAGTATCGGTATCGGCACCGATACCAAGGACTCGGGCAAATGCTTCCGATGCTTCACCCAATACCTGGGCAGTCAGCGGTGATCGGTGAGTGGGGGGAGTTAACCAACACCCCCCCCCGCTTTCAGCTGCTTCAAGTGAAATCTATACAGCGGTGATCGGTGCTTGCAACTCTCCCACACACAATCACCGCTGACTGTCCCTGCATCGTCCTCCAGTCCCACTCCATGCCCCCTCCATTCTGCTGTCCCATTCCTTTCTTCCTCCGTGTCCCCCTCCGTTCTGCTGCTGTCCCCCGCTGTTGTGCTGCTGTCCCCCGCCATTGTGCTGCTTTCAACTGCTTCAAGTGAAATCTATACAGCGGTGATCGGTGCTTGTAACTCTCCCACACACGATCACCGCTGACTGTCCCCGCATCGTCCTCCAGTCCCCCTCCATGCCCCCTCCGTTCTGCTGTCCCATTCCTTTTTTCCTCCGCGTCCCCCTCCGTTCTGCTGCTGTCCCCCTCCAGTATTCCTCCGTGTCCCGCTCTGTTCTGCTGTCCCTCTCCATGTCATCCTCCTCCTTTTTCTGTATGAACAAAGTCGGAGATCACTGACTCTGTCCATTCACATAATTGAAACATTGTAACCTGTGATTACAATGTCTCCATTTATGAATAGAGAGGAGCCGCTGTCTTTTCTACATTCATTTTCAGAGTGCAGTGCATTTGCAGAGAAAGGAACTGGGGAATCTCTATCCTCCGTCTCTTTCTCTGTCTCAAGGGGGAGATTTCAGGGGTCTATTAAGAACCCTGATATCTCACAAAGCCCCTCAACAGGGCTGCTAAAAAAAAAAAAAAAAAAAGTACTGCAATAAATTAAAAAAAAAAAATATTGTAAAAAATAATACATATTAAAATAAAAAAAAAAAAAACAAAAAAAAAAAAACAAAAAAAAAAAAAACACAGACACCATCCACCCCCCCCTAAAAAAAAAACACTGTCACGTGACATTAAAAAAATATATCGGCAATCGGTATCAGTGAGTACTTGAAAAAAAGTATCGGTACTTGTACTCGGTCTTAAAAAAGTGGTATCAGGACAACCCTAGTTTTAAGTTAAGACAATTAAATGGCATCACATTTTTTTTTCTCGATATGCAAACATTTGAAATACTGTTTTTTTCTCTTATATTTTCTGTATTATGTACATTGTTTCTTGCAGAATGTAAACAGGAAAATGTACAGTACAGCAGTTTATAGACAATATCCATCTGTCCCATGTGTTGCAATCTCAACAGGTCAATTTGAAAAGAGACAGATCAGCGAAGAAAGACAGTGCATTGCAGTACAGGTTAACCTGCCACACATTGATAAATAGTGTAATAAAGTTGACCTATGACCAAATAGTAACGTTAAGCCAAGATAAGTGCTTGCTGGGATGAATAAATAGTAAGACAAGGCTACAAAAAAACCTTACTTAAGAAATATTAGTCCAAAACACTCCAATGTGGTTAGCTTAACCAAAATTTTCCTGACATGAACTCTGCTGGAGAAAAAAGATCCCCCATCATGAATTCAATTTAGCAGTGTGAGCAGCAATAGAAGGGAGCCGCAAGCAGAATTTTCTCTAGAATTTTCATGCTCTTATATACACCTCTACGTAGCCCAACAATACTGCTAACCTGACTTTTATTTCAAACATCTGACTATAGTTCAACCATAAAGTATAAGAGGAAGTTCCTACAAAGTTCCCATACCATTTTGTGGGACTAGCTGGCGGATGAGCTGCTATTTGTTGTTTTCTATAGAAGTTAACGAGCTGAACAAGGACATCGGATTAAGAAGCCAGCAGATTAAGGGGCCAGTTCACACCACATGCAGTCCAGTGCGTTTTTTTTTCTGAATCAAAAAAGCATGGAAAGTGGGTTATATAGTTTTCAATGGCATAGTTCACACCAGTGCTTGCAGTTCCAGTAAAAAAAAAAAAAAAAAAAAAAAAAAGTAGAACATGCTGCATTTTTTCCTGCACTGGACTGTACTGGAATGCTGTAAACCACACTTGAACACACATGTCCTTAATTAAGGTTAAAAAAAAAAAAAAAAAAAAAAAAAAAAAAAAACTGGACTGCATCAAAAACACACATTCAGAAAAGCAACTGGAACACATCTGGACTGCGTTTCTATGGTGTGAACTGGCACTAAAACAATGTAATGAGCTTTGGAGCAAGGTCTAGGGTGAAGGGTAACTTCATTCCCAGAGTAAACCTTGCAGCCAACTTTTTTTGCATATCTTGGATCATTAATACATTTTACACAACCTAGTCTGCAGACCCCAAGCCAAAAAACTTTCACAGAACAATTGATAATGGGCATAATCACCACATTTGTTAAATATATACTTCCGCATTCTATGTTTCTAGACTCAGCGGGCTATCTTTGGCTGCAGTAGCCATTAGTATGGCTGGATCCTATCAAGGATCTGTTTCCCCCCCATGTATTATCGGACGTTTTTGCGGCTCCGCTGGCTCCATGCATATTTGGAATCACTTGCCCCTGCTTAAGAATTTACAAAAATATTTGAAATTCAATAAGTTCTGCTGTTCCTCTAGAATTTTGCTGTACCATATTTTTATTTTGTCAGGACAACTATTAAAATTGGCTTTGTTTTTTCATAGTTTAAAATTTCAAAATTCATCGTTCACCTAGATCGTGGGTATATATAATATTATAATCCAAATAAAGGTACCTTTCTGTTGTGCGTCCTTGACCTCTTTTTCCACAAGTTTTCAACACATGTCTTTTTAAACAAATTTGTCTATGTAACAATCGTGATTTTAATGGCATTGTTTCTCATTTCAGACAGAGAAATTTGTTCTCTTATCTGTTTCGTCTTTCAACCTTGGCCGTGTCCTGAAGAAGCCTAACGGCGCAACGCGTAGACGCACAAGGGCTCACTGCACTATAAACACAGATGTATATATGCTACGATTTTTTACTCTTTTTGAAGTTTATGTTTGTAGTTTATATTTTTCAATAAATTTGACTGTTTATACTGTTTCCTTCTCCATTGTTTCCTGGCCTTCAAAGTCCGCCTTTTTTGGTAATACCTTCAGTAGTACCCCCCATTGTTCCCTCAATTGATAATGGGCATATGACACCAGTTTTGATCCTTTTGGGAGTGTTTTGAACTGGTTTAGGTACCTTTAAGATCATCCGCTTAATAGCAACATGAATCTATAACTTAATTCCTCCTTTTGACTTAATATGTTGCTGTAGCAAGGGTTACCTGGGTTTGGTGTGTCACCAGACTCTGGTGCACAACTGTCTATATCTCTGGATTTACTTATTGGTTTTCATTCACTGTAACCTATGCATTTTTCATCATACCCTTCCAATTGCCAATGTTTGTGACAGTTTTTTTTGTAATAATCACTACTACAATTACATCTTTTTATAGCTGGGAAATGTTTAGAAAAAAAAGCAATGCTGCTTAAAGGAAACCTGTACTGAGAAATGCGGGTGGTCTTTGCTGACTTCAATAGAAAATTCTAGTTGTCTTGCTGTAATGCAAATTCTATAGCTTCAATATTTTCTCAGTCTCTACCTTTGAGCAAGTATGCAGACCAGGATTCTGAGCATGCATAATATACATATTCCCAGTCAATGCTTCAGGAGGTAGCCAGGCAACTAACATTTTTACAGGGCGAGCACAATAGCTGACTTTATATTTGTCTTTGTATTAATCAGTTGATCTGTGGTCATTTTTTAGTTTTTTTTCTAAAAGTAGAACTAAAAAGTCAAAACTTTTTTTTATTTAGTTTTGGACAGAGTGGAGAGTAATTAGAACACCTGTCAGGTTTTTATTGTTGTTTGTGCCTCTGTTAGGGAGATTCAGCCTCTCTATCATGTCATATCTTGTCGTGCTTACTGTTATCATTCAGAGTGAAAGTAAAAAATAAATCCCAAATTGTGGTTTGTCTCCAGAACAGCAATATCTTCTAATGGGGACACCAGCTCTGGTAACACAAGTGACTTCTCACTTCCTGTTTTGACAAGTGAAGGGAAATCTCCCCAAAAGGGACAAATATCGCAAAACAATCCGACAAAAGTTATAAACCTCCCATATTCTGTCTAAAAATAATTTAAAAAAAATACGTTTTGCCTATAGTCCTACTTTAAGTTTTGGATAGAATAGTGAATGGTTAAAGCCACCATAAGTGACAACCATAGGATGATAGATTTTTCATCACTTGCTGCCCTCGTTGCAATGGTCAACAGTGCAAATAGAGAAACAGAAAACTGCTCAGTGCAGATGCAGAGAGCAATAAAAAACTGACAAGTGTTTTAACCCTTCCACACTAACCAAATTGTTGGCTATACAAACTTAGCATAAAAGTGAACATTAGTCATAGCATTTCATCACATTTGTTAATTATTTTTACATAACTTGCATGATATTACAACACCCTGATTTCAATTTTAGCATCAACATTTGCATCAAAACAGAATTTCAAGAACATGTTTAATCAGAGCAGGATTTAGCCTTATGTGGCATTTCACAGAGAAGTTTCTGTGGTGGGATATTTCCATAAAAAAATAAACACTTGATTTTCACATGCAAACATGCATGTAGTAACAAGCGATACTAGTGAGACTCAGGGTAACCACAAACTGGTTAAGTTGGCTACCTTCAATATAATCTGTCAAAAGCCAACCCATGTATAGGCAAAACAGATGTCCACTGCTGAATAATATTCATTCACGCTCAATGACGTGGAATGAATAAAATCTGGTTGTAGAATTAATAAAATAACATGCCAAAGAGAAACTGCATCTACTCTGAGTAAACCGTTCCTATGGTATCGTATTTGCCACACAACATTAAAAAAAAAATGCAAAAGTTTCCAACACCAACCCTGTGACCTTAAAAAAAAAAAAAAAAAAATCACTATTCTATTGAAAACCTACCTCACACGTTTATAGGTGTCAGTACTTTCTTCAACAAGTGTTCTTTTGGGAAGGGGAAAGAGAGACATTACATGACAAAATAAAATAAAAAGAAAATGATACACACATTGGTTAGGAACCACTGTTAAAAGTGGCAGAACAAAAAACAAATGTGGGGCACAGTGCTGAATATAGTAGTAAAGAAACAATTACACCTATGGAGTATATATTTGGGAACGGGATATATATGTCATGACATGCCTAAAGCAACAGAAATAAAATAGGGGGAGATTCTTGACAAAGTTTGAAATTTACTTCAAATAAAAGGGACAATAGATGCTGAACGTGTGATATAAAGACAAATGGCAAACACCTCTATATGATTTCTAAAATCAATGTCAAGACATTAATGTGAGGGAGGTTAATAAATTAAGAGGATCTATTCAAAATATACTCAAGCTTAACAATATATTAAGATGACTTACCCTGGGCACAGCTTATCTGCCTTTTTCTCATGCAGCAGAGCGCAGTCATAGCAGAAAACGTGCTTGCAAGGAATCTGAACATAGGAAAAAATATTTCTGGCATGAGCATTTTTACAAAGTTCACCAATTAAAGTGCCAAAAGGCATATGTAGCTGTTTATCCACATATATTTCATATCTAAATTACAGCAGGCTATGCTATGCATTTCACAAATATCGACTAAACCATTGTTTTTTGTAGTTACGCAATGTTCTCATCGCACCATACTTCCACATGCATTATCTAGAGGTTCACAGCCAGAACCTTCATTTCTAGCCATAAGCGTGGTCCGATAAGTAAACTATTACTTACCATGCGTCCATATATCTTGATAGGCAAGCCACATTTGTCACAGAAATGAACAGGAGTATCATCCTTTTCTCCAATAAGATTTAGCTGAGAACAGAAGAATTACAAGTTTACCAAAATAGAAGCATATGAAGGCACAGAGGAAATCAAGCATTAGTCTAGCTTTACACAACCATGGCCTCTCTGAGCCTAAAGTAAATACTGGAAAGGTTGGTCTACTTAAAGGGTTTGATTTACTAAAACTGGAGTGTGCAAAATCTGGTGTAGCTGTGCATAATAGCCAATAAGCTTCTAACTTCATCTTGTTCAATGAAGCTTTAACAAAAAAAAAAAAAAACTGGAAGCAGATTGGTTTCTATGTAGAGCTGCATTTTTTATGGGCTTCATAACAAATACCACATGCCAATTATCATTTTTTTATTTCTGAAAAATAGTTTTATGTATATATTTTTCTAATTTAACTTCACCAACTTAGACTATTGTGTTCAAATCACCAGTGAACTACATAACATCTCCTTCCATGATTCAGAGATTAGGAGGTGTCCTGTAGTTCTGCTCTAGGGTGACAATGCTGCTTCTACACAAATACAGTACAGCAAGTGAGTGTTGTCGCCCTAGGACAGAAAGTGTACTCAAAAAAAAAAAAAAGATCACCAAGTGAAATGAAAGAAAAATACACTAAATGTAGCCATATTACATAGTACATGTTTTATTGATGGGTTTAAAAAAAACTTTAAGTGCAAAAAAAAAAAAAAAAAAAACAAAAAAAAAAAAAAAAAAAACAAAACACACCCTACAACCCCCTTGTGTCTGCTGCACTTACCACTGTGGGTCCCACAGTCTGGAGATGTAAAAGTCCCGCTCTTTTTCCCCTTCTTTCCTTAGGTCTTGCAGGACGGATCAGAATGATTCAATTTGGTCAAAGTGGTCATATGCCAACATATAACCAATCAGAATTTCTCTGATTCATCCTGGAATCCCTCAGGAAAGAAGGAAGAAGAAGAAAAGGATTTCCCTGGATGTGTGGGCATTGACAGCTAATCACTGACAGAGTTAAGTGCAGCGGGGGCCGGGGTTATGGCGGATGCAGGATGTTAGTTCACCTTTTCATTATTTGTGAAAAGGTGAACTTACATTTTAAAGACTTAAATACTCTTACACTTCAGTCACCTAAAATAATGAAATATTTAGTTGCACTGCCATTAGCGATGCACTGAAACTTTGGACGATAACAGGCTTTTTTATCTTTAAAAAAAAAAGTCAATTTCAGTTTTGGCCAAGTGCATCCTAAATGTCCGGTTTCAGTACCAAAATTTTCATTTCGTTGCACCACTAACTGCCATCTATATAAACGTGAGCTTAGTTCCAAGGAATTACTTTAAATTCCAAAGCACATTCATTCCTGTATTTATTTTTTATACATCTTATCCACAGCTGTATGATGCCAAGAGAAAAACAATATCCAATCCAGTCAAGGAAAAACGTAAATTGAATAGGATGGACAGCCTCATAGGTAAATAGGTAGACACAAAAATGGGCAGGGCACGACCATCCAAGGCTTTGATCACAAAATGAATAAGCCCTCCAAGGGCCATGGTGTCATATTTATAAAAGCTACACTTGGAATGACAGATGAAAGAACTTTGCCTTTTTTCCCCAGGTAATCCAATTTGACAAAGGGAATTTTTTTATTCATTTAGACGTGAGCTGAAACAAAATCAATCCCAACAAATCCCATTTTTACTATTTGGTGAGTGTATAAATAGCTTACAGGAAAACCCAGGCATGGTACTGTGTGTAAGAAATAGTGTTAATATATTCACATCAAATACAAGCAATAATTTCACACTTCTTAAATTACCGGAAAAAGCATTTTAATCACTTATGGACCACCAGCCGTCATTATACGGCGGTACTTTGCGGTAGAATATTGTTGTTATGGCAGCAGATAGCTGCCAAAACCCCGGTATCCACTTCTTCAGCAGGCGATCCGCTTTCAGATAAAAGTGGTCTCTTCGGCGGATTCGCCGCGAGAACACTTTATTCAGTGGCAGGAGAGGGGCCACCCCTCCCACCTCTCTCTGGTGCCCTCTGCCACTTACTGGAGCCCCCGGCAGTGACAGAGGTGATCGCGTCCTCTTCCGTGTTAGGTATGGAGACAAGTGAGGGGAAGATGGCCCCCGCTCGGCTCCATACAACTGCAGGGCGGAAGCGATGTCAAAACGTCACTTCTGCCCATAGCTCTTAAAAGGGACATTTTTATTGTATTTATTTTTTATTGCATTTTAGTGTAAATTTGAGATCGGAGGTCTTTTTGACCCCAGATCTCATATTTAAGAGGTCCTGTCACAAGGGATGTTTACATTCCTTGTAATAGGAATAAAAGTGACACAATTTTTTTTTTTTATTATAAGAACGGTGTAAAAAAAAAAAAAAAAAAAAAGTAAAATCACAGTGATTGTTAGAGCGAGAACAATAATTCTAGCCCTAGACCTCCTCTGTAACTCAAAACATGCAACCTGTAGAATTTTTTAAACATCGCATATGGAGATTTTTAAGGATAAAACTTTGTCGCCATTCCACGAACGGGCGCAATTTTGAAGCGTGACATGTTGGGTATCAATTTACTCGGCATAACATCATCTTTCACAATATAAAAAAATGGGCTAACTTTACTGTTGTCTAATTTTTTAATTCAAAAAAGTGTATTTTTTCCCAAAAAAGTGCACTTCCAAGACCGCTGCGCAAATATGGTGCAACAAAGTATTGCAACGACCGCCATTTTACTCTGGGTGTTAGAAAAAAAAAAAAAAATTATATATATAAGTTTGGGGGTTCTAAGTAATTTTCTACCAAATAAAATGATTTTAACTTGTAAACAACAAGTCTGAAAAATAGGCCCGGTCTTAAAGTGGTTAAAAGTGTTAATACAGTGATGTGTTCAATTAAGTACTTTGCACGAGCCAAGTTGTTCACAAAACAAATACAGAAATCAGCTGTGACCAAAATAATTCCTTATAACAACTGTTCTACATTGACACTGTACCTTGAAATCCCAAAATAAGTGTGCTGGAAATCTCCGCTGATTGCCAAACATGTCACTTGTTTTATTTTCATATCTTTCTTCTTCATTATAATCAAAACCTTCTTGAGACAAAAAAAAAAACATAGATTTGTTTTACAGTGAAAGAGGGAGTTTACAAAGTACTATCACACACCATGTCACAATTAACAGCAGCAAAATGAAAGCCTAACTCTGGGTTTGATTCCACTTTACAGTGTTTGTTTGGACCGGGCTGGTACAAGCAAACTATTTCCTTCACTAATACACAAGTTTGTATGTAGCATAAGCTACATAAAGTATAAAGCGCAAGCAGCAGTATTGGGATTTCCGGTCCCATTCCCAGAACAAAACCGAGTCAGGCTGAGTGCCATTCACAGGAAGCTTTGTATTTTAACAATGAATACAAAGATTCCTCTGAATTCCTCCATGTGCCTCGTTTGTGTGGATGGAGGAATCTCACCAATAACACCAGTGTTGAAGTGTGAACAGGACACATTGTTTTCTATGTGCCCTAGCAGTGACCTGCGTTTGTTCAGTGCAGAAAACACCAATCACTGCACACAGTCTAAACAAGCACCAAATAAAAATAAAAATATATCCAAATAGAATGTATACTGCAGAAAGGAAACAAATACTAGCCAATAGTACAATATACCTTCTTCACCTTGCTGAGACTTGGCAGGGATCCTGCTCATATTTCTTGGGGGTCGAGGTGAGGGTTTACTTTTATTTGGATGCTTTGAAATGAGCTTAATTGGAATTCGCCGTCTGACATCCAATCCACTCAAGGATCCCATACTGTTTGTACCTTGTAAATCATTGTCTACAATAAGATAAATGACAAATTAGATACAGGTTTACAAGTACTTTAATAGTGTTTAAAATAATACTCCTTTGAAGATTTTTTTTTTACCCATGTGGTTTATGGTACCATTTACACTTGCAATTTGGGCTATAAGCGATCATATGCAGGAACCACTGCAAGAGGCAGCCCCATTGAAAGCTGCAGCAAATCATGGCCGCTCGCATGTAATCACTCATGGAGCAATTATGTGCTAGTGATCAGCCCTCGGTGCAGACTGTTTGCAGCCTCGGCTAATCACTTGCAGGTAATAACTCGCATATGATTGCACACAGATCTATTTGCAAGTGTGAATGGGGCCTTGGTGTTATTGGAATGAAACTGCGTATGTGGTGTAACAATCACTGTGGAGAATTGCGCGGTCATGCAATGCTGTATCCAAACAACATTTTTTATAATTTTTTTCACACAAATAGAGCTTGTATTTGGTGGTATTTATTCAACAGTTTTTGGTTTTTTTTGCTTAAAAAAAAAAAAATGAAAAAAAAAAAAAAAAAGCCTGAAAATTTAGAAAAAAAAAACAAAAACGTTTTTCTCAGTTTGTCAGAAAATTTTGTAAATATGTAATTTTATCTCCTTCGCTGATGTGCGGTGATATGTGCGCTGATGAAGCGGCACAAATTGGCATCACTGCTGGGGCTACACTGATAATCAGTGCCAGGGACACGGCGCACCCGCGGTGCCGTCATATGGAATCATCTCAGAATGAGAGGGGATCTCGCCCGCCATCATTTTACTATATAGCGAGCGGGGGTGGTTAAAAAAAAAAAAGTTGCCACCATGATATTGATACGACGATAACCCCAGCCTGTAGCCACAAGATGCCTTAGGAACCACCTGGACACCCTAATTGAAGGCAGTCTAAATCCCAAGCTCTGGGGGATGGCCACAGTACTAACACTGGAAAATGGTGTGGGCATTGATTAATGAAAACCGAATGAAGGAGGACTGGGATGAAAATAGAATCCTGGCTATGGGGAACAGAGTGCAATGACAGCGAATGACCCAAGCAAGGATGGAAGAGTAACGGGGTGGAATTAGGTGTCTATCTGCACACAGCACTCAGAATGCAATGGTCCGAGCTCTAACAAAGGAAGACTTTGGGACAGAAGATGACCAAGAAGGAAGAAAACCCTGGGACAGAAGAACAAAACAGAAGAATAGGAAGGAAGACGGCCAAGATGGAAAAACAAGAAAGGGTAAGAAGATGACTTTGAGGCGGAAGACCACAATGGAAAAACAAGAGGAAAAAACATTTTGGGACGGAAGATGACCAAGACGGAAGAACGGAAAGAAAAACGACCAAGACGGAAGTACGGAAAGAAAAACGACCAAGACGGAAGTACGGGAAGAAAAACGACCAAGACGGAAGTACGGGAAGAAAAACGACCAAGACGGAAGTACGGGAAGAAAAACGACCAAGACGGAAGTACGGGAAGAAAAACGACCAAGACGGAAGTACGGGAAGAAAAACGACCAAGACGGAAGTACGGGAAGAAAAACGACCAAGACGGAAGTACGGGAAGAAAAACGACCAAGACGGAAGTACGGGAAGAAAAACGACCAAGACGGAAGTACGGGAAGAAAAACGACCAAGACGGAAGTACGGGAAGAAAAACGACCAAGACGGAAGTACGGGAAGAAAAACGACCAAGACGGAAGTACGGGAAGAAAAACGACCAAGACGGAAGTACGGGAAGAAAAACGACCAAGACGGAAGTACGGGAAGAAAAACGACCAAGACGGAAGTACGGGAAGAAAAACGACCAAGACGGAAGTACGGGAAGAAAAACGACCAAGAGGGAAGTACGGGAAGAAAAACGACCAAGACGGAAGTACGGGAAGAAAAACGACCAAGACGGAAGTACGGGAAGAAAAACGACCAAGACGGAAGTACGGGAAGAAAAACGACCAAGACGGAAGTACGGGAAGAAAAACGACCAAGACGGAAGTACGGGAGGAAAAACGACCAAGACGGAAGTACGGGAAGAAAAACGACCAAGACGGAAGTACGGGAAGAAAAACGACCAAGACGGAAGTACGGGAAGAAAAACGACCAAGACGGAAGTACGGGAAGAAAAACGACCAAGACGGAAGTACGGGAAGAAAAACGACCAAGACGGAAGTACGGGAATAAAAACGACCAAGACGGAAGTACGGGAATAAAAACGACCAAGACGGAAGTACGGGAATAAAAACGACCAAGACGGAAGTACGGGAATAAAAACGACCAAGACGGAAGTACGGGAGGAAAAACGACCAAGACGGAAGAACAGGAGGAAGAAGACTTTGGGACAGAAGACCAAAATCTGGCTGGGCACAACATTAACAGGGGATGGCCGATGAATGATGGAGGAAGATGAAGACTTGGCCTGACACAGTACAGACAGGGCTGGTAACTGATGGAAGAAGTGTGCCTGGGCACTGCCAGGAACATCTGATCGGTGATGGAGGAAGGCCGGGCACTGTTGCCCTGATGAGGAAGCTGGCGGGGCCAGGCCTCATCCTCCGCCTGAGTATAAGGAGGCAGACACAGCAGCCGTGAGGGCCGCACGCCACAGCCGGGACTGGGCAGGTTGCGGGGACAGACATGGCACTATAATACACCCAGTAGGGCCGGCACATAGGGGCGTAATGAGAAGCCCTGGCCGCCGTCCCCCCGATACTCACCGCTATGGTCCATGATGCGGCGCGGAGCACTCCGGGAGCGGAAGTCGCACAACGTTCACAGGAAAGGGAAGGAGCGCCGCTGTCGGGAGCGCGCGTGAGAGATGTCCAGAACGCGCTTGTCGGCCAGGCGCGTCCCTGTAGGCCGAAAATCGCCGCGCCGGGACATCCGCCAATCACAGCATGGCCGCCCCACAGTTCTGCTCAGGCCACGTCAAGAGTTTCTGATACTTTCCAACCACAAGATGGCAGCCGCACGTCCCCAGGTCTAAACACCGACCGGAAGTGGAAGTTTAGATCGCGAGATCGTCCCGGGCTCCCGGAAGCTCCACGTCAGTCAGAGGAGAGATCAGGAGGACCCGGAGACATGGTGAGTGTACCAGAGCCTAGTGTGTGCAAAACTAACCCGACTACATTACAGACTCCTGTACATCAGACATTGACTTACCTCCAGACCCAACACAAGGAGGGGACGTGGCCCGACACCTCCAGATCCAACACAAGGAGGGGACGTGGCCCGACACCTCCAGATCCAACACAAGGAGGGGACGTGGCCCGACACCTCCAGACCCAACACAGGGAGGGGACGTGGCCCGACACCTCCAGACCCAACACAAGGAGGGGACGTGGCCCGACACCTCCAGACCCAACACAAGGAGGGGACGTGGCCCGACACCTCCAGACCCAACACAGGGAGGGGACGTGGCCCGACACCTCCAGACCCAACACAGGGAGGGGACGTGGCCCGACACCTCCAAGACCCAACACAGGGAGGGGACGTGGCCCGACACCTCCAGACCCAACACAAGGAGGGGACGTGGCCCGACACCTCCAGACCCAACACAGGGAGGGGACGTGGCCCGACACCTCCAGACCCAACACAGGGAGGGGACGTGGCCCGACACCTCCAGACCCAACACAAGGAGGGGACGTGGCCCGACACCTCCAGACCCAACACAAGGAGGGGACGTGGCCCGACACCTCCAGACCCAACACAGGGAGGGGACGTGGCCCGACACCTCCAGACCCAACACAGGGAGGGGACTGTGGCCCGACACCTCCAGACCCAACACAGGGAGGGGACTGTGGCCCGACACCTCCAGACCCAACACAGGGAGGGGACGTGGCCCGACACCTCCAGACCCAACACAGGGAGGGGACGTGGCCCGACACCTCCAGACCCAACACAGGGAGGGGACGTGGCCCGACACCTCCAGACCCAACACAGGGAGGGGACGTGGCCCGACACCTCCAGACCCAACACAGGGAGGGGACGTGGCCCGACACCTCCAGACCCAACACAGGGAGGGGACGTGGCCCGACACCTCCAGACCCAACACAGGGAGGGGACGTGGCCCGACACCTCCAGACCCAACACAGGGAGGGGACGTGGCCCGACACCTCCAGACCCAACACAGGGAGGGGACGTGGCCCGACACCTCCAGACCCAACACAGGGAGGGGACGTGGCCCGACACCTCCAAGACCCAACACAGGGAGGGGACGTGGCCCGACACCTCCAAGACCCAACACAGGGAGGGTACGTGGCCCGACACCTCCAAGACCCAACACAGGGAGGGGACGTGGCCCGACACCTCCAGACCCAACACAGGGAGGATGATCGGGGATGTTCAAATCATTAGTAAGACCTCATCTGGAATATGCAGTTTAGTTTTTGGCACCAGTTCTCAAAAAGGATATCGGGGAACTGGAGAAAGTGCAGAGAAGGGCAACCAAACTGATAAGAGGCATGGAGGAGCTCAGCTATGAGGAAAGATTAGAGGAACTGAATCTATTCCGTCTTGAGAAAAGGAGATTAAAGGAATGAATTCTATGCATTAAGGTGAAAAAAAAACCTCCTGTGATGCAGCAGCCCCCCTTTTACTTACCTCTACCTGATTGTTCCAGTGACCGGGACAAGCACACCAGCTCCAGCCGCTGTCTCGTGTCCTCATTGGATAGATTGATAGCAGCGTAGCCATTGGCTCCCGCTGCTGTCAATCAAATCCAATGACATGGGGGGCGGGGCCGAGTCCTGCTGTTTGTGTTAATGGATGCAGCAGCAGGGCACGGGAGCGTACCCCCACACGGGTGCTCCAAGGGAGAGTAGCTCTCCAACGGGGCACTCGAGAAGAGGAGAAGCCAGGAGCGCTGCTGGGGAACCCCAGAAAATGGAGGATCAGGGCTGCTCTGTGCAAAACCCTTGCACAGAGCAGGCAAGTATGACATGTTTGTTATTTAAAAAAAAAAAAACCTTTACAATCACTTTAACCACTTCAATACAGGGCATTTTCACCCCCTTCCTGTCTAGGCCAATTTTCAGTTTTCAGTGCTGTCGCATTTTGAATGACAATTGAGCGGTCATGATACATTGTACCCAGATGAAATTTTTATCATTTTTTCCCCCCACAAATAGAGCTTTTTTTTGGTAGTATTTGATCACCTCTGTGGTTTTTATTTCCTGCGCTATAAACAAAAGAAGAGTGACAAGTTTGAAAAAAACAATATTTTTTATTTTTTGCTATAATAAATATCCCAATTTTTAAAAATAAAACTACAATTTTTTTCCTCAGTTTAGGGCGATATGTAGTCTTCTACATATTTTTGGTAAAAAAAAAAAAAAAATCACAATAAGCATATATTGATTGGTTTGCGCAAAAGTTATAGGGTCTACAAAATAGGGGATAGATTTATGGCATTTTTATTATTTTTTTTTTTTTTTACTAGTAATGGCGGCGATCTGCGATTTTTATCGTGACTGTGACATTGCGGCGGACAGATTGGACACTTTTGACACCATTCACATTTATACAGCGATCAGTGCTATAAAAATGCACTAATTACTGTATAAATGTCACTGGCAGGGAAGGGGTTAACACTAGGGAGCGATCAAGGGGTTAAATGTGTTACCTGGGGAGTGATTCTAACTGTAGGGGGAGGGGACTCACAAGGGGAGGAGACCGATCGGTGTTCCTCTGTACTGTGAACACACGATCTGTCTCCTCTCATCTGACAGGACGTGGATCTGTGTGTTCACACACACAGATCCACGTCCTGGCTCTGTTACCAGCAATCGTAGGTGCCCAGCGGACATCGAGGCCGCCGGGCACGCGCACCGGCTCCCAAGTGATGTGGCGGATGCGCGCACCCCCTAGACGCCAAGGACGTCATATGACGCCCGCCCAGGATGGGAGATCCCTCCTGCGGACGTCATTTGACTATGGGCGGGGTAGGAAGTGGTTAAGGTGGGATATGATCAACATGTATAAATATATAAGGGGTCCATGTAGTGAACTTGGTGTTGAGTTATTCACTTTAGGTCATCACAGAGATTGCTTTTAAGAAGGCCTGCGTTCTTTCCTAAATGTATATAATATAACTGGGTACTAACATTTATAGGTAAAGTTGATCCAGGGAATATCCGATTGCCTCTCCAGGGATCAGGAAGGAATTTTTTCCCCTGCTGGAGTAAATTGGAGTATGCCTTGTTGGGGTTTTTTTGCCTTCCCCTGGATCAACTGTGGGTATAGGATTGTGTATATAGGATTGTATAGTTGTGTGATTTTTTTTTTTTTTTTTTGGTTGAACTACTACTATGTAACTAGATAGACTTGTGTCTTTTTTTTCAACCTGACTAACTATGTAACTATATGTAAACATAAAGTGGTCGCCAAAGACCAGAGCATACCAATATCCTGAGGGGGAGCTGGAGATCATCAGCAAGTACATCATTGTTACCAGCTCAAAGGGCTCTGAGGTGGTGATGGTCAAGGGTGTAGTCTTATCAGGTGGGGCTTTATGCACAGAACAAGATGCACATGTAACTATTAACTGAGGAGGCTTCGCAAAGGATTCTTCATTCAGTCATATTAGGATGGAGTTATGTTATATGTTAAGTGAAGTGGGCATGCAGTGTAGAACTAGAAACTATGGTAGTGGAATCACCCGTGCCAGCCTTTATCTAGTCTCCGATCATTCCATCACATTCTTTTCTTCCTGTTTAGAAAATAAACGCTTATTACTTGAGTTATTTATGTATCACGTTTTGCAGCACCTTGCATAGAACATTGTAGATAAGGAATGCAGGTTCTTAAAACAGGATAGACCTGGGGCAGGATAAATGTTCCAAGCCTGATAGACTACAGCTGCATCTATGGGCTTTGAACCTGCACAGCTATTGTCAGTGCTTATACAGTTCTCTGGCGCCTTATAGCCACAAACTGCACAGGTCGCTCTGCATTGTACCCTAACCCCCCACCCCACCTCAATGTGGTAGAACTAGTGAGTTTTATAGAAAATATATATGCTTTACAGGAGTGGACGGTGTTTTATATTACTAACACTTTGTTTTAATTTTTTGTGTACAGCCTCTGCGACTTGACATCAAGAGGAAGCTGACCGCTCGGTCTGACCGAGTGAAAAGTGTTGATTTACATCCAACAGAGCCATGGATGCTGGCCAGTCTGTACAATGGCAGTGTCTGTGTTTGGAATCACGAGACACAGGTAATGCAGTATATAACTTGTCTCTAAATTGTAAATTTCATGTATTGAATGAAACACGTCTTATGTTTGCTGCTATTTAATTAAAGGAAAAATCTTTGAAGAAGAATTCCAGGTATGGTATATTTTTTACATAGTTACATTGGTCCAGCTTGGAGCAGTGTAACATTGCCTATACCATACCCAGTCTGGCTTGGTGCACATTCATTAACTGCGAAAAAAAACAAATAACTGCAGGGGCCTTTTAGTGTCTTTCATCTGCTTCAGTAGGCTTAGATTTATACCTTTGCTACCTATTTGGCTTAGAAATATGCCACAACAGGTGGCCACACTTCAGGTTTTTCTATGGCTATATCAGTTGTTGTAGCTATAACCACAAGTTTTTGGTGGTGGGTTAAAGTATTTTGGGAAGTTATAAAATGGCACTAAGGCAGTAGCAGGCAACCTTAAAGAGACGGCGATCTACCTGAACAAAATGAAGTCAGAGATCCCCGGGCACAGTGTCACCGCCTCACACCTGATTTAAACCTCTAGTTGCTGTACTACAGTGTCGCAAACGCGTGCATTGCAAGCCAATCATGGGTTTAAATCAGGTGGCGAGGAGGCAACATATTGCCTCCTCACCACCCATCAAACACACTCGGAATGCTTTTCAGAAGAGCAGCAGTGCCTGCTGCACTTGTGAATGAGCCCTTATTAGCATTGGGCAGCGGCACCCTTAGGGCTCGTTCACACATAAAGGTATACACACGGCGCAGCAGGAATTAAACCCCCTGTTGCTTTTGGTGGGTGCTAGGGCCTGACAATCCTCCATTCAAGTAAACGGGGCCACTCTGCAAGCGCCCAGCACCTGCATGCTTCTACGGGGTCCAAGGGGTTAAAGCAGATGGTGAGAAAGCAACACAACACTACCTGCTTTAACCCTTTGTTTACTGTACAAGGTTGCAAGGCATTTGCAGAGCAGCCTCATCCACTTGAATGGGTCATGCTTGGAAGGTGCTACACCCACCAACCATGACTGGGCATATAACTCCTGCTGCGACATTTGTACACCTCCAGCCACTGCTGCTAAAGGGGGTGCAGTTGGGACAGGTGGTAAAAACACATCTTAACTATGGGGTTTTACCACCACCTAAACTACTAATGTAAGTTAACCCTTGATGTTCTGAGCCTCCTATAAGGTTTCTTTCACACTAATGTGCTGCGGTTTACCTGCGCCGCGGGTGCAGAACAGTGCATCTGTGACTTGCCTGGGTTAGCTGCTCTTTGCCACATACTTCTTTTATTTCCTGCTGGTGTGTTGCACTTTCTGAAAGCGAACCAAAACACCTGCATTCAGAAAGTGCACCAAACCCGCAGGATATAATAGAGGTCTATGGCTAAGTGCAGCAAACCCACAGGAAAGCTGCAGGTGAACTGCACAAGCTGTGAGGGTAACCCGCTGCACATCGGTGTGAAAGCAGCCCTATGCTATTATGCCCAGTGTATTGCTTCACACTGACCTGAAGATCTCTTCTTTTCTGCTGCTGGCACCAGGCTGGAGACCGCTAGCCGGGATAAGAGGTGGTGTGCAGCTGGTATTACTCGGCATGGGACAGGAGCCAGCACTACAGAGGAGGCATTGCTTATGCGGCTCTTGCACCCTACTACAGCTCCAGCTTTACAAGTAGTCTCACTGCATTGCACTCTGATACTCTGGGATGGCACGTCAGCAAGCCCAAACCGCGAGCTACCGGTCACCTTGCCGCAATCTACAGGTTGCTGACCCCCGCACTAAGGTATCTGGAGGTGAAATGGTAAAATAAATTCCTTCCATGGCTTGTAAGTTTAGTCCATTAGGTCCCAGCTGCTGGAGCTCCTTTTATTAAGTTGGGTGTTAGAAGATGCGCAGTGAGACAGTGAGGGAGACCAAACAGAGCAGCTAACAGGAATATGTACCCAGGGAAGCTGCCAGCTTCCAATTCTGGTTTATTTTTGGGGTGAAATGACTAGTGGTCGTGGCTGTGATTTTGGAACCCAACTGGGTTGAAGTTAAATTCTTATCTGTCCTTGATGAAAAGTTGAAAATGCAGTACTTTGATGTTTCACTACGTTTGACTTAAAACCTTTATTTGTGCTTTCAGACACTTGTAAAAACTTTTGAAGTATGTGATTTGCCAGTCAGAGCGGCGAAGTTCGTGGCTAGGAAAAACTGGGTCGTCACAGGAGCAGTAAGTTTTGACATAAATACATTTTCACTAAAGCAATACAATGGATTTTTTTTGGGGGGGGGGGGATGCCCTAGTCCTGGTGCAGGGTACAAATGAATGAAAAGACAAAAAAAAAATTGAATTTGATGTTCTAATGTTTATATGCTTGCCATAGCGTATTTTGGTTACCATTTGTATTTATCTTTTACTGGCTAACTGTAAGACCCCTTTCACACTGGCAGCGTCCGGCCGGCGCTAAAGCGCCGCTCGTTTTTGTACAGGCCCTCTGAAATTGGCCAATGAACATCTAAATGTTTTAGAGAAGGATTGGGAGAAAATGCTGTGGTCAGATGAGACCAAAATTGATCTCTGTGGCATTAACTCGGCTCGCTGTGTTTGGAGGAAGAAAAATGCTGACTATGACCCTAAGAACACCATCCCTACAGTCAAACACGGAGGTGGAAACATTATGCTTTGGGGCTGTTTCTCTGCTAAAGGTACAGAACGACTTTGTCGCATTGAGGTGCCAATGGACGGAGCCATGTATTGTAAAATTTTGGATGAGAACCTTCTTCCCTCAGCCAGAACACTGAAGATGGGTCGTGGATGGGTCTTCCAGCATGACAACGAACCAAAAACATGCTGCCAAAGGTCACGGAGTGGCCCAGCCAGTCTCCAGACCTTAATCCTAAGGAAAGTTTATGGAGGGAGCTGAAACTTCGAGTTTCCAAGTGACAGTCAAGAAACCTAAAGGATTTATAGAAGATCTGTAAAGCGTGGACCAAAATCCCTCCTGAGATGTGTGCAAACCTGGTTACCAACTACAATAATCGTCTTACCTCTGTGTTTGCCAACAAGGGTTTCTCCACCAAGTACTGAGTCATATTTTGCTTGGGGATCAAATACTTATTACCTATACTTATCCTGTCTATGGTGATTTGTCATTAAGGAAGGGCTGAGAAAAAAGTTTGCTTATTTCTATGTTGTCGCTGCCTTGCTGGCTGAACCAACAAGGCATCACACCATTGCAGGCAAAAGGAAACCTAGTGTTTCACTTCTAATGGAGTAAGGATGAGCTCTGGAGTGTTTGCACCCTCCATGTGCAGAGCCCGCCAGGAAGTCAGCACGGCGCTGCGCTAATCACAGGCAGTGAGACATTTTCCCGATGTGCGACTGCAGAGATTGGGTAATGTCTCACTGCCTGTGATTAGCGCAGCGCCGTGATGACTTCCTGGCGGGCTCAGCACGTGGAGTGTGCGAACACGCCGGAGCTCATCCTTATAATGGAGTGACACTAGAAACAAGTGAGTACATTTTTCTGTGATGTGTGATCTAGGTCTTGTTTTGAAGGCTCAGTATGGACTCTCCATAACTCTCCCATGGCTGGAATACTTCAGTCCAGTTAGGGATTATAGTAAAGTGCTTTGACAAAGTTCCACTGTGGTTCCTGCTCTTTAATGTAGAGGTAGTGCCTGCTAGTTTAAAGGGGAACTACACTGCATCTGAGCAGCACAAACCAAACCTGCTATTTTAATCCTTTTTTTTATATTCAAAGCAAACTCTCCCATTCATCCATATCTCCATGCTTTATTTTGCTGAGAAATCACTTTGAAAAAACCCCCTAGCATTTCTAGCTACCACCATCTTGAGTAAAGGCGGATGATTCATGTTGCATTCTTTTTCCTGGAAGCCATCTGCCCTGAGCTCAGGCATACAGTGAGGAGGCCGTGCTTAGCTGAGAAAAACCCCTCTTCCCTCCTGAAGGCTCCTTGGATGTATGACATCATTTGCCTAGGCATGGCAATCAGGAAGAAATGTAAATACAAGTTTAAAACAAGTAAATATGATATGCCTTCCTATCTATTTACTAATGGCAGCAGCATAAGAATTACAAATAGTCAATGCTGATTGTGAAAGTGAAGTTGCGCTTTATTTTGCAAAGTGCTCAATAAAAAGGGCATAGGAATAACAGTGATACTTTTGGTTCTAATTGGCAAAGTTTTTTTTTTTTTTTTTTTTTAATTTAGGTAACATTTGTTAAAATGCGTTCTATGTGAAGATGTAAAGTTCACCGCTTATTTTTCTATTTTTTAGGATGACATGCAGATCAGAGTCTTCAACTACAATACATTGGAGCGGGTTCACATGTTTGAGGCTCATTCAGACTATATCCGTTGTATTGCTGTACACCCTACACAGCCTTTCATTCTCACCAGCAGTGGTAAGTTTATTGAAAATGTTGAAATAAAACGTGTTTTTGTATAGTAATGTTAGCATGAGCAGATAGCTGTTTATAGTTGTGTGAATTATGTCTGTCTGTTTCCTACAGATGATATGATGATTAAACTTTGGGATTGGGATAAGAAATGGTCTTGCTCTCAGGTGTTTGAAGGTCACACACACTACGTCATGCAGATTGTCATCAACCCCAAAGACAACAACCAGTTTGCAAGTGCCTCGCTTGACCGCACTATTAAGGTACATTAAACATGGCTGCTTTGTATGATGGCGGGATAGTTCCTTAAAGTATAACTAAAGGCAAATAGGTTGATTTATTAAGAGCAAGTATACTGTGCACTGCAAGTGCAGTTGCTCTAGATCTGAGGGTAGCTCTGAAATGAGGGGAAGCTCTGCTGATTTCTATCATCCAATTATGTGCAGGCAAAAATGCAGTTTTTTTTTTTTTCCTTGCATGTGGTTGAGTATTCTTTGCAGAGTGACGCTTTACCTAATTTACTAAGCTCTGGAGTAAGTGCAACCACAGTGCATAGTATATGTCCCTTTAGTTAAACCTAATAGTATTTTTCTTTTGTTTTGCATAGAGTGGAGAGGGATTAGAACATCTGTCAGGTTTTTATTGCTGTCTGTGTTCCCATTAGAGATTCGGCCTCTCTATTTGTCATGTGTACCATGATCACCGAGAGGGAAAGTGAAAGGAAATCCCGAATTTTAGGTTGTCTTCAAAACAGGATTAGAGGGGAGTTGTTCCAATTGGTGACACTAGTTCTGGTGAAAGCCAGGGATTCCTTCACTTTGGCGGGATTTTATTCTCGCTTCCTACTTTGGCTTTGGGACAGAAAGTGACTTGAAGTCTCCCCAATGGGGCACTAATGGCAACAAAACTGATCGGGGTTATAACCCTCCCTTTCCAAAATAGGAAAAAAAACAAGTTTGCCCTTAGTTTTATGTTAATGTTGGGTGTCGTTGTGGCATTTCATTTTACTTCTACTGTCAATGTTTTGCACAGGTTTGGCAGCTTGGCTCCTCTTCCCCTAACTTCACTCTCGAGGGACACGAGAAAGGGGTGAATTGCATTGATTATTATAGTGGAGGTGACAAGCCATACCTCATCTCTGGAGCTGATGACAGACTTGTGAAGATCTGGGACTACCAGGTTAGTGAAAAAAATCGTGGGTTGAGAGAAAAAATGTACGTCTGCAGTTATTGTGCATAGGAAAGTGTGTGGCTGCTATCAATGTGTTGCTGGATTCTGGCCGTTTTAAGCGTTAAAGTATTCGTAAACCCACAACAGTAAAAACAGTATATGCAGTAAAGCATGCTTGTTATAGTCACTGTGGAACCTAAGGAGTTAATGCTGTGCATTGTGTAAAAAGGCTGTTTGATCCTGACTTCTCTGATCCTCCCCTTGTTCCACAGTCCCCAAACCATTTTCTGATAGAACAGAATTTTGGGGGCAAGCTGCACATGCTCAGTTTGGTGTGTATTGAGAGTTTTTTTTTTCTCTGGGAGAGTGCATGTGATCAGCACAGGGCCAATCGGCACTGTCCACAAAGAGTCAGGGGTCTTGCAGCCTCATTGGACAATCAGGGGAGAATGAAAACTACTACAAGCTTAAACCAGACACTAATAGAAGTCACAAGAAAAGGTATTTAGCAGTTTATATTTAACAAAAGTATTGCATTTCCATGTTTTGTGTACTGTCGGATGCCAGCTATTGTGAATGCAAGGCCCTGGGCTTAGTAACACTTTAACCGCTTGCCGAAACCATGAAATTTAGATTTTTTTACTTTTTTTATTGGGTTTGTTTTATAGCCAATTTTATTTGGGTATAGTGCCGCACGACCGCGCAATTGTCAGTTGAAGTAATGCAATGCCATATCTCAAAAAATGGCCTGGTCATGAAGGGGGTAAATCCTTCCGGAGCTGAAGTGGTTAAACCACAGCTACTTGGTTGTAGGAATGTTTGTTAGATTTCCAGTGTGTATTCTTGTCAAGGAAGAACATCAGGATGCAATATTTATAGCTAAACTGTCCCCTTAATCTTGGGTTCTAACCATCTCTGGGATGAAGCATAATTAAAAAATCCAGAATGATGGTATGGCTTCTTCTCCTCATCGTGATGTCATTGTTGGCAGAAGTGAGTCATTCAAAATTATTTGTAGCCCTGCTCCTTTGCAACCCTTCCAAGGTGAATGGGCTTTACTTCTCTCCTTTAGCCACTGGAGTGTATTGTGCATGTAGAAATCGTATAACATCCGCACCAATAGGTTTAGACTGCTGAAGATGCTAGTGTTTACAAACCTTCCATCCTGCTTTTCACGTGAGTCTGGTGTGAGTCATATACAAACAGCTGATTGTTGTCTGGTTTCCCAGATAGGCCGTTTTCATATTTACTACGTGCTCCTGGGAATGTATGTTACATTTTTGAATGAATCTGGAGCGTTCCTTCAACAGCATTCACAGAGTTGATGATTGTTTTCTCCTATATTTATTTGTATAGAACAAAACTTGTGTCCAAACTCTGGAAGGACATGCTCAGAATGTTTCTTGTGTCAGTTTCCATCCCGAGCTCCCCATTATAATCACAGGCTCAGAAGATGGTAAGTCTGAATGATTTCAATGTACATTTTGGTAGAGATGTTAATATGAGTGCAGAAAAAAAAAAACATTTTCAACAGGTAATAGTACATGAAGATGTATTTATAACGATAAGACTTCCACCTTTCTCACTGACCGAGTTTGAGAAGCTATGCCTGGGGAATACCCAGGGCCCCATTCCATCTCGGTGCTCTAGAAAATGCTTTGGGGGGGAGCAACATGATTGGAAGCCTTTTTTTTTTTTTTTTTATTTATATATACAAGTGAGAGAGAGACCTGCAACTTGTTTTCTCATACACTCAACTTGACCACATATACAGGTGCATCTCATAAAATTAGAATAATTTATTTCAGTGATTCAGTTCAAAAAGTGAAACTCATATATATTTTATAGATACGTTACACATAGAGTGATATAGTACAATCATTTTTTTTTCTGTGAATACCCAAAATTCACAGGATCTCAGAAAATTAAAATATTACATAAGACCAATAAAAAAAAGGATTTTTAATACACAAATGTTGGCTTACTGAAAAGTATGTCCATGTACAGTATAGTATGTGCTCAGAACTTGGTTGGGGCTCCTCTTGCATGAATTGCTGTATCAATGCGAGTGGCATGGAGGCAAACAGCCTGTGGCACTGCTGAGGTGTTATGGAAGCCCAGGTTGATTTGATAGCGACCTTTAGCTCGTCTGCATTTTTGGGTCTGGTGTCTCTCATTTTCCTCTGGACAATACCCCACAGATTCTCTATGGGGGTTAGGTCAGATGAGTTTGCTGGCCAATCAAGCACAGTATTACGTATTATGATCATTAATCCAAGTATTGGTACTTTTGGCAGTGTGGGCAGGTGCCAAGTCCTGCTGGAAGATGAAATCAGCATCTTCATAAAGCTGGTTAGCAGAGGGAGGCATGAAATGCTCTACAATGTCCTGTTTAAGGGCTTTGTTGACTTTGGACTTGATAAAACACAGTGGACCAACACCAAAAGATGACATGGCTCCCCAAATCATCACTGACTGTGGAAACTTCACACTGGACCTCGTGCAACTTGGATTCTGTGCCTCTCCACTCTTCCTCCAGACTCTGAGACCTTGATTTCCAAATGAAATGCAAAATGTTCCACAGTCTGTGATGATTTGAGGAGCCATGTCAGCTGCTGGTGTTGGTCCACTGTGTTTTATCAAGTCCAAAGTCAACGTAACCCTCTACCAGGAAGTTCTAGAGCACTTCATGCTTCCCTACGCTGACCAGCTTTATGAAGCTGCTGATTTCATTGATTTGCCCACACTGCCAAAAGTACCAATACTTGGTTTAATGATCATGATATTGCTGTACTTGATTGGCCAGCAAACTCGCCTGTCCTAAAGCCCGTTGAAAATCTGTGGGGTATTGTCAAGAGGAAGATGAGACACCAGACCCGACAATGCAGACAAGCTCAAAGCAACCTGGGCTTCCATAACACATCAGCAGTGCCACAGGCTGATCTCCTCCATGCCACGCCTCATTGATGCATTAATTCATGCAGAAGGAGACCCAACAAAGTATTGAGTGCATACTATACTGTACATGGACATACTTTTCAACATTTCTGTATTCAAAATACTTTTTTTGAATTGATCTTATGTAATATTTAAATTTTCTGATATACTGAATTTTGGGTTTTCACTAGCTGTAAGCCATAATCATCAAAATTAAAAGAAAAAATGCTTGAGATATATCAATCACGCTGTGTGTAACGCATCTATATAAAATATGAGTTTTTACTTTTTGACTTGAATTACTGAAATGAATTAACTTTTTCATTATATTCAAATTTTATGAGATGCACCTGTATAGACTGACCCATACCAGCTCTGTGGATACAAAGATGCAGGAAAACAGTTTTAAGCTTTTAACCCGATGGTATAGGGTCCCTGCTGTGCTGGCCAGAATCTACCCCACTTTGTCTGATTTATGTTGGAGAGATTGTGGTCAACGAGGCTCCTTCCTCCTTGTCTGGTGGGAGTGTCCCAAAATAAGTTCCTTCTGGCAGAATGTCAAGGGCCAAATAAAGTTGATTCTTGATATTGAGGTTCCTGACTCCCCTTTGAATTTCTACCACAAGCTCCACAAGCCCTCCATATTAGTCGCTACAGAAAGTATTTTACCGCACCACCTTAATGCCGCACTCTGTCTAATTCCAGTATATTGGAAAAAAAATCCCAGACGCCAAGTCGTGCTGACTGGATTAAAACAGTAAATAACATTGTGGAGGCGGAGGAATGGATGGCCAAGTGCAAGGATTGCTATAGCAAGTTTTACGCGGTCTGGGCTACATGGATTCATTATACATCTGGGGCATGTGGGACACCATCACCCATCCGCTGTTAGTGCTGTTTATTCTGTTAGGGGTGGGGGCTTATAGGTTACCGGGAGCTTTACGGCACCATGTTACTTTCCATTTCCTATACACCTAAACCTATGTAAAACCTGTTCCCAACTGCATGTTAACCTATGACCTGGCTAGATTTGCTCCTTAAACCCACAGTGAATTGATCCATGTTAATGGATCAGTTACAAGTTCCTTTTTTGCGTTGTTGGTTTAGTTTTTTTTTTTTCGTTTTCTGCCCCCTACAGGGGTTATATACCTTCCTTCATATTCACTGGTTTCATGACTGATAAGTACTCTATCCTGTGAGACTTGCAGAAGAAATATGTCAGGGTCTCAGTGCTTTTTCATGCTGCTATAGCTTGCATTATACCCCTGGTTACTTATGTCATTATCTGAGATTCTCACGTAAAACTGCTACGGAGTCTGATGTTGCTTGTATCATTTTCCCAATTTCCCTGCAAAGTCTATGTTTGTTGCAAAACTAAAAAAGATTACATTAAAAAAGGATAATACTAAGGTGTACAGCAACTAATGGTGGCTAACTAGATTACTACTTCTTTTTTTTTTTTTTTTTTTTTTTATTTATTTATTTTTATATTGGTTTTAAGGAATAAAAGGTGTTTGGTCTAATGCATAAAAATGTTTTTTTCTTCTAATATATATCAATAGCAATATATTGTACAAAAGCTGAATCAGTTCAGACATTAGAATGCACACATTTATAGGCTAGAAATATTGCATTGTAAGAAACAGAAAGAAGACTTTAGATAAACATATTTTTGGGGGGCACAGGGTACTCACATTTCATTAAACTTTCTTTCCCAACAGGCACTGTTAGGATTTGGCATTCCAGCACTTACCGACTAGAGAGTACTCTGAACTATGGCATGGAGCGGGTCTGGTGTGTGTGTGGACTCCGGGGCTCCAACAATGTTGCTCTTGGGTATGATGAGGGCAGCATCATTGTTAAGGTAATTTATGGAAAGTTACAAGTATCATTCAAGAAAAAAAAAAAGGTTGATTTATTTTTTACAGCATTCTAGTGGTCTGCACATAATTGTACATTTTACTATTTATCATTGGCGCAGATGTGGTTAGTTTCTTCACCCATATGTGCTTGTAGTCCTGTAAAGTTATTTGTTTAAGATAAAATATTAAGGTACCCTTTAAAAAAAGCTACTATATTAACAGATATACAGATGCCTCTGCATTGCTGGTATTGAACTATATGGCTGTTCCCTTTCTAGCTCGGTCGTGAAGAGCCAGCAATGTCTATGGATGCAAATGGCAAAATCATCTGGGCCAAACACTCTGAAGTGCAGCAGGCCAATCTGAAAGCCATGGGTGAAACAGAAATTAAGGATGGAGAAAGGCTCCCTCTTGCTGTGAAGGACATGGGCAGCTGTGAAATCTATCCACAGACCATACAACACAATCCGAATGGCAGGTAAGGGCCGGTTTTCTATGTATCGTAGCTAGTGTTTATTATGCAAATGCACTCTACAGCTCACAAGTCACTGTTTGATTTTAGGTTTGTGGTAGTGTGTGGAGATGGAGAATACATTATATACACAGCTATGGCGCTGAGAAACAAGAGCTTTGGATCTGCACAAGAATTTGTTTGGGCTCATGACTCCTCTGAGTAAGTGGAATGTTTTATCTTTTCTCTACTACAGTAAATAAGTCTCTTTAAACTATAACTAAAAACATTTTTTTTCTTTTAGTTTTGGATAGAGTAGAGCAGGCGTAGAATCCTGGATTTTGGTTTGTCCGCAGAAAAGTAATACAGGGGAAATCATCCAATGGGGACACTAGTTATGGTGACCTGGGGAGCCTCAAAAGATTCCCTTAATGTGCAGGGGTTTCCCCTCACTTCTTGTTTTGGCTATAGGACAGGAAGTGAAGGCAAATCTCCCCAGTGGGACACAGATAGCGAAAAAAAAATGGACAGGGGTTATAACCCTCCCCGCCATCTAAATGGAAAATAAAAGTTTTGCCTATAGTTCTACTTTAATGTTGCTAGTGCAAATCGGGCTTTACAAAGATTTGGGAGTAGTATTAAAAGATCAGTAGTTACAAAGGGCAAGTATAAATTTAAACCTTTATAGTGGTTCTGAAGTCAAAACGCATTCCCTGCATTAAGGCAAAACATGCCCCACTATCTGTTCTCTAACTCCCTCGGTTCCTAAACACTAACCTGACTCCTGTCACTGATACAGTGCTGTTTCAGCACCCCACACTTTCTGGTCTCATAGGAGACCCTGAGAGCAGCAGGAGACATAGGCACCTGCTTCTGTCAGTCAAACTTCTGTGAGGAAGGAGTGGGGGGTGTGGCTTACCAGCGTTGTGTGTATCTGCACGCACGCACTCACGAGAGCCTCCATAGCACACGGCTTGCTAAGGGGGCACCCAGAGGGTGGAGCCAACAGAGCTGGTGGTGGACTATCAAAGAGGAGGTAAGGGACCAGACTGTGCAATATCATTAAACAGAGCGGGTAAGTATAATTTCTTTTTTTATTTTAAGCCAAAAAAATCCTTTAGTATCACTTTACGCAAAAGAGAGAAAAAATCCCAATAAAGTTTCCCCAAATTTTTGCAGGTTTTTGCAATTTTACTCACTGGGGATGCAGTAGGGATGTTGAAAATAATCGATGCATCGCGATGCAGCCTTAAATGATTCTGCGATACGGAGAAGGGCTGCTTCGCGATTGCATGATGACGTCATTCCGGCGGGACACAGTGCCTTCAGGGTGCTGTCAGGCCCCCGGGGCCCCTCCTCTGATGCGGGGCCGCCAGGCTGTCAGGGCCACTTACCTCTTGGGGCTTGGGCTTGCCGTCCTCCCTGGGCACAATGCGGTGGGCAGGGTACATGCTGAACGGACATTCTGCCAGCAGCAGACACTATCTCGCAAGAGCACGGCCGACTGACTGGGCCCGTAGTTCTCTCTCATTATCACGGGGCCGGCCTGGCCCTGCCGTGGGAGCAGGTGGGGGAGGACAGAGGAGAGGAAGGTCAGGATGAAAGGACGGCTGGGAACGATGTCTCGTAGGGCCACTATCGCCGACATAACCCACCTCACCGCCAGCTCATCGGGCCTGACCTCAAGAACCTGCAGGGCAAACTGCCCCCGAACAGGCCCATGGGCTGCCGCCCCCAATGGACTGCTCAAGCAGGCCCTTTCCGCCCTGCTCTCCGCCTTCACCATGCATGGCATCCGGTATAAGCCTGGGCTCCAAACGCCCAACATCATGAGGCTCATCACCCGGGAGTCGGGACCTGTCTGAGCCCTACTTAATCTACACCTACCGACCATTACTTCATCCACAATTGGCTGCAGCTCTGCTTCCTGGTAAGTCGGGGCACTACAAGGCTCAGCATTCCTTCTCACCTGGCCTTCCACATTACATCTGGGGGGACTACAGTTCCCAGCGTTCCCCCTCTGTTTTCATCAGGGCCTGCTACACTAACTGGGGAGACTACAAGGCTCGGCCTTCCCTATGTTCTAATCAGGTCCTGCCACACCACAGCTGGGGGGACTACAAGGCCCAGCATCCCTCTGTCCTCACCAGGTCCTGCCACACTACAACTGGGAGGGGGGGGGCTACAAGGCCCAGCATTCCTCCTCTCCTGACAAGGGCCTACTACACTGCAATTGGGGGGGGGGACTACTAGGCCCAGCATTACTTTTGTTTTTACCAGGGCCTACTACACTGCAACTGGGGGACTACAGGTCCCAGCATCACCTCTGTCCTAACCAAGGACTTCTACACTACAGGTCTCAGCATTCCTCTTCTGTCTTCACTAGGACCTGCTGCACTGCAACTGGAGGGACTACAAGGCCCAGCACTCCACTTCTGTCCTTACTAGGGCCCAATACACTACAACTGGAGGGACTACAGGTCCCAGTAATCCTCTCCGAATCAGGGCCTACTACACTGCAACTGAGGGGATTACAAGGTTTAGCTTTTCCATCTGTGTTCTAAACAGGGCCTGCTAATGCTATACTACAACTGGGGAGACCACAAAGCCCAGCATTTCTTATCTGTTCTGACCAAGGCCTATCACACTGCAACTGTGGGGACTACAAGGTCCTGCATTCTCTCTGCCCTAACCAGGGCCTGCTACACCACAGTTGACGATTTGCAGACTTGAATGATTCTGACTGCTTAAAATTTTTGATGAAAACCATGGGCAGTAATCGTGATGCATCGCAGAATCGAATTGTTGACTGGATAATCGTAATTGAATCGTGACATAAGTGAAGATGCGCACTTCTAGAATGCAGATCCTCAAAATCATACATGCTCACACCATGTATGACCCAGGCAAGAAAAAACACATTATGGTGAATACATGAGTATGTGAATTTACTTTAGTGCTAATAGTCACCTGAAAAGTTTGCTCAGGCACTGGAGAGGATTAACTCAGGATGTACCTCAGACTCCTGGTGAACTCTGAACCATTCATTTTCCACAATACCATGATATTGTAAACAGAGAGAAATAGAATAACCACATTACAGCTGCCATTTCAATTCTTATATCATTTGCAGGTATGCTATTCGTGAAAGCAACAGTGTAGTGAAGATCTTCAAAAACTTCAAAGAGAAGAAAAGTTTTAAGCCTGATTTTGGCGCCGAAGGTTGGTGTCTTATGAAATGGCATGGATCTTTCATTTCTATAGGGCTTCTAGGCTTTTATTGCAGTTCATCTTCTTTTTTTTTTTTTTTTTATCTAACTTTTTTATCTAACTTTTTTATCTATGTCACTTTTCCTATCCTGAAAGAACTCTGATAGTACCAAAGCTTGTCTTCCCCTTTCTGTCTCCTATACATTACTGTTGGGCCAGTGAAGCAACCTATCATAGTGAACAGTTAGATGTAGCAGGGCAATAACTTCTCCGCAGGGTGTGAAAACCTTGCAAAAAGATCTGAACAAATTAATGGGGTGGGCGACTACATGGCAAATGAGGTTTAATGTAGAAAAATGTAAAATAATGCATTTGGGTGGCAAAAATATGAATGCAATCTATACACTGGGGGGAGAACCTCTGGGGGAATCTAGGATGGAAAAGGACCTGGGGGTCCTAGTAGATGATAGGCTCAGCAATGGCATGCAATGCCAATCTGCTGCTAACAAAGCAAACAGAATATTGGCATGCATTAAAAAGGGGATCAACTCCAGAGATAAAGTGATAATTCTCCCACTCTACAAGGCTCTGGTCCGGCCGCACCTAGAGTATGCTGTCCAGTTCTGGGCACCAGTCCTCAGGAAGGATGTACTGGAAATGGCGAGTACAAAGAAGGGCAACAAAGCTAATAAATGGTCTGGAGGATCTTAGTTATAAGGAAAGGTTGCAAGCACTGAACTTATTCTCTCTGGAGAAGAGATGCTTGAGAGGGGATATGATCTCAATATACAAAAATCGTACTGGTGACCCTACAATAGAAATACAACTTTTTTGCAGAAGAGAGTTTAACAAGACTCGTGGCCACTCATTAAAATTAGAAGAAAAGAGGTTTAACCTTAAACTACGTAGAGGGTTCTTTACTGTAAGAGCGGAAAGGATGTGGAATTCCCTTCCACAGGCGGTGGTCTCAGCGGGGAGCATCGATAGTTTCAAGAAACTATTAGATAAGCACCTAAATGAACGCAACATACAGAGATATACAATGTAATACTGACACATAATCACACATAGGTTGGACTTGATGGACTTGTGTCTTTTTTCAACCTCACCTACTATGTAACTATGTAACTATGTGTGCGATCATAAACTTGAGCTTGGGATTTTGAATTTGACATACAGAGAGTTGATAGAGTTACTGATCAGAATTTCTAAATGTCATAAATATTTTATTATTTTAACACAAGATGCATGCATTTTCAGTTGCATTCTATGATTGCTGGTTACCTTTTATAATTTGTCAACTAAACAAGACAAAATATATTGCACACTCTTCTAGGTATCTATGGCGGCTTTCTTCTTGGTGTCCGCTCTGTTAACGGTTTGGCTTTCTACGACTGGGAGAATACAGAACTTATTCGTAGGATAGAAATCCAACCCAAACACGTGAGTTCATAAAATGCTAAGCAGAAATACAGTGCCTTGAAAAAATATTCATACCCCTTGAAATTTTCCACATTTTGTCATGTTACAACCAAAAATGTAAATGTATTTTATTGGGATTTTATGTGATGGACCAACACAAAGTGGCACATAATTGTAAAGTGGAAGAACAATGATTAAATAGTTTTACATTTTTTTTTATACAAATAAGTCGCCTAATTAGTAAATAAAGTTCACTTGTGTGTAATTTAATCTCTGTATAAATACAGCTGTTCCTTGAAGCCCTCAGAGGTTTGTTAGAGAACCTTAGTGAATAAACAGCATCATGAAGGCCAAGGAACACACCAGACAGGTCAGTGATAAAGTTGTGGGCAAGTTTAAAGCCGGGTTGGGTTATAAAAAAATATCCCAAGCTTTGAACATCTCACGGAGCACTGTTCAATCCATCATCCAAAAATGGAAAGAGTATGGCACAACTGCAAACCTACCAAGACAAGGCCGTCCACCTAAACTGACAGGCTGGGAAAGGAGAGCATTAATCAGAGAAACAGCCAAGAGGCCCATGGTAACTCTGGAGGAGCTGCAGAGATCCACAGCTCAGATGGGAGAATCTGTCCACAGGACAACTATTAGTCGTGCACTCCACAAATCTGGCCTTTATGGAAGAGTGGCAAGAAGAAAGCCATTGTTGAAAGAAAGCCATAAGAAGTCCCGTTTGCGAGAAGCCATGTGGGGGACACAGCAAACGGGAGGAAGAAGGTGCTCTGGTCAGATGAGACCAAAATTTAACTTTTTGGCCTAAAGGCAAAACGCAGTGTGAGTCGGAAAACTAACACTGCACATCACCTTGAACACCCCATCTGGAAACTTGGCAGCATCATGTTGTGGGGATGCTTTTTTTCAGCAGTGACAGGGAAGCTGATCAGAGTTGATGGGAAGATGGATGGAACCAAATACAGGGCAATTTTAGAAGAAAACAAGTTGGAGTCTGCAAAAGACTTGAGACTGGGGTAGAGGTTCAACCCCAGGAAAACGACCCTAAACATACAGCCAGAGCTACAATGGAATGGTTTAGATCAAAGCATATTCATGTGTTAGAATGGCCCAGTCAAAGTCCAGATCTAAATCCAATTGAGAATCTGTGGGAAGACTTGAAAATTGCTGTTCACAAACAATCCAGTCTGACAGAGCTTTACGTTTTTGGTTGTAACATGACAAAATGTGGAAAATTTCACGGTGTATGAATGCGTTCCGGTGCCCTCCGCCGCTTACCGGAGCCGTGGGCAGCGGCGGAGGCGATCCTGTGCATGGAGACGAGTAAGGGGAAGATGGCCCTCACCCGTCTCCATGACACTGCAGGGCGGAAACAACGTCAAAATGTCACTTCCGCCCATAGCTCTTAAAGGGCCTTTTTTTTTTTTTTTTTTTTTTTTTTAAATCATTTTTTTTAAATGACACATTTTTTTAATTGCATTTCAGTGTAAATATGAGATCTGAGGTCTTTTTGACCCCAAATCTCACATTTAAGAGGTCCTTGTAAAAAATAAAAGGTAAAATAAATGAGAAAAAAAAAAATGTTTAAACGCGCCCCGTCCCAACGAGCTCGCGTGCAGAAGCGAACACATACGTGAGTAGCACCCGCATATGAAATCGGTGTTCAAGCCACACATGTGAGGTATCGCGATCGGTAAAGTGAGAGCAATAATTCTAGCCCTAGACCTCCTCTGTAACTCAAAACGTGCAACCTGTATAATTTTTTAAACGTCGCGTATGGAGATTTTTAAGGTAAAAGTTTGTCGCCATTCCATGAGTGGGTGCAATTTTGAAGCGTGACATGTTGGGTATCAATTTACTTGGGGTGACATTATCTTTCACAATATAAAAAAAATTGGGCTAACTTTACTGCTGTCTTATTTTTTTAATTCAAAAAAGTGTATTTTTGCCAAAAAAAGTGTGCTTGTAAGACCGCTGCACAAATATGGTGTGACAAAAATTATTGAATCGACCGCCGTTTTATTCTCTAGGGTGTTAGAAAAAAAAAGTACAATGTTTGGGGGTTCTAAGTAATTTTCTAGCAAAAAAAATGTTTTTAACTTGTAAATAACAAATCTCAGAGGCTCGGTCCTTAATTGGTTAAAAGTCAAAGGGTTGTGTTTATAAAGCAGTAAATGCGACTTTCACCAAACATTTACTGGTGGTAAATCAATCATTGTCATTTAAAACACATTTAACCAGAGTGAATATCAGATTCACTGCTTTATCAGTATGCCTCCAAGGTTCCCATATCGTACTACATATACTGTGCTATTTATATGTTGCAGATTTTCTGGTCCGATTCAGGAGAGCTGGTCTGCATTGCCACAGAGGAATCATTCTTCATTCTCAAATACTTGTCTGAAAAAGTAGCTGCAGCACAGGAGACACATGAAGGAGTTTCTGAGGATGGAATAGAGGAGGCTTTTGAAGTAAGTACAACATAATGATGTATGTGCCATCCTGTAGCCAGAGTATACAGTGAGGAGAAAAAAGTATTTGATCCCCTGCTGAATTTATACGTTTGCTCACTGACAAATGATCAGTCTATAATTTTAATTGTAGGTTTATTTTAACAGTGAGAGACAGAACAACAACAAATATTCAGAAAACCGCATTTCAAAAAAGTTATTAATTGATTTGCATTTTAATGAGTAAAATAAGTATTTGACCCCTTTGCAAAAACATGACTTAGTACTTGGTGGCAAAACCCTTGTTGGCAATCGGAGGTCATATGTTTCTTGTAGTTGGCCACCAGGTTTGCACACATCTCAGGAGGGATTTTGTCCCACTCCTCTTTGCAGATTCTCTCCAAGTCATTAACGTCATTAAAGGCTGAGATTTGGTAACTGGAACCTTCAACTCCTTCCACATATTTTCTACGGGATTAAGGTCTGGAGACTGGCTAGGCCACTCCAGGACCTTAATGTGCTTCTTGAGCCACTCCTTTGTTGCCTTGGCCGTGTGTTTTGGGTCATTGTCATGCTGGAATACCCATCCACGACTCATTTTCAATGCCCTGGCTGAGGGAAGGAAGTTCTCAACCACTTGACCGTACATGGCCTCATCCTTTGTCCCTTTTGATGTGGTGAAGTTTTCCTGTCCCTTTAGCAGAAAAACACCACCAAAGCATAATGTTTCCACCTCCATGTTTGACGGTGGGGATGGTGTTCTTGGGGTCATAGGCGGCATTCCCCCTCCTCTTCCAAACACGGTGATTTGAGTTAATGCCAAAGAGCTTGATTTTGGTCTCATCTGACCACAACACTTTCACCCAGTCCCCCTTTGCATCATTCAGATGTTCATTAGCAAAATCCAGAAGGGCCTGTACATGTGCTTAACTTGCGAGAGCTGTAGGATTTCAGTCCTTCATGGCGTAGTATGTTACCAATTGTTTTCTTTTTTACTATGGTCCCAGCTGCCTTGAGATCATTGACCAGATTCTCCTGTGTAGTTCTGGGCTGATTCCTCATTGTTCTCCATGGTCATTGAAACTCCACGAGGTGAGATCTTGCATGGAGCCCCAGACCAAGGGCAATTGACAGTTATTTTGTGTTTCTTCCATTTGCGAATAATCGCATCAACTGTTGTCACCCTCTCACCAAGCTGCTTGTCGATGGTCTTGTAGCCCATTCCAGCCTTGTGTAGGTCTACATTCTTGTCCCTGACATCCTTGGACAGCTCTTTGGTCTTGGTCATGGTGGAGAGATTGAAATCTGATTGCTTATGTGGACAGGTGTCTTTTATACAGGTAACAAGTTGAGATTAGGAGCACTCCCTTTAAGGGAGTGCTCCTAATCTCAGCTCGTTACCTGTATAGAAGACACCTGGGAGCCAGAAATCTTGCTGATTGATAGGGGATCAAATACTTATTTCACTCATTAAAATGCAAACCAGTCTATAACTTTTTTTAAATGTGTTTTTCTGGATATTTTTGTTTTTATTCTGTGTCTCACTGTTAAAATAAACCTACCATTAAAATTTATAGACTGAGCGTTTCTTTGTCAGTGGGCAAATGTACAAAATCAGCAGGGGATCAAATCCTTTTTTCCCTCAATGTAGATATTTATGCTGACAGTGTTCTACACTGTCATCTAAGTGGATAATCTACAGTAATAAAGGAAAAGTTTTTAATCTATTGTATAGATGACATTGTTTTTTTTTTTGTGTGCGCTAAATGCATGAATCCATAACTTTCCTACCAGGTTTTGGGTGAAATTCAGGAAATAGTAAAGACTGGCTTGTGGGTTGGAGACTGTTTTATCTACACCAGTACAGTGAACAGACTCAACTACTATGTAGGTGGAGAAATTGTTACCATTGCACACTTGGACAGGTAAGTGACTTGAATCTTAGCATACACATACTTGTTACCATTCAGTTGTATAAATGAATAGGATAAAGAAAAGACAATCAGTCCTTGTGCATGATGCCCTAACTTACAGCAGCGAGAGTCTCTTCTTGTGACTGTCTGCTGTTGCTTAAAATCGTCTTTTATAGCTGGAAAAACATTAAAGAAGAAGTACAGCCAAAGATCATTTGGCTGTACTTCTCCTGGGGGTCACAGGAGTGCAGTTCGCTTTGCTCTCCTGTGACCCGTTTTCAGCAGACAGTATGCTGAAGCCCTCTGTTGGCTGACGTCACAAAATCGGTCCAGGCTCGAGCTAGATCAGGACAATGAAGTCGGGATCTGCCCACATGTCTGGACCGGCGCTCGGCTCAGCCTCTCAGCCCTCTGCTCGGGGCTCCCTGAGAACTGAGCGATCTGCGTTTTGAGCGCTCAGTTCTCAGTGTTGAAGCCGTCGGGGGACAGATGCTGCATCCACCTAGGTAACTGATTTAAAAAAAATACCCAAACCCCATACTTCTCTTGTAAGATCTGGTCCAAACAGGCTTGTGCTTGTATAAGAGCAGTGTGCCTGTGAACACCAAATATTGAAGCTTTTAAAGAAGCCATCAGCTCCAGTGTGGAAATGTTAAACACACGTACTAATGGTAGTGCTGTCATTTTAACAAGCTGCTAGCAGGCTTTCTACAAGCTTTGAATTGTGCTGAAACTTACTGAAGCCTGCTAGCAACTTGTTTAAATTGTTTAACCATTTTACTGCCACTGCTGGAAGTCTTATGGCAGTGGCGGGGGGAGGTTTTACAAACGTTCCCTGCGGCTCTCCACAAACTGATTGAGTTTTCTAACGAAAGCTGCTCGATCACTTTTCGTCACGCCCGGAGTGTGCCCTCACCCCAGCATTTTGGGTATCTTATTTGCTATGTGAAACCTCATCTTTTATATTTTAGAAAAAAATTGGGTATTGTATTTCACTTGTGTAAAATATATAATGTTTGGGGATCACAAACAAACAAAAGATTTCCCAGCACATTTACTGACCAGCCTGCAAAACAACCGAATTGGCCCTGTCTAACAGTTTACGTTAAAAACAGAGGGTTTTGTTTGTACACATTTGCAAATATATATGTGAGCCACAGTGCCCATGCCAAGGGACCTCTGTATATACTGTGGCCCTTAAGTGGGGTGTGCACTAAGAAAATCGATTTTTCACAGCAGATTAGAACCGCTGAACGAAAATACTCCTACAACAAAGGCTTTTTTTTTTTTTTTTTTGTTTCTGACCATGTGCAGTCTTTTCTGCTTTTTCTTGTAGGAAAATGGAATTCGTCCGTTCTGTTCCGTTGAGAAAAAAGTTTGTCCCGTTGGGAATTTTCTTATGAAAATTCAGAATCGGCTGTCGAAAGTTGTGTACACACTATATGAAAATCGTACGGAAATTCTTTGGACAAAAATGTTCGCCCAATTTTCTTAGTGTGTATGAGCCTTAACTCTAAATTTCCAGAGCCTCCATAGTAGGAGCACATATAGGAATGGAAAGATAAAGGGCGGGTATGCCTGGAGGGAGCCCACACCTCCAAGGCACAGGGACTCTTCTGACGCCCAGCAAGAGCACAATGGCAGCAAAGGCATTCCTGTGGGTTCCTGCACCCAATTATATACAACTGTACAAAAAAGTGGCAATCATACCAATCTATAACTGGCCTTTGCAGCAACGTGCACATGAAAGGGCAATGTACATGACAAACAAAAGATTTCCCAGCACAGTTACCGAACAGCCTGCGAAATAACCGAATTGGCCCTGTCCAACAGTTTAAACAAATCTTTAGGCTCGGTTCACACTGCAGCGGTGCGGAAACCCTGCAAATCCACTGCAGGTTCCCACATCGCATGTCTCCCGGCAGCAGTTCACACTGCCCTATGCGAACTGTTGGGAGTGTCAATTAAAAGTTAATGACACCCCCAAATCTGTTCACATATCGCAGTGCGATCTACAAAATTGGACAGGAATCGGATCGCATGGGTGTAAACACCCATGCGATCCGATTCTGCTGCGGACCAAAAAAAGGCTCCTGTGTGAGTTTGGTCTGAATGCGATGTGAAGTCTGGCTGACTTTGCATCGCACGGACATTGCATGTGATTTGCACTGCAGTGCGAACCACATGCGATCTCGCACCACGCAGCAGTGTGAACCGGCCCTCAGCCTAAAGAAAATGCAGAAACTGGTCTGGCAGCGAAAGGATTAAAGTCCGTCGTCATTCCCACTGCGATCTGTGTTTAACATTTCCAAACTGGAGCGATTGATTCTTTAAAAGCTTTAACAAACCTTGCTGATAGCTCTGCCCATGCTCTGTAAAAGCCTAATGTTCACACTGCTCTTATACAAGTTAAAGCTTGTGTGAGCTAGGTCTTAAGGGCTTAATTTCTTTTGCGGTGTATTAAAATGCATGGTTGAGCTGCATTTTTAACTATTGCTGGTATAATGTCTGTGCAGTTTTGTGATGGAAACATTAAAGAGTAGTAGATGTGTGCTTTACCCCTCATGTACAACTTGTCTTCCTTTAGGACCATGTATTTGCTGGGTTACATTCCCAAAGATAATCGTTTGTACCTGGGAGACAAAGAGCTGAACATTGTCAGCTATTCTCTGCTGGTGTCAGTTCTGGAGTATCAGACAGCTGTGATGAGAAGAGATTTCAACATGGCTGACAAAGTCATTCCAACCATCCCCAAAGAACAGAGGACACGTGTTGCCCACTTCTTAGAGAAGCAGGTAAATGAATGGCTTCTTATATTTTATAGTCTATTTAAAATTTGCCTTGCGACTTCAATCATTCTAACTGTATTCCCTCTGCAGGGTTTCAAACAACAAGCCTTGGCTGTGTCCACAGACTCAGAGCATCGCTTTGAGCTGGCACTGCAGCTAGGAGAACTAAAGATCGCATATCAGCTGGCAGTAGAAGCAGAGGTAATGTCTGGCCTTGTTCTAGTTTTCTTTCCTTTTCTTGTTAAAGCTTTAGTGCACACTAAAAGTCTATGGTGAAATCTGTAACATCCTATAAGTAATAATATATTGAAATTCAAGGACTTTACTCTGTCAATGCAGAGAATGGGCTGCCTCTGTGTTAAAGCAGTTGTATACCCTTTTATTTTTACAGGTAGGCCTATAATAAGGCTTACCTGTAGGTAAAATTAATATCTCCTAAACCTGTACGGTTTAGAAGATATTCACTTTGCATGCAGCCACTGACGTCAGCGGCGCATGCGCTGTGAAGGCCTGGCAGACACTGCTGGACCCCGCAGGGAAGACTCCCGCGTGCAAGTGTGGGAGTGACATAAACGCTGCTCCGGTCACTCACAGCGCCGGAGCCGTAAACCTGGAAGAAACACAGAGGGCAAAATGTCAGCTCCCTCGGCATGGACTGGGATCAGATGCCAGCGCTTCGTTCTAAGGTGAGTATTTCATAATGAGCTAGTATGCACTGCATATATGCCTTTGCCTTGCATAGGTATCTATGGACATTAAACCATAGAATAGCCATCCATGCACAACTCCAGTGCCTGTGTAAGCACTTATACTGCTGTATACAGTGACACTAGAGGAATTTATTAATGCATTTATTGATAGGTTTATTTATTTATTGATAGGTTTGCATTACATGTTTTTGTTGGCTAATTTAACGAGATGTTTTCCCTTCCTTTTATAGTCTGAACAGAAGTGGAAGCAGCTAGCCGAGTTGGCCATCAGCAAGTGCCAGTTTGGACTGGCTCAGGAGTGTTTACACAATGCTCAGGATTATGGAGGTCTCCTACTATTGGCAACATCTTCAGGAAATACCACCATGGTGAATAAGTTGGCTGAAGGTGCTGAAAGAGATGGAAAGAACAATGTAGCTTTCTTAAGCTACTTTTTACTAGGAAAGTAGGTGAAACACTTTTTTTTTTTTTTTTTAATGTAAAACCCACATACTGTCTTCAATCATTTCATCTTGTGCATGATTTCGGCCTTTTTCCAAAGTGCATGCAAAAAAAGCAGCCTAACCAGTCCTCATAAACTTCATAAACTTGAATACATATTGTAATAATCGAAAGAGTGTCTATACTATTTATGAATCATTTGCTTCCTTTGCAGGATGGATGCTTGCTTGGAGCTTCTAATTTCCACTGGTCGTCTTCCTGAGGCTGCTTTCTTGGCACGTACTTACCTGCCAAGCCAAGTGTCCAGGTGAGTGGGAACATTTAGATGGTGTGCGTGTGAGTGTGTTTTTTTTTTTTTTTTTTTTAATTATCAAGACTTGTTCTATTAAAACAAAAACATAAAGCGGTTTGTGATTTTTACCTACAGGTAAGCCTATAATAAGGCTTACCTGTAGGTAAAATGAATATCTCCTAAATGTACACCATTGTAGGAGATATTCACCCTGCATGCAGCCGCTGACATTAGCGTTGCATACACTCTGAAGGTCCAGCGCATTGTGCCGGAACTGAGGGCTGCTGCGCGCATGCACGGGAGTGATGTCATTGCGGCTTCGGCCACTCACATCGCTGGAGTTCGCAGACCTGGAAAGAACGTGTCAGCCACCCTTAGTGGTGACCGGGGACCGCTGCCGGGCTTCGTTCTAAAATAAGTATTTCATAATGAGCTAGTAAGTGGTGCATACTAGCTCATTATTATGCCTTTTTGTCTTACAGGGTTTTTTATTTATTTATTTTTTTAGCCACTTAAGGACCGAGCCTGTTTTTCAGACTCCGTGTTTACAAGTTAAAAACTGTTTTTTTGCTAGAAAATTACTTAGAACCCCCAAACATTATACATTTTTTTTCTAACACCCTAGAGAATAAAATGGCGGTCATTGCAATGCTTTTTGTCACACTGTATTTGCGCAGCGGTCTTACAAGCGCACTTTTTTTGTGGGGAGAAAAAAAATCACTTTTTTTAATTAAAAATTAAGACAACAGTAAAGTTAGCCCAATTTTTTTTATATTGTGAATTATAATGTTACGCCGAGTAAATTGATACCCAACATGTCACGCTTCAAAATTGCACCCGCTCGTGGAATGGCATCAAACTTTTACCCTTAAAAACCTCCATAGGCGACGTTTAAAAAATTCTACAGGTTGCATGTTTTGAGTTATAGAGGAGGTCTAGTGCTAGAATTATTGCTCTCGCTCGCGGTGATACCTCACATGTGTGGTTTGAACACCGTCTTCATATGCAAGCGCTGCTCACGTATGCGTTTGCTTCTCGTCGCGACGGGGCATCCCTTGTAATAGAAAAAAGCATGACAGGACCTCTTAAATATGAGATCTGGGGTCAAAAAGACCCCAGATTTCATATTTGGACTTAAATGCAAAAAAAAAATAAAAAAAAATTGTCATTTGAAAAAATGACAAAAAAAAAATGTCCCTTTAAGAGGTATTGGCAGAAGTGATGTTTTGACTATGGTGTGGAGACGGGTGGGGGCCTTCACTCGTATCCATACCCAGCTAGGAAGAGGACCCGATCTCCTCCGCCGCTAGCGACGGCTCCAGTAAGTGGCGGAGGGTGCGGGAGAGCGGCGGGAGGGGGCCCTCTCCCGCCGCCGATAACGGTGATCTCACCGCAGAGACCACCATTATCGTAAACCGGACCGCCCACTGAAGAGATGGATATCTCGGTTATGGCAGCAGCTGCCGTTACCAAGATATCATCTTTAAAGTGCTGACGTATATATACAGTGGGCGGTCCGGAAGTGGTTAACGGTTTACAACCGCTTTACGTTTGTCAGCTGAATAAATATTTATACATGCGCACTTTATTAAATGCCAAAGTAGTTTTGTTCAGCCAGGCTCTACACACCTGGGTGAGAACGTTTTTTCAGTGTTGCATCCTCCCAGTGCTGTCTCTCACCCTCAAACCATTTTCACCAAAAGATGTAAAGGTAAACTAGAAAACATTGGAGTGGTCTTCATGGGGAGGCAGTGCTTTGCCCATCAGCGCATGTCACTGGACTGGCTGAACAGAATTACAAGTTCTTTGGCAAGTTAAACCATTTAAATATATATATTTTTGCATTAATGCATTCTTTGCATTAAGTTAAAAAATGTTTAGGCATCAGGATCACCCCTCACTTCGCTGGAAACTGGAATATCTCTTTTGGACTGAGTTTAACATGAAGTTTACATATTGTTTTTAAGAATGAGTGATCAGTTTGTGAAAAACCCCAGTAATGTCTAGCCCATAATAAATATGGATAACACTTCAATTTCTGTTTCTAGGGTGGTGAAACTATGGAAAGAAAGTCTGTCCAAGATCAATCAGAAGGCAGCTGACTCCTTGGCTGACCCCACTGAGTATGAGAATCTTTTCCCTGGTTTACGGGAAGCCTTCCAGGGGGAAGAGTTTCTAAAGCAGCAGAGCAGTGCCTTGCGACCAGCAAGTGAATATCGCCATGTCACTGTGAGTATCTGTGTGAAAAGCTCATTCGCCTCTTCTTTTATACCTTTTTTACTAACCTAGAAGCCATCCTAATTTGGTACTTCAAGGCTAATTATAACTGAGATAAACTCAGACAAGTAGGCCAAAGTAATGATGCATGTCTCTATTTCCAGTGACCGAATGGGGTTTCACATTAATGATATGACTCTGAAACTGTTTTTTGTATCGGAACAAAATATAATCCTGGGAGGGCTAGCACTTGTATATACATTTAGTAATAAGGCTGTGTGAATGATCTGGTCACAATACAGATATTACCATCAATGGGTTTTCATTTAATGGATATTATCTTCTGTCTTCTAGCCAAATGAAGAAAGAAATGTCTTGGCTGAAGCAAAGGGATTTGTACCTCCTGAAACGGCAAAGGTGAGTTCTGTGACTGGTGTAGCATGAGTGTCAGTAATTTACAGTAGTAATAATATAACCTGCACTTCTTCAAATGCCAGACTTGTCAGACTCGTGTCACAAGTGCTTCATGTCGCTATACGGCTGATAGCGGTTGTTATAGTTGAGGGAGCTCAGTGTTTTACAGGGACTGTTGTCTGATGCAGATGACATTCCTGTATCTGCAATAACAATATCACTGTGACACGTCAGGTGAAGAATGCAGTCTTGATGCAGTGTACATTTGGGACAAGTGACTGGTGTCCTTACTGACCGAAGGTAGAGGTTCCCAGTTCTTACATATATACCTTAGACATTTCTAAGAACTGTTTCTGAAAACTATTATTCTTATACAGGATTTATTGAGTGCCAACAGCTTGTGCAGCACTTTACGAGTTAAAGAGAGACAGTACAATTCATTACAAGAGCGTTAGGAGGGCCCTGCTCTTGAGAGCGAATCTAAATAACGTAAGTGTAAAGTGCAGAACATGGAACTTTATATTCATAGACCATGGGTTATATGCGGGCTACCTTCAGGTGATTGGACACTGGCAGACAACTCCCTCCATACATTCTCACATAACCCCACCCATTCCATGGGACTCCAATCTTTGCTAGTGACAGACGTATAGAGAAGATTTCCTTCACTACTCCAATGCCCTGTACACACGATAGGATTTTCCGATGGAAAATGTGTGATAGGACCTTGTTGTCGGAAATTCCGACCGTGTGTAGGCTCCATCACACATTTTCCATAGGAATTTCCGACACACACAGTTTGAGAGCTTGCTATAAAATTTTCCGACAACAAAATACGGAAATTCCAATCGTGTGTACACAAATCCGACGCACAAAGTGCCACGCATGCTCAGAATAAATTAAGAAACTAAAGCTATTGGCTACTGCCCCGTTTATAGTCCCTACGTACGTGTATTACGTCACCGCGTTCAGAACAATCGGATTTTCCGACAACTTTGTGTGACTGTTTGTATGCAAGACAAGTTTGAGCCAACATCCGTCGGAAAAAATCCATGGATTTTGTTGTCGGAATGTCCGATCAATGTCCGACCGTGTGTACAGGGCATAACACTTATAAGAAGATACAGCTAACTGTTGCAGGGATCGCTAGCAATTTCCGTATGGTGTTTACACTAGCTTAAAAAACAGGTGTTTTAGAAGCGTTTTTGAAGCAGCATGAATGCCTGTGAAAATGATGTGCATTGCAGCGCCCAGTGTTCACATGGTTGCGTTAGCATTGTGTGGTGTCAAAATTAACAAATGTGTCACTTGCTATGCTTTGCCCCTTCCCAAACGCGTTTGAGATGCGTTTAGAAAGTGTTACTAGCTGAGATGATAAATCAAAAATCCTTATAACAAAAACAACCAACACAAAGGGGATGTCTGGCAAGTATTTTTTTAACGCCGCTCAAACGCATCAAAGCCTGCTCCGGTGACACATCAGGAGCATTAATGGGTGCTTTAAATGAGCCCTATCAGTTACCCTTGATGTAAATCTTGGGAACCATACCCGGACCCCGCAGCAGTGGGGAACAGCCTATAATGTTTGCTTCAGGCACTGCATCCTATGTTCGGTTGTAGTTACACTCATGGTGCTATACAGGTTTAGGGCCATAGTCCATTCCTTGGCACCAAGACCCTGAAGAGCCTTATCCCCTCCGGGAACCTGCAGCAAGAATAAGGTAACACAAAGCTCCCTGTCACAGAGAAGCCAGAGGAAAATTGAGGCTGCTGGCCAGAATGTGCAGAAATTACCACACACATATCGCTTAATCACTATGGTACAAAGGTGGTGAAGACATTGCACTTGAATTAATCACTGTTGGTGGAAACGTGGATTGAAAATGGACTGCAATCATAAATGTATTGTTTTTTAATGGTAATTCTTTTTAATAGTATTATTTTAATATATTCATGTTTTTGGACTTTTTTTAACCACTACTGGACCGCCCACCGCACATATACTGCGGCAGGGCAGCCCGGCTGAGCGAAACGACCTACCAGCATGTTGTTTCGTGCATGAGATACTGTGGCTCTGCGCCTGCTGCACATGGGGGGGGGGGGGTTGTATGTATGCTGGCCACCCGCGATCGCTCCACAGAGAGGCAGATCCCTGTTCTGCCTATGTAAACAAGGCAGATCCCCATTCTGATGGGACAACACAGAGATCGGCTGTTTCTAGTAAACACAGTTAGAACACACACTGAGGGAACACAGTTAATCCTTTGATCGCCCCTAGTGTTACCCCCTTCCCTGCCAGTGTCATTTATACATTGATAAGTGCATTTTTTTTTTTTTTTAAGCACTAATCACTGTATTGATGTCACTGGTCCCCAAAAAATTTCAATTAGGGTCTGATTTTTCTGCCGCAATGTCGCAGTCCCGTTAAAAATCGCAGATCGCTGTCATTACCAGTAAAAACAATTTTTAAAAAATGTAAAGTCCCTAAATCTATCCCCTATTTTGTAGACGCTATAACTTTTGCGCAAACCAATCAATAAACGCTTATTGGGAGGTTTTTTTTTACCAAAAATATGTAGAAGAATACATATTGGCCTAAACTGATGACTAAATGTGGTTTTTTTTTTGGATATGTATTATAGCAGAAAGAAAAAAATGTTTTTGTTTTTTTTTTTTTTTTTTTTCAAAATTGTCGCTCTTTTTTTACAACCACTTTAAGCTAGTAAGGTCAATGCAGCGTGATTGTGTATATCAAGAGCCTCCCTGTTTGCAGCTCTTTCTTTAAAGGAACCTTCTCTTATCTTACATGGAGACAAGGTCCCCATTAGAGAGGATATTTTCCTCCCTTTCCTATGTCCTGTCCCTAAGCACATGAAGGAACTGCTTTGGATGTGGACAGAGCAGTTGGTGTCTACCTAGCTGCAACATTTTCATCAGAAAAATCAGGCAACTCTTCTCCAGGGATCATGTCCTCAAGGGAAGGGTTCCACCCTTCTGTTAGGGCCTATTCCACCAGATCTGTTGGTGTTTTGGGGCTTTTTAGCATCAAGCATTCATTTTGCATGTTTGCAAGGCCGCCAACTGGTCTTCTGCTCTTACCTTCCCACAGTTTTACTTGGCTGGACCTCCAGGCCTCTGTTGGTGCTGGCTTCAGTCACATGGTGCTTTAAGTTTCATCTAAGTGTTTTAGGTCTGTTGACCCTTGATTTCTTTGGGTCTGTTTGCTGCTGTTTTGCTATGTTTCTTTGGGATATCCCATGGTCTATAAATACAAGTTCTCTGCCACAACTGTACACATAAGATGGTGGGAATTTTGACTTGCCTGTAAATTCCATATCTGGGACTACAGTACGGGACACCGACCCCCACCCCACTGTACTGCCTTTCCTTCTTGCTTGCTATAAAACTGGAGCCCCACAGAGTGAGTGGGGGTGTTATATGAGGGTGCACAGAGGCGTTCCCAGCATAGCTTTTGTCCAGTCACCTAAAGGTAGCCCCATGGTCTTTGAATAAAATTCCAGTACTGTACTCCAATATTTGAAATCTACAGGTAAGTCAAAACTCCCATTTCTTTCTCGAACATCACGGGACACAGAGCCACAGTAATTACTGATGGGTTATATAGGTATCACTGGTGATTGGACACTGGCACACCCTATCAGGAAGTTCAAACCCCCTATATAATCCCTCCCCCTTGCAGGGATACCTCAGTTTTTACGCCAGTGTCTTAGGTGATGGACGTGTAAAGATGTCCTGTGCTGAGCTCCAAAGGGAATATCCTAAGATCCTATACTGGGGCAAGCCAGGCGAACCGGATCCATTCAAAGTGTCTTTTCATGGCCAAATTGAATGGTACCCGGGCCTCGTGTCCGAAGAAACGAGGTTTTACCCGTAATGCTTCTCTTTTTAGAGAGCTGGACCCCGCAGATCAGAAAATGGCTTTAAACTTCCTAATTTCTGGCGAGGTGCTTTACGGTCCCAGAACTGTTGGATCCCCCTACTGATGGGGGCCCCAGTCTCTGACGGTTTTTTCAAACGGAGCCCACCGTGAGAGGTGAAGATTGGGTCTGTGTAAACAGCACCCTGCGGCTGGATAAGGTAAGAGGAGATTCCACAGAATTTTTGAGTTCTAGTGGCTTTTCTCCTTTAAGGTAAATGCATGCTATGCCTATTGTGACCACCGGGGGCTGCCAAGAGCACAAACCTACACATGCTGACTGACTGTCTCAGGTGTTCAGTGCTGATTATGTCCCAGCATCTCAAAGCAGGCTGCAAGCAGGTAAGGTGAAAAGGGGTTTTCTCATGTTTGAATGTTCCCCCCAGGCTAGAGAGGGGCCACAGGGGTCTAGAAAGTGGTTATACCACCCGGGCTCTGCGGCCTAATGGCCACCATCTCTGAAGATAGCCGTTCAGGCAGATCTTGTTACCAGTCTCCCTCCTTCCCCCCCCCCCATCCCCAGCCTTTTCTCCAGAAGCATGACAGGAGAGTCGGCAGTGCGGGAAGCGCTCGTTTTTTTCAAAACTCGAGGGGGGGGGCGTTAGAGGAGGGGGCGGGATGTCAGCACAGAGTGTTTAGACTCCCACTCAGGCCAGCTGCAGGCTATTAGAGGCACTCTGTACAGGTGCACTCAGCCTTCTGAGAGACACAGAGCTGACGGTCGCATGTAAGGTGGGACACAGGCATTCTCCTAGGCAGCATTTACTGAAGTAACACCAGACTGAGCATTGGGTAGCAAGGCTTTTAGCCAGACTACATCGCTCAGCGGGCAGTGTTCATTTGTATACCTCACACCTCGTTGCTTTGCACTATGGGTAGAAGAGGTTCAAGCACCCCAGGAACCAGAGACACTAGGGGATCTCGTTCAGGTTCTGAGGGCCCCCTGTCGGCAGCATCCTCCCCCCCTAAAGATGGGCCATGGACGGCTAGCCAGGGAGAGCCATCGGGGTCAGGGGCTACACCTGCTTCTGGCACTTCAGCCCCTGTATATATTACACAAGAGGTTTTTTCCTCAACCATTAATGGTCTAGAGGAAAGATTAATGGCCGTGATTACGTCTTCACTCAGTGGAAGAAAACGCACTAGGCTTTCCTCTGTTCCCCAAGACCCTCAGACAGAGGAGCTCTGGGATAAAGGAGATGCATCCCTTTCAGAGGATCGGGATGGGATGGATGATTCCTCTTCGGAGGATTCAGGTGGAGAGGGACCCTCTGCGACTTCCCAAGAGGAGAAAGTCTTAGTGCAGATCCTCACTGGATTGGTCCGCTCCACATTTAAGTTGCCCATACCTGAAGCTGCTAAAGAATCCTCTTCTGCTTTGGGGTCACTGAAACCTTTCCAAGCAGCACATCCTTTTCCTGTTCATACTTTACTTGAAAAGCTTATTTATTCTGAGTGGGATCACCCAGACAAACGTTTTTTTTTCCGCCGAGAAAGTTTTCAACACTTTATCCGATGGAAGAAAAGTTTATTAAAATGTGGGGAATACCGGCTATTGTTGCCGCCATTTCCTCCGTAAATAATAGCCTGACTTGTCCTATAGACAATGCTCAGATGCTCAGGGATCCTGTAGATAAAAGGATGGAATCCCTATTGAAGGATGTTTTCTCCTTAGCAGGATCAGTGGCCCAACCTGCAGTAGCAGCGATTGGAGTCTGTCAATACTTAAGAGACCATGTTAAGCAGGTCATCAAAGTATTACCTGAACAGCAGGCCCAGGGGTTTGCTAACCTTCCAGCGGCCTTATGCTTTGTGGTTGACGCCATTAGAGATTCTATCGTGCAAACCTCCCGTCTTTCACTGGGGTTGGTGCATATACGTAGAATCCTATGGTTGAAAAATTGGTCAGCCGAAGCACCATATAAGAAGCTACTGGCTGGGTTTCCATTTCGTGGTGCAAGGTTGTTTGGAGAGGACTTGGATAACTATATCAAGAGAATCTCTTGTGGGAAAAGCACTCTCTTACCTGTCAAGAAGATGAGTAAGCGTCCCTCTTTCAAACGGACTCTTTCCCCAGCGCCGGGGGCTTCAGCTTCCAGGCAGTCTCGACGGCCGCCTCCATCGGGGTCCAGAGACAAGAGTCAACCCCAGGGACAAAAGAAGTCCTGGGGAAAGAAGCCTACTAGGCAAAACACTAAGGCCTCTGCATGAGGGGGCGCCCCCGCTCACTCGAGTGGGGGGAAGACTGCGACAGTTCTCAGAGCTCTGGCACGAGGACTTCCAGGGCAGATGGGTAGTCTCCACGGTAACCTTAGGGTACAAGCTGGAGTTTCAGGAATTCCCTTCTCCTCGGTTCCTCAGATCAAATGTTCCCAGAGACCCAGAGAAGAAGCAGTCGCTCCTTCTAGCGTTAGAGCGACTTTTGTCGCAGGAGGTCATTATGATAGTTCCCGCAAAGGACCAGGGATTGGGCTTCTATTCCAACCTTTTTACGGTCCAAAAGCCAAATGGGGATGTCAGGCCCATTTTGGACTTAAGGGATCTGAACCGATTCCTAAGGATTCAATCCTTCCTCATGGAATCAATTCGAACAGTAGTTCCCACCCTGCAGGGAGGAGAATTTCTGGCATCAATAGACATCAGAGATGCATATCTGCATGTGCCCATTTTTCCTGCTCATCAGAAGTTTCTGCGCTTCGAGGTAGGAGGGCGCCATTTCCAGTTTGTGGCTCTGCCTTTCGGGATAGCCACTGCACCTCGAGTGTTCACAAAGATCTTGGCTCCTCCTCTGGCCAGATTAAGGGCTCAGGGTATAGCTGTCATAGCATACCTAGACGACCTGCTCTTGATAGACCGGTCGGTAGCCTCTTTGAATGGAAACTTGAGGACCACGGTCAGGTATCTAGAACACCTGGGTTGGATCCTCAACTTAGAAAAGTCTTTCCTAAAACCAGTAAGAAGACTGGGGTATTTAGGTCTGATTATAGATACAAGCCAGGAGAAAATATTTCTACCCCAGGCAAAGATCACTGCTTTGAGAGAGCTGATTCTGACAGTAAGGACCAAGAAGGGTCCCTCAGTCCGCCTTTGTATGAGGCTACTAGGGAAGATGGTGTCTTCATTCGAAGCAGTTCCCTATGCTCAGTTTCACTCAAGAATGCTGCAACACAGTATTCTGTTGACCTGGAACAAGAAGGTTCAGGCATTAGACTTTCCGATGCACCTGTCGCATGCGGTGCGTCAGAGCCTCAATTGGTGGCTCATACCCGAAAACCTGCAGAAGGGGAAATCCTTTCTACCGGTTACCTGGACGGTGGTAACAACAGATGCCAGTCTGTCAGGTTGGGGAGCAGTTCTGGAACAGGCTGCGGTCCAAGGGGTATGGTCCAAGACAGAGAGGACCTTACCCATCAACATTCTGGAGATCCGGGCGATACATCTAGCTCTAAAAGCCTGGACTATCAGGCTACAGGGTTGTCCGGTCAGGATCCAGTCCGACAATGCCACAGCAGTGGCTTATGTCAATCATCAGGGAGGCACCCGGAGCCGAGCTGCTCAAAAAGAGGTGAACCAGATCTTAGTCTGGGCAGAGATGCATGTGCCATGCATATCGGCAGTTTTCATCCCGGGAATAGAGAATTGGCAGGCGGACTATCTAAGTCGCCAGCAGTTACTTCCAGGGGAATGGTCTCTGCATCCCGACGTCTTTTGGGCCATATGCCAAAGATGGGGGGTTCCAGATGTAGATCTCTTTGCATCCCGATTCAACAAAAAGATAGACAGATTTGTGGCAAGGACAAAAGATCCTCTTGCATGCGGGACGGATGCGTTGGTGATTCCGTGGCATCGGATCTCACTGATTTACGCATTCCCGCCTATTCTGCTACTACCACGACTCCTTCGCAGGATCAGGCAGGAAAGGAAGTCGGTACTTCTGGTGGCCCCCGCTTGGCCCAGAAGGACTTGGTATGCAGAAATAGTAAGGATGACGGTGGGTTCCCCGTGGACCCTACCGGTACGCCCAGACCTGTTATCTCAAGGTCCAGTGTTCCATCCTGCCTTACAAACGCTAAATTTGACGGTTTGGCTATTGAGACCCACGTTCTGAAGAGTCGTGGGCTCTCAGGTCCTGTCATATCTACCTTGATTAATGCAAGGAAGCCAGCTTCCAGGATGATTTATCATAGAGTCTGAAAGGCTTATATAACCTGGTGTGAATCCAGAGGTTGGCATCCCAGGAAATATGTCATAGGTAGAATCTTTGATTTTCTATAGATGGGATTAGAGATGAAGCTGGCCTTGAGTACCATCAAGGGCCAGGTTTCTGCTTTATCAGTATTTCAGCGGCCACTTGCTTCACATTCTTTGGTCCGAAACTTTATGCAGGGGGTGATGCGTCTTAATCCTCCGGTTAAAGCGCCCCTAAACCCCTGGGACTTGAATTTGGTCCTGGCTGTGTTACAGAAACAGCCTTTTGAACCAATAAGTCAGATTCCTTTGGTCTTGTTGACAAGGAAATTAATTTTTCTGGTGGCCATCTCTTCTGCTAGAAGAGTATCAGAATTAGCAGCTCTTTCCTGTAAGGAGCCTTATTTGATTATACACAAGGATAGAGTGGTACTACGCCCTCATCCTAGTTTTTTACCGAAGGTGGTTTCTGATTTTCATTTAAACCAAGACATTGTTCTACCTTCCTTTTTTCCAGATCCCTGTTCTCCGGAAGAGAGATCTCTACATTCGTTGGATGTAGTAAGAGCAGTTAAGGCCTATCTAGGGGCAACTACTCAGATCCGCAAGACGGATGTTTTGTTTGTGCTGCCAGAGGGTCCCAGTAGAGGACAGGCAGCGTCAAAAGCTACCATTTCTAAATGGATTTGACAGTTGATCATTCAAGCTTACGGTTTGAAACAGAAGATTCCTCCGTTTCAGATCAGGGCACATTCCACAAGGGCTATTGGTGCTTCTTGGGCAGTGCATCACCGGGCCTCTATGGCTCAAATCTGCAAGGCCGCAACCTGGTCTTCAGTTCATACATTCACCAGATTCTATCAGGTGGATGTGAGAAGGCATGAGGATATCGCCTTTGGGCGTAGTGTGCTGCAGGCAGCGGTACAGGGTCCTCAGGTCTGATTGCACCCTACTTGGTCGTAGTTCCCCCCCCCTCAGGTAGCATTGCTCTGGGACATCCCATCAGTAATTACTGTGGCTCTGTGTCCTGTGATGTTCGAGAAAGAAAATAGGATTTTTTAAAACAGCTTACCTGTAAAATCCTTTTCTTTCGAAGGACATCACGGGACACAGAGGTCCCGCCCCTCTTCTAATACACTATGTTGTTTGGCTACAAAACTGAGGTATCCCTGCAAGGGGGAGGGATTATATAGGGGGTTGAACTTCCTGATAGGGTGTGCCAGTGTCCAATCACCAGTGATACCTATATAACCCATCAGTAATTACTGTGGCTCTGTGTCCCGTGATGTCCTTCGAAAGAAAAGGATTTTACAGGTAAGCTGTTTTAAAAAATCCTATTTTTTTTTTTTCTAGCCTAAAATTTGGGTCATTTTGACCATTACTTGTTTTCAGTTTCCTAAAGGGGTAAGTTCACCCTTACGTTAAAATCTGTAAGGTGAACTTACACTGGACCCCCCTCCTCATCATACCCGGTCCCGCTGACCTGGAGTCCAGTGATCATCCTCTCGAACACATTGGATAGCCGCTTTACCGGTCTGGCGATTAGAAATCCCCTCGGCTTAATCTCCTAAACCGTAAAGGTACGTATAGGAGGCATTCTAATTGGTCAGCACCGACCAATCAGAACCTGCATAGCCCATCCTGTCAGTGCGCAAGGAGAGAAAGCCGCTGGGATTTCAAATCCCCAGGCGGTAAAGCAGCTATCCGATGTGTCAGAGCGGATGATGGCGGGACTCTAGGTCAGCGGGACTGGCTGCGAAGGGGAGGGGGGGGGGTCCAGTGTAAGTTCACATTACAGATTTTCTGTAAAGGTAAGCTTTCACTTTAATATGTGTGTCCAAGCGATATCAAAATTTAACCCCAAATCTCCCTCTCCCAACATAGTTATTTTTAATTTACCTGGTTTGAGGCAAGAATCTGCTTTTATTACTCCTTGTAATGTCATTACCCCAAGGTTGTAAAAGCTCTTTCAGGGGCAGCTACTGGGAGCTTCTATTGATGTAAGCACACCCCAAGAACCAAATCTCAAAAGCCGTTTCAGGCCCCACAGTGTTCATGTCTTTAGAGGCATAGTTACATAGTTCTTAACCCCTTTACGCCGACCGTACGCAAATATGCGGTCTCGGCTTGAAGGGGTTGTACCGGGGTGATGCATGCAGATGCATGCATCACCCCGGTACTGTTTTTATAGAGCTGATGGTTGGCTTTCTTGGGATAACAACAGATGCGACTAAGAGGCTCGAGTGACCAGCGGGCACGTCCACCGGCTGACCGGAGACCCAAACGAAGCCAGAATCGACTTCAGTCGGGTCTTGGATCTAGTAACCTGGAAGCGATGTCATGACATCACTTCCGGTTTACAGAAGACTTAAAGGCGCCAAATTTTAAAAAATGACAGTATTCAAAACTGCCAAACTTGGCGTTTTGAATGCTTTTAAGTTCAAAGGAGGGATTTGGGGTCTTATAGACCCCAGATCTCTCTATAAAAAGTACCTGTCACTGCCTATTACTGTCAGAAGGGATGTTTACATCCCTTCTGACAGCAATAAAAATGATCAGAATTTTTTTTTCAAAGGGACAGAGTAAAAAAAAAAAAAAAAAAAAAAAAAAGAAAAATAATGTTTTTAAAGCGCCCCCATCCCTTCGTGCTCATCCGTGAACACATACGTAAGTCGCGACCGCAAATGTAAGCAGTGTTCAAACCCTGCATGTGAGGTATCACCGCGATCATTGGAGCAAGAGAAATAATTCTAGCACAAGACCACCTCTGTAACTCTAAACGGGTAACAAATAGAAATGTTTAAAAAAAAAAATATATATATATATATATATATATATATATATATATATATATATATATATTATATAAATCTAGATAGATAGATAGAGATATATATATATATATATATATATATATATATATATATATATATATATATATATATATATATAAAATGTTTGGGGGTTCTAAGTAATTTTCTAGCAAAAATTACAGATTTTAACTTGTAAGCAACAAATGTCAGAAAAAGGCTTAGGCATGAAGGGGTTAAGGTTAAATAAAGACATTAGTCCATCCAGTTCAACCTGTGGGTGTAAGTATTATGTCCTTGCCATTTCCCATATCCCTGATATGGCAGCAACATTGTTTTTGCTTGGAAATGAATCAATGTGTGCCACCGATCCACACCATTCACCTTATCATCAGAAATTAAAGACCCAGAAGGTAGATACCTGATACTCATGGGTTATATAATGGATACAGCAATCACGGTGATTTCCTACTACGCACCTAACAAACAACCTACACCATTCCTCTCACATATATTACAAGTGATTAATACACACAAAATAGGAACAGTGATAATGTGTGAGGATTCGAACCAGATCCTACTCCCATTTCTAGATAAATCACCTTTTACACCATCCAAAATAACCTCTAGATTACCTTTTTCTCAACTTCTTTCCAAATACAATCTGGTAGATTCATGGAGAGAAAGTAACCCAATGAAAAAGAAATTCACTTATTTCTCGCACCCTCATCAAACCTTCACCAGAATAGATCATATTTTTCTAACAATAGGAATGATACCAGAAATTATTGCATCAGATATAATTCCGATTCCGTGGTCTGACCATAATGCAGTATACACTACTATAGCCTCAGCCATACCAAAAGCGCATGACCCAACGTGGTACTTACCGGACATAATGCTCAAACACCCACTACATCAGATGGCCATTGAACAAGCTTTAAAGGAATACATATCAATTAATAGTACAACAGACATCTCCCCAATAACACTGTGGGAAGCTCATAAGCCTGTCTTGCGTGGTACAATACAAAGACAAATGGCACTATTTAAACGGGAACGCAAAAATCTAGCAAAAAAACTAGAACTCAATTTTAATGCAGCCTACATATCATTTCAAGATAATCCATCTCAGATTACAAAATCTCATCTGGAAAAATCTAGATTGGAATACGATCTATTTCTCACTGAGTCAGTTGATAAATCCCTCAAACGCTCCAAACACAATTTCTACATGAATACAAACAAACCAGGTACATATTTGGCTCGGGCATTAAATTCAACTAACAAATCTTTCAAACCAATACGTTTGAAATTATCAAAAAATGTTTACACTTGTAATCCAGTTAAAATAGTCCATAAATTTCACTCACATCTCGCAACTTTATACAAGACAAACAATGAATTTAATCCTACAGAGGCTGAATCCTTCTTCTCAAAAATAACCTTACCTGAGTTATCTCAGAATCAAAAAAGCAGTTTGGATGAGCCTATAACTATAGATGAAGTTGCTAATGCCATAAAAGACCTAAAACTTAACAAAAGACCAGGCCCAGATGGCTACTCGGCTTTATACTATAAAACATTCTCAGAAATACTCTCTCCCATTCTCACTGAAACTTTTAACAAACTTCTAGATGGACATTCTTTTCGGCAAGAAACACTAATGGCAATTGTTTGTATGATCCCAAAACCCCTTTCTGATGATACTTCCTGTGTGAATTATCGGCCTATCTCTCTGTTAAACCTCGATATTAAATTATTAGCAAAAATAATAGCAAAACGCCTCAATAGCATTATAGGAAAATTAATACATAGAGATCAAGTAGGCTTCATGCCAAATAGACAGGCAGGCGATAATATACGCAGGGCAGTGTTATTGGCACATATTGCTAAAAAACGGAAAATCCCTTTATGTTTTCTATCTCTCGATATTAAGAGGGCATTTGACACAGTATCCTGGCAATATTTGCAATATTCATTACAAAAATGGGGTTTTGGACCCCACTTTTTAACATGGATCAAAGCATTATATAATAAACCCAAAGGCTATATAAAATATGCTGGATACAAATCTGAAGCCTTTAATATCGAAAGAGGTACCCGACAGGGTTGCCCATTATCTCCCTTATTATTTGCCCTTATACTCGAACCCATGGCCCAATATATCAGAACAAACCAAACTATAACTGGCATTGAAGTAGGAGGTATTACACACAAATTATGTATATTTGCAGACGATATATTACTTTTTCTATCATCACCACAGGTCTCTGGTCCTAACTTAATACCAGCTCTTGATGGATTTGCAGCCCTATCCGGCCTTATGATTAATCCTAAGAAATGCCTAGTGCTTAATATTTCACTCACAAACATGGAATTGATCCCGGCTAGGGCTGCACTCCCATTCACATGGGCAGAAAAATCAATCCCATATCTTGGAATTCATTTAACAGCCTCTCATTCTGACTTATTCTCAACCAATTATCCTCCTGTATTAAGACAGATCACAAATCTAATAAAACAGTGGTCGCAACTTCCTTTATCCTGGATGGGGAAGATTAATGCAATCAAAATGACTATTCTACCCAAATTGCTTTATCTATTCAGAGTCCTCCCTATTCCAATTCCTTCCTATTTTTTGAGAATAGTACAAAAAAGAGCAACTTCGTTTATATGGGGCTCTTCTAAACCACGTATACCTATACACACACTACATCTTCCCAAAAATAAAGGAGACCTGGGATACCCTAATTTTACTAACTACTACAGAGCGGCACATTTGGCCAGTCTGTCCAAATACCATGCAAAACAGGAAATCCCATTATGGGTATTTATAGAGGCTTCAGAAAATGACCCTCTATTAATATCAAATTTATTATGGCTTGATCCTAAAGACCGCTTTAAAATTCATAATCCCATAACTAAACACTTCTTATCTCTCTGGGATAAACTAAAAACCAAATATCAGTTACAATCTCCACACAATCCTCTCCTTTCTTTTATCAGAAATCCGGCCTTTTATCCGGCATGGATCTACCCAAATTCTTTTAAAGCTTGGACAACATCAGGCATTCAGACACTAAATGACTTCATAGCATCTAAATCATTCCTTTCATTCCCATCGCTTAGAGAAAAATATGATCTACCAAACTCTGAGATATTTAGATATCTCCAAATCAAAAATTTCTATACACCATTCCTAAAGGGGGATACACCATTATCCCAATTATCCATTTTTGAATCAATCTGTACAAAAGATCCATTTGCTAAAGGTACAATTTCATCACTTTATAATCAGTTATATGGAGTACCAAATCTTAATAGACCCTCTTACGTTCAGAGGTGGGAGGAGGACCTGGGACGAACTTTAGAAGACACGGACTGGTCTAACATATGGCTCACATCTAAGTCATCTTCACCCAACATCTTAGCACTGGAGACAAATTATAAAGTCCTAACTCGCTGGTACCTTGTACCCGCTAGAGTGGCAAAATATTCACCTAATACCTCAGCTCTTTGTTTTCGAGGATGCCCAGAAATAGGCACATATTTACACATATGGTGGACGTGCCCAGTAATCCAAACCTTCTGGAAGGAAGTCTTCGTGATTGCATCTAAAATATTTAAAAAAAATAATACAACCAGATCCATATTTAACTTTACTTAATCTAAAACCGGAATGGTTAACACTCTCTCAATTCAAACTTATGATCCAACTAATAACGGCTGCAAAACAAACAGTGGCCAAGGCATGGAAATCTCCTACATTGGTACTAGCAGAAACAATTCACAGAATGAATAATACAATGTCCCATGCTAAGATGGTAGCCATCGATCAAAATCAAATTCCAAAATTTGAAAAACTTTGGCATCCTTGGATAAAACAACAGTTCCTGTCAAACTTCAATGACTCTGTCCTGTTGCCATGGTAACAGATTAAATGACTTACAGAGACACCCATTCTAAGGCTTCAAAGAGAACTAAAAAGAATAATAAACTGACGAGCGGGACAACCTTGTGGACCATACCTCTGCCTTTCTACCCTTTTTCTTCTTTCTCTTTCCTTTTCTCCACCTTACGATTAAAGCTCATTATCAGAATTTATTTGACCTATGTACACTCTACTTGTAAACAATATGTATAGTAGGTATAAATCATTTAAATACCTACAAAAGTAACTAAGGAAATGATATATATCTTTAATTTAGGTTTACGTGAACCCAATGTTTAATATTTGAAATTTCATGATATTTACCTATATAAACCCTCCTGTAAAACAATGAGCTTACTTTATAGATCCTTGTAAACTTACTTTATGTATCTTTATAACATTGTATACTCAATAAACTTCTTTTGACAAGGAATCAATGTGTGCATGCGGAGTGGGATAGAGGGGACTGGGGATAGACCGTTTTGTAGTCCAATAGACAGAGCTGACGATGCCTATAGGGATTCCACCAAAAAATATGTAATTTTTATTAATGAAAAATGCATGTCAAAAAACATTGAAACAATTCCTCCAACTTCCACCATCTAAAATGACAATGTTGTCCAAGTCTAAAAACGTCTTCTCAAAAAAGAAAAATTTGGGGTTTATAAATTAAATGCAATAATGCCTAAGGGATTAAATAAGGAACTCAATTTACAAGTGTTCCTAGATGCTACTTAGACCCCTCCCCTTTGTATGGTTCCATCTATCTGTGTGTACATTCCTCTAATTGTACATGGATGTGCAATAGTATTGTATTTTATATTTGAGTTCTTTTTGTAATTTTCTGTTTTTGTTTCTTTGTTAATTCTTTGTGATACTATAAGATGGGACATGCCTCTATTTTTGTTTTTTCTTTTTTGGGTGACCAGCTTCTCCCTGGGAAATTCTAGTATTCTCCTTTTATTTTGATAATATATTTAATTTAGCAGGAATTTTTGTAGTTGATTGCCACGTGTGCAATACATTGACAGTTTGTCCATGGGGTTTCTATAAATGAAAAGTTATTGATATGAGCCATATAACACCACCGCTGCATCTATTTGATTGAATATGTACATTGTGCTTTTGACTTTCCTCGATGAAAAAAGTAGGCTGGATTTTAAGGTTTATTTAAACATGCTACAACTAGAGGGCGACACGTCCTGGCGAAGGTGGGGTTCCCCAGCAAAACGCGTTGACGTCATGCGTCTGACGCTGTCCGTTGCATCCCTCTGCTCGCTGTGCAGTATGGCTGTTATGGCATGGATCTGATTGCTGGAGCGAGGTTTGGAGACAGTAGTGTCCAGGAACACTCAGTGGTTTCTACCATAGATGCACTGGAGCGGCTCATAGACACATCTGTTCTGGTGTCTCCTCAAGAAAAATTGGCGGGTCGCCACAAGGAGTTTTCACTTCACTGGCAGCACGTCTGTCGGATTGATGTAGCTCTCCAATCAACTCCTGGATATGTAAAAATGCCACTAATCATGCTTTGTCACCTGCCTCTCCAGTATGCATAGGACATTCCCCTACCTTGCCAGTTTATGTGCCTATGGGTCCTATACATCAGATGATGTTTTCCCAGTTGGCTTTTGCCACTTGCTATCCATTATCATCATCATACTCCATGTTTGATACATCCAGTTGTTGACAATAGTTACTTGCCATTTCCTTGCAGTATTTATCTATTTTCAACTGACTGTTAGCATGATGCTCATTTGATCCTGCCATTGTTTGCAGCTCTTCAGGCATTCCAGCCTCCAATTGCCAACATTTGCCATACATTGGCTTTTGAGACTGACAGGGCTATCCCCCCAACCATATACAGCTTCATCTTGCCCCTCCATTTCATAGTGACTATATATATGATTTGATATGTGATGTGTGGGAGTATGTATGCACGGATGGCATCTAGAAGTTTTTAGACTTTGACAAGATTGTCATTTTAGATGGTGGAAGGTGGAGGAATTGTTTCAATGTTTTTTGACATGAATTTTTAAAATTTAAAATTACATATTTTTTGATGCCGTTCGTTCTTTGAATTTTTGATTACTATTTCCCAGTGGCTCTTTTGACTGTCCCCTCTCTGGCATAGTCTACATTTGTTATGCTGTTTTATTTGCCGTAGAGCCCCGTGTCCTTTGGACTATGAGTGGATGAGTTTTCAACAGTACTTTGTACTTTATTGGTTCTAGTTGTGTTTTTTTTTTTTTTTTTTTGTTTTGTTTTATAGGGATTCCACAGCAGAAAAGATAATTGGGAGGGAGTTTATCTGGAGAAGCTGTGCGTGGCAACCAATTGGCTTCTATCTTTCATTTATAAAAACTTCACTGAACAAAAAGATAGAAGCTCATTGGATGCCATGCACAACGAACTGCTCCAGATTCTGTCTGCCCCAGTTGTGATTTCAGCACAAACAGAAACGTAAGAATATTTTTACCTTTACAGATCAACAGGTTTATGTTTATTCCTTGCAGGTCCTACAGAGGTGCACTCAATATATATTTTTTGCCCAGACATACACTTTATGTAGCACATCTGAAAATATTAAGAATAAACAGCCTCCTGATTTATTACAGGATGCATTTCATAAATAGTCACTCATTATTTATCCCCCCCCCCCCCCCCCCCAACAATGGTGATCTAAGCCTTTAAGTACTGCAATTGGGATCAAACCCTAATTATTTGTTTTATACTGGTGTGAATTTGTGAATTATACATCTTGAGTGTTGTATGTATTACTACATAATTGCTTTTGTGGCACTAAGACTAAAGGAAGCATGAAAATATAAGTTTGATAATTAGATAAGTGGTAGGCTCAGGGTTGTATTATTTGTCTGGTAGCTTGCAGTCTAACATGGAACATTTGCTCTATTCATTTGTTACAGGAAGAGGAAACAGAGAGAGAAGTAACTCCTCCCCCTGCTGCACCTGAATCCATAGTACCCTCTTCTGCTTCAGCTGCAGCTCACACAGACGAGAAGGTGAGTGATGTATAGATTGGTATCTTTAATATTTTTAATATTAAAAAAATAAAACATGACACCTTACATTTCTGACGAGGCCATTTTTTGCGATACGGCACTGCGTTATTTTAACTGACAATTGTGCGGTCATGTGACTCTCTACCCTAATAAAATTGATGTCCTTTTTTTCACACAAATGGCTTTCTTTTGGTGGTATTTGATTACCTGCGTTTTTTATTTTTTGCACTATAAACAAAAAAAGAACAATTAAAAAATATATATATATATTTTTAACTTTTTTTTTATACATATCCAATAAAAAAATAAAAAAATCTAATTTCTTCATCAATTTAGGCCAATATGTATTCTGCTACATCTTTTTGGTAAATTTTATGCAAAAGTTATAGCGTCTACAAAATAGGGGGATATTTTATGGCATTTTTTATTTTTATTTTTTTTATACTTGTAATGGCGGTGATCAGCAATTTTAGCAGGATTGCGGCGAAGAGATGGGACACCTAGCTGACACTTTTGACACTTTTTTGGGAAGCAGTGTCATTATTACAGAGATCAGTGCTGCAAATATGCACTGACACAGTATAAATTACACTGGCAGGGAAAGGGGTTAACATCAGGGGCACTCAAAGGGTTAACAGTGTTCCCTCAGTGTGTTTCTAACTGTGTGGGGGGATGGGCTAACTGCATGGACACTCTGATCCGTGTTCCTCATTACCAGGAACACTAGATCAGAGTGTCCATGCCTTACAGTATGGTGGTATGCTTGTTTACATTGGCATATCGGCATTCTGTCTCTGCGGAGAGCGATCGTGGGGGTCCGGCAGACATTGCGTCTGCCGGGCACGCTGTGGCCAATCGGCGTGCGATTTTGCTTGACAAAATCACCTACAGGTACGTGATTTTGCGCAATAGAGCTGCCTTGCCGTAGTATAAGTACGGCAGGCAGTCGGGAAGTGGTTAAATATTTATTACGATTTTTCCTTTTTTTTTTTTTTTTTTTTTTATATCAACCCTGCTTTGGTGACATCTCCCCTTTGAGACATGGAAAGAGACTGAGGAAACAGATTCCCCAGTCCCTTTCTCTGCAGCCTCAGCTGCACTTAAGCCGAATTCATTCATAAATCGAAGTATCGTAAACACAGGTTACGATGCTCAGTTATGAATGGACGGTGCATTCGTAAAAGGAAGGAGACAGTAAATGATATATTTTACCAGCTCCTTCCTCCGCTGTCCATCCTGATGGATTCGGGGGGGGACAGGGGACAATCGCGGATGATCGGTGTGGCAGTGGAGGCAGTTACAAGCACCGATCTCCCTGACAGCCACGGGAGGAGAGGAGGAGAAGCGGCTGTCAGAAAATCTATACAGGGAGATCAGTAACTGCCCCCACCGCCACACCAGTCACCTGTGAGGCTGCCCGGCCCCCCTGCTACGCTGAGGACGCCGGGTGTACTGACATCCTGCCAGGTATCGTGTCAAGCATTGGAGCATTTGCACGTGCAAGTACTTGTGCAAATGCTCAGTATTGGTGCAGCCATAATATATATTGTGTGTGTATATATACACCCCCACTATTTTCAGATAACTTAAAAGCCATGAACCTAAGGCTCCTTTCACGTTTCTAATCAGCTCTGCCTGTCAGTATTTCAGACAGCCCTGATCGGATTCTGCATGCAGTCCTTTGGATAGGCAAATGTAAATGGACTTGTTTACACCCCTTCCAGCTCGAGGTCTGTGCAGGTCCAGAAAAAAAAATCCAACCGCGTCTTTTTCTGTTTTTCAGAGCTAAATGTGACAGATCAGAGGTAGCCTGATGTAAATGGACTGTGGAGTCACAGCCACAAATGTAAAAATAATTCACATCCTTCCCATTTTGGCTCTGATTGAGCAGGGGATATGCTCATGGGTCCCCTGCTGAATGGAGCGGACACCACGCCATGTGAAAGAGCCTTTAGGTTTCAAAATGAGAGAATTGCCTAATGCTTGCATTGGAAGTTGATATTTGGTAAAATTAAAGGGATATTAAAGGCAAGTTGTTGTATTTTTCTTTAAATTACAAACATGTTATACTTGCCTGCTCTGTGCAATGGTTTTGCACAGGACAGCCTCCTCTTCTCTTCACCCCCCCCATCTCATCGACTCATTGGCTGTGATTGACATTGACTGTCTCAGCCAATGAGGAGGGAGAGTCCCCAGAGAGCCGAGGCTCTCGTGCACAGCGCTGGATCGCAGTGGGGTTCAGGTAAATATTGGGGGGGGGGGCTGCTGCACAGAGAAGGTTTTAACCTTCATGCATAGAATACATGAAGGTAAAAAACCTTGAGCCTTTACAACCACTTTAATGACATGCATGCACTTTGATAACAAAAGACCTGTGTGATTACATCTCAATATTTCTGGTAAACTACAAAGATAACTACTTCAGATGGAGCCACCCACCTGTACCACATAATTGAAAACAGGCAAGTAGTAAATGCATCCAAAGCCAAAATGTTTTTTTTTTTTTTGATAGACTGGTTAAACTCCCTGCCAGGTTATTACTACTGCCTGTGTCCCCATTAGGGGAATTTCCCTATTTGTCCTGGTGATGATCACCAGGACTAAAATTGAGGGAAACTTTTCAAAGTTAGTCGCCACTAAAACAGAAATAAGGGGAAATTATCCAATTGGGACATATATCCAATTGGGACACTGTGAAATCAGTCTGAGATGGGATTTCCTCTCACCTCCCTGTTGTGTCTACAAAGCAGGAAGTGAAGGGACTTCTCTCAAATTGGACACTGATGGTAAAAGAAAATGAAAATCCTGACAGGGATTTAAATACCTTACTTTTAAATTTCCCTCCAACAACATCCCCATTTTTCCCCATTCCTCCAAATGGCAAAATGGTAGGTATGTTTACAATGGTTGAGGTAGGAGGGACATTCTCTTAAGTAATTGTCCAAAATGATACCATGTGAGAATCTCTCACATGTAGGCTCATTCTGGGTTTCAGGTCTCTATCATCTGAGTCTACATTGAATCTATGCATACATATCTATACATTACTTTAAATCTATTTATTTTCCTTGTTTGTAGGCCTTCCTTGACCTGGAGGAAGATTTGGACAACATGGAATTAGAAGATATTGATACAACAGACATAAACTTAGATGATGAGCTCTCGGATTAGCATGTCATATTTGGGATTTTTAAGTTAAGTGACCAAACCAGTTTGCTCCCTTCATTTGCTGACCATCCTGCACACCAGAGCTCCAAGGTCTCACTAGTCATCAGAGGTCTGGCCCTTTCTTGTGCAGTGTGGGCACACAGGACCTTTGTATATTTCCTCCTTCTTCCTTCTCCTTCCAGTTTTTCCTGTTTTTGTCTCAAATGAAACATTTGATTATTGTGCATTAACTAAATAAAGGTTATTGCTAACATCTGTACTCTGCATTCATTTCACACTGCATTCAAGTATTCTTAATCTGGAAAAGATATAGATTTTTATATTTTACACATGGTAGACGCGTATAATGTGACCAGTCGGCCAATTCATAGCTGAAGTATTTGAGTCAGTAAATTTCAGGGTACACATAAGTGCTGGATGTAAAAAGGCAGCCAAAAGCCTAGGTAAAATATCTAGCACTTACTGGTGTAATTTAGGGAATGTACCCATCTAAAGATGATACAAGCCACTGGTGTTTACCACCTGTAGTGTATTAACGGTGTGGAATGTACAACATGACAAAGGGAATGAGGTAGTATAGGACAGAGAACATATGGCATGGCACATTGAATGAGGCAATGTGGAATAGGATAGCTTTCATGCTTTTGTGCATACCATACAGTAAAGGGTTCCACCATTATTACGTTATTGATTAGTAAGGTAGCGATGCATTTTTTTTTGTATGGGTTTGGGAGCACATAACAGAGCTTAGCAGCAAGCCTTTTTACTCCAAATTTTTTATTTTTACCTCCCAGAAGCTCATTGTAAAGTAGCGTGGTGATTACTGATTATAACTTTATTACTTTTGTATCTACTGTTTCAGATCTGCAGATCAAAGGGATGAGCTTAGCTCTGCAGATGCTTTCAGTCCAAGCAACTCGGCAGGTTAAAATAAAAAAAGAAAATGTCTCTAACCCCTTATTAATCAATCATTTATTCTAATCAGCCCTATTTAACTTTTTCCCCTTTCTCCCATTGACTTTTTTTTTTTTTATAACAGATTATTTTTTTATTTGTAGCTTACTAATCATTAATAGCCAAAATTTGTTTGGTAATTTTTTTCAGTGTCACATTTAAAAAAAGAGCACAATTGAATAAAAAGCACTTTTCATCTGCAAATACCTTTGCAATGCTTTGTATCAGAATTTGTGTACTTTTAAAAAGAACAAATTAAAGAATAAAATGTGTATCTACAGTAACACTTTTTTAAAAATTTAACACTGATCAAAAGTTTTTTTTGTTTTTTTTTTTTATTGCTTATTTTCTTTGTCTAAAGATTGCATAAAAAAATTCTGCAAGACAACACGAAACGGAGGCCTTGTTCGTCCTTAACCACTTGACCTCCGGAAGGTTTTACCCCTTCATGACCAGAGCATTTTTTGCTAATCAGCACTACGCTAATTTAACTGGTAATTGTGCAGTCATGCTACACTGTATGCAATTGTATTTATGTAATTTACACAAATAGAGCTTTCTTTTGGTAATATTTGATCACCACTGTTTTTTTTTCATTATATAAAAGAAAAAAGGCGGACAGTGAAAAAAGAAAAAAACCTGCTTTTTTATATAAAAAAAAAAATATCTTCATAAATTTCGGCCAAAATATATTTTGCTACAAAAAAACCCAGTAAGCGTATATTAATTGGTTTGTGGAAAAGTTATGGTGTATATATACTGGAATGTATGCAGCTATAGATGATATACTGTAATGGCAGTGATCAGCAACTTGTAGTGGGACTGTGATAGGGTGGTGGGCAATCTGGCACTATCTGACACTGACATCGCTAGTGACACTAATACAGTGATCATATTGTACACTGACAATGGCTGGGGAAAGGGTTAACATCTAGGGGCAATAAAGGGGTTAACTGTGTGCCTAACAAGAGTATGTGTGCTGCTTTTACATACTGACCTGGCTATTTTTTCTCCCTGCTTTTCAGGGAGAAGAAACGGCTAGATCGCTGTTCACTGCACACACAGTTCTGTGTGTTTGTAAACACTCTGAACTCTGTGATTGAACACAGCTGATCAGCAGGTTTCAGCCCAAATCATTGGCTGAAATTTGCTGCCAAACTCATCCATGCACGTGCCCCGAACCTGAAAGACTGGTACATTCTCTAGCCTGCCCGTGCCGCCCGTCTGCAGTAAATCTACGGTGGGCAGGCGGCAAGTAGTTACAAAATGTATTTATTTATTTTATTACCGGTACTTTGTTAGTAATGACAAAGTTATTGCTAAGTAAACAGGTCCATAGCAGAAATGTAAAAATTGCTTTGTTCTATAGGGGATGTACAGGTTAAGTAATTAAAAGGGGCCATATTAGGTATTAAATATTAGGTAAATATAAATAATTGCATAGATTTATCTTGTATTCTCAATTTCAGCCAGCAGGTGGAGCTGCATGCTCTTTTCATGTTTTCCAGGCTTTCCTTAATCACTTTGCTACTCTGAACAATTATAATTTTACTTTTTAAAAAAAGGTATTTACAGCATCTGCTGTGTTTCAGTTCTAATTCTCAAACTACTGTTTGTAGGGTTATAGTGAGAAGAGCAGTTTGATGAATCTTACCTGAAAAACACAGTACAATTAGACTAAGCTAATAATGCATCATAAATATAATATAGAACTTGGATATCGGTGTTTAGCGCTAATTATAATTGACTAATAGGTACATTTCCAGCCTCCCACAGAGGGGTCTTTTTGCACATTTGGCATTTGCCAAGTATCTTTGTTGAACAGGAGAAATGCAGTAACATTTTAACGAATGCTTATTTAGAAACAGAAGAAACACATTAACAGTTTACTGAATATTTATTTAGAAAATGTGACAAGTTAGTAGGGAAGGCTTATGTGTCCAGCACAGAAATACACATCCAGTGGTAGCTGGGGGCCACATTTTGCATGGTAGGAAATGGCTTCTTGAAACTGAAGTGTAGAAGTCCAGCAGTGGTGTCATAAAGAGGCTGCACTGCTGGCAGTCGGTGGATATGCTTGTAAAGCCAGTTCTATATATCCTGGATTCTTTGCTTCCATTTTACCAAATATCTGCAAACATCAAAAGATAAATTTACAGATAAGGAATCCCCTGCTTTCCAAAGTTTTTGAATAGCAAATTAATAGAAATGATTTAATTCAACATTAGCCAGTAGGTAATCAATATTGTGGCACTTACAATCAATAAATGTGTTTCAAATGCTTTTAACACTCGTCCCCCATTTAGTTTTATTCTTTAGCACTGCAATGGAGTACAGTAGATGACCACCTCTTGTAAGAGGAAAATATTGCAGCTCTGGAGCACTGAACGTACAATCTCTAATATTATTTTAAACACAGGAAAGCACAGATCATTTATCCAATGACAACTCAAGGCGTACAACATATTTAAAAAGTATTATTAAACCATGTTATATGTAATAACATGCCATGTCTTTAAAGAAGAACTCCAGGTTTTTACACAATTTGCATAGTTTGGGCCAAACTGGCCCTCACTAACCCGTAGGGCCGCTGGATGTGCGGTATAAAAATTGTATGTAGCTGCAGCTACATACAGCATGCTGCACTGTGTTACGGATGTGAGCGGAGACTTCCTGTCTCATACCCGGAAAAAAACAGGAGAATCCACAGCAGCGGCTCTCAGCCATTCAGCGGGAGCAATGTATTCTCTGGAGTCAGAGAGGCGGGCTGATCATGTCACACCTCTGACTTAGCCAATCAGGGGAAGCTTTATATTCATTGATAGAATACATCGCTCCCCCTGAATGGCTGAGCACTGCTGCTGTAGACTCTCCTGTGTTCCAGGTATGAGACAGGAAGTCTCTGCTCACACCCACGACACAGTGCGGTATATAGCCTCAGCTACATCCAGTTTATACCGCACATCCAGTAGCCTCACAGGTTAGTGGGGGACATAATCGGCCCAATCAAACTATGTAAATTGATTGTGTGAAAACCTGGAGTTCTTCTATAAAGGTCTCTTGGCTGAATACGTGTTCTTATATTTAGCAGTTTGAAGGGATATTACACCCCTTCATTTCCATTTGCTTACTGGGCAATTAAACTCCCTTCCTGCCAAGGACAATTTTCAGCTTTTAGCGCTGTCACTCTTTGAATGACAATTGCACCGTCATGCAACACTGTACCCATATGAATTTTTTATCATTTTTCTTCATACAAATAGAGCTTTCTTTTGGTGGTATTTAATCATGGCTGGGTTTTTTATTTTGTGCTAAAAAAAAACGAAAAAAAAAGACAGACATTTCAAAAAAACAAAAATGTTTCATAGTTTGTTATAAACTTTTGGAAACCGGTCATTTTTCTCCTTTATTGATGTGCGCTGGTGGGCACTAATAAGTGGCACTGGTGGGCACTGGTAGGCAACACTAAGGCCACTTTCACAGTGATGTGCTTTAGCGCTAAAAATAATGCCTGTAAAGCGCCTCTCCTGTCACACTGGAGCGGTGCGCTGGCAGGACACTCAAAAAAGTCCTGCAAGCAGCTTCTTTGAGGCGCTTTAGGAGCGGTGAATACACCACTCCTAAAGCACACCTGCCCATTGAAATGGGCAGCGGCGCTTTGCAGACACTTTTAATTCTTTTTTGGCCTCTAGTGGGGGTTAAAAGCGCCCCACTAGAGGCCGAAAAGTGATGCTAAAACAACGGTAAAGCGTCGCTAAAAATATAGGCATTTTAGCCCAGCGTGGCTTAGTGTGAAAGTGCCCTAATAGGCATCACTGATAGGTGGCATTGATGGGCACTGGTGGGCACTGATAGGCAGCACTTGTGTATGCACTGATAGGTACTGAGGTGGCACTGATTGGCAGCACTGATAGGCAGCACCGGTAGGCACTGCATAGCAGCAGTGGCTCTCTGTGTGCAGGACCTATGTCCTTCTGACAGAAGCTGGTAATCTGCTTTTTTTTTTTTTCTTTTTTTTCTCAAGCTATCAAAAAAAATAATTAATTACGATCTTCTGTTTACCTCACATGATTGGCTGACAGCTGATCACGTGGTAAAGGGCCAAGATCTCATTGACTCGCTGATCACAGAGCGCGCCTGTGTCGCATTCTCGTGAGGACGTACATGGACACCTTCCCGGCAATTAAGGCGCTGTAGCCATCTATCAGCTATAGCGCGGGCGGGAGGTGGTTAAAATAAATGTGACTCCTGCACTACCAACCCTATTGTGGTGAAATAATGATTATTATGGCTGCTGCTGGCATCCAAATGTGTTCCCACAAAACAAAGAAAAAAATACTGAAATACCTAATGCCGTGCTGCCCCAGCTCCACTCAAATGAATAGTAAAGGTACATGAATGCAAAAATTGTGAAAACCATGCATAAATCAAAATACAATAATATTAAAGTGTTATCCAAATGATCACAAATGATATGAAACTTTAAACACATGCAAGCATAATTATATATCTTTCACATTAGTAACCAAATCACAATCATAAGACTGAAAATCAAATGGTAAAAAAAAAGTTTCTCATTAAATTCCAAAAACCTTCTTCCATGTTAAAATAACACCTAAAACCAAATTTCCTTCATGTTGTGTATCTAGTAATAAACTAATTGTAATTTACTATGAATCACTTTATTTAAAAGAGGGTAACACTCAGAATTAAAAAAAAAAAAACTTGTAAAAAGCAGTTAAAAGTCACCATTGGGTACCGCTGCACTTCTACATGCATCATTTCCAGTCCCAGGTACCCGTTGGTGATTTTAACTGCATTTTTTTTTTTCTGAGTGTTACCCTTTTCTTAATAAAGTTATGAATAGTAACTTACTACACTATGGAAGACTTTCTTTGATATTTCCCAAGCATGAGTGAGGAGCAGCTAGCTTCATGGTAGGCGGAAGTTTTAAAGGAGCCAGACCCCATTTACCACTGGAACCTGGGAGACTTACGAGGAGATCCCTTAGTGGGCAGGATATGTTGGATGACCCATAAGCTGGTATTACCCTGACAGATGGATACATTGATGTGTTATTATATTCATTTGGAGGTGAGAGTTCTGTGAGCACAAAGGTGGCACAGGTTGTTTATTATAAAAAGTGACAGTGCAGTGCTCGGAAATTCTATATACAAATAATAGCGTGCATAAATGAAATGCTGGAATCCGTTATCATCAAATTAAACCAAAAAATATATATATTTTTTTACATAAACAATAGATGTAAGGAGGGCTAATCACCACTAGGTGGCAACCAAAAATAAATGCAGAGATGAATATCAATCCTCCTCCTTAAAAAAAGTGATAGTAGTGCAAATAAAGTCCTAAAGTTAGGTCTGACGTTAGTTATGACGCCAGTTCCTCCCTCCTCTCTCTGTACCGATCTGTACAGTGCGAGGGGAGAGGGGGAGAGATCATTTGCAGCAGCGCTGTGGGCTGGATCTGTAGTGCCCACAGCGCTGCTCTGTGCCCATACTGTGCAATACTCTGCAGTACTATGCCAATACTCTGCAGTACTCTGCCCATAATCTGCAGTACTCTGTCAATACTCTGCAGTACTCTGCCAATACTCTGCAATAAACTTTAACAGAAACAAAGAATTTTTTTTCTATTTGTGTGAGGAAAGGACAAACATTTCATATGGGTACAGTGTTGCATGACTGAGAATTTGTCATTCAAAGTGTGAGAGCACCGAAAGCTGAAAATTGGTCTGGGGTTTAAGTGCCCATTGGTCAAGTGGTTAATATAGGCAGTGTCCCCAAGTACTGTTGTCACCAACAGTGCACCGCTCCACCACCTCTGCAATGCAGTCACCAGATAGATTAAATATATAAGCAAATACATATGTTCTATATATTGCCTGATATTCATCATACTCCAACAGTTCAGGTGTCGATGATAGTGTAGTATTTCAATAAAATATGACCAATAGTACTTAATCACTTCCTTCCTGGCGTATTGTCAAATGACGTCCGCAGATGGGATCTCCCATCCTGGGTGAGCGTCATATGACATCCTCCACTTCCCTCCAGTATAGGGGGCGGAGGTGGGCCCGCCGCATCACTGAGGAGCCAATGTGCCTAGTATATAGGAACACCGATCCGTCTCCTCCCCCAGTAAGTTCTACCCCCCCTCCCCACAGTTAGAACACACAGTGAGGGAACACATTTAACCCCTTGATCGCCCCCTAGTGTTAACCCCTTCCCTGCCAGTGACATTTATACAGTAATCATTGGCTATTTATAGCACTGATTGCTGTATAAATGTCAATGGTTTAAAAAAAGTGTCCAATCTGTCTGCCGCAATGTCGCAGTCCCGATAAAAATCACAGATCGCCGCCATTACTAGTATAAAAAAAAATTATAATAAAAATACCATACATCAAGAACCTATTTTGTAGGCATTATAACTTTTGCGCAAACCAATCAATATACGCTTATTGCAATTTGTTTACCAAAAATATGTAGAAGAATACATATCGGCCTAAACTGAGGAAAAAATGTTTTTTTTTTTTTAATTGGGGATATTTATTATAGCAAAAAGTAAAAAATATTGTGTTTTTTTCAAAATTGTTGCTATTTTTTTGTTTATAGTGCAAAATAAATAAAAACCGAAGAGGCTTTAATAAAGGGCACTACCATAATTACCCGTCAGCTTAAATAAAGGGCACTACCATAATTACCCGTCAGCTTAAATAAAGGGCACTACCATTATTACCCGTCAGCCTAAATAAAGGGCACTACCATAATTACCCGTCAGCTTAAATAAAGGGCACTTCTGTAATTACTCGTCAACTTAAATAACCACTTGCCGACCGCCTAACGTATATATACGTCGGCAGAATGGCACGGGCAGGCAGAATCACGTACCTGTACGTGATCTGCCTCCCGCGGGCGGGGGGTCCGATCGGACCCCCCTCCGGTGCCAGCGGCGGTCGGCATTTGACTGGGAGCGTCGGGAGGCGAGGGGGAGACCATCCGATCGTGGCCCCCCCCTCGCGATCGCTCCCAGCCAATCGGAATCCTCCCCTGCCTGTGTGTAGTTTCACACAGGCAGAGGATGTGATGTCATCTCTCCTCGGCTTGGCAGTTTCCGTCCCAGCGCCGAGACAAGACATGTAAGTGCACAACACACACACACAGTAGAACATGCCAGGCATACTTTACACCCCCGATCCCCCCCCAATCACCCCCCCCCCCCTGTCACAAACTGACAGCAAGCAGTATTTTTTTTTTTTTTTTTCTGATTACTGCATGGTGTCAGTTTGTGACAGTTACAGTGTTAGGGCAGTGAGTATTACCCCCCTTTAGGTCTAGGATACCCCCCTAACCCCCCCTAATAAAGTTTTAACCCCTTGATCACCCCCTGTCACCAGTGTCACTAAGCGATCATTTTTCTGATCGCTGTATTAGTGTCGCTGGTGACGCTAGTTAGGAACGTAAATATTTAGGTTCGCCGTCAGCGTTTTATAGTGACAGGGACCCCCATATACTATCTAATAAATGTTTTAACCCCTTGATTGCCCCCTAGTTAACCCTTTCACCACTGATCACCGTATAACCGTTACGGGTGACGCTGGTTAGTTCGTTTATTTTTTATAGTGTCAGGGGACCCGCCGTTTATTACCGAATAATGGTTTAGCCCCTGATCGCCCGGCGGTGATATGCGTCGCCCCAGGCAGCGTCAGATTAGCGCCAGTACCGCTAACACCCACGCACGCAGCATACGCCTCCCTTAGTGGTATAGTATCTGTACGGATCAATATCTGATCCGATCAGATCTATACTAGTGTCCCCAGCAGTTTAGGGTTCCCAAAAACGCAGTGTTAGCGGGATCAGCCCAGATACCCCCTAGCACCTGCGTTCTTCCCCTCCGCCCGGCCCAGCCCAAGTGCAGTATCGATCGATCACTGTCACTTACAAAACACTAAACGCATAACTGCAGCGTTCACAGAGTCAGGCCTGATCCCTGCGATCGCTAACAGTTTTCTTGGTAGCGTTTTGGTGAACTGGCAAGCACCAGCCCCAGGCAGCGTCAGGTTAGCGGCAGTACCGCTAACACCCACGCACGCACCGTACACCTCCCTTAGTGGTATAGTATCTGATCGGATCAATATCTGATCAGATCTATTCTAGCGTCCCCAGCAGTTTAGGGTTCCCACAAACGCAGTGTTAGCGGGATCAGCCCAGATACCTGCTAGCACCTGCGTTTTGCTCCTCCGCCCAGCCCAGCCCACCCAAGTGCAGTATCGATCGATCACTGACACTTACAAAACACTAAATGCATAACTGCAGCGTTCGCAGAGTCAGGCCTGATCCCTGCGATCGCTAACAGTTTTTTTGGTAGCGTTTTGGTGAACTGGCAAGCACCAGCAGCCTAGTACACCCCGGTCGTAGTCAAACCAGCACTGCAGTAACACTTGGTGACGTGGCGAGTCCCATAAGTGCAGTTCAAGCTGGTGAGGTGGCAAGCACAAGTAGTGTCCCGCTGCCACCAAGAAGACAAACACAGGCCCGTCGTGTCCATAGTGCCCTTCCTGCTGAATTCGCCAATCCTAATTGGGAACCCACCGCTTCTGCAGCGCCCGTACTTCCCCCATTCACATCCCCAACCAAATGCAGTCGGCTGCATGAGAGGCATTTTCTTTATGTCCTCCCGAGTACCCCTACCCAACGAACCCCCCCAAAAAAGATGTTGTGTCTGCAGCAAGCGCGGATATAGGCGTGACACCCGCTATTATTGTCCCTCCTGTCCTGACAATCCTGGTCTTTGCATTGGTGAATGTTTTAACGCTACCATTCACTAGTTGAGTATTAGCGTAGGGTACAGCATTGCACAGACTAGGCACACTTTCACAGGGTCTCCCAAGATGCCATCGCATTTTGAGAGACCCGAACCTGGAACCGGTTACAGTTATAAAAGTTAGTTACAAAAAAAAAGTGTAAAAAAAAAAAAAAAACACAAACAAAAATATAAAATAAAAAAAAAATAGTTGTCGTTTTATTGTTCTCTCTCTCTCTATTCTCTCTCTATTGTTCTGCTCTTTTTTACTGTATTATATTCTGCAATGTTTTATTGTTGTTATGTTTTATCATGCTTGCTTTTCAGATATGCAATTTTTTATACCTTACCGTTTACTGTGCTTTATTGTTAACCATTTTTTTGTCTTCAGGTACGCCATTCACGACTTTGAGTGGTTATACCAGAATGATGCCTGCAGGTTTAGGTATCATCTTGGTATCATTCTTTTCAGCCAGCGATTGGCTTTCATGTAAAAGCAATCCTAGCAGCTAATTAGCCTCTAGACTGCTTTTACAAGCAGTGGGAGAGAATGCCCCCCCCCCCCACCGTCTTCCGTGTTTTTCTCTGGCTTTCCTGTCCCAACAGGGAACCTGAGAATGCAGCCGGTGATTCAGCCAGCTGACCATAGAGCTGATCAGAGACCAGAGTGGCTCCAAACATCTCTATGGCCTAAGAAACCGGAAGCTACGAGCATTTTATGACTTAGATTTCGCCGGATGTAAACAGCGCCATTGGGAAATTGGGAAAGCATTTTATCACACCGATCTTGGTGTGGTCAGATGCTTTGAGGGCAGAGGAGAAATCTAGGGTCTAATAGACCCCAATTTTTGCAAAAAAGAGTACCTGTCACTACCTATTGCTATGATAGGGGATATTTACATTCCCTGAGATAACAATAAAAATGATTTAAAAAAAAAAAAAAATGAAAGAAACAGTTTAAAAATAAGATAAAAAAATAATAATAATAAAGAAAAAAAAAAAAAAAAAAAAAAAAAAAAGCACCCCTGTCCCCCCTGCTCTCGCGCTAAGGCGAACGCAAGCGTCGGTCTGGCGTCAAATGTAAACAGCAATTGCACCATGCATGTGAGGTATCACCGCGAACGTCAGATCGAGGGCAGTAATTTTAGCAGTAGACCTCCTCTGTAAATCTAAAGTGGTAACCTGTAAAGGCTTTTAAAGGCTTTTAAAAATGTATTTAGTTTGTCGCCACTGCACGTTCGTGCGCAATTTTAAAGCATGTCATGTTTGGTATCCATGTACTCGGCCTAAGATCATCTTTTTTATTTCATCAAACATTTGGGCAATATAGTGTGTTTTAGTGCATTAAAATTTAAAAAAGTGTGTTTTTTCCCCAAAAAATGCGTTTGAAAAATCGCTGCGCAAATACTGTGTGGAAAAAAAAAATGAAACACCCACCATTTTAATCTGTAGGGCATTTGCTTTAAAAAAATATATAATGTTTGGGGGTTCAAAGTAATTTTCTTGCAAAAAAAAAATATTTTTTTATGTAATCAAAAAGTGTCAGAAAGGGCTTTGTCTTCAAGTGGTTAGAAGTGTGGGTGATGTGTGACATAAGCTTCTAGATGTTGTGCATAAAATGCCAGGACAGTTCAAAACCCCCCCAAATGACCCCATTTTGGAAAGTAGACACCCCAAGCTATTTGCTGAGAGGCATGTCGAGTCCATGGAATATTTTGTATTGTGACACAAGTTGCGGGAAAGAGACAATTTTTTATTTTTTTTATTTTTTTTTGCGCAAAGTTGTCACTAAATGATATATTGCTCAAACATGCCATGGGAATATGTGAAATTACACCCCAAAATACATTCTGTTGCTTCTCCTGAGTACGGGGATACCACATGTATGAGACTTTTTGGGAGCCTAGCCGCGTACGGGACCCCGAAAACCAAGCACCGCCTTCAGGCTTTCTAAGGCCGTAAATTTTTGATTTCACTCTTCACTGCCTATCACAGTCTCGGAGGCCATGGAATGCCCAGGTGGCAAAAAACCCCCCCAAATGACCCCATTTTGGAAAGTAGACACCCCAAGCTATTTGATGAGAGGTATAGTGAGTATTTTGCAGACCTCACTTTTTGTCACAAAGTTTTGAAAATTGAAAAAAGAAAAAAAAAATTTTTTTTTCTCGTCTTTCTTTATTTTCAAAAACAAATGAGAGCTGCAAAATACTCACCATGCCTCTCAGCAAATAGCTTGGGGTGTCTACTTTCCAAAATGGGGTCATTTGGGGGAGGTTTGTGCCACCTGGGCATTACATGGCCTCCGAAACTGTGATAGGTAGTGAGGAGTAAAATCAAAAATGTACGCCCTTAGAAATCCTGAAGGCAGTGATTGGTTTTTGGGTCCCCGTACGCGGCTAGGCTCCCAAAAAGTCCCACACATGTGGTATCCCTGTACTCAGGAGAAGCAGCTAAATGTATTTTGGGGTGCAATTCCACATATGCCCATGGCCTGTGTGAGCAATATATCATTTAGTGACAACTTTGTGCAAAAAAAAAAAAAAAATTGTCACTTTCCCGCAACTTGTGTCAAAATATAAAACATTCCATGGACTCAACATGCCTCAAAGCAAATAGCTTGGGGTGTCTACTTTCCAAAATGGGGTCATTTGGGGGGGTTTTATGCCATCTGGGCATTTTATGGCCTTCAAAACTGTGATAGGTAGTGAGGAGTAAAATCAAAAATGTACGCCCTTAGAAATCCTGAAGGCAGTGATTGGTTTTCGGGGCCCCGTACGCGGCTAGGCTCCCAAAAAGTCCCACACATGTGGTATCCCCATACTCAGGAGAAGCAGCTAAATGTATTTTGGGGTGCAATTCCACATATGCCCATGGCCTGTGTGAGCAATATATCATTTAGTGACAACTTTTTGTAATTTTTTTTTTTTTTGTCATTATTCAATCACTTGGGACAAAAAAAATGAATATTCAATGGGCTCAACATGCCTCTCAGCAAATTCCTTGGGGTGTCTACTTTCCAAAATGGGGTCATTTGTGGGGGTTTTGTACTGCCCTGCCATTTTAGCACCTCAAGAAACGACATAGGCAGTCATAAATTAAAGGCTGTGTAAATTCCAGAAAATGTACCCTAGTTTGTAGGCGCTATAACTTTTGCGCAAACCAATAAATATACACTTATTGACATTTTTTCTACCAAAGACATGTGGCCGAATACATTTTGGCCTAAATGTATGACTAAAATTGAGTTTATTGGATTTTTTTTAGAACAAAAAGTAGAAAATATCATTTTTTTTCAAAATTTTCGGTCTTTTTCCGTGTATAGTGCAAAAAATAAAAACAGCAGAGGTGATCAAATACCATCAAAAGAAAGCTCTATTTGTGGGAAGAAAAGGACGCAAATTTCGTTTGGGTACAGCATTGCATGACCGTGCAATTAGCAGTTAAAGCGACGCAGTGCCGAATTGTAAAAAGTGCTCTGGTCAGGAAGGGGGTAAAACCTTCCGGGGCTGAAGTGGATAAAGGGCACTGCCATAATTACTCGTCAGCCTAAATAAAGAACACTACCGTAAGTACTTGTCAGCTTAAATAAAGTGCTCTACCGTAATTACTCATCAGCTTAATTACAGGGCACTACCCGTAATTATCCATCAGCTTAAAGTGGTGTTCCAGCCGAAATTCTACTTTTTGAATAAAAATACCCCTATAATACACAAGCTTAATGTATTCTAGTAAAGTTAGTCTGTAAACTAAGGTCTGTTTTGTTTATAGCAGTAGTTTGTTATTTTATAAAGTTACAGCAGGCCGTGGCCATCTTAAGTGTGGGCATCTGAAGCTAGACTGTATTTCTTCCTGGATCTCATCCTTGCAGATCTCGCAAATACTCAGTGCAGCACAAGCAGTGTAATAGGTTTCAGGTCAGGTTTCCATAGCAACGGCAGTTTCATAGGAAGTTGCCGCCCCTTCCCAGAAGGCATTGCAAACAGGAAATGATGCGATGGGCCGCGGCCAGGGAGGAGGAAGTGAAAAATGAATACAGCAGATATACAGTAGGTGCTGAGAAAAAAATTTTTTAAAAATATCCAATTTGTTTACAGTGCACAGTTTATTGAGGGATGCTGAAGAGTTGTAAAAATGGGTGGAACTCCACTTTAAATAAAGGGCACGACTGTAATTACTCGTCAGCTTAAATAAAGGGCACGACCGTAATTACTTGTCAGCTTAAATAAAGGGCACTACCGTAATTACCCATCAGCTTTAGTAAAGGGCACTACCGTAATTACCATCAGCCTAAATAAAGGGCACTCCTGTAATTATTTGTCTGCTTAAATAAATGGCACTACCGTACTTACCAGTCAGCCTAAATAAAGGGCACTGTTGTAATTACTCAACAGCTTAAATAAATGGCACTACCATAATTATCCGTCAGCTTAAATAAATGGCACTACCATAATTATCCGTCAGCTTAAATAAAGGGCACTACCATAATTACCCGTCAGCTTGAGTAAAGGGCACTCCGTAATAACCCGTCAGCTTTAATAAAGGGCACTGCCGTAATTATCAGTCAGCCAAAATAAAGTGACCTTTACACAGTAATCAGTGCATTTTTATAGCACTGATCACTGTATAAATGTCAATGGTCCCAAAAAAGTGTGAAAAGTGTCTGATCTGTCCACCGCAATGTCGCAGTCCCACTAAAAATCACAATTCTCCGCCATTACTAGTAAAAAAAAAATAATAATAAAAATGCCATAAATCTATTCCCTATGTTGTAGATGCTATAGCTTTTGCGGAAACCAATCAATATACGCTTAGTGCGTTGTTTTTTTTTACCAAAAATATGTAGAAGAATACATATGGGCCCAAACTGATAAATAATTTTGTTTAAAAAAAAAAATTGGGGGATATTTATTATAGCAAAAAGTAAAAAGTATATATATTTTTCAAAATTGTCGCTCTTTTTTTGTTTATAAAGCAAAAAATAAAAAACGCAGAGGTGATCAAATAGCACCAAAAGAAAGCTTTATTTGTGGGAAAAAAGGACGTCAATTTTGTTTAGGTACAACGTCGCATGACCGCGCAATTGTCAGTTAAAGCGACGCAGTGCCGTATCACATAAAAATGGCCTGACAAACCCTTCCGGAGCTGAAGTGGTTAATAAAAGGCACTACCACAATTACCCATCAGCTTTAAAATAAAGGGCAATACTGTAAATACTTGTCAGCTGTAATAAAGGGCACAGCCGTAATTACCTGTCCACTTATAAAATGGGCATTACCGTAATTACCTGTCAGCCTAAATAAAGAGCACTACCGTAATTGCTCGTCAGCTTAATCGTTAGCCGTCATATGACATCGCGGACTTTGAGCGGTAATATCTGAATAATGCCTGCAATTACAGGCATCATTCAGATATCGTCTTTTAGAGCCGGTGATTCCCTTTACCATAAGAATAACCATAGCTGCTGTTCAGCCGCTTGATCGTTCTTACAGGCAGTGGGAATGGATGTCCACCCCTTCCGCCACCCTCTGGTGCTTCTCCTGGCTTGCCCCTGCCATCAACGAACCGAAGAAGGAACCGACCGGCCCCAGATGCTGACCATAGAGATTTCCGGCGGGCCAGATGGTCCCCAGGGTCACTTTGATTGTTCGGAGGCCGGGCGCTATGTTATGACCTCACGCCCGGCCTCTGCGCTTGCTGGGAAGCCAAGATCTTTTTTTATTTATTTTTTTATTTCAGTCTTCCCAGCCTAGAGGTGAGATGTGGGACTTATTGACCCCATATCTCACTGTAAAGAGGACCTGTCACACACACAAGGGATGTTTACATTCCTTGTAATAGGAATAAAAGTGATTAAAAAAAATGTAAAAAGAAAGTGTCAAAATAGAAAAATAGAAGTAAAATTAACAATAAAAAAAAAAAAAAAAAAAAAGCGCCCCTGTCCCCGCGTGCTCGCTCGCAGAAGCGACGCTCAAACCACACGTGAAGTCCTAAAAAATCCTCTACTTTCATCTCCCATATCCAAGGACCGCATGGAGAATTAATCTCCTCGCCTTGTAAGATTGCGCAGACGTTCAGGGATTTTTATCAATCCCTATACAATATACCTGCGGCCCAATCATCAGGCTCCCCCTCTACTACAAAGGACAACAAGTACTCTTATATCAGGGAAACTGCGCTCCCCACTTTGGATGAGGACACCATTACCGAACTTGAAACACCTATAACAGCAGATGAAGTTGCGAAAGCCATTGCGAGTACACCAACTGGCAAGAGCCCAGGGCCAGACGGCTTTACCCCAAAGTTTTATAAATTATTTGCTCCCCTCCTTATTCCTTTCCTCACTAAAGTATTCAATTCTGTATCAGAGGGCTCAGTGTTTCCCCCACAAACACTTGAGGCTCATATTTCCCTTATTCCAAAACCAGTGAAGGAGCCGACTTTATGTACAAATTATAGGCCAATATCCTTGATTGGGGTGGATTTGAAGATTTTCTCTAAAGTTTTAGCCAACAGGTTACAACCATTGTTGCCCAGTTTGATCCACTTGGATCAAGTAGGATTTGTGAGTGGCCGAGAAGCAAGGGATAACACCCTGAAAATCCTTCTTTTATCCAACTATGCCCGAACCCACGATATTCCTCTATGCCTCTTAACAGTCGATGCGGAGAAGGCATTCGACCGAGTAGATTGGCAATTTCTTTGGTTATCTCTACAACAAATAGGACTAGGAGCCCACATGATCTCAAGGATAATGTCCCTCTACTCCTCTCCATCCGCTAGGATAAGACTGAACGGTTCTTTGTCGTCGGCATTCTCTATCTCTAACGGGACACGACAGGGATGCCCCCTGTCTCCCCTCCTGTATGTTCTCACCATGGAACATTTAGCCATTGCTTTGCGAAACAATCCCTCTGTGCATGGAATAACAGTCGGACCCACTCAAACTAAACTTGCTCTGTTTGCAGATGACCCGCTTCTATTTGTGACACGTCCACACTTGTCTTTAACCCCGGTGATGCAGGAGTTCCAGAGATTTGGGGAAGTCAGTAACTTTAAGGTAAACTACAATAAATCGGAAATTCTCAATATTTGTCTGCCAAAGTCGGACCTACGCAGACTTTCTACTGCCTTTTCCTTTAAAACGGGATCCACCTCCATCCGATACCTTGGTATTCAGATACCGGAGGATGCATCCCAACTCTTTTCCAAGAATTTTACCCCCTTACTTCTCAGAACTCAAGCCGATCAGTCTAATTACACATTTAAACGGCTCTCCTGGCTTGGTAGGGTGAACACCTTGAAAATGGATGTCCTTCCCCGGTTTTTGTACCTATTTCAGACAATCCCTATATACATACCTAACTCCTATTTTCAGAAATTGCGCCAGCTGTTCTCTAAATTTATTTGGAATTCAGCCCGTCCTAGAATTAGATACAGAACGTTATCTCTTCCAAAAGCGAGAGGGGGAGCTGGAGCCGCGGACGCTTCATTGTACCATAAGGCAGCGATACTTACTCGCATATTGGACTGGTTCCATAACCATACGAATAAGCTCTGGGTTCACTTGGAAAGCCATATGAACTCCATTGATCTCTCAGCCCTTCCATGGACCACACCCGCAATTCGTAGGGGTTCACTCCCCCTCTGAGACCTCACCCGCCAAACGATCCAAGTTTGGGATCGCTTAAACTCTGGAGGTAACATATCCAATCCTTCGGGGCCTATGACCCCAGCCTTCCCTCCGGCTATGCACGTGACAAGCTTTGGACCTTGGCGGAAAGAAGACCATAGGAGGCTTTCTCAGGTTCTCAGTACAGACCCCACCTTAATGCCAGATACTCCCCCCGAATCGCTTTCTAGATACCCTATGCAATGGTTTCAGAAACAACAACTGACTTCCTATATCCAAACCTTCCAATCAATACCAGATATTCTAGCTGAACCCACAGGATTCGAGGATATGCTCCTCCAAACCGATCCCCCAACGCACGTGGTATCACAGCTTTATTCCCTTTTGTTGAATGCTTTTCACCCTGATCTCCCACCCTACACGAAGGCTTGGGAAAAAGATCTCCAACACTCCATCTCCCCCATTGACTGGCAAAAATGCTTTATCCTAACACACAAGCTCTCCCTAGCCACTAAAACTGGTGACGAGGTGGTATAGATGCCCTTCGACAATACATCACTTCAACTTGACAAACCCAGATACTTGTTGGCGATGTTTAAACTCCAGGGGCACCATGCTCCACATTTGGTGGGAATGCCCACCCATACAGAAATTCTGGCAACAGATCTTCCTACTATACTGCAAGCTGATGGCAACTGCTCTCTCTCCTTCACCCGAGATAGCTCTTTTGTCCATGCTCCCGGGCACGCTCAAGTCCATTAAAAAAGATGTATTACGCCATTTCTTGGCTGCTGCTAGAATGGTGATTCCAAGATATTGGAAGTCAAGAACTGTACCTTCCCTGGGGGAGTGGGCTATTGAGGTGGACCGCATCAGAGACCTTGAACGTCTGTTGGCTGAGGAATCTAATAAAGACAACCAGTTCTCTCTTATGTGGACTTCGTGGTCCATGTTCCGATACTCATCGGACTTCATCCCCTGGGCAGAGGGCAACCTGGACGGTACCGCCTCATGACCATGCTGGAGCGACTCCTGTTCCTAACCTTTCTGTTTCTCTACTTTCCCCCTAATCCGTCTCCTCTTCATATCAATGTACTCCTTAAAATCCAGATGCAGAATACGACCCACACAATCTAACCCTGTACAACATAACAGGTTCCTGGAATAAGTTTGATTGTAAAAACACATGAAGTTTACATGTAATCCCCTCCCGTATATGGTGAGGGCTCTTCGGTTATCCTTGTTATGTCTCAATATGTTGTTTAAAACAATGTTTTTTCCTTGTTATCTGCACACATAACGTACTACACTATGTATCCTGCGAATACACTGGATTTATTGTTATCAACACTACTACTATTAATGATGTATATGTGAAGTACATTTGCTTGTATGCTTCTTTCAATAAAATAAGATTGAACTAAACCACACGTGGAGTATTGCCGCGAACGTTAGTGTGAGAGCAATAATTCTAGCACTAGATCCCCTCTGTAACTCAAAACATGTAACCTGTAAAAAAAATTTAAAGTGTCACCTATGGGGATTTTTAAGTACCGAAGTTTGACGCCATTCCACAAGGGTGTGCAATTTTGAAGCGTGACATGTTAGGTATCTATTAACTTGGCGTAATATCATCTTTGACATTATACAAAAAAATTGGGCTAATTTTACTGTTTTTTTTTTTAATGCATGAAACTGTTTTTATTTTAAAAAATGCGTTTGAAAAATTGCTGCGCAAATACCGCGCGAGATAAAAAGTTGCAACTACCACCAGCTTATTCTCTAGGGTCTATGCTAAATAAAAATATATAATGGTTGGGGGTTCTGTGTAATTTTCTAGCAAAAAAATTAAATTATGATTTTTACATGTAGGAGAGAAATGTCAGAATTGGCCTGGGTAGCAAGTGGTTAAATAAAGGGCACTACCGTAATTTCTCGTCAGCTTAAAAAAAGGGCATTACTGTAATTACCCGTCAGGTTTAATAAAGGAAACTACCGTAATTACCTGTCAGCTTAAAAAAGTGCATTATCGTAATTACCCATCAGCCTAAATAAAGAGCACTACCGTAATTACTCGTCAGCTTAAAAAAAGGGCACTACTGTAATTTCTCATCAGCTTAAATAAAGGGCATTACCGTAATTACCCATCAGCTTAAATAAAGGGTACTACCGTAATTTTCCATCATGTAGGAGAGAAATGTCAGAATTGGCCTGGGTAGCAAGTGGTTAAATAAAGGGCACTACCGTAATTTCTCGTCAGCTTAAAAAAAGGGTATTACTGTAATTACCCGTCAGGTTTAATAAAGGAAACTACCGTAATTACCTGTCAGCTTAAAAAAAGTGCATTATCGTAATTACCCGTCAGCCTAAATAAAGAGCACTACCGTAATTACTCGTCAGCTTAAAAAAAGGGCACTACTGTAATTTCTCATCAGCTTAAATAAAGGGCATTACTGTAATTACCCATCAGCTTAAATAAAGGGTACTACCGTAATTATCCGTCAGCTTAAATAAAGGGCACTACCCATAATTGCATGTCAGCCTAAATAAAGGGCACTACCCATAATTACATGTCAGCCTAAATAAAGGGCACTACCATAATTACTTGTCAGCTGTAATAAATGGCACTACCGTAATTACCTGTCAGCTTAAATAAAGGGAACTGCTGTAATTTTGTGCTATAAATGAAAAAAGACTGAAAATTTTGTAAAAATATGCATTTTTCTTCGTTTCTGTTATAACATTTTGCGAATTAGTAATTTTTCTTCATAAATTTTGGACAAAATTTATACTACTACATATCTTTGGTAAAAATAATCCAAATCCGTGTATATTATTTGATCTTTGTGAAAGTTATAGAGACTACAATCTACGGTGCCAATCATTGAAAATTGATCACACCTGATGCACTGACAGCCTATCTAATTTCTTGAGACCCTAACAAGCCAGGAAAGTACAAATACCCCTTTTTGGAAACTAGACATTCCAAAGTATTTAGTAAGAGGCATAGTGAGTTTTTTGAAGTTGTAAAATTTTCCCATAATTCTTTGCAAAAGTAAGATTTTTTTTTTCTTTTTTTTTCACAAAATTGTCATATTAACAGGTTTTTTTTCTCACACACAGCGTATGCATACCACAAATTACACCCCAACACTATTGTGAGGCACTGATGGGCACTGTAGGAGCATGGATGTGGCACAGATGAGAACTGATGTGGCATGGATGAGCTGTGGATGGGGATGGATGAGCCGAGGATGGGGATGGCTAAGCCATGAATGTGGATGGATGAGCCGTGGATGGAGATGGATGGGGATGGCTGAGCATGGATGGGGATGGCTAAGCATGGATGGGGTGGCTGAGCATGGATAGATGGATGAGGATGGATGGCATGGCTGAGGATGGATGGCATGGCTAAGCATGGATAGATGGCTGAGTATGGATGGCTGTAATTATGGATGGGGCTGAGTATGGATGGATGGATGAGGCAGGAATCGGCACAGAGCGCTGTGGGCTGGATCTGTAGTGCTCACAGCGCTGCTGCACCAGATCTCTCCCCCTCTCCTCTCGCACTGTTCCGATCGGTACGGAGAGGGGAGAGATGAACCGGGCATGCGTCGGCTTTTTTACAACTAATCGCTCTGTCATTTGATGGAGCTATCACGTGGTAAAGGGCTGCTGCCTTCGGCCCTATACCGTGATCTGTGATGCGCCGGGTCCCCAGGGCGCGCAGGAGCGTGATTCTGGGAGGACGTTATAGTACGCCCTCCTAGAGTTATTCGACCACCCTGTAGCTGTTTTTTGGCTATGGGCGGTCGGCAAGTGGTTAATAAAAAGCACTACCAGAACTACCTGTCAGTTTAAATAAAGGGCACTACTGTAATTACCAGTCAGCCTAAATAAAGGGCACTACCGTAATTACCTGACAGCTTAAATAAACGGCACTACCATAATTACCCGTCAGCTTAAATAAAGGGCACTGGCATAATTACCCTTTAGCTTAAATAAAGGGCACTACCGTAATTACTTGTCAGTGTAAAGAGCACTACCGTAATTTCTCGTCCGTTTAAATAAAGGGCACTACTGTAATTACTCGTCAGCTTAACCACCTAAGGATTGCCTGCTGCATATATACTGCGGCAGGGTGGCCCTATTGCACAAGACACTGTGCACACGCGTGCCCGCTGCACAACGGGGGAGCTGATGCACGGGGTCGGCGGCCGCCATATCTGCCGGCCACCCGCAATCGCTCCTCAGAGGGGCAGAACGGGGATCTGACAATGTAAACAAAGCAGATCCCCGTTCTGACAAGAGAGTATAGATCCTAGTGATCAGGAACAGTGATCTCTCTGTACTCTCAATCAGTCCACTCCCCCCACAATTAGAAATACCTCCCTAAGACACACTTAACCCTTTTGATCGCCCCTAGTGTTAACCCCTTCCCTGCCTGTGTCATTTATACAGTGATATATGTTCTCTGTGTGTGCAGTGCACTGTGGAGCGCCAGACTAATAGTCTAAAGTCTATTAGGTCCACCAATGTAAAAACAAGCACATGATTAGAGCCTGAGACTCTAATTTGCTCGTTTAACATTGTGCTCTGCGCCCCAAACCCGCTCACTTTTGACTTTAGTGAATCAAATTTCACCACGCGTCACTTTCGGTTTCCCAGCCAATCAAGAGGCTGAAGATTGGAAACATGGAATCCGCCGACCAGGTATCAGGGAAGCCATGACAGCGACGGAGCCCCCATTTTTGGCTCCTCCCAAAAAAACTTTTACCAGCCGCCACTGCTCAGAAGCAAAAGAAGCCTTTAGCGTATCTAAGTCTTTAACGTATGTTTCAGTTTGTTGTCATTTGTGAAATACATAATATTCGTTATGTTACATTAATTCGGACATTCGGATGCAAAACATTAACCCCTTCCCCCTGACCTGGGCAGCCTGGTGCTAACTAGATACACAGTAGGCCACCTTCCTACACACTGTTCCAAATCCTTTAAAATCAGAAGTGGTAGGAAATGAAGTGCGTACATTGCAATCTTCCCCTCAAGGCAACAGATTCCCATCACATATTTTTGGCTAAATCTAAGTCATATATCATTATAGTCTATAATGTATCATTTTGGCAAATCTGACAGTAAGCAGAAACAGAGCAGGTATTTTCAGGCTCCAATTTTTGATCATGATTTCACTGTTGTCAGAATTTTTGTACACATTTTTTGTTTTTTCAGATTATTAACTAGGGAGAAATGTTTATGGGTCTCACAACAGAGGTCAGGGAATTCCATTGAATAACAGCAACTGTAGAAGACATCATATTGGTTGAAAAGCCTTTGAGCTAGTCTAGATTTATTTGGATCATAACCTACAGTTCATCTGTGTTACCAGTGACTTATTACAGTCTGTTATTTAAATATGCACACTTGTAGGCTTATACTTTAAACCATGTGAATGTATGTTGGAATCATTTGATGACTGGATCATTGCTGGCGTCTAGCCAGCCTCTAAAGTTTGAGGGCTGCCTAAAACTGGAAAACTTTTTTGCTTCTGGAAAGACATCTGAATGTATTTTATAAACTGTGATTATCTGAAGAGCGGAAAAATGCTATACATTCCAAGAGGATAGTTCCTTTGTATCTCCAAGGATAAAGCACACAAACTAGAACAGGGGTAGGCAACCTTTTAAGCACAGTGTGCCGAAAAATGTTTTCAAAGAAACTAAGCGTGCCAATTTTATAACAAAAAAATGTCAACTTCACACTCTCAATCACGAAAAGGATTTTTTATAAAGTAAATGCTGTAAACTACTTTAGTGAGAAATAACATCCTGCACTCTCACGCCTCAGATGAGCCCCAATCCCTGCAACTCCACACCTCAGATCACTGTCCCCCTGCACATCTGCCCCACCAATGTAACCCGCTGCACATCTGCCCCACCACTGTACATCTGCCCCACCACTGTACTACCCTGCACATCTGCTCCACCACTGTACCCCCCTGCTCATCTGCCCCACCACTGTACTAACCTGCACATCTGCTCCACCACTGTACCCCCCTGCTCATCTGCCCCACCACTGTACTAACCTGCACATCTGCTCCACCACTGTACCCCCCTGCTCATCTGCCCCACCACTGTACCCCCTGCTCATCTGCCCCACCACTATACCCCCTGCTTGTCTGCCGCACCACTGTACCCGCCTGCTCATCTGCCCCACCACTGTACCCCCTGCTCATCTGCTACACCACTGTACCTCAACTCTGTTCCCCCTGCTCTCCTGCCCCAGCACTGTAACCCCCTGCTCTTCTGCCCCACCAAAACACCTCCTTTCACATCTGCCCCACTGCTCTACCCCCCTGTTTTTCTGCCCCAACACTGAACCCCCCTGTTCATCTGGCCCAACACTGTACCCCCTGCTCTTCTGTCCCACTGCTGAACCCCCTTCTCATCTCTTCCACCACTATACCTCGCTGCACATCTGCCCCACCGCTGTACCCTCTTCTCATCTATGATATGTGTGATATCCAGAGTGGTGAAAGGAAGCAGAGGTGAGACACATCTACCTGTCCTGGCACACTCATCCTGCTGATCCACCTCTCGCATCCAGCCCACGTGCTTGTATGTGATGTATGGATTGTATGTGATGTATGTGATGTCACATACAAGAATCTGGAATGGATGCCCAATGATGAGCTCAGGTCAGGGGCACTTTCTGAAAGCAGTGGGCCTGTGTGCAGGATCATAATGTGGGCCCCCGCAGCTGAGAAAAAATGGTTGGGTGTGATTTTCATTGCGTTGAATACCGGCTGTGGCTTAAAGGGACACAGAGTGCCGGGGTTCAGTAGTAAGTGATGCAATGGTTCAGGAATAATTTCAACAAAGTTCCCAGAAGCTCAACAGTAATTCCACAAACTGTCACCTGATTGTGGTTTTCTAAATCACAGTGAAATCTCTTCTTTCTGAGATTGGTATTGGCAACCAAGCGAGTCATCTTCCTCCAGATGGTAGGCGGGGCTAGCAGGACTGTGATTGGCTTCAGCGGTGGCCATTGACAGTCCTCCTCCTCCTGAAAACAGAGACCGCCTCCAGCAGAACTGCACCCAATCTCTTCCCATCACAAAAGCTGACAATCGCAGCTACAGCAAAGTTAGAGAACCATTCAATGTTTCCCATATTTTACAATGTGCCTCCCCCTCAGTGCAGGTGTGGTGTGGGGAATTCTGAAGATTGGAATGCACTCTCACTGACACTTCCCTGCTGATGGGAAGGGAGTTCGAGTGCCGACAAAAGAGGCTTTGCATGCTGGGGGTTGCCTACCCCTGAACTAGACAGAAATAAAGGCAGGAAGGAAAGAAAGAAGAAAAGAAAAGAAAGAAAGAAAGAAAAGAAAGAAAGAAAGAAAGAAAGAAAGAAAGAAAGAAAGAAAGAAAGAAAGAAAGAAAGAAAGAAAGAAAGAAAGAGAAAAAAGAAAGAAAAGAAAAGAAAAGAAAAGAAAGACCATCACTGGCATTTTTATCCTTGTTTACTCTGTCCTCAGTTGGTCTGAACTAGACAGAAATAAAGGCAGGAAGGAAAGAAAGAAGAAAAGAAAAGAAAGAAAGAAAGAAAGAGAAAAGAAAAGAAAAGAAAAGAAAAGAAAAGACAAGACCATCACTGGCATTTTTATCCTTGTTTACTCTGTCCTCAGTTGGTCTTCTTTTCAAACAATGCATGTATTTTCCAATCCTCATTCAGAATCTTTCTGTACAGTAGTTGCTTTTTCACAGGTCATTGTACAAAGCTAGATTAGATGTTTAGATGGATTAAAAAGAAAAAGAAAAATGACCACACAATTTCATCTGTTCTCTACTGTCTAGAGGAGCTAGACACAATTTTCTTACTACATAACAGTCACAAAAGGGTAAAAGGACATCTAGGCTGAATGGTAGAATCACATCAACTATTTACAAGAATTCCTTGTAGTTCTTCCAAAACACATTTTTTTTTAAAGGTGCAACTAAAACTCCACGATCAACACGTGTTCGATGTAGACAGTTCAAGGCGTCACTATTTTTAATCTTTATGCCACTAGCTTTAGTAAATAGATAGGAAGTTGTATTATATTTTCATGTTTTAAACATTGTTTTTGTTTTTTTTACAGTTCCTCAGTTGCTTTCTGGTATCTGTCCTAGGCAAAAATTATGTCATACACCCCAGGAGCCTTCGAAAATATTTTTTTTTTTCATCTGGAGAAAAGGAGGATGGGCTTTTTCAGCTAAGCACACCCTCCTGCCTTGCATGCCTGAACTAAGGACAGATGGATTCCAGGAAGTAAATGCGACATGGCCAGAAATGCTAGGAAGGTGTTTTTCAAAGTGATTTCTCAGCAAAATAAAGCATGGAGATATGGGTGGATGGGTGGGCTTGCTCTGAATATATAAAAAATTAATTAAATAACATTTTCAATGAGTAGTAGTACTGAAATGTGCATTTGCCAGGCAGTCCAATTACACAGATTGTTTCTCCTCTTCCTAACAGAATCCTTTAAAGCAGAGTTCCACTTGGTTTTGTGTTTATTACAACTCAGCAGCTACAAAAAGTGTAGCTGCTGACTTTTAATAAATACACACTCACCTGTCCCATGGTCCAGCGATGCAGCCGCGCGAAGCCTTGGTTCTCTCCCCCGCCTCTCCCCGGCATCGGCATCACTATTGTGGGCACCCGGTTGTGACAGCTTGCGGCTTCACGGACGGGTGCGCACTGCGAATGCGTGAGTAGCGCTGCGCCTCCTCAATAGCCGTGAAATCTTCTGGGACCTGTGACATGTCCCAGAAGATTGCAGGAAGGGAGGGGGAGAGGAGTCGTCTAGGTGGCCCGAGCAGAAATGGGAGCTAGGTACCTGCCAAAACTGGGTACCCACTCCCCCCAAAAATAATGACATGCGAAATGTGGCATAGAAGTGGGTGAGAAGTCCTTAAAGCGGAACTTCCACTTTTGGGTGGAACTCCACTTTAAGGGGGGCAATTAGATCAAATGGTTTGTAACACTATAAATCCTAGTACACACAATGAGATTATTGGACGAATGATCGTCCTTTTTTTTTGCATGCTAGTCTCCATATGGAAATAGGTTATTAGGTTACTAAAGTACAAAAATTCTCGTACAACAGAATAAAAATTTGGAAGTGATGTATTGTATTTGTATTGTATTTTTGGAAAAAAACTGTACTGATTAAATGAAAATCGTACGATCTGGTATCGTACAAGAAAAAAAAATTGTGTTTGTCCCTTTGGACGAAAGCTGTGTACTAACAATCATATTACCGTACGATCTATGCGAACGCAGTATTTTTTGTACGATATTCTGATCATATGTAATAGGCTTAGGCCCCATACACACTATTAGATTTTTTGCAGATTTTTGTCTTCAGATTTACCAAAACGATGTAGTGCAAGGGCCTGCCTGATTGCATACAAATTGAAACTCCTAAGGTTTGACCTCATATTATATGGTATTGGTAAATCTGAAGAAAAAAATCTGCAGAAAATATAATAGTGTGTATGAGGCTTAAATTCTAGCCGTCTCCATAGGAATGCACTCCCACCACTCTACCTTCTCATTTCTAAGTATTGCTCCCACTGGTTGCTGAAGTACTCCTATGAAATCTGATTACCAGGAACTCACTCTATCTATCTATCTATCTATCTATCTATCTATCTATCTATCTATCTATCTATCTATCTATCTATCTATCTATCTATCTATCTATCTATCTATCTATCTATCTATCTATCTAGGAATTATAGCTAATATACTTCCTACCTTCCATTGCTTACTGCAAGCACAACACATTCAGTGTCTTTTACTTACGCCTTCACACCCTATACAAATCCCTAGGTTACTTCTTTGAAGCATACTGCTGCTATCCTGACCACAAAAAATCATGTACACCTATAAGGGGCCCGTTCACACTGGAATGCAGCGCAAGAAGGCATGCACTACTATTGGTGTGGTACAGGGCAATTTCAGCCCAATCAAAATGAATAGGGCTGAAATCGCACTGCGCAGAATTGCATGTGAATCGCATAGGGATATGAACAGCGTTCCTGTGCGATGCACATGCAGTTCCTAGTGTGAATGGGCCTTAAGGCACCTTTCACACTGGGGCAGTTTGTAGGCGCTATTGCGCTAAAAATAGTGCCTGCAAACCGACCTAAAACTGCCGCTGCTGTGTCTCCAGTGTGAAAGCCCAAGGACGCCCCCACCGGTCTCCAGTGTGAAAGCCCAAGGACGCCCCCACCGCCCCTAGCTGGCAGGAGGGAAAAAAAACTCCTGCAAACAGCATCTTTGGAGCGGTGAAGGAGCGGTGTATACACCGCTCCTTCACCTCTCCTGCCCATTGAAATCAATGGGGCAGCAAGGCTATACCACCGGCATAGCGCCGCTGTAGCAGCGCTTTGCGGGCGGTTTTAACCCTTTTTCGGCTGCTAGCGGCCAAATACCGCCGCTAAAACGACAGTAAAGCGGTGCTAAAAATACTGCCGTTTTACCGCCGACGCCCCCACCGCCCCTAGCGCCCCAGTGTGAAAGGGGCCTAAGAGTACTATCAACTGCTTACAACAACTTGTACTTCAAAGCCACAGGGAAAACATCAATGCAAATGTTCTTGGTTCTTGTGGGCATTCACTTCTCAATTTTGAAAATCACCTTCTTTGGCTGATTCTTTTTATTATTATAAGATTAATAGAGCACCAACAGTTTGCACAGTACTTTCCAAGATAAAGGGAAACAGCACAATAACAATACAATGCAACATAAGAGGGTTAGGATGGCCCTGCTCATGTTAGCTTACAGTCTAATAGAGGACAATACTTTACCACATGTTTGCGCTTTTTATTTTTTTAACCGATTCAGCCCCGGAAGAATTTACCCCCTTCCTGACCAGAACATTTTTTGTGATTCGGCACTGCGTCGCTTTAACTGACAATTGCGCGGTCGTGCGACGTTGTACCCAAACAAAATTGACGTCCTTTTTTTCCCCACAAATAGAGCTTTATTTTGGTGGTATTTGATCGCCTCTACGTTTTTTTATTTTTTGCGCTATAAACAAAAAAGAGCGACAATTTAAAAAAAAATGCAATATTTTTTACTTTTTGCTATAATAAATATCCCCAAAAAATATATAAAAAAAACTTTTTTCCCTCAGTTTAGGCCGATACATATTCCTCTACATATTTTTGGTAAAAAAATTGCAATAAGCGTTTATTGATTGGTTTGCGCAAAAGTTATAGCGTCTACAAAATAGGGGATAGTTTTATGGCATTTTTATTAATAATTTTTTTTTTTTACTAGTAATGGCGGCGATCAGCGATTTTTGTCATGACTGCGACATTATTGCGGACACATCGGACACTTTTGGCGCTATTTTGGCGCTATTTTGGGATCATTCACATTTATACAGCGATCAGTGCGATTAAAAGTGCACTGTTTACTGTATAAACGTGACTGGCAGTGAAGGGGTTAACCTCTAGGTGGCGCTGTAGGGGTTAAGTGTGTCCTAGGGAGTGATTCTAACTTTGGGAGGAGGGGCTATGTGTGACACGACACTGATTACCGCTCCCGATTACAGGGAGCTGTGATCGGTGTCCTGTCACTAGGCAGAATAGGGAAATGCTTGTTTACATCAGCATTTCCCCATTCTTCCTCTCTGTGAGACGATCGCGGGTATCCCCGCGGACATCAAATCCGTGGGACCCGCGGTTGGACTCACGGTGCTCGCGGCAGGCGTGCGCGCGCCTGCTATCAGGACCTTGCGAGATCACATACATTAACGTGATTTCGCACAGTGGAGCCAACCTGCCACAGTAAAACTGTGGCGGCTGGTCCGCAAGTGGTTAAACACATATCCTCAATTTTCCTATCCTAGGAAAATGATTACTATAGAGTTGAAGGGGTTTTTATCAGTAAAAGGAAAAGGCAGCAGCCAGTGGAGAAAAATATTTGTTCTAGAATAAAGGCTGCCATTAAAATTTCGACAAAACTCGATTAAAAAAATTAAAGCAGCCAGGTGGAAAACTGTTGGCTGAGCAATGGCTGCAACCAATCGCATACCTCCCAACATTTTGAGATGGGAATGAGGGACACCTACTAGCAAACGCATGTAGGCATAGGACACACCCCCTTAAAGGAGAATTAACCAAAAAAAAGGTTAATTAAATCCACAAGGGCTTTTTTTAAGACTACTATTCCTTTATATTGCCTTTTAAAATTTACAAATGCAGCCATTTAGAATTTGGGGAAAGGTTTAGCACTGGGAAACACTTTTTGAAAGATAAAAAGTGCATATTTTATATACAACTATATAGATCAGACCAAAATGAGGGACAAATGAGGGGGAAAGAGGGACAGAGGGACATTGCTCCAAATCAGGGACAGTCCCTCCAAATCAGGGACAGTTGGGAGCTATGACCAATCGAATGCAGTCACTGTTTCAGTATTCTGACAGCTGCGGCTGTCGGCAGTCAAAATACATTAATCGGCAAGGGAGGTTCCGTTGTCCACACTTTAGAGTGGATGGAGGAATATATTAGATTTCTCTCATTCAACCTGCGGACTGAACAAGGGAATATACAGTATATGTATGGTTAGCCTAAGTAAAGATAGTTTATTTTAAGAAAGCAAACTCCGTGAATTAGCTGTTAGCAATAATATGTAGTGAAAATGGTATTAGGTAATTATGCATTTTTAATGCGTCTTATAAATAAGAAATCACTTTAACTTGATTCCTACAGCTGCAGAAATGAGAGCAAAGAACTGAGATATAAAGCTTGAGTTCTGTGCACTTCAGCATATTTAAACAGATATGACCGCTATAATTAATCACATGCAGTCTGCCTTTAAATCCAGCTTCCTCCCTCTCCCTGTTTATTTTTCAGTATCCAATCCAACGCTGACATCATCCAGGCTTGGCTGGGTGTTGGGGGAAAAAAAAAATCCTTTACACTCCAAGCTGAATACAAGTTCAGTACATACCATCTGAATGATGCAATGTGACCTGTTAATATAAGTGCACATAGCTCCCTCTGCCATAGAGCAGCACAGACATGCAATATAGACAGTCTGGGACAGAGGGTAAAATGATCAGATAAGTCCTTGTAGTGTTTGTAAAAATACTTCTGGAAATATTTGATCTTTAGAGAGGAAAATATGAAAACCGGTATGAATTTCTGCAGCTACATGATGTAGGTGGGCTAAGAAATCAGATAACATTCCGGGTGTCAACAGAGAGGTAAAAAAAACGTGTGAAGGGGCAGTAAACATGTTATGATTGAATATAATAGAAAATCTGTGCAGATACTGTACATATGAAAGAAAAAATAAAACTTAGTTTTAGCCAAGAAAAAAAAAACCACTACCTCTCCACTCATTTTATGTCAGTCTCTTATTTACTTTTCTTTTTTTTTTTTTTAATGAAGTTTCTAGCACGCACATATACTTATCTTCATTTATGGTACAGTAATCTTCTGCAGAATCAGTTCCAGTGAAGGTGACTAATCAGCTAGAACCGCTCTATAAACAACCACTCCCTGATGCCACCTTTTCTTCAAGTCAAACCCGAACAGTTAAGCAGCACACAGCAATTTTTTTTTTTTTTATAGTATAAACTATACATATATTTTGCTATTAAATAACATTTCTAATCATATGAAGTTAAGAACAAGAGTCCCCCTTTACATCAGAGTCCACAGAGTTCCCCTTTTATATCTGAACTCGCAGAGTTCCCTTTCACTGTAAGAGGAGACTCTGCATACTCTGATGTAAGGGAGAACTCTGGGGCCTCCAACATAAAGGATCCTCTGGGAACCCTGATTTATGGGGGAACACTGGGAACTCTGATGTACGGAGAAGACTCTGATGTAAGGGGAAATACTGTGGCCTCTGGTGTAAAGGGGAAAACTGATGTAAGGGGTGCTCTGAGAACCCTGATTTGCCTTAGTTCACGCCCTCTCTCCTCTCCTGTCTGTGTGTGTGTTTGGGGGGGTTGTTAGTGCTGGCTTTGGGTAGTATGAAAGAGTGTAACAGACACTCTCAGCTTAGACAACTGCAGCCAGCAACCCTGCTGGGAGCCATAGTCCAGTCTAAATAATGCGCCTGGGTTTCAGGCAGTCTGAAACCCGGACACATGATGCCAAACCCGAATCATGTGGGTGAATCCTGGACAGGTGGCAACCCTACCCCCGACACCGATGTTATCCTGCCTGCACTGTATTCATTGCAGGATCATCTGAAATAATTCTAGCCAAGCAAATTGGCGGCATCCACTAATCAGGATGGCACATGGGTGCTGCAAGAGGAACCCTTCCACTCAGCAGTGCTGAAGACCGGGGGACTGAGACAGTGGGTTCTGGATTAAGGAGGGACTTCACCTCCCCCACTGTTCATTTTTTCTTCAGTCCCCTTGACTGTTTTCCTTTGTTATCTTTAATAAACATACTCATAAGCCCAGCAAATTAAGTGTTGTCCTGGTGTATAATGCCACTCCACTGTTGCACACCTGGTCCTGCACTGCCACCTTCTCTTCTTACATCATCAGAAGCTGGCTGTCTCTTTTTTGGTTGTTGCAGCCAGATCCCTGATGGCGAGGCACATGCACAAGTGTTGTACATTGCCCTGATGCATCCTGGGATGCATGACACGAGAATCCCAGGAGGATGTGGGCAGCTGGTAGTACACCATTCTTGCCTAGGCTCCTTACCAAAATAAAGTTATTTGCATAAAAGCTCAATATAAGAGAACAGCCCTAGAGCTGGTCCATGGGTCCAATAATGATTCCACCACAGTCTTCTGACATGTATTCTGCTACTTAAAGTGTAACTTTGCTCGATGAAAAGTCTGTCTCCCTGGTGGCTTCAACCACTCCTCAAGCAGCACCATCATGGTCTTTGGGTCCTGGTAGAGCCTATGGGAGCATCCACTCATGTGCCAGTGATTTACCATGCATGCGCAAAGACATAGAAGTTTTCAGACTTCCCTGGTTGCAGTCTTTGCACGTGTGCAGATAGACAGGTGGAGCAGACCTTGTGGATGTGCAAATGTGCCACCGGGCTCTCTTGGTAGCTAAGCCTTGTGGCACATCTGTCCATGCGCATGGGGTGGGTAGCAATTCTTGCCTAGGTGAGAATTGCCAAAGTGCTTCTTTGCAGAACAAATAACACTGATTAGAAAAAATACATGTAGCACCCTCATGTTTAGGCAGGGTTGCTAGTAAATTTACCTGCCACGTGTAGTTGCTTTGGTTAATTGATAGGAGATCAATTGATTCCACCCTAATTCTGGAATTGCTGCACTTCTCTCTTCTATCACTAGATGGCTGGGTATCTGGTGGCATTAGATAAGACAATGGCATTGCAAGGACAGATTAGGAATAGATGGGGTGTCTCAGCCAATGGGCAGGGATTTTCTTGGGTCCCTTGGTCTGCTGGGAGAGCCTATTTATTTGGGTGAGGTCAGGTGATTGGGGTTCTGTGCCACCTGGACGGCTGTCTGGGTGGACGTGTGTTGTATTGCCCTGGGTTGCTAGGCCAGAGCCTGAGGCCTATCCTGGGGACCTCTCGCTGCTAGGCTGTCTGAGGGCCTATCCAGAAGCAGGATAGCAGTGCAGGGTTGGGATTGCGGCTTGCAGTCCAACTAGAAATGACAGTTCTGCTGGCCGGAGAACCTGTCATGGTCGGAGGTAGAGGGGAAGCTGTCGGCACTAAGGGACCATCCACCTTGTTACCAGGGATCATCGTGAGTAGCTGAAGCAAGTACCAGAGCAGTATTCTCACCAACCGGGGACGGTGAAAAATTGGGAAATTTCAGCAGATGTCAAGCCAGGGACCCAGCCAGCGAAGGTGACACTTGCAGAGCAGCCTTGTGTGTCAAGCTAGGGACCGAGCAGGCCAGTGGGGTGACGCTTGAGGAAGATACTCAGAGAAGGTTGGAAGAGCTCAGGAGATCCAGTGTCAGTGGATCAGCAAGTCTAGAGAGAGAGACTGGAAGCTCAGTTGAGTGAAGATCTACAATAGGAGATTGCAGAGGAAGTGAAAGAGTTCATTGTGACCTTTGTTAGGAACTGTTCAAGATTGCGGCCATAGGAGACAGCGTGTCTACACATGCAGATGTGGTGTCAGGCTGGGTGCCTTTCCCCGAATGGCTATCTACCTATAGAAGTCTCTGAGTCTGCCAATTAACATTGCAACTACTAAAAGGGTGCCCTGGCCCTATACCCTCTCTCCCACAGTTCTGTTTAAGAGACAATAAACCTCTTTGCATTCAAGAAGTGTGTAGCGCCAATGAATTTACCTTGCATTACACCCACCATGCCTCGTAACCCACTCTACATAGAAGGATGTCAGCTATGCCTAACTCTGGGGGTTTTCATTAGACCAAAGGGAACCCAGGACTTGGCTACACAATTATTCCATTTGTAAGAGAGGGAGGGGGAAGGGGGCAAGTCAGCCCAACATGCCCTTAAAGCCAGCCATAGATGGTTAGAATCTTGGCTGGTTCCGCAGGAACAGACCAAGATTCGAACCATGTATGGGCAGGCTGTATGTATCCAAGCTGATGGATTGATCAACTTGGGTGCAACCAGCCTGCTGCATTTTACATGCGATTATTGCTAGCAGCTGTTATAACTGCTAGGAATAGTAACTTCCCCGACCACCCCCGCCAGGAGAACACAATGGCTCAGTGGGAGGGATTCCCCCATCAACACTGACTATGTATCCAGTGGTGTAGCTAGCACATCTGGGTCCAATAATGGTGCTGGTCATTTTTTTATGTGGCAATATAGCAGTGCTGCACCAAAAATTGTTGTCAGATTGTATCAACGATGGGAGGGGCTTAAATGGCCATATGCTTTAATGACTGTGCCACAAGCGAGTAGACAGTACAAACCTCAGTACACTAATTTTAATAAAATAAAACTGTTCTATTGCATATTCTTTACTACACACAGCTAACATCAGCTGTAAGTGACATTAAAGTCTTGGGTTTTTTTTGTTTTTTATAACAAACATGTTATACTTACCTGCTCTGTGTAAGGATTTTGCACAGAGCAGCCTGGATCCACCTCTCCACGGGTCCCTAGCCAGCACCCCTGGCTCCTCCCTCCTGCCAGGTGCCCCCACAACAAGCGGCTTGCTATGGGGGGATCCAAACTGGCACACTCCCACCCATTAAATTAAAAATACTAACCACAACATAAAAAAGCCATTCACAACTCTGCCCTGAGCTACATCACCAATCTTGTCTCCAAATATCACCTAAATCGTCCTCTCCGCTCTTCTCAAGACCTCCTACTCTCAAGCTCTCTCGTCTCCTCCTCTCATGCTCGTCTCCAGGATTTCTCCAGAGCCTCTCCCATCCTCTGGAACTTGCTACCTCAACCTGTCCGGCTATCCCCTACTCTTGCTACCTTCAGGCGATCCCTGAAAATGTATCTCTTCAGGAAAGCCTATCACGTCTCTAATTAATCTTTAACCACTTCCATCAGCTCATTCCCCACAGTTACAACCTTTTGTACCACCTGTCCCACCCTATTAGATTGTAAGCTCTTCTGAGCAGGGCCCTCTTGAGCCTCTTGTATTTTATTGTATTATAATTTTATTGTCTCCCTTTTATATTGTAAAGCGCTGCGTAAATTGTTGGCGCTATATAAATCCTGTATAGTAATAATAATAATAATTCCGTCTCTTGATTGGCTCACTGGCTGTGATTGACAGCCAATGGCTCCTGCTGCTGCCAAAAGCCAATCAGGAGTGTGAGTCCTCGGAGAGCCAAGGCTCTCATGGACATTGCCGGGTCGAGAGGGGGCTCAGGTAAGTATTAGGTTGGGCTGGAGGGGCTGCTGCACGCAGAAGGTTTTTTACCTTCATGCATAGAATGCATGAAGGTAAAAAAACCTTGTGCCTTTACAACCACTTTAACAAAGAATGTGCTGTACTTAGAATGCAGTAGTCAGGAGTAAGAAATTTAAAACAGGGGAATTTATCATAACTGGTCAGAATCTGGAACAGCTGTGCATGGCATCCAATCAGATTCTATCTGCAGCTTGTTCAGCTTTACAAACAAAATCTATGAGCTAATTGCTTGCCATGCATAGCCGTTCCAAATTCTGTCTGCTCTAGTTTTGCTAAATTCCCCTAAGGGCTCATTCAGACAGGCCTTGAGACAGGTCCTGTATGCTGAGTCACTTTTTGCTGCATCTATATCCACCAGAGTGCTTCACCCATTAAAGTGGGTGCACAGATCTGAATGCAGACACTGTGCGTTCGGATACATGCATTCCTTCCTGTCTGTGTGTCAAATTTTGACATTTGACTATGTCCATGCAGCTGCTGCATCCAAATTAACTTTGACTGAACTGCCTGCACAGGGATGCACAGAACACCAAGTATCCCCATACTGTACATGGCCATCACACTGGGAATATGTTCCATGTGAATGAGCCCTAATTGTCATGTGGGTCAGATAGAAGGAAAGAGGGGATGTCAGATAATTAAAAGAGAAGTATGGGAATTTTTTTTTATAATCATATTTACCTAGGTAGATGCTGCATCTGTCCCCCCACGGGCTTTAAGGCTGAGAACTAAATAATCAAACACCGCCGATCACTCAGTTCTCAGTGTTACCTGAGCAGAGAACTGCTGACTGTCAGTCTTTGGCTCTCTGCTCTGCCCCTCCCCCCCAAGGTTCACTGAAACATTGGACTGTGGGGGGCGGGAGCGGCCGGCTCAGGCTTCCAGCGGCTCGCTGAGAGGTTGAGCTTGGTGCTGGTCCAGCATGTAGGTGGATTCTGACCATACGGTTGCGATCTTTCCCCAGCCTGGACCAGCTCTGTGATGTGACCAGCTCTGTGATGTGACCAGCTCTGTGATGTTAGCCGACAGCCCGCTGTCAGCTGAAAATGGGTCACAGGAGTGCAAAACAATCTGCATTGCTGTGATCCACAGGAGAAGTACAGCCAAACAACCAATAAATCTATCACACGACCTGTCTCTCTGCTCCTGTTTGGCATTACTTGTGACAATTGATAAATGTTCCCATTTATGTTGTGAACTCACCCTCCAGGGCCCAGGCAGGCTCTTCATCGGCCCAAGCTTTAGATTTCTCCCTGAAGCTGGCAGGTCCTTCAGGCACCTAGTCCAGGGTCTGCTGCACACAAATCCCTCTCCTTGTCCTAATAAATGCCTTCCAGTACCAGGAAAACTCTCCCATGCTGAAGCAATGCTCTGGGATGCCTTTCTATAGTGCTGGGGGGCGGGAGGAGCAGAGTGATTCAGCGCTAGTGCGCCTGTGCAATCTCCCTCCTTAATGGTTCTCCGGTATTTGGCAAACTATGCTTCGGGCGCTTCCTGCCCATTACACTTGATCGGGAGCAGTGACACCCTTAGGGCTCTTTCACACTGGGGCGGTTTGCAGGCGTTATTGCGCTAATAATAGCACCTGCAAACCGACCCGAAAGTGCCGCTGCTTTGATTCCAGTGTGAAAGGCCTGAGGCCTTTCACACTGGAGCGGTGCGCTAGCAGGACGGGAAAAAAAGTCCTGCTAGCAGCATCTTCGGAGCGGTGATCAATGGGACAACGCGGCTATACCGCCGGCAAAGCGCCTCTGCAGAGACGCTTTGCGGTGGTTCTTAACCCTTTCTCAGCCGCTAGCGGGGGTAAAACCGTCCCGCTAGCGGCCGAATACCGATGGTAAAGCGCCGCTTACAATAGCGGCGCTTTACCGCCGACGCCGCCCCAGTGTGAAAGGGGCCTTAGAGCAGTGCTATGGCCGGCCTAAGGCCCCTTTCACACTGAGGTGTTTTTCAGTTGCTACAGTGCTAAAAATAGCGCCTGTAAAGCACCTAAAAAAAGCCTCAGCTGCAAATCCAGTGTGAAAGCCCGAGTGCTTTCACACTGGGGCGCTGCGCTGGCAGGGCGTCAGGGCCATCTTTAATTTTGATTGGGCCCTGGGCAAACATTTTCTTGGGGCCCCCCCTCCATTCTGAGACATACAAAAAATAGCAGGTAGACTCAAAATCAGTTTACTGCAGCAGATCACGCAGCGATTGCAATTGTTTGCCAGAGATTACAGCCTATCATTACTGCTCAATGGCTGGTTTCTAGAGGTTACAACACATAATTTCTGCTTGCTGATTGGTTGCTAGGGGTTAATGTACATTATTAGCGCTCACTATTTGGTTGCTAGGGGTTACAGCACATCATTAGCACTTACTGATTGGTTGCTAGAGATTAAAGCAGATCACTACTGTTTGATGATTGGTTGCTAGAGGTTTATGCACATCATTACCTCTCACTGAACAGTGGAGCAATCCCAAATAATTGAGCAAGTAAAGGGGCACATTAATACACATACTACAGGAGAGTGTCAGAGACTGTGGACATACTGCAGGAGACAATCAGAGACTGCGGACATACTGCAGGAGATTACCAGAGACTGCGGACATACTGCAGGAGACACTCAGAGGCTGCGGACATACTGCAGGAGACAATCAGAGACTGCAGACATACTGCAGGAGATTACCAGAGACTGCGGACATACTGCAGGAGACACTCAGAGGCTGTGGACATACTGCAGGAGACAATCAGAGACTGCAGACATACTGCAGGAGATTACCAGAGACTGCGGACATACTGCAGGAGACACTCAGAGACTGCGGACATACTGCAGGAGACAATCAGAGACTGCGGACATACTGCAGGAGATTACCAGAGACTGCGGACATACTGCAGAAGACACTCAGAGGCTGCGGACATACTGCAGGAGACAATCAGAGACTGCGGACATACTGCAGGAGATTACCAGAGACTGCGGACATACTGCAGGAGACACTCAGAGGCTGCGGACATACTGCAGGAGACAATCAGAGACTGCAGACATACTGCAGGAGATTACCAGAGACTGCGGACATACTGCAGGAGACACTCAGAGACTGCAGACGTACTGCAGGAGACAATCAGAGACTGCGGACATACTGCAGGAGATTACCAGAGACTGCGGACATACTGCAGAAGACACTCAGAGGCTGCGGACATACTGCAGGAGACAATCAGAGACTGCGGACATACTGCAGAAGACAATCAGAGACTGCGGACATACTGCAGGAGATTAGCAGAGACTGCGGACATACTGCAGGAGACACTCAGAGGCTGCAGACATACTGCAGGAGACACTCAGAGGCTGCGGACATACTGCAGGAGACAATCAGAGACTGCGGACATACTGCAGGGGACAATCAGAGGCTGCGGACATACTGCAGGAGATTACCAGAGACTGCGGACATACGGCAGGAGACAATCAGAGACTGTGTAAATACTGCAGGAGACAATCAGAGGCTGCGGACATACTGCAGGAGACAATCAGAGACTGCGGACATACTGCAGGAGACAATCAGAGACTGCGGACATACGGCAGGAGACAATCAGAGACTCCGGACATACTGCAGGAGACAATCAGAGACTGCGGACATACTGCAGGAGACAATCCGAGACTGTGTAAATACTGCAGGAGACAATCCGAGACTGTGTAAATACTGCAGGAGACAATCCGAGACTGTGTAAATACTGCAGGAGACAATCCGAGACTGTGTAAATACTGCAGGAGACAATCCGAGACTGTGGACATACTGCAGGAGACAATCAGAGACTGCCGACATTATACAGGGGATGGTCAGAGAACTTTCAGCAACGCACAGCTTTACAGTTAAATAACACAGCTCAGGGTTGAAACAGTCAGGCATTTTATGGTTGTAAGGACATACCTGGCCAGCCAAACTCACAACATACATTCAGGACTGTGGGCGGGGCTTCCACTCTCTGCTCTCACTAAAGCAGCTGGGAGCTCCACTGATGCTTTGTTGGGGGGGCCCTGGGCCCACATCACCCGTGAATTGTCGCCCCAATGACAACTTTACAGAGCGCACAGAGGACATGGGAGGATGTATTTCGCGCTAGCAAGCTGAGAGGGGCGGGGCCGGGAGCTCCACTGACGCTCTGACCCCGCCCACGTGCAGCCTGTGTACTCGGAAAAGAGCTTCTGTAGTGAGAGCCAGTGATCGTAGTGGGAGTGTCAGTGGAGCTTCCGTCCCCGCCCCCGGACCTCTGTATTCACCAGCCAGTATAGAGGGGGTGGGGACGGAAGCTCCACTGACACTCCCACTACGATCCCTGGCTCTCACTACAGAAGCTCTTTTCTGAGTACACAGGCTGCACGTGGGCAGGGTCAGAGCGTCAGTGGAGCTCCCGGCCCCGCCCCCTCTCAGCTGGCTAGCGAGGAATACATCCTCCCGTGTCCTCTGTGCGCTCTGCAAAGCTGTCATCGGGGCCCCAATTCACGGCTAGCGCGGGCCCCCCAACAAAGATTGGGCCCAGGGCAAGTGCCCCGTTTGCCCTACGCTAAAGACGGCCCTGCAGGGCTTCACAAAATGTCCTGCCAGCAGCTTCTTTGCAGCGGTGTAGGAGTGGTGAATACACCGCTCCTCCCCATTGAAAACAATGGGGCAGCACTGCTATACTGCGTCACTACAGCTGCGTTTTGCGGCCGGATTTAACACCTTTTTGGCTGCTAGCGGGGGTTAAAACCTCCCCGCTAGCGGCCGAATAGCACTGCTAAAACGACAGTAAAGTGGCGCTAAAAATAGCACCGCTTTAGCGCTGATGCCCAGGGCGGCCTCAGTGTAAAGGGGGTCTAACAGATTAATCAAACATAGAACAAACAATAGCATAATAAATAAATATTATCATAATTAAAATAATAATACTAAAATACAGACAATAAGTTTGCCCTTGTGCAAAGTTTTGCTGCTTTCTAAAATGTGTAAAACAATCCTAACTAGCCCACAGGTTTTCATGCTGTCTGTAAATTTCCTGTAGGCTGCAAACCCTGCTGTGACCGTATGTAAAGAACTGATTACTCCTGAGCCAGTAGCTAACAATCAGCTCTCTATCCTATATTTGTGCATGTAACCCTACAGTGGTCAGTGTTGAGTGATTCATCCCATGATATTTAAATTGATGTCATGCTCCCTGACGTTGACCGTATCTATTTCTCAAAGAACTCTAATCATTAGAATGAGAGGACACAAAAGCTATGGAAAATGAATAAATGAAAGCTATGGTAACCAGTAAAACAGGAACTATGGTAATTAGTAACACAGAAGTCATGGGAAAGGATATGACATACTGTAACTGTACTGCAAAGTTCAAATAACTTTTTATTTTTTAAAAGTCCTAAAATAATATCATCCAATAATAGATAAATCTATTGTTGAAAGGAATACAACTTAAAATAAGAAAAAGTAAAAAATAAGCACTGTCATAACTTGCTTCGATATATAAAAGAGATGCAAATACAAAAGACACAAACAAATACCTCACATGTGTGGTTTGAACGGCGTTTACATATGTGGGCGGGACTTACGGGTGCGTTAGCTTCTCGATATATAAAAGAGATGCAGATACAAAAGACACAAACTAATACCTCACATGTGTGCTTTGAACGGCGTTTACATATGTGGGTGGGACTTACGGGTGCGTTCACTTCTGAGCATGAGCTACCTGGGACAGGGGTGTTTTACTTTTTTTTCTTTTACTTTATTTTTTCTATTTTGACACTTTCTTTTACCTTTTTTTTGTATCACTTTTATTCCTATTACAAGGAATGTAAACATCCCTTGTAATAGGAATGGTTTGTGACAGGTCCTCTTTATGGAGAGATGTGGGGTCAATAAGACCCCACATCTCTCCCCCAGGCTGGAAAGCATGAGATCGAAAAAAAAATCCACGATCTCATGCTTATCAGCCACGATCGTGGCTTTGTTTACAACTGCGGCCCGGATGTGACGTCATAACGTCGCGCCTGGGCCTCCGACGGTCATAGAGATGACTGGTGACCATCTGGTAATTGGAAATTTCTATGCTTGTCATCCGGTGGCAGCCAATTCTTTTTCCAGGTCCCTGATGGCACAGGAGAGCCCGGAGAAGCACCGGATGGCGGGGGGGGGGGGATGTCCCCTCCCGTCGCCTTTAAAAACGATCAAGCAGTGGAACTGCCGCTATGATCATTCTTATGGTGCACAGAATTACCGGCTGAAAACGAGGATATCTGAATGATGCCTGTAGCTGCAGGCATCATTCAGATATTCCCACTGAAAGGGGGACGTGATATGACGGTTTAATGTAACCAAACCCATAACAGTAAAATTAGTCTGTATATGAACTAAAGCATGCTTGTTATACTCACTTTGGAACCTAAGGGGTTAATCCTCCACATTGTGTAAAAAGGCTGTTTGATCCGGTCTTCTCTGACCCTCCCCTTCTTCCAGAGACCCCCAAACCATTTCCGGATTGAACAGACCTTTGGGGACAAGCTGCACATGCTCAGTTTGGTGTGTACTGCTGGAGAGTTTTGTTTTTTCTTTTCTTGGGAGAGTGCATGTGATGAGCACAGGGCCAATCAGCACTGTCAAGACAGAGGGTCAGGGGTCCTGCAGCCTCATAAGACAAAGTAGAATGAAAACTCCCCCTACAAGTTTTAACCAGACACTGATAGAAGTCACAAGACTGCTACATACTGCTGATAAGAAAAGGTATTTAACAGTTTATATTTACTAAAATAATTGCATTTCCGTGTTCTGTGTACTGTGAGAGACCAGATATAGTGAATGCAGGGTCCTGGGTTTAGTAACACTTTAAAGCAGAGTTCCACTCGTTTTTGTGTTTATTAAAAGTCAGCAGTTACAAAAAGTGTAGCTGCTGACTTTTAATAAACACACACTCACCTGTTCCAGGATCCAGTGATGTGGCCGCCCGAACCTTCGGTTCTCTCTCTCGCCTCTCACTGGCGCCAGCATTACAAGTGTGGGTACCCGGCTGTAACAGCTTGCTGCTTCATAGCCGGGTGCACACTACGCGAGTCACGCTGCGCCTCCTCAGTGGCCGGGCACTCTTCTGGGACCTGTGACATGTCCCAGAAAATTGCAGAGAGGGAGGGGGGAGTGGAGAACTTCTGCTTGAGTAATCTAGGCAGCCAGTGTCAAAACTAAGTACCTGCTCCCCCCCCCAAAAAATGACATGCCAAATGTGGCTTAGAAGGGGTTGAGGAGTGCTTAAAGCAGAACTTTTGGACGCTTTAACGTTCCATTGACCTTCAATGATTGTGGGGTCGTTTTTTTTTTTTTTTTTTTAAAAGCTTTTTTTTTTAAAGCTGAAGAAATGAAAGGCAAATGTAAGCACATTAGTTTGTATTTTATTTTTGTATAGTGAAAACAAATATTATTTTAGGTAGAGTGTTGCATGATGGAGTAGTTGTCAGTCAAAATATTGCAGCACTGAAATATGAAAAAATGGTCTGGTTAGGAAGGGGTGGGGTACAGAATATACAGGCTGATACCCCCAGTGATTAAATTGTATGTTTACTTATACAGGCATGTCCATTAGATGTGAAATAGGGACATGAGAAGGATTTGGTTCCATAAGTAGAAGAGTTGGGACCTATGCAATACTTCTATGTAACGTGTGTAATGACACCCTTGTATATACTTCCCTGCTAGGAAGAGAGTAGAAGGTATACAGGCTCCGATATTTATGGAGTATATGGAGAAGAATGAACAGAGGGATCCAGCAGAGAGGACAGGCTGTACAGTCCAGCAGTGACACTCCATTCTCTAAGGATGAGTAATGAGACGTTTGTGTCCCCGCCCCGCCCCTCTCATCACACACTAGTGCTGTGTACAGGGCGCTCCTGTCCGGACTACACAACCCCGCCGTCCTTCTGCCGCACCTTCTGCCGGACCTTCTGCCGGACCCTCCGCCGTCCTTCTGCCGCACCTTCTTCAGTCCCGGGCTGGACTAGACATGACAGCGAGACAGGTAAAGCCTCTATAGATCTCTCTGTCCCCGCTGTACAGGGAGGACCAGGCTCGGCTGACTTGGAGGGACTTTCCATGTAGTCCCTTGTAGTTGGTGTGTATGGCGGAGATAAGTGATCCGGGTGGTGTCATGTTGTCTTGTCTCCCCAGGGACACCCCCTGTACCAGAGTCAGACCTCCAGCTCTCAGCACCTCCGGGACCGCCAGAGGTTCTTCGAGGATGTCCTGCAGCACGATGTGGACCTGTACTACCCGCACATGCACCTCATCCCTGAGCGCTGGAGACGTGAGTGCACCATAGGGAGCATGGAGGGAGCACTGGGGGGTATAGATAGGGCTGTATGTACAAGTTGGGGGGAGGTCCAAGGCGTGGAACCCTTTCTTAGTAAATACAGGTCGCTCATTCTTCCATCTGCAGTGTCTACCAAGGCATGGCAACATTTGGAGTGCGTCTTTGGTTACTGGCATGAATATCACCCCGCATACACACATTTCTATTTAACAATATAGAGAAGACTTTCTCCAACTTTTTTACCCTAGAGGAACCCTTACAATGATGTTGAGGTCTCAGGTAAATCAATGGGAGAACTGCCCCTTACAATGGTAGTCAGGACCACCCACCTCCACCACCATACAGTGATAGTCAGAGAATAATGCCCCATACAGTGATAGTCAGGGAATAATGCCCCATACAGTGATAGTCAGGGAATAATGCCCCCCATACAGTGGTAGTCAGAGAATAATGCCCCATACAGTGATAGTCAGGGAATAATGCCGCCCATACAGTGGTAGTCAGAGAATAATGCCCCATACAGTGGTAGTCAGGGAATAATGCCCCCCATACAGTGGTAGTCAGAGAATAATGCCCCATACAGTGATAGTCAGGGAATAATGCCGCCCATACAGTGGTAGTCAGAGAATAATGCTACATACAGTGGTAGTCAGAGAATAATGCCCCATACAGTGGTAGTCAGGGAATAATGCCCCCCATACAGTGGTTGTCAGAGAATAATGCCCCATACAGTGGTAGTCAGGGAATAATGCCCCCCATACAGTGATAGTCAGGGAATAATGCCGCCCATACAGTGGTAGTCAGGGAATAATGCCCCCCATACAGTGGTAGTCAGGGGATAATGCCCCATACAGTGGTAGTCAGGGAATAATGCCCCCCATACAGTGGTAGTCAGGGAATAATGCCCCCCATACAGTGATAGTCAGGGAATAATGCCCCCCATACAGTGGTAGTCAGGGAATAATGCCCCCCATACAGTGGTAGTCAGGGAATAATGCCCCATACAGTGGTAGTCAGGGAATAATGCCCCCCATACAGTGGTAGTCAGGGAATAATGCCCCATACAGTGGTAGTCAGGGAATAATGCCCCATACAGTGGTAGTCAGGGAATAATGCCCCCCATACAGTGGTAGTCAGGGAATAATGCCCCATACAGTGGTAGTCAGGGAATAATGCCCCATACAGTGGTAGTCAGGGAATAATGCCCCATACAGTGGTAGTCAGGGAATAATGCCCCATACAGTGGTAGTGGATAATGCCCCATACAGTGGTAGTCAGGGAATAATGCCCCATACAGTGGTAGTCAGGGAATAATGCCCCATACAGTGGTAGTCAGGGAATAATGCCCCATACAGTGATAGTCAGGGAATAATGGCCCCTATACAATGGTAGTCAGGGAATAATGCCCCCATACTATGGTAGCCAGGGAGTAATGTCCCCATACTATGGTAGCCAGGGAGTAATGTCCCTATACAGTGGTATTCCGGGAATAATGCCACCATACACTGGTAGTCAGGGAATAATGCCCCATACAGTGGTAGTCAGGTAAGAATGCCTCTGTACAGTAGTAGTCACAATGTCCTCCAAACAGGGTCATTTACACTATTGTAAGCAGCAGTTATCATTCACTCTGGTTTGGCCAGTATACAGGGATGGGTATACAGGGATGGGTATACAGGGATGGGTATGCACAGGTTCTGTGTCAGTGTCCATACACCCTCCCCTGTACTCAGGGCTGGACATGACTCAGTAGAAGATCAGGAAAGTGAACCCAGGGCTCTTCATTCTGCACAGATCTGAGTGCCATGTGAATGAGCCCCATACTGACATTCTCTCCCAAAGTCTCCTGTGTCCGTTTTGTGCACACTTGTTTAATAATAAATGGCTATTTTGAGTTACACATGTAAATTATTTGTCAACAAGTCTTTAAAAATACATTTGTTTCCATTTTGGAGATTACTTTAATTAGGACTAGCTTTTCCCATGGGAAAATGAAATAAAGACATGTTAAAACACGATTTAATATTGCAGCTACACACCAGATCGGGATTGTGCGGTCTCTGTTTGCACGCCACTGTTTTTGAAAAAAGAAGAGCGAAAGAAGTAAAACACCTTCCTGGTAACACTGAATAAATAAGCACATGGCACAGCTGTCAGGAAAAAATCCCCACAAGTACAGGAACATGCCAGTACATTGTAAATAAAACACAGGATATAGGACCATATCCTCCTTCCAGTCACAGGCAGACAAATGATAAGAAGGTTTACGGTGGATCTGTCACATTGTTTTATAGCTGATTTCAACAAGCAAATTGTCTTAAAGTGTTACTAAACCCAGGACCCTGCATTCACCATATCTGGTCTCCCACAGTACACAGAACATGGAAATGCAATTATTTTAGTAAATATAAATGGCTAAATACCTTTTCTTATCAGCAGTATATAGCAGTCTTGTGACTTTTATCAGTGTCTGGTTAAAGCTTGTAAGAGGAGTTTTTATTCTCCCTTGATTGTCCTATGAGGCTGCAAGATCCCTGACCCTCTGTCTGGACAGTGCTGATTGGCCCTGTGCTGATCACATGCGCTCTCCCAAGGAAAAAAAAAACTCTCTAGCATTATATACCAAACTGAGCATGTGCAGAGTGACTCCAAGGCTCTGTACTATCAGGAGATGGATTGGGGACAGTAAAAGAAGGGGAGGATCAGAGAAGACAGGATCAAACAGCCTTTTTACACAATGCGGAGGATTAATGCCTTAGGTTCCACAATGAGTATAACAAGCATGCATTACTGCATATACAGACTGATTTTACTTTTGTGGGTTTAGTAACACTTTTTAAACCCAAGGACAAAAATGTAATATATTGCAATGTACAAATTCTTAGCTTATACTGCAGCTTACAAATCCTGCCCCTGTGTTAAACTTTGACATAGGATTGTGTTGGTTCCCGGTGCTGTATATGCATCCACTCATAGGTGTGCGCAGCCTGTCCCAAAATTCAAACACACATGTGTGTGGGTATGTGTGTGTGTGTATAGGGAGATAATGCAGTGGATCCAGTGCGGCAGAGATAAATACAATGGATTGCTTGGGGTGTATAGTGTGTGACAGGGCACAGTGGATTCCCCCCTCCCCTGTGCCCGCATGCTCTGCACTCTTCTGTACACTGGATGATACACTGGATGGCGCTAGTGCAAGGGTTGATTAGGGTGTGCCCAGGCATACTTGGCACCCACCCCACGCACACACGCCTATGCATCTACTTCTATGGGCTGCCTGCCTGCAGCTCTGAGGTAGATGCACACGCACCTGCCAGTGGCTCTGCACATGGGATGGCACTAATCTGCTGTCTGAATGAACCCTAAAGATCAGGGATGATCAGCCTGTCATTGATTTTAATAGAGAAGTATGGAATTCATAAAAAAAAATTATACTCACCTAGGTGGATGCAGCAACAGTCCGATGCTACATCTGACCTCGCTGGCTCTAAGACCTGAATGATCAAACACCGCTGATCACTTAGTTCTCAGTCCTCAGCCTGCAGAGAGCTGGTGACTGTCAGTCAGTGGCTCTCTGCTCTGCCCCTCCAGCGCTCACTGGAGTACTGGGCTGTGGAGGAGTTTGGAGAGGCTGGCTCAGGCTCTCATCAACAAGCTGAAAGGCTGAGGCATCTGCCGATCCAGGCATCTGGGTAGATCCTGACCATATGGCCTGGACGAGCTCTGTGACGTCAGCCAACAGCAGGCTTTGGACCGCTGTCAGCTGAAAACAGGTCACAGGCGTGCAGAACGAACTGCACTTCTGTGATCCACAGGAGAATTATAACCATACAAGCTTTGGCTATACTTCTCCTTTAACAGGCTGGCTGCAGGCAGCTGCAAGGACCACCTGTGCTTCCCTGTACACATAAAACAGCCCACTTCATAAGTGTACAGATCCTCACACCCATGGGAATGAGCCCCATACTTCCTTCCTGTGAGCCACATTGCTCACTGACTGTATTGTATCTATGGGGGAGCAGCATTTTCATCCTAGGTTTCTCTCCCAATTTTCCGTACAAACACCTTCCCCTCTCCTGATCTCATTTACTTAGAGGGAGGTGTTTGATATTTCACTACAGCACAGGCAGAGTACATAGGATGCAAGAAGCTCAATAGATTTCTTGCAGGATTAACAGGTTTTGTCTGCACTTGCAGCATTTTAAGGGCCCATTTAGATTTGTTCATTGTGTTAGGGCACATGCGTTAATGTGCGTCCTGTCACATGTTAATGTGCGTAGCATTAAGCCAGCCTATTGTAATCAACGGGCTTCCGGTGCACCAAAGCGTCCCAAGAATCGCACGTGTCACAAAGCTTTTTGCCACAATGCACCATGGTGTGTCGCCATGCACTGCAGCACATTGCAACACATGTGTTGCCTTAGTGCATTTGGGGTGCTATATAAAATGAACGACACCGCAATGCACCAACGAATGTAATGTGCATTGCGGTAATGTGTATGTTAACAATTGCATTCTCACAATACATACAGTGCCTTTAAAAAGTATTCAAACCCCTTGAAATTTTCCACATTTTGTCATGTTACAACCAAAAATGTAAATGTATTTTATTGGGATTTTATTTGATAGACCAACACAAAGTGACACATAATTGTGAAGTGGAAGGAAAATGATAAATGGTTTTCAATTTTTTTTTTTACAAATAAATATATAAAAAGTGTGGCGTGCATTTGTATTTGGCCCCCCTGAGTCAATACTTTGTAGAATCACCTTTCACTGCAATTACAGCTGCAAATCCTTTTGGGGATGTCTCTACCAGCTTTGAACATCTAGAGGGTAACATTTTTTCCCATTCTTCTTTGCATTTGCAGATTGGATGAAGAGCGTCTGTGAACAGCAATTTTCAAGTCTTGCCACAGATTCTAAATTGGATTTAGGTCTGGACTTTGACTGGGCCATTCTAACACATGAATATGCTTTGATCTAAACCATTCCATTGTAGCTCTGGCTGTATGTTTAGGGTCGTTGTCCTGCTAGAAGGTGAACCTCCGTCCCAGTCTCAAGTCTTTTGCAGACTTGGTTTTCTTCTAAGACCCCCTTCACACTGGGGCGGTTTGCAGGCGTTATTGCGCTAAAAATAGCGCCTGCAACCCGCCCCTAAACAGCCTCCACTGTTTGTTCAGTGTGAAAGCCTGAGGGCTTTCACACTGAAGCGGTGCGCTGGCAGGAGAAGAAAAAATCTCCTGTCAGCCGCATCTTTGGAGCGGTGAAGGAGCGATGTATTCACCGCTCCTAAACTGCTCCTGCCCATTGAAATCAATGGGACAGCGCAGCTATACCGTGGTAATACCGCGGCTATAGCCGTGCTATACGAGGGGTTTTAACCCTTTTTCGGTCGCCAGCGGGGGGGTTAAAACCGCACCGCTAGCGGCCGAATACCGCGGTAAAACAGCGCTAAAAATAGCGCTGTTTTACCGCCGACGCCCCCTACCGCCCCAGTGTGAAAGGGGCCTAAGATTGCGTTGTATTTTGGCTCCATCAATCTTCCCATCAACTCTGACCAGCTTCTCTGTCCCTGCAGAAGAAAAGCATCCCCACAACATGATGCTGCCACCACCGTGTTTCACGGTGAGGATGGTGTGTTCAGGGTGATGTGCAGTGTTAGTTTTCCGCCACACATAGCGTTTTGCTTTTAGACCAAAAAGTTCAATTTTGGTCTCATCTGACCAGAGCACCTTCTTCCACATGTTTGCTGTGTCCCCCACATGGCTTCTCGCAAACTGCAAACGGACTTCTTACGGCTTTCCTTAAACAATGGCTTTCTTTTTGCCGCTATTCCATAAAGGCCAGATTTGTGGAGTGCACGACTAATAGTTGTCCTGTGGACAGATTCTCCCACCTGAGCTGTGGATCTCTGCAGCTCCTCCAGAGTTACCATGGGCCTCTTGGTTGCTTCTCTGATTAATGTTCTCCTTGCCTGGCTGGTCAGTTTAGGTGGACAGCCATGTCTTGGTAAGTTTGCAGTTGTGCCATACTCTTTCCATTTTTGGATGATGGATTAAACAGTGCTCCGTGAGATGTTCAAAGCTTGGGATATTTTTTTTATAACCTAACCCTGCTTTAAACTTCTCCACAACTTTATCCCTGACCTGTCTGGTGTGTTCCTTGGCCTTCATGTTGCTGTTTGTTCACTAAGGTTCTCTAACAAACTTCTGATGGCTTCACAGAACAGATGTATTTATACTGAGAGTAAGTTACACACAGGTGGACTCTATTTATCAATTAGGTGACTTCTGAAGGCAATTGGTTCCACTAGATTTTAGTAAGTGGTTTCAGTGTAAAGGGGGCTGAATACAAATGCATGCCACACTTTTCACATATTTAAGTGTTAAAAATTTTGAAAACCATTTATTATTTTCCTTCCACTTCAACCACTTTGTGTTGGTCTATCACATAAAATCCCAATAAAATACATTTACGTTTGTGGTTGTAGCATGACAAAATGTGGAAAATTTCAAGGGTTATGAATACTTTTTCAAGGCACTGTAGATGTAGATAGGTCCTAAAATAGAATAAAACAATGGGTAATAGAGAGGCGTTATGAATGTTTTTTTAAAACAGCACAAAAGGATGGTGCTTACGTTCTGCTGGCTAGTCAGTTGAAATCTGAAGTCCTCTGCCATCCCGCATGCCCCCACAGCCATGCTGTCGGGTTTAATACCAGCTCTGGATCCGATCTATGAATAGTGGATGGGCAAATGAACAAAAGGTTCACCTCCTCCATTCACAGAGCACTTTTCATTGATGAAAACTATGGTATAGCTTAGCACACTTGGTGAATAGGTCCAGAGCTGGTATTAACTCCCACAGCACCAGAGAAAGATTATGGTTGTGGGTGAATGCAAGGGGAAGGCAGGGAACTTTGGATTTCAACAGCCAGCAGCACAAGAGACACTTTGCATCAAATGTAAAAAATGAATACACTTTTAAAAAAATTGACCTCACTTAGACTTTAAGGACCTATTCACACTTGCATTTTCATGCAGCAAAACTCATGTATTTAGCTATATGAGCATGCATAACAAGTAGAATTTGCTTTCTTTCACATCTTTATGTTGCAGTTTAATGTAAAAGAGAGGCAATATGGGTCCATTCACACCTACGCATGTGCGTATCCACACAATATACAACACAAATGGAAGGGTGAGAATCCAGAAAACCTGTTAGTTGGCTGTTACTTCTCTATAGTGTGGGAATTGCAACAGGGAAAAACCCCAGAGTAGGATGGAGAGGTATAAAAAGTCAGTGTGTGTGACTGACTCATCTCACAGATTCCACATATAACCAAAATTTCACTTCTAAGTAGAATTGATCCTTGAAATGTCTGACTTTAGATCAGCTAGCTGCAGGGAGTTTGGAGCCATTGCTGCTTCTCTGCATAAGAACACTGCAAATGATTGTACAAATGTCTGAGCTCATAATACTGTGCACATACGGTATTCTGAATGCTGACAGACTACAGCCTCATACACACGATGAGAATATCGGACGAATGATCGTTTGTTTTCTTTTGCATGTTAGTCTCATATGGGAAACCAATAGGTTACTAAAGTTATGAAAATTCCCGGACAACAGAATACAACTTCAGAAGTGATTCTGTTATTGTACGAGAAAACTTTTTTTGTTTGCCCCTTCAGATAATTTTACATGAACTGTCCTGATCGGCTCTCAAAGGCTATGTACTAGCAATCAGATTATCGTACGATCGATTTGAAAGCTGTATTTTTCATCCGATCTTCTCATCATGTGTACTAGGCATTAACTAAAACACTTTTTACATAAAGTAACATTAAACCTTCGTTTTTATTCCTCCATTAAAATAGCAAACATGGTATACTTACCTGCTCTGTGCCCTGATCCTCCTTTTCTGGGGTCCCCCACCGGAACTCCAGGCCCCTCCTCTTTAGGGAGTGCTCCCATGGAGATCCACTTTAAAGAGGGCACCCGTGCAGGCTTTCTCCCAAGTCGTACTGTTATGCCCTGTACACACGGTCGGACATTGATCGGACATTCCGACAACAAAATCCTAGGATTTTTTCCGACGGATGTTGGCTCAAACTTGTCTTGCATACACACGGTCACACAAAGTTGTCGGAAAATCTGATCGTTCTGAATGTGGTGACGTAAAACACGTACGTCGGTACTATAAACGGGGCAGTAGCCAATAGCTTTCTTCTCTTAATTTATTCTGAGCATGCGTGGCACTTTATGCGTCGGATTTGTGTACACACGATCGGAATTTCCGACAACGGATTTTGTTGTTGGAAAATTTTATAGTAAGCTCTCAAACTTTGTGTGTCGGAAATTCCGATGGAAAATGTGTGATGGAGCCCACACACGGTCGGAATTTCCGACAACAAGGTCCTATCACACATTTTCCATCGGAAAATCCTATTGTGTGTACAGGGCATTAGACCGGCAATTCTGCCTTGCCACCCGATTTCTCATCACAGCATTTGATTGACAGTAGTGGGAGCCAATGGCTCCCACTGCTATCAATCTGCCCAGTGAGGAAGGAGACAGCGACAAGAGCCGCTCCCATGCACATTACTGGGTCAGATCGGGCTCAGGTGAGTACAGTATTTCATAAAAGTTTTTGTAAATATTTTATTATATCTTTTCATGTGGCAACCCTGAAGAAATGACACTTTGCTACAATGTAAAGTAGTGAGTGTACAGCTTGTATAACTGTCCCCTCCAAATAACTCAACACAGCCATTAATGTCTAAACCGCTGGCAACAAAAGTGAGTACACCCCTAATTGAATGACATGATGACATCACGGAGCTGGTGGATGTTAGAGACCTTGTGTTCCTCCACCTTCCATTTGAGGATGCCCCTCAGATGCTCAATAGGGTTTAGGTCTGGAGACATGCTTGGCCAGTCCATCACCTTTACCCTCAGCGTCTTTAGCAAGGCAGTGGTTGTTTTGAAGGTGTGTTTGGGGCGGTTATCATGATGGAATACTGCCCTGCGGCCCAGTTTCCGAAGGGAGGGGATCAAGCTCTGTTTCAGTATGTCACAGTACATGTTGGTATTCATGGTTCCCTCAATGAACTGTAGCTCCCGAGTGGCGGCAGCACTCATGCAGCCCCAGACCATAACACTCCCACCACCATGATTGACTGTAGGTAAGACACACTTGTCTTTGTACTCCTCACCTGGTTGCTGTCACCCATGCTTGGCACCATCTGAACCATATAAGTGTATCTTGGTCTCATCAGACCACAGGACATGGTTCCAGTAATCCATGTACTTAGTCAACTTATCTTCAGTAAACTGTTTGCAGGGTTTCTTGTACATCATCTTTAGAAGAGGCTTCCTTCTGGGACAACAGCCATGCAGAGTAATTTTATGCAGTGTGCAGCGTATGGTCTGAGCACTGACAGGCTGACACCCCCACCCCTTCAACCTCTGCAGCAATTCTGGCAGCACTCATAGGTCTATTTCCCAAAGACAACCTCTGGATATGACTCTGAGCACGTGCACTCAACTCCTTTGGACGACCATGGCGAGGCCTGTTCTGAGTGGAATTTGTCCTGTTAAACCCCTGTATGGTCTTGGCTACCATGCTGCAGCTCAGTTTCAGGGTCTTGGCAATCTTCTTATAGACTAGGTCATCTTTATGTAGAGCAACAATTCTTTTTTCCGATCCTTTTTCCATGAGGTGCCATGTTGAGCTTCCAGTGACCAGTATGAGAGAGCGATAATACCAAATTTAACACACCTGCTCCCCATTCACACCTGAGACCTTGTAACACTAACGAGTCACATGACACCGGGGAGGTAAAATGGCTAACTGGGCCAAATTTGGACATTTTCACTTTGGGGTGTACTCACTTCTGTTGCCAGTGGTTTAGACATTAATGGCTGTGTGTTGAGTTATTTTAAGGGGACAGCAAATTTACACTGTTATACAAGCTGTACACTCACTACTTTACATTGTAGCAAAGTGTAATTTCTTTATTGTTGTCACATGAAAAGATATAATAAAATGTTTACAAAAATGTGAGGGGTGTACTCACTTTTGTGAGATACTGTATATGGGGGGGCTGCAGCACAGTAGTTTTTTTACTTTAATGGATTGAATGTATTAAGGTAAACAATCTTGAGGCTTTAGAACCACTTTAATAAAACTGATGCATATCTGAGTACTCTTTTCAAGCAGATATCAGAAATCTTTTAAGTCTTTGAGACTGAAAAGCATTACAAAGGCCATGCTCCTTACAGTTGAGCTGATAATGGCCAGGGATTTCCATAGCAGGTACAACGCTGTAAACTGAGTAAATGTGGGTCTGGCTGCTGTTGTGTCATTCAGTAAGGTGGACTATGGGGGACGCAACACAGGACTCATGCTGGCAGGAACACGCTTTTATTCTTTAAAATACAGGAGTAGGCAGCCATATAGGCTGAGTGCTTGGATTGGTAGATGTGGCTTTCTTTGCTTTCACTTCTGTAAATCCTTTGTGGTCCTCGGTTTTGTTGGTGAATCACATATGACTTACAGTCTGTGTGACGTTGTTGATGACGCTTTTCTCAGTAGATGTTGAGCACCTGTCTAATGTATACCAGAACATCTCATTGTACAGTGGCCATCTCAACCCAGCGGTGCCAGTCACCATTGCGTGTAGAATAATTTAGTTCAAGAAGCAATTAACTTTTGCCTCGCTTTATTGAGGATAGACATGTCAGTGGAATAAGTACTAAGTACCAACTCTTTCCGACACAAGACATAACTGGCATGCTATGTGAAGAAACTTGTCACAATTTGGCTTTTGCAGGAATCTGAATATTCACTTTAATCACAGTAAATTAGGTAGGCTTATTTATAATTAGTTTATACTTTATCCTTTTTAGCCTGGTTTCATTTTCAACCTTTTTACCCTTAGGAACCCTTGAAATAGTTTTCAGGTCTCAGGGAACTCCTGAGAAAACTATTCATTGGTGGTCAGTGGGAAGAATGCCCCCTTTACAGTGATGATCAGAATGCCACCCTTATTGACAGCTAAAAAAATCATTGGTCGACATTCAGCTGGCTTTGCCAAATGCCGTTAAACATGGAACTATGCAGGTACCATCAAATGGGTGGTCTATCAACCATCGCTCAAGGAACCCCTTAAGGTCTCTGAAGGAACCCTGGTTGAGAATGGCTGGTTTAGAGGATTACAACAACACCCACCTCAAACCACATCTAACCTTATCACTTTGGTTGGATTTGGTGGGGTTGAATCATATATAATGTCTTCCCATCCCTCTTGGAGAGAATAGTGGAGAAGTTGTCCTGCAGAAATATATCTGCCCCTACCCCCTTGTTCTAGGCCATGAAGGTGATGCTCTTTTTCAGCTCTGCTCACCAGTAATTCATTTATTCTGCATTTTGGAAAATCCATCAGCGAAGCCTGACACCATCATTTAGCTTCATAAGGACTTTAGCAGTGTAACTTTACTAGGAAAACCGGTCATTATCACTTTATTGCAGTCCCTGAGGGATGTAGCAAGTCAGTATGTAATTCAGCTTTCGGACAAGTACTATTTTTAGTACAGGTGACCATTACTGCCCCAGGGAAATGTGGAAATATTTTAACAAAGGATTATGTGTAATGCCACGTACACACGAACGGAATTTCCATCAGAAAAAACTTGGATGGTTTTTCCGACAGAATTCCATTCAAGCTTGCCTTGCATACACACGGTCACACAAAAGTTCTCTGAACTTTTGACCGTCAAGAACGCGGTGACGTACAACACTACGACGAGCTGAGAAAATGAAGTTCAATGCTTCCGAGCATGCATCGAATTGTTTCCGAGCATGCGTAATTTTTTGCGCGTCGGAATTGCATACAGACAAACGCATTTTCGGATAGAAACTTTTCCCGACCGAAAAATAGAGAACATGCTCCCAATCTTTTGCTGGCTGGAATTCCGCCAGAAAAAGACTGATGGAGCATACACACGGTCACATTTTCCGACAAAAAGCTCTCATCGGAGTTTTGCTGGCAGCATTTCTGATCTGGTGTATGTGGCATATGTCATTTTTTAAGGAGTGCTTTTGCATACATTTTCTCTCATAGTTACTGTGATCCAAAATATTACACATTATATGTGGGAGCCCATGGCAGCGCCCATTTGGATGACAGCGTTGATCTCCAGAGTCGTCTCAGTGGTGGAATACTAACACGGTTCCATGTACAGTAAAACTGTGCTAAGACCTTAGTAGTAACCCATAACAACACATCTGATTTCAGATCATTTTTGGGTTACAGTACTCATTATTGCTCATTGCACTGTTTTACTGTTTTACAATATTAAACTCATTATTGTGTGTTTTTTTTTTTTTTTTTTTTACAACTGCAAATAATTATGGTGCATGTTTCAATGAGCTGCTAAAAGCGATATAACAAGAAATCAAGTTAAACCAGTTTAGAGTAGAAAAAAATAGCAGTCACTTTAGGGTTACTGTAATCTTTGCCTTCAGTCCACCTGACATTTCAGTTTTTGGTATATGTGGAGCATTAAACCATCTATTGCTCATTGGAACAGATGTATCCAAGCTACTACCTCCTATGTAATACCTGGACAACCTCATGAACACAGCACTCAGCCTGGGAAGTCTCTGCAAACCTCCATGTGCAATCTATGCAAAAAAAGGAAGGAAGGCTGGTGCCATAGAAGTTGGCTAAAACACTGTTTTATTAACTGCTTGCTGACCACCCTATTGCAGTTTTACTGTTACAGAGCAGCAGCTGTGCGCCGAATCACGTACGTATACAAGATCGTCTTTTCCGGGTAGTGGGCATGAATGCGTGCCATCGGCGGTTCGCTCCCGCTGCAATTATGCACAGCGTGAGCCCATCAGCAGGTACTGCAGAATTGATGTCCGCCAGCATCCGCCAATCATCCTGGTGAGGCACAGAACGGCAGTCCGTCTATGTACATAAGGCAGGTCCCCGTTCTGACAGGAGGGAAGGCATGGATCCTGTGTCTCTGCAAAGCAGGGACTAGGATCCATTTCTTCCCCTAGTAAAAGCACCTCACACACTGTAGTAAAACACAGGCTAGGCACACAGTTAACCCTTTGATCGCCCCTGATGTTAACCCCTTCCCAGCCAGTGTCAATAGTACAGTGACCGTGCATATTTTTTAGTACTGATCACTGTATTAGTGTCACTTTTCCCTCAAAACTGTCAGTTAGTGTCCGAATATCGCAGCCCTGCTCTAAGTCACTGATCGCCGCCATTACTAGTAAAAAATAAATAAAAATTAATAAAAATATCCCAGAGTTTGAAGACACTATAACTTTTTCACAAACCAATCAATATACACTTATTGGGATTTTTTTTTAACCAAAATTATGTAGCAGAATACATATTGGCCTAAATTGATGAAAACATTAGATTTTTTAAAAAGATTTTATTGGATATATTTTATAGCAGAAAGTAAAAAAAATATATATGTATGTATGTATGGCTTTTTTTTTTTTGTTCATTCATAGAGCAAAAAAAAACTGCAGAGGTGTTCAAATACCACACCACTGCTCTATTTGTGGGAAAAAAGGGGATAAATTGTATTTGGGTACAGCATCGCGCAACTGCGCAATTGTTAGTTAAAGTAACGCATTGCCGTATCGCAAAAAATAGCCTGGTCATGAAGGGGGGTAAATCTGCTGGAGCCAAAGTGGTTAATGCAGGTGAACAACAGTCAAAAAAGCCATCTATTGCCTATATCTCTTGCGGCTGAGATTTCTGCACCCGGGTTCCTGAGTCTGCACACCCGCTATAGCCATTATAGGAGTTTCCTTGTTGTTGTATTATTATTTTTTTTACATTTTAGAGAATTTAACAGTTGCTTGAAAATGCAGAGGTGGGCTTAAATCCCTAAACTCGCAGATGGACCGGAGCAAAGTCCAAAAATGGCAATGATGTCTTGCAGTATAAGAAGCCAGGGCCTGATTCAGGGTGAAGTGGCCCTTTAAATCTAGCCAGCTACATTAGTGGCTCATAATACATGTGAACACGGTGCCTGCTATGGTGTTACTGTTAATTCACAACTAGTACCATGATGAGAATGTATAAATGTACACTTTCTGGAACATCACAGATGTATAATATATAAGTATTTACTTGCTCAGCATACTTTAAAATGTGAATGTGTACAGAGAATGCCAGAGATGAGCATTCCACTTCTGCATATCTATCATTGCTTACGTTTTGTTTTGGGTGTCAGTGTAAATGTCATTATATGTGGATTTCAGTAACAGCAATCCAAAGAAATCTACTCTACATTCTATATCTTCTTTCTTAATCATATTCTTCAGTTATTACATAGAACATTTGACCATTTACAATACACGGGGGAGCTTACTATTACGGAAGTGAGGAGGTGGCATATCGCCTCTCAGCCCCCTGTCATCTGCCCTCTGAAAAGTGATCCACTACAGAATGTTTTTCAGAAGGTCGACAAGAGCTGTTGCCTGTCTGAACAAGGCTTTAGGGTTTGTTTACATTTTCCACACTGGGGATGTGATCTGTGGGTGTCAATGTATTCCTAACAACACCTCAAATTCAAATGCGTTTGCCTGCACCAACACCACAGTACTACATGATCTGGGTGCTCTGCATGTATAAAAGTAGCGCATGCTCTACTTTTGGTGCGATCCAGTGCAAATGCACTGAAAATCGCACCCCATTGATTCCTGTGCGATTCAGGTGTTAACTGGCCCATAGAGCGTAATTAAACTCTGCTTTTTTTCACTTTCAATTGATTTTTTATTGAAAATTTTTAAAGTACAAAACATAGCACAAAAGGACTTTTTGTAATTGTCCACAAGATTTTAGACAGCTGGAATGTAGCTGCCGAAAATAACATGGACCCCTAGGAGGTTTATGTCATAATGTGCTAGCATGCACTGCATATTTACACATTATAGCAGACTTACCTGTCAGATGACGCCCTCCAGGACTGCACTGTCAGCACTTTAGCTGGGTAGGGGCGCTTCCATCTTCTCCCAGTCTTCCTTCAGGGTCCGCTCTGTTGGGCTCCTTGAATAACCAGGCCCCAATGACATCACTCCCGTGCATGCGCACAGGAGTCGCATCATCAAGACACAGAGTGGTGTCGTAAATTTATGTAGAGTAGTGCGTGTGCGGTTCCGTGTACTGCTGTTGGGGGAAGCAGTTATGACAGAAGAGACCATTTTCTGTCATAAAAACCCTACTTGTCAGCGTTTTTTAAAAATTTGAGTTGAATTGTGCTTTGAAGCTGATCCCCAGGCAAACATCTGACTATACAGATGAAATATATAAAGAAGAACTGTTTTACCTTCCATATGATTTGTATTTCTGTCCATCCAGTGCTGAGAGAGGAGGAGGCCTGAGTAGTTTCTGCTGCAGTACAGTACCAAATATACAGGTAAAGCAGAAAACAGAAGAGCTCAACTCTCTGTTACCCTGTTCTCTCCTCTTATCAGCATGATCCTTGTACTGTAGTATAACTGATTGGCTGCTTGTGCTGCTTCTCCTTTCCCTAGGCTAAACTCTGCTGTCTATGGACTGTGTCTTTTATAGCTGCCTCAGCTTTAAAATTCACTCTTTGCATGGTTTGGTAGTGTACGTGTCAGCATTACCATCTGTCCATGTTGTTGTGGATGGGGGAATCTGTTAGATTATGCTGGCCTTTTCTGCCCAGCTGCTTCATTGATAGAAACCATTACTACAGCTTCCATGAATGAAACACAATCTACAGTGCCTTGAAAAAGTATGCATACCCCTTGAAATGTTCCACATTTTGTAATGTTACAACCAAAAACGTAAATGTATTTTATTGGGATTTTATGTGATAGACCAACACAAAGTGGCACATAATTGTGAAATGGAAGGAAAATGATAAATGGTTTCCAAAATTTTTTACAAATAAGTATGTGAAAGGTGTGGCGTGCATTAGTATTCAGCCCCCCTGAGTCAATACTTTGTAGAACCGCCTTTCTCTGCAATTACAGATGCAAGTCTTTTTGGGGATGTCTCTACCAGCTTTGCACATCTAGAGAATGACATTTTTGCCCATTCTTCTTTGCAAAATAGCTCAAGCTCTGTCATGGAGAGCGTCTGTGAACAGCAATTTTCAAGTCTTGCTACAGATTCTCAATTGGATTTAGGTGTGGACTTTGACTGGGCCAGTCTAACACATGAATATGCTTTGATCTAAACCATTCCATTGTAGCTCTGGCTGTATGTTTAGGGTCATTGTTTTGCTGGAAAGTGAACATCTGCCCCAGTCTCAAGTCTTTTGCAGACTACCAGGTTTTCTTCTAAGATTGCCCTGTATTTTGGCTCCATCCATCTTCCCATCAACTCTGACCAGCTTCCCTGTCTCTGCTGAAGAAAAACATCCCCACAACATGATGCTGCCACCACCATGTTTCACGGTGGGGATGGTGTGCTCAGGGTGATGTGCAGTGTTAGTTTTCCACCACACTTAGCGTTTTGCTTTTAGGCCAAAAAGTAAAATGTTGGTCTAATCTGACCAGAGCACCTTCTTCCACATGTTTGCTGTGTCCTCCACATGGCTTCTCGCTAACTGCAAACTGATGTTTTATGGCCTTCCTTCAACAATGGGTTTCTTCTTGCTACTCTTCCATAAAGGCTAGATTTGTGGAGTGCACGACTAATAGTTGTCCTGTGGACAGATTCTCCCAACTGATCTGTGGATGTCTGCAGCTCCTCCAGGGTTACAATGGACCTCTTGGTTGCTTCTCTGATTAATGCTCTCCTTGCTTGACCTGTCAGTTTAGGTGGACGGCCATGTCTTGGTAGGTTTGCAGGTGTGCCATACATTTTCCATTTTTGGATGATGGATTGAACAGCGTTCCGTCAGATGTTCAAAGCTTGGGATATTTTTTTTAACCTAACCCTGCTTTAAACTTCTCCACAACTTTATCCCTGACCTGTCTGGTGTGTTCCTTGGCCTTCATGATGCTGTTTGTGCACTAAGGTTCTCTAACGAACCTCTGAGGGCTTCACAGAACAGCTGTATTTATAATGAAAGTAAGTTACACACATGTGGACTCTATTTACTAATTAGGTGACTTCTGAAGGCAATTGGTTCCACTAGATTTTAGTTAGGGGTTTCAGTTTAAAGGGAGCTGAATACAAATGCACGCCACACTTTTTAGATAATTATTTGTAAAAAATGTTGAAAACCATTTATCACTTTCCTTCCACTTCACAATTATGTGCCACTTTGTGTTGGTCTATCATATAAAATCTCAATAAAATACATTTACGTTTGTGTTTGTAACATGACAAAATGTGGAAAATTTCAAGGGGTATGAATACTTTTTCAAGGCACTGTATGAATTGAGGATGGGTGGGTGGTTGATGGGTCCTCCTCCTCCATTAATAGATCCCTATAAAAATGGCTTTTGTGAATAGAGGAGCTGGGCAGAAAGGGCAGGCATAGTCAGGTGCTCATGATGAGAGCCTGGCACAGCCCCTTAAGAATTTCCTTTAGCTATACCTTCAGCTGTGTAATGCAAGGTCCTGTCTGCTTGCATACAAATTGAAAATGTTTAGGTTTGACTTCATATTATATTGTTTTGGTAAATCTAAAGGAAAATTCTACAATAAAATTGTACAATGTATGGCCAGTCTTAGTTATATTAATCCCCAATGCGAAGGATTGCAGTGGAGTGGGTGTGGGGGTATCAAAAGAGGAAGATCTAATTGAATGGAGGACACAGGAGCACAAGGGACACATGTCACTTGTATTGTCCCTTGTGCTGATTGTTTTATTTTTGTTTTAGATACACTTATGCCCCGTACACACGGTCGGATTTTCCGATGGAAAATGTCCGATCGGAGCGTGTTGTCGGAAATTCCGACCGTGTGTGGGCTCCATCGGACATTTTCCATCGGATTTTCCGACACACAAAGTTGGAGAGCAGGAGATAAAATTTTCCGACAAAAAATCGGATTGCGTCAATTCGATTCGATCGTGGCCTGTTCCGACGCACAAAGTGCCACGCATGCTCAGAAGAAATTCCAAGACGGAACAGCTCGTTCTGGTAAACTTAGCGTTCGCAATGGATACAGCACTTTCGTCACGCTGCAATGTTAAAAATGGTTTAATACAGCGCACTCTCTTCTTCTTTATAATGTGACAAGAATTAAGTAGTTTTGCTGCTCATATTCACACATTCTCACAAAGTTTTATTTTTGTTTTTTATTGGTATTCCCTGAATATATTGTTATTAGTTGTCACATCTGACATAATTTTTTTTTTTATTTATTTTTTTTGGGGATTTTAAGCCTTTTTTTTTAATTTAATGTTTGTATTTTATCAAAGGCTGATCTTTGTTCAATGTTATTTTTATTTTTACTCCAGAATATTTTTGTGTGTGTTTTGTGTGTCAAGTTACCCCAACACCATTGATATCTTTTATTATTTAATCTCCAGGAGATTGTTTGTTGTTGGTGTCCCTTGTTCATTTCACATTGTATATTTGAAATGTACCTGAATCCTCACAAAAAAACTGTAATTTTTGAAGTAAAACACATAGGAGAGTATAATTCAAAACAAAAATCCTTTATTAAGGGATCATAACCAAACAAAGAGGAAGGCAACACTGGATCAACAGGAGAAATTAGCGAAGGCTGGGACCCCCACGGCAGACATCAATTCTTGAACATCAAAATTGGTGGCCTGAGGAGTCCATATGTAAGGGAGTTCAGTCTGGTCCAGAATTCGCAGAGATCCGGATAGCAGCAGATGACATCTGTGTCCCCAGGCTGTGGTACCACAAGAGGCTGCATTTTTTGGCCGACCAGACTGGATCCAGGGTCCTCACTTTCTGGTCTTCCTTCCACGCTTCATTCCGGGCTGTGGCTGTGCTGTTGGAGATGTGGCAGGAGGAGGAGTAGGACCTGGAGGAGGACTGGGAGGACCTGGAGGAGAAGGAGGAGGAGGACCTGCAGGAGGAGGAGGAGGACCATCGCAAAGGTGTGTCTGAGCTGTAATTTGGGCCCTCATACCTTTGTTAAGAGCCTCCAATATGAGGGACTCACACATGACTTGTTGGCCCTCCTCCATCCTCTGCATTTTATATGCAATGACGGCAGCAATGTCCTCCTCCACGGTCTGTCGTGCTCCCAGGACCTCTGTAGCCCTCCAAAAGAGTCCTCTGGTAGCCTCCTCTAGGGCACTCCTCCTACTGCCACTTTCTCTTTTCAGGGGGGGTGGAGGGACCTGCAGATCAGCCAGCCGGCTCGGCCCGGCCACCTCCTGGCTGCGACTTCCCTGTGTATGAAAAAGAGACATGGTTTTAGTTTTTGCTTCATCAATCACAATCCTAAATTAGTACTCCCAACTAACATCTAGTTAACATCATTGATTGGACAACCAGCAATATTTAGAGGAATGCTATACCTGGCTCAATCTGGGCTCCTCCGCATGTTGCCTGGAAGGCCCAGGTTGGGCGTCAGAAGCCTCAGCCGGGGGGGAAGGAAGCGTGGAAGGAAGACTGGAGAGTGATGACCTGGGTTCAGTCTGGCCTGCCAGAAAATGCAGCCTGTCATAGTACAACATCCGGGGGACATAGATGTCATCTGCTGCTCCGGATCTCTGCGAATCCAGGACTTTCTTGCGCTCCCTTAGATATGTGCTCCTCAGGCCACCAAATAGGATCTTCAAATATGTGATGTCTGCTGTGGGGATCACCCGCTTCACAATTTCACACAATTGCCCCAGTGCTGCCTTCCTCTTTGCTTGGTTCTTGTAATGGGGGTGGTTAATCTCCCACAGACAGGGCAGCTCCCTTAACATATCTACAAATACTGACATGAAGTCATTGTCTTTCAGTAGCATATCCATGTTCACTGCAAGACACAACACAAGACAAAGCCTAATGTCAGACAAAACTCTCCTAATCTTGTTACAATATAGGCCTCAATGTAGAAGCAGTATAGGCACAAGTTTGTCTCTTACCTTCGTTCTTACGATCGGCGCGTCCAATGCTCCTTCCTCTGCTCACAGATCGTACGTAATACGCACGCGTGTTACGCTTTATACACACTGCGCATGCGTGTAACTCCGCCCGCCCCTGACGTTCTTTCTAGTCTATTCCCCGCCCCTTTTCGTTCGGCACAGTGGGGGAAGAGCACATGGCGGAGTCACAGCAGGTGCGTGATAATTGCAGGAACGAGGAGGAGGAAAGCCCGGATCCGGACACGTCCCGATCCAGAAGGAGACGTTTTAAGGCCACAAATATGTCCTTTGGGGAGATGTTGGAGATGGTCGACATCATGAAGAAGTCTGACTATGACGGAAAGTATGGGCCTTACCCCAACCCCAACATCAGAAAGGCAAAGATCATGGCGAAAGTGGTCAAAAGTCTTCACAAGAATTTTGGGGTACGGCGATCGAAAGATCAGCTCAGGAAGCGGTGGTCGGACATGAAATTAAGAGAGCCAGAGCAGTACCGAAAGATCCGGAGAGTGCTGCAAAAAAGTAAGTAGTTGTGCTGTGTTCCTATTCTTTCTGTCTTTATTCCGTTCGTGCTGCTCCATATGCTTTTCTTAATTGTAACGTTTAAAAGGGCAACTTTAATGTTCATGGGCCCATTATTCGTTCGTATCAAACATTTTTCTTTCGGCCTCTAAAACACCATTGTTTAGGCCATATGCATTTTCCCACATTTTTTTTGGGCCTACTTGGATGCCAAATATTTGTTTGTGTAGATGGGTTTGTTACTAGAATAAAATGCAAACTAGATTCTAAGGGGAGGACACATCTGGACTCTGGAGCACTAGTGTGGGACCCCAGAACACCATTTTTATTAGGGGGGCCACACAGGTGCTCCATTGTATACTATAGGGGGGTCTCCATCTGTGAAGCTTGTACTAAACAGGTAAAGTATTGCAGCTTGACAAAGGGCAATAAAAAAAAGACATCTTGTAACTCGGCTAACATTGACAATTGTACCCCACTTCCAAGCAATGTTTCCTATTTATAGTTCTGCCATCAAATATCTGTGTGCTAATTATACCATTTTTGTTTTACATAGGGGATAAAAGACTCGGAGGACACCCCTCATCCGAGGAGACCACAGACCCCCCACCTATGGAAGAAGGTGAAATACCCCTAACCCAAGAAGAGCAGGAGGAAGAAGAAGATGTGGTGGAAATTGGCACCACAACCTGTGAGTGTCTGCGACCACAGACTCAGGAAAGGGATGGATGCCGGCAGATTTTTGATATCTGTTTTTGTTTTGTTTCTCTCTTTTTAGGTGATCGTGATCCAGATCCTTTCACATCAGAAAGTGCCCAGATCCTGATCGGGGAGATCATGGGGTGTAATGTAGAACTGCAAAACATACAGCAAAAAATCAATGATGTGATTAAAAAATATAATAACATCATTGATGTTTTGGGGCGAATTTAAAACCCCACAAAATCACTTTTTGGATTGTGTTTTGAATACACAGGCCTGTTTTATCTTAAATGGACATTTCGATTTTTGATAATGCTACTCCAAAAATTGTTATACAACAAACATGTTGGTTTGTTTTAAAAACCTTTGGTAAATGCACATGTGATTGTGCAGGTATAAAAAAGTTGGTTACTCAAGAATGTGTGGATTATTGTCTCAACACTACAACACTTTTGGGGTGATGTAATTGCTGTTTTCTGCAAAAATGGGGGTTATTTTCTAAGGGCAAATCCTCTTTGCACTACAAGTGCAGTTTCAGTGCAGTTGCAAGTGCACTTGTAGTGAAATGTGTTTTTGCATTTAGTAAATAACAGCCAACAGTGCTTTGTATAATAAGGTTACACAATCACGACATTTTCTGGACTCAACACATTTCTGTCAGGGTCAGCTAAAACAAACACAAGCAGTAAATGTCCACAAAGAATTTCTTTTTTTTTTTTTTTTTATTATAAAAAGGTTTCACAGATTGTCTGGCATATTGATAGCCCCCCTACCCGCAAAGAACTACAGGTAGTGTAACCGGACATCACGGGCACTCAGGGAGGCCAAGCCAGGACGGCCACTTTCAAGCGCCGTCAGTGTGGTTTGATGTATCATTCCGGCCTCAGGCCCAACTGAGCCAGCATAGTTGGCCGAATGTTTCCTTAAAAAGTTATGGAGAACACAGCACGCAAGTATAATATGGTTCAGTTTATACTCCGCCATATGGATGGGTGTCATAAATAGGCGGAACCGGCTGGCCAGGATTCCAAATGTGTTCTCCACCACTCTTCGGGCTCTGGCCAGCCGGTAATTAAAAACCCTCTGTTCCGGGGTGAGGGTCCTCATTGGGAATGGCCGCATCAGGTGGTCCCCCAGCGCAAACGCTTCATCAGCAACGAACACAAATGGGAGTCCTTCCACATTGTCCTCTGGAGCTGGCAAGTCCAAGCTGCCATTCTGGAGACGCCTGTAGAACTCCGTCTGGGCGATGACTCCACCATCGGACATCCGGCCATTCTTCCCCACGTCCACATACAAGAAGTCGTAATTAGCCGACACCACCGCCAACATCACTATACTATTGAACCCCTTGTAATTATAATAGTACGACCCCGAGTTGGGTGGTGGGACGATGTGGACGTGTTTCCCATCAATTGCCCCTCCGCAGTTAGGAAAGTCCCACCGCTCGGCAAAGTGGGAGGCCACAGTCTGCCATTCCTGTGGCGTGGAAGGAAACTGTTGAGGAAAAAACAATAAACATTACTATTTTTACTCTGAAACATGGCAAGCAGATTAGACACAAACATTATGGGGCAACCTCCAGATAGGATTTATTAAGGGGAATTTAGCAACGCCAAAGTATAAGGTACACCTATCATATTCCCCCTCCCCCCCTCTCATGGGCAATTTCTAACATTATAGGGGGGGGGATCTTGGACAGGTAACCCTCTTCACTTCATTGATTGATGAATGCCTAAATACAGGGTATTACTTGGAACAGCCCCTCCTTAGTTACACTATTGGCAGCCCACTGGACAGGTAAGAAGTGTCAGAATACAAAGATAGAAATACACACTGTACACATTTGTGGACATTTGGACATTCTGCTATTACCTATCAAGATAATAATAGGATACAAAAACTTTAAACAGTACCATTTGAAAGTATACAGGCAGGCCCTTGCACTACATGCTTTGGGGAATTCATCCATAAATCAGAGCACAAAAGAGATGGGTATAGTGTGTATGGATTTGGCAAAGTCAGCAGATAGATGATTGAGGATAGAGAATTGGGATCAGCTGACTTAGCAGTTGGGGGAGGGAGGGTTACTAAAAATTATTTGGGGACGCCACAAAAAAAAAGCCTCTGCCACTCTGCCTGAATATAAAGCAAAAATAACATTTCCAAACATTTTAGGGGGTGTTCGGGGTAAAGCACTACTATGGAGCAGAAAAAATACATTGTTAAGTGACTACATGCAGGGCCAGATTAAGAGCAACATGGGCCTGGTGCTAAAGATTTTGGTGGGCCTTTTTATGATAATAAATAAAATGAAAACGCAAAAATGTTTTTTGTTGAATTAAATTAAAGAGAGAGAGAGGGGGGTGATAGCGAGATGGGGGGCTGAAAAAAGAGGGGATGAAAGGGATGGGAAAAGAGAGAGAAAGGCGTTGAGTGAGAGAGAGGGGGACGAGAGAGAGGAGGTGAGAAAAAGGGGAATAGAGAGAGGGTGAAAGAGAGAGAGGGTGGTAGGAAAGAGGGGGATAAAGGGGGCGAGAGAGAGAACAGGGTGAAAGAGAGAGAGGGGGGGCATAGTACATTACACGGGGGGGGGAGTGTATAGCACAGTACATTACATGGGTTGGCACTACACATTACATGGTGGATACATGGATACAACATTTAATGGTGGGCGAAGCACAGCACATTACATGGTGGGCACAGCACATTACACTGTTGGCACTGCCCAATACAGCACATTACAAGGTAGGCACAGTACATTATATGGTGGGCACAGCACATGACATGGTTGGCACTGCACAACACATTGCATGGTGGGCACAACACAGCACATGCACACGGTGGGCACAGGACCTTATATGGTGGGCACAGCACATGACATGGCGGGCACAGCTGAGCACATTACATGGTGGGCACTGCACGTTACAAGTGGGCACTGCACAGCACATTATAAGGTGGGCACAGCATATTATATGGTGGTTACTGCACATGACAAGGTGGGCACTGCATGACACCACATTATATGGTGGGCACTGCATGACACAGCACAGCACATTACATTGTGAGCACAGCACATTAATTGGTGGACACCGCACATGACATGGTGAGCCCTGCATAGCGCATTCCATTGTGGGTACTGCACGGCACATGCCATGGTGGACAATGTACAGCACATTACATGGTAAGCACTGCATGGCGCAGCACATGACATGGTGGGCACAACACAGCACGACAGGGTGGGCACTGCACAGTAATTTACATGGTGGGCACTGCACATGACACGGTTGGCACTGCATGGCACAGCACATTACATGGTGGGTACAGCGCATTACATGGTGGGCACTGCATGGCACAGCGCATTACATGGTGGGCACTGAATGGCACAACACATTACATGGTGGGCACTGAATGGCACAACACATTTCATGGTGGGCAATGCAACTGCACATTACATGTTAGGAACTGCACATGACATGGTGGGCACTGCTGAACAGCCCAGCACATTGCACAGTGGGCACAACACACTACATGCTGGGCACAACACATGGCAGGGTGGGCACAGCACATGACATGGTGGGAACTGCATATGACATGGTGGGCACTGCAATGTACAGCACATGACATGGTGGGCACTGCAATGTACAGCACATGACATGGTGGGCACTGCAATGTACAGCACATGACATGGTGGGCACTGCAATGTACAGCACATTACATAGTGAGCACTGCAATGCACAGCAAATTACATACTGGGCACAGCACATTACATGGGGGCACTGCAATGTACAGCACATGACATGGTGGGCACAGCACATTACATGGGGGCACTGCAATGTACAACACATTACATGGTGGGCACAGCACATTACATGGGGGCACTGCAATGCACATGACATGACATGGTGGGCACAGAACATTACATGGGGGGCACTGCAATGTACAGCACATGACATGGTGGGCACAGCACATTACATGGTGGGCACTGCAATGTACAGCACATGACAAAGTGGGCACAGCACATTACATGGGGGCACTGCAATGTACAGCACATGACATTGTGGGCACAGCACATTACATGGGGGCACTGCAATGTACATGACATGACATGGTGGGCACAGCACATTACATGGGGGCACTGCAATGCACAGCACATGACATGGTGGGCACAGCACATTACATGGGGGCACTGCAATGCACAGCACATGACATGGTGGGCACAGCACATTACATGGGGGCACTGCAATGCACAGCACATGACATTGTGGGCACAGCACATTACATGGGGGCACTGCAATGCACATGACATGACATGGTAGGCACAGCACATTACATGGGGGCACTGCAATGCACATGACATGACATGGTGGGCACAGCACATTACATGGGGGCACTGCAATGCACATGACATGACATGGTGGGCATAGCACATTACATGGGGGCACTGCAATGCACATGACATGACATGGTGGGCACAGCACATTACATGGAGGGCACTGCAATGCACATGACATGACATGGTGGGCACAGCACATTACATGGGGGCACTGCAATGCACAGCACATGACATGGTGGGCACTGCAATGCACATGACATGACATGGTGGGCACAGCACATTACATGGAGGGCACTGCAATGCACATGACATGACATGGTGGGCATAGCACATTACATGGGGGCACTGCAATGCACATGACATGACATGGTGGGCACAGCACATTACATGGAGGGCACTGCAATGCACATGACATGACATGGTGGGCACAGCACATTACATGGGGGCACTGCAATGCACAGCACATGACATGGTGGGCACTGCAATGCACAGCACATGACATGGTGGGCACAGCACATTACATGGGGGCACTGCAATGCACATGACATGACATGGTGGGCACAGCACATTACATGGAGGGCACTGCAATGCACATGACATGACATGGTGGGCACAGCACATTACATGGAGGGCACTGCAATGCACATGACATGACATGGTGGGCACAGCACATTACATGGGGGCACTGCAATGCACAGCACATGACATGGTGGGCACAGCACATTACATGGAGGGCACTGCAATGCACATGACATGGTGGGCACTGGGCACTGGGCACAAGAGAGCACATTACATGGGGGGAAGCAGCAGTCTTTCCCCTAGCACAATAAAACACCTCCCTAACAAATGTACTAACCTTATCTCAACAACAGCATGTAAGATGTCCTTCCTCCCGGGCTCCTGCTGGTTAGGACATCAGCGCCCCTCCCCCAGACAGCTCCCAGACACTGAGGAGGATAGGAGGATCTGTGTGAATGTAACAGATCCTGTGATAGGAGTCAGGCATCGGTAGAGACAGGACTGGGCTGCACTGACTAACTCTTGTCTCCTCCATGTGTGCACAGAGGGCTCCTCTTCCTTCAGGAAGGCACACAGATATTCATAAGCCACTGCCATGGGCCTATATTGAGGGAGGGGCCTGGAGCTACAGCTCCACCAGCCCCCATGTTAATCCGGCCCTGACTACATGAGGTGAATATAGGGGCAGGAGACACCATGCTGGGGAGGTTATTGAAGGGCAAATATGTATGAAGGACCTAAAATAATAATTACATATAAAATCCAGCATGCATGAGAACAAAGGGGACATTCACAGCATATTACAATCATGGTAATTAGGGAATGAGGAAAGAAATACAATATATTATCAAACATTCAATACAATAAAATGTGATATAAAAGGATAAAAATCTTACCTTCATATACTCCTTCTGCAGGACCTGGATTATGGCAGAACAGGTCTCCGGGATAATGATCCCCAGAGCCTGGGGGGAGATGCCTGTTGAGAACTTCAAGTCCTGCAGACTTCTCCCTGTCGCCAAATACCGCAGGGTAACGATGAGCCTCTGCTCCAGAGTGATGGCTTGCCTCATGCAGGTATCCTGCCTGCTGATATAGGGGGTCAGCGAAGCCAACAAACGGTGAAACACGGGGTCCGTCATCCTGAGAAAGTTCCTGAAATCATCAGGATTATTCTCACGGATCTCACGGAGCAAAGGCATATGACAGAACTGGTCACGCTGGAGCAACCAATTCTTGGTCCATGAACTCCTCCCCACCCTGTTCATGGACTGGACTTGTGTCAAGGTCAGGACCCCAACACCAAGCCCCCGCACAGCACGAACTCTACGAGGAGTACGTATTACGCAACATGGCTAGAAAACGGTCGGCTGCTCAGAACGAAGTAACAGAACACACTGAAGAACAGCAATGCCTGTGAAGAGCAACCTGAAAAACAGTAACGAACGAACAAGAATACAATGACTAATTAAAGTCACGCGGAACTTGCTTGCACGCACTGAAGAGCAGATACAAACCCACAAGCACAAACTAAACGGCAGAAAACAATCTGAAAGCCACGAGTCTGAAAAAGCACGAATCGTCTCTCACCAAACTTTTACTAACACGAGATTAGCAAAAGGAGCCCAAAGGGTGCCGCGCTTGGTTCTGAACCGGCCTTTTCTAGTCTCTTCGTACGTGGTGTACGTGACCGCGTGGTTGGCGATCGGAAATTACGACAACTTTGTGCGACCATGTGTAGACAAAACAAATTTGAGCCAACATCCGTCGGAAAAAATCCTAGGATTTTGTTGTCGGAATGTCCGAACAAAGTCCGACCGTGTGTACGTCCTATTAGACTGAACTGCCTGAACTGACTCACAAATTCTTAAATATCCTATATTGCTTTCTGGCACAATGGTTGTTCTTTTTATTTTTATTTCTTCACTGAAATATAAAACACATTTTCAGAATACTCCTCAATAATAAATAACACCAGTGGCAGCAGCCTTTAGCAACCACAGAAAGGAAGAGGATGTTGGGGGCCCAGCCAGTTCTCAGAACCAGCAGCTGAAATCATCACAAGTAGGCTGGTTAGGAATCTAAAATGAGTAATTCAGAACTGAAAGCAAAGGAAATAGTCATGTTCAGATATTAGTAAAGATGACGTGACTTGAGCAGGAAAATTTTGCACATATTTCAACAGTGTATTTCTCTGTTTTGCAGCTCCTCTGGACAGTGTGTCATCAATGGAGGTGAATATTGATTCTCTGGAGTTGTCAGAACCACTGGACATTACTGAGCTGGAACCCAGTGATGCTTTTCAGCAGTGTGAGGATCCACTAAGCCCTCTGGTCACTCCTGGTTAGTAGAGATTGGAATGTGCTGTGGAGTCATGTTAGAGGAGATGGAAAACATCACTGTCTTATAATTAATATTAAAAGGCATGTGGGGGAAAAAAATCTTGATTCTTAAAGCTGAAGTTTAGGTATGAATTTTACTGCATAGTTACTTATGTAATTACCGTATGTAAATATATGTTGGACCCAGAAGATTGTGGCTATCTTTGTAGCAGCTTCCACAACAATCACTCAGGTATGAGATATGCATACTTACATTGGTCCGTTGTAATGCAATAAATGAATATGTAAACTTCAGCTTTAAAGCAGAACTTGAGTCTAAGAAGGTCTTTTTAACGTGGCCCTCCTCTCCCTTGCGGAAAAATGAAATAAATCATAGAGAAACTCCTGTGGAGGTAATAGTTACTTTCCCAAGTCATCTTCCTTGCGTCCATGGAGAATATCCCATAGTACAAATCTCCCTATAAAACAATCCTGCACTGTGCTGCATCTTCTCGTGATATATGGTGTGCTTAGCATTCTCCAGGAACTCTTCAGCAGGATTATGATGTCACCCCTGTACCATGGTTTTTTTTTTTAGTGCTTTAGAAAGGGAGGGGGGTCACATCAAACTTTGTATGGAGTACAAGGTCCACTTTAAAGGTGAAGTTTAATGAAAAAACAGGGATGGTACTTAGCATGAATGAAGAGTGTCCCGTGTACTTATGGATGCTGTTTTCGGATGAAATCCTCCTTCCCCAAACCCCCCTTAGCGGTGACCTTGCAGGCTGTGGGGGTTTATATGAGTGGCTGCAGCTTTGACAGGCAATCAACTGCCAGCTATGCTCACCTTTTCTGCCCCTATTCTCCATTCACTGAAGCCTTACTATTGTTTCCAACAATTAAAAACGCTCTATGAATGGAGGACAGGTGGATGAATGAATGGTCAGCCACCTCCAATTATGGATCCTTTTCACTCTGGCCACCCTCATCAACCAGAATTGAGGTGCAGGGGCTAAGGACCAGAGGAAGCAACCTTGAGAGGCAGTCACTGCTGTACATGAGAGCACATGGTGTTTGTAAGTTCCTGGGGTGCTTTGTGACCCATATACAAAAAACTTGGAGTGCCGCTCAAAGCACTACAAAACTTCTCCATGCTGTCCAAAGCGCAGATCTGGTGCCGACATTCAAACTAGCTGAATCAGATGAAAAGACAGAAGGTAGAAATGCCGCACATCGGAGCCCAGCCACTATAAAGTTAAAGATACGGATTCAGCCTAAACTCCTCCTGGCTATGTCCCTCTGACATGATTTGCCCCACCTGCGGGGATTATTCATAGGTATTAAGCTCCATAGACAGGGCGAAACATGTCAGAGGAGCAAAACCAGGAGGAGTTCAGGCTGAAGCCATATCTTTAACTCTCTATATAGTGGCTGGGTTCAGGTGTGCGGCATTTCTACCTTATGTCTTCCCATCTGTTCCTGGGGTGCTTTGCTAGAAGTAAAAAAACACAGGTACCAGGAGCTAGAACCTAAACCGTGTTACATTTGTACATTATGGCAGTAGATTTGATTAATGCTGGCCATACACTGTACGAAAATACGGCTGAACCCATTTTTGAAAAACGAACATTCGGCCATGAGAGCAAACGATAGTGCCATCACGTAATGACTGATAAATTGTTCAGTGGACATAAATGAACCAATTTTTGTTTGTTTTTTTTTTACATATATCTAGTGCAAACAGTTCAGATGGGAAAGACATTAACCTTTCAATTTATCATTCGTTCGGCAGAAAATTTCCAAACTTGTGCTTCGTTTTTTCGCCTCAAAAACGTCCCAACGATTACTGATTTTGTGCCCATTAACTTGCCGAAAAACTAATGAACTGGCCAAATGACCACATTTTGGCCGTTTTTTCGTATAGTGTATGGCCAGCATAAGTAAAAACAATCCCTGTAGTGGAGTGCTTTCACAGCCCACATGGCCACTGATAGTTGCCCAATTGTGTGTGCTAAAGGAGGATAAACAGGGAGGTTTAATATGTGTAATTTAGCAGTTCTGCTTGCACAAGAGGCATGGAGAGTGTAGAATGTAGACCTCAGTGGCCTATCTGTCCTCATACACAAGTGATGAGAAGAATCTCCAGGAAAATAGGGAACACAAACTTGATACTTTTAGTGTACAATGCAAAGTTTACTTTCAAATACAGTAGACAGGACCAGGCTAGATTCACTCACACATCCTCATATTTCTATATTTCTTTCAGCTGACCTCCAGGGAATTGACTACTTCAGGCTTCGCTTCCCCTTCTCCACGGCGCCTGGCCAAGAGCATCCAGCACATGATGGTGACACAACATGCAGACAGGAGGAAGCTGCAGATGTCCAGGCCAAAGAACACAGCTCTACCACAGATTCTGCACATCATGGTCCCAACAAGACCCCCTTGTCTGAAACACAATGACCTGCCAGTTTCCTCTGAATAGACTATGGTACTAGCCAGTGTCTTGTGGGACTCCATTCACTGGTCCCTTTAATATACAAAATATGGCTCATGTGGACATACTAAGCTGTCAGCGATATCAGACTTGTAATTCAGTTTACATTGCACCATTATTGTCAGTTGAATGGAGTCTGCCACACAAAACTGGGCATTCAACAGAAAATGCTTTTTATGTATGGGGAGAATTTTAATGCATTCCAGTGTTTTTACAAAGCACATTTGTGGGTTGAAGCTTTGTATGACGAGTAAGGTCAGTCTGCCCTTTTCAGAGGCCTCTGTACTATTAATAATCATTTTCTAGGAAGAGCATGTTGGTTGGAACAAAAGTGTAACTTCCTTCTATTTCCGTCTGCACCACATGAAATCAGACAAGGGGGTAATATGATGATAATCCCATAGCAAATTACATAATGGATAAAACTGTATCTGTGGCTCCCTCTAGTGGATTGCTGATGGAATATAGTAATGTAGCACACAGTGAAGCTGTACACTGTTCAATAGGATTCTTTGCTTTGTGATAGCTCTAGTGTATATGATTTATTGTGATATTCTGAATCAACGAATGACTGTTTGGAAAAATACAGTGCGGGTGAGTCAATAAAGTTATTATGACACTTTTCTGGTGGTATGGTCCTTTTAAAATGTCCTGCTCTTAATTCATGAAGTTCAGATTCAAGTATTTCTTATTTTTGCCATATTTAAAAATCTGATGAAAGCTATGGACCCCCGCCCCAGAAATATTCACATAAACAAAACTTTACATGCAATGAATATACCGTATGTACTTTATGATATTGCCTCATACATATACGACATGAAGTTTAAATAAAGTAAATAATCTTAAAGGCTACATTCATATATATTTATATAAAATAATAAATGCACATCTTTTTTGCTGGTAAAAACATGCATTTATTATTTTTTTTACTCTGCAGCCTGTAAGGCAATGCACCTATGATCAGCAGATTACGGGTGCAATACCAGGATCCTGCAGATACTCAGCACAGCTGTCTGCCCATACCTCATACAGGCAGACAGTTACTGAATGGCAGGAAAAATCAATGAACTATGAGGATGCTCACCAGCGCCCTCGTAGTTTATTGAGAACTAGCCGATGGTACTTGTAGTTCATTCATTCACAGAACTCTGTGAATGAATGACACGACCATGTCGGCGGAGCCTCCCACAGCTGCACAGTTTTGAAATTGTGACAGCAGGTGCGGGGAGAAGATCCCCCCCTCACTGTCACAGGGAATGGGGGAAGAGAGGAGGCAGGAGCTAGAACATGTTACAAGTTTGACCCTAAATACGGGTGGAACATGTACCATGTTTCAAAGATGAGCTTATCCTTTAACAAAAATGAAATGCAATCGTCTTGTGCAAATTAAACAAAACTATTTTAATTCTGCTCAAATATACAACTACTACTAGAAAATGAGAATTAGCACTTGCTTTTATGGAGTGGCACAAGATGATGGTTGTGCAGAAAACGATGATACAGATTCAAATGATAAACATGGGCCAACGTCGTATCAACAGATGCTTAGCAGTTGGCACTTTAAGCAGTGGCTTACAATAGTTATGTACACACCAGAACACAGTGGTACATTGCATTCCAGAGCTGTGTGATATTATACGTGTTTGCATTATATCGCACCGCTCTGTGTGGTCCTGCATGTCAACGCACAGCAAGAGCAGTGCACCACACTGGTATACAGTGACATGAATGAAGTGTCTGCACCAGTGGCGGCTGGTGGGTTCTTCTTTTGGGGGGGGCAGCAAACAAACATCCCCCCAGTGGCTTGGCACAGCACTGAATCACCCCCCCACGGATAGACCGCCACTTACCCGCGGGCCTGTGGTGTCCTCTCCTAGAGTGGGGGCAGCGGCTTCGATGTCCGCTCCTCCAGCGGCTTCCTCCGCCATGTGTCTCCTCTTCCGCCAAAGCGCTAGGCATCCAGTAGGATCGCCTGATGTGCTGCTGATCTGTAGATTAGGGGGCCGGACGCATGCATAGGGGAGGCGTCGCCCGTTCATCCTCTATGGACGGTCCGCCACTGGTCTGCACATTTCATATAAACTTCTATAACAATAAAGAAAAAAAAAGGACTCCATGTGATGCAATAAAATGTGCATCACACCACCCCCTGCCACGTGGCTCTGCAGTCCAAAACACTGTGTGGGCAGCAGCAATTTGAGCTACAGGGCAATGTGAACAGGCCCTTAAACTCATCTGACTAAAGCAGCCACTTGAATGGTGTGTATTATTTAGTAACACGGTTCAGTGCCAGCAGGAGTTGACTAATCAGGATGGAAATCAGCAGGAGTGAAGAGCCGGAATTGAACTTCCTCTACATGTGCCAGATAATACCAAGGGAATATTTTGCTGGATATTTTTACATCTACAGTTGGATGTTTTTCATGAAGTTAAGGCAGTGTTGCCTTGGAAAGTATTGTTCACTACTGAAGCGACTCCCGAGTTCCTTTATTTTCAACTCAGAACAAAACCATTCACTTTGGGTGTTAGTTTCCCATACAATTATTAAAGAAAAGGTCTCAGTAAAAGCACAGTGGTTGTTTTTAAATATGAAAAATTTCCTACAGGAAGGTAAACATCCAGGTACATGTAAATTAATAGCTTCAGTAGGAGTACGTGTGTAAACGTGTCCTCAGTAATTGTATTAAAACACATCTACATTCAATAAATATAGTTTAACCAACATACTGAAAATTGTATCTTAGGCTCGTTTCACACCTATGCATGTTGCTTTTGAGCGTTTTTGGAGGTTTTTTTTTCATGCTTGCCACGTTTTTGAGCAGCGTTTTTGCCGCGATTTGCGTTTTGCGTTTTTTTTTTTTTTTTACAGTTTTTTTTTACAGTCTAAAAAAAAAATTAAAAAAAAATTAAAAAAAAAAAAAAAAAAACGGCAAAAACGCTGCAAAAACGCTGCAAAAACACTGCAAAAACGGTGCACTTGCGTTTTTGATGCTTGTCCATTGAAATCCATTACATGCAAAACGCTGCTTTTTGCATGAAAAAAAGTCCCCGACCCTTTCCAAAAATGCAGAGAAACAAAAAGGCATTGATGTGAACATGTTCCATAGGAACCCATGTTAAAAAATTCCCGTGCATTTCTGCAAAATGCAAAATGCATCAAAAAACGCGCTAGTGTGAATGGAGCCTAAGGCCTGGTTCACACCTATTTAAACGCATTTTTTTAGTGCGTTTTCTGTTTTGCAGAAACACACTACAGTCCACTTAACATGGTTTCCTATAGATGAAGTTCACATCTGTGCATTTTATGGAAAAGGCCAAGGACTGTTCCATAGAACAGTCCTGTTCCATTTGTTCCATAGATGCAAAATGCGCCTGGAATATGCAAACTGCAACCTGCATAGGTGTGAACCAAGCCTTAACCCACAACCAAAAATGTAATACATTACATATTACTATTCCTTGGTTATGTGGCTGCATTTTCTCAAGCTTCTTTTCCTTTTTTTTCACTTGGTAATCCTGGCAAAAAACAAAACAAAACACACACTCTGTTCCTTGGTAGCTACCCCACCCCTCCACTGTGTCTATGGAGGGAGCCATGGTCATCACCGTTGGCTGCTTACCTGAGATGGACTCCAAACAATTCCATATTTCCTCAGCTCCATTGCATGGAAATTGCTAGTTTACAGAAGATAGCTAGGAAGGAAGCTATTTATTGGTGCAGATCACAGGAAGTGACAAGGACACTGCCTTTCTGGCAATATCAACATGTATTTTATGGTACTTGCTTAAAGAGATTGTAAAGGTCTTTTTTTTTTAAATAACAAACATGTTATATTTGTAGAAAGGAAAAGAGAAAAAACAGGCACCTCTGTGTGTAGACTGCATATAATATTTAATAAGATAAAAGGAGTGAAACTCACATAGGAATAGTAAAAAGTAGGCACATCTTTACAATCTGGTGTGTGGAAGCTCTGCTGTTTCGTCTGGTTGGTTGCCGCCGACACTCAAGCTTGTTGTCCTGACCAGCAGGAAGCTGTTCCGATGGTTACAAATGGAGAGAGGAGACAGGATGAATCGCAGCACTGCTCAGAATGACATCACCGGTGCGCTTGTTCACCATGCATTTCGGAGGAGACCAACTAGCACGCCGGTGACGTCATTCTGAGCAGTGCTGCGATTCAGCCTGTCCTGGCTTGCGGCCCAGACCCCGCTCTCCATTTGCAATCATCGGAACAGCTTCCTGCTGGTCAGGACAGTCGGTGTGAGTGTCGGCAGCAACCAGACCAACAGCAGAGCTACCACACACTGGATTGTAAAGATGTGCCTACTTTTTACTATTATCATGTGAATTTCACTCCTTTTATCTTATTAAATGTTACATGCAGTCTACACTTAGAGGCGTCTGTTTTTCTCTTTTCTTTTCTACATGTTTTGGAGATTGCTTCTGCTCCCCCTCAAGGCTAGCCCTGAAAGACTGCAAAACCCTTACACTCTAATACAGAGTCAGAGAATCCACAGGACTATTAATGGATGTTGCATGAACTTTAATGCTTAACAGCATGCGCCTCTACCATTGTATTTGAACATGTTATACTCCTCCTCTCGGGTCCCCCACTGGTGCTCCTGGCCTCTCTTCTCTGTCCAGTGCCCCCATGGGAAGCCACTTCCTATGGGGGCACTTGTGCGTTCTCACTCCCAAGCCCCACTGCTGCATCTATTGACACAGGCAGCGGGACGTATCCCTGCTCCCGCCACTGGCTTTGATTGACAGCAGTGGGAGCCTCAGGAAAGGCAGGAGGGGAGAGAAGAGTCACAGACATGCACAGCGCTGGATCAAATGAGATCTGAGGTAAGCAGGGGGGGGGGGCAAGGAAAGCAGAACCTCAGAACCACTTTAAAGTGGTTCTAAAGGTAAACTTTTTTTTACCCTAATGCATTAAGTTAAAAAACCTTATCTGTGCAGCTTCCTCCCTGATCCTTGTTATACTTACCTGAACCTGACCTTGATCCAGAGCTATGGAAACAGTGGCTCTCTCAGCTCTCTTACACAGCACTGGACAGAGAGACAGCAGCTGAGCCATTGACTCCTGCTGCTGTCAACCACAGCCAGTGAGTAGAGAGCAGAGGGTGGGGGCCAAGCTGCGCTCTGTGTGTCAATGGACATACAGAGCGCAGCTTGGAATCAAGCCCGCGCGAGTGCCCCCATACCAAGCAGCTTGCTATGGGGGGCACTTCAGGACGGAGGAATGGAGATTGCCGGTAGAGGACCCCAGAAGAGGAGCGGGGCAGCTCTGTGCAAAACCACTGCACAGGGCAGGTAAGTATTTTTTTTTTAATGTACCCTTTAGAATCCTTTTATAGTGGCAGCCACCACATATAAGCACTGTAAGCTTCAATTTATTAAATTTCTGCTCTTGGGTTAAGTTTTTCTTTAGCTTTAATTGAAATAAGTTAGGAGTGTTTCTATTATATATATATTTCTTATGTGTCACATCGGTTTGTATTAAATACAGCTGGATTCTGAAGGACTTCCATTAGTAAATAAAAGGATTACTTTCCTCTGCTTTTCCTACAATAGAATCTCTATGGCTCAAAGATTGGGACTAAATTCCAGCTTCTCAAGAGCAGAAAACCAAATGGGTTATCACTATATAATAGAAAATGATTAGATATGCATATCTCTGTGTTTGGGTATGCAATGGGTCAGAGTATTGCAATCAATGCAACATCACACCTTTACTTATCACCCTCTTAACCAATGTCCCTGAAATTTATGTAAAAGACTTGTGGATGGAACTCCTGCTTATTAAATATTAACTCCCAGTGTAACCCAATTCAGTTAATACCTGGTAGAAGATTGATGCCACAATCCAGAAAAAAAAGAATTCTGCATGGAATTCATTACTTACAAAATGCAATGTGGCAGATCTCTACTTTATAACTAATTCAGTATACCAGAACTATTTTCTACTCAGCGTCTGTTTTTTTTTGTTGTCTTGGAATGATTTAAAATGCTACAGCTATTGCTTGTGAAATTATTGGAGATAGAAGGCAGCATAAACATTTAAATAACACCGATCCTTCCAACCATTTAAGGAAATGTAGTTCAAATCCCTGGTCCTTAACTTCTTCTTTCTTGGTATAAATCATCCTTTATGGGCGTCCTTTTGGAGAAAAGCTGGTGACTGGAATTTACTGACTACTTTTTTTTTAACGTGTTAACATTTTCCAAGGAAGAACAAAATAGAGTAATAGCAATATATTTATAACTAGGGCTGCAACTAAACAATTATTTTCATAATCGATTAGTTGGCCGATTTTTTTTTCAATTAATAGATTAATCGGTTAATAACCTTAAAAGTGTGGTGTATAATTTAGTTAATATGTAAAGTTTAATAAAAAAAGGCAATTTATTCCTAAATATCTCTATGCAATGGTAAATATAAATAACCAACTATATGGTTAGAGAGCAAAATCTCTAATCCACTCTGAGAATAACAGACAGAAGAGATAGATATACTGTATATACTATTAGATGAGATATAGAAAAAAAAAGTTAGACTGTTTTGCAGATTTTCAAACAGAACTATTATATGCTGGCCATACAAAAACAATGTCTTCCTTAAAAAAAAATATTATTTTAAGAACGCTCGTTCGATTATCAAATCGTTAGTGGGGTCAAAACATCGTTCGTGTTCAACCACAGTGACAGGAAAATGTAGAAATGATAGAAAACTACTTGTTCAAAGGAATTTTCAGACAGCGTATGTGGTTTTCGTTCAGAAATTACATTCGTTTTAAAACAGAATGTTAACCACTTGACGACCGCCTCACGCTGATTTACGTCGGCAAGGTGGCACGGACAGGCAAAATCACGTACATGTACGTGATTTGCCTTCCGCGGGTGGGGGGTCCGATCGGACCCCCCCCCCCCGGTGCCCGAGGCGGTCGTCTTTTCTCCCACGGCGATCGGAGATGAGGGGGAGGCCATCCGTTCGTGGCCCCCCCCTCGCGATCGCCGCCAGCCAATGAGAACATTCCTTTGCTGCTGTATGCTAAACAGCAGCAAAGGAAATGATGTCATCTCTCCTCGGCTCGGTAATTTCCGTTCCGGCCCGAGGAGAGAAGACAAGTGAGTGAGTGCACAACACACACACACACAGTAGAACATGCCAGGCACACAAAACACCCCGATCCCCCCCCCGATCACCCCCCCCGATCCCCCCCCCCGATCCCCCCCCCAATCACCCCCCCCCTGTCACAAACTGACACCAGCAGTTTTTTTGTTTTTTTGTTTTTTTTTTTCTGATTACTGTATTGGTGTCAGTTTGTGACAGTTACAGTGTTGGGACAGTTATTGTTACCCCCCTTTAGGTCTAGGATACCCCCCTAACCCCCCCTAATAAAGTTTTAACCCCTTGATCACCCCCTGTCACCAGTGTCACTAAGCGATCATTTTTCTGATCGCTGTATTAGTGTCGCTGGTGACGCTAGTTAGTGAGGTAAATATTTAGGTTCGCCGTCAGCGTTTTATAGCGACAGGGACCCCCATATACTATCTAATAAATGTTTTAACCCCTTGATTGCCCCCTAGTTAACCCTTTCACCACTGATCACCGTATAACTGTTACGGGTGACGCTGGTTAGTTTGTTTATTTTTTATAGTGTCAGGGCACCCGCCGTTTATTACCGAATAAAGGTTTAGCCCCCCGGTCGCCCGGCGGTGATATGCGTCGCCCCAGGCAGCGTCAGATTAGCGCCAGTACCGCTAACACCCACGCACGCAGCATACGCCTCCCTTAGTGGTATAGTATCTGAACGGATCAATATCTGATCTGATCAGATCTATACTAGCGTCCCCAGCAGTTTAGGGTTCCCAAAAACGCAGTGTTAGTGGGATCAGCCCAGATACCTGCTAGCACCTGCGTTTTGTCCCTCCGCCCGGCCCACCCAAGTGCAGTATCGATCGATCACTGTCACTTACAAAACACTAAACGCATAACTGCAGCATTCGCAGAGTCAGGCCTGATCCCTGCGATCGCTAACAGTTTTTTTGAAAGCATTTTGGTGAGCTGGCAAGCACCAGCCCCAGGCTGCGCCAGATTAGCGCCAGTACCACTGACACCCACGCACGTACCATACACCTCCCTTAGTGGTATAGTATCTGAACGGATCAATATCTGGTCCGATCAGATCTATACTAGCGTCCCCAGCAGTTTAGGGTTCCCAAAAACGCAGTGTTAGCGGGATCAGCCCAAATACCTGCTAGCACCTGCGTTGTGCCCCTCCGCCCGGCCCAGCCCAGCCCAGTCCACCCAAGTGCAGTATCGATCGATCACTGTCACTTACAAGGCACTAAACGCATAACTGCAGCGTTCGCAGAGTCAGGCCTGATCCCTGCGATCGCTAACAGTTTTTTTGGTAGCATTTTGGTGAACTAGCAAGCACCGGCCCCAGGCAGCGTCAGGTTAGCGCCAGTACCACTAACACCCACACACGCAGCATACGCCTCCTTTAGTGGTATAGTATCTGAACGGATCAATATCTGATCCGATCAGATCTATACTAGCGTCCCCAGCAGTTTAGGGTTCCCAAAAACGCAGTGTTAGCGGGATCAGCCCAGATACCTGCTAGCACCTGCGTTTTGCCCCTCCGCCCGGCCCAGCCCAGCCCACCCAAGTGCAGTATCGATCGATCACTGTCACTTACAAAACACTAAACGCATAACTGCAGCGTTTGCAGAGTCAGGCCTGATCCCTGCGATCGCTAACAGTTTTTTTGGAAGCTTTTTATTGAACTGGCAAGCACCAGCGGCCTAGTACACCCCGGTCGTAGTCAAACCAGCGCTGCAGTAACACTTGGTGACGTGGCGAGTCCCATAAGTGCAGTTCAAGCTGGTGAGGTGGCAAGCACAAGTAGTGTCCCGCTGCCACCAAAAAGACAAACACAGGCCCGTCATGCCCATAGTGCCCTTCCTGCTGCATTCGCCAATCCTAATTGGGAACACACCGCTTCTGCAGCGCCCGTACTTCCCCCATTCACATCCCCAACCAAATGCAGTCGGCTGCATGAGAGGCATTTTTATGTCCTCCCGAGTACCCCTACCCAACGAACCCCCCCAAAAAGATGTCGTGTCTGCAGCAAGCGCGGATATAGGCGTGACACCCGCTATTATTGTCCCTCCTGTCCTGACAATCCTGGTCTTTGCATTGGTGAATGTTTTGAACGCTACCATGCACTAGTTATTAGCGTAGGGTACAGCATTGCACAGACTAGGCACACTTTCACAGGGTCTCCCAAGATGCCATCGCATTTTGAGAGACCCGAACCTGGAACCGGTTACAGTTATAAAAGTTAGTTACAAAAAAAGTGTAAAAAAAAATATATATATATAAAATAAAAAAAAATAGTTGTCGTTTTATTGTTCTCTCTCTCTATTCTCTCTCTCTATTGTTCTGCTCTTTTTTTACTGTATTCTATTCTGCAATGTTTTATTGTTATTGTTATTGTTATTATGTTTTATCATGTTTGTTTTTCAGGTATGTAATTATTTATACTTTACTGTTTACTGTGCTTTATTGTTAACCATTGTTAACCATTTTTTTGTCTTCAGGTACGCCATTCACGACTTTGAATGGTTATACCAGAATGATGCCTGCAGGTTTAGGTATCATCTTGGTATCATTCTTTTCAGCCAGCGGTCGGCTTTCATGTAAAAGCAATCCTAGTGGCTAATTAGCCTCTAGACTGCTTTTACAAGCCGTGGGAGGGAATGCCCCCCCCACACCGTCTTCCGTGTTTTTCTCTGGCTCTCCTGTCTCAACAGGGAACCTGAGAATGCAGCTGGTGATTCAGCCAGCTAACCATAGAGCTGATCAGAGACCAGAGTGGCTCCAAACATCTCTATGGCCTAAGAAACCGGAAGCTACGATCATTTTATGACTTAGATTTCGCCGGATGTAAATAGCGCCATTGGGAAATTGGGGAAGCATTTTATCACACCGATCTTGGTGTCATCAGATGCTTTGAGGGCAGAGGAGAGATCTAGGGTCTAATAGACCCCAATTTTTTCAAAAAAGAGTACCTGTCACTACCTATTGCTATCATAGGGGATATTTGCATTCCCCGAGATAACAATAAAAATGATTAAAAAAAAAAAAAATGAAAGGAACAGTTTAAAAATAAAATAAAAAAGCAAAAAAATAATAAAGAAAAAAAAAAAAAAAAAAAAAAAAGCACCCCTGTCGCCCCCTGCTCTCGCGCTAAGGCGAACGCAAACGGCGGTCTGTCGTCAAACGTAAACAGCAATTGCACCATGCATGTGAGGTATCGCCGCGAAGGTCAGATCGAGGGCAGTAATTTTTGCAGTAGACCTCCTCTGTAAATCTAAAGTGGTAACCTGTAAAGGCTTTTAAAGGCTTTTAAAAATGCATTTATTTTGTTGCCACTGCACGTTTGTGCGCAATTTTAAAGCATGTCATGTTTGGTATCCATGTACTCGGCCTAAGATCATCTTTTTTATTTCATCAAACATTTGGGCAATATAGTGTGTTTTAGTGCATTAAAATTTAAAAAAGTGTGTTTTTTCCCCAAAAAATGCGTTTGAAAAATCGCTGCGCAAATACTGTGTGAAAAAAAAAAATGAAATACCCACCATTTTAATCTGTAGGGCATTTGCTTTAAAAAAAATATATAATGTTTGGGGGTTCAAAGTAATTTTTTTGCAAAAAAAAATAACTTTTTCATGTAAACAATGAGTGTCAGAAAGGGCTTTGTCTTCAAGTGGTTAGAAGAGTGGGTGATGTGTGACATAAGCTTCTAAATGTTGTGCATAAAATGCCAGGACAGTTCAAAACCCCCCCAAATGACCCCATTTTGGAAAGTAGACACCCCAAGCTATTTGCTGAGAGGCATGTCGAGTCCATGGAATATTTTATATTGCGACACAAGTTGCGGGAAAGAGACAAATTTTTTTTTTTTTTTTTGCACAAAGTTGTCACTAAATGATATATTGCTCAAACATGCCATGGGAATATGTGAAATTACACCCCAAAATACATTCTGCTGCTTCTCCTGAGTACGGGGATACCACATGTGTGAGACTTTTTGGGAGCCTAGCCGCGTACGGGACCCCGAAAACCAAGCACCGCCTTCAGGCTTTCTAAGGGCGTGAATTTTTGATTTCACTCTTCACTGCCTATCACAGTTTCGGAGGCCATGGAAAGCCCAGGTGGCACAAAACCCCCCCAAATGACCCCATTTTGGAAAGTAGACACCCAAAGCTATTTGCTGAGAGGTATAGTGAGTATTTTGCAGACCTCACTTTTTGTCACAAAGTTTTGAAAATTGAAAAAAGAAAAAAAAAAAAGTTTTTTCTTGTCTTTCTTCATTTTCAAAAACAAATGAGAGCTGCAAAATACTCACCATGCCTCTCAGCAAATAGCTTGGGGTGTCTACTTTCCAAAATGGGGTCATTTGGGGGGGGGTTTGTGCCACCTGGGCATTCCATGGCCTCCGAAACTGTGATAGGCAGTGAAGAGTGAAATCAAAAATTTTCACCCTTGGAAATCCTGAAGGCGGTGCTTGGTTTTCGGGGCCCCGTACGCGGCTAGGCTCCCAACAAGTCCCACACATATGGTATCCCCATACTCAGGAGAAGCAGCTAAATGTATTTTGGGGTGCAATTCCACATATGCCCATGCCCTGTGTTAGCAATATATCATTTAGTGACAACTTTGTGCAAAAAAAAAAAAAAAAAAAAGTGTCACTTTCCCGCAACTTGTGTCAAAATATAAAATATTCCATGGACTCAATATGCCTCTCAGCAAATAGCTTGGGGTGTCTACTTTCCAAAATGGGGTCATTTGGGGGGGGGTTTGTGCCACCTGGGCATTCCATGGCCTCTGAAACTGTGATAGGCAGTGAAGAGTGAAATCAAAAATTTACACCCTTAGAAATCCTGAAGGCGGTGCTTGGTTTTCGGGGCCCCGTATGCGGCTAAGCTCCCAAAAAGTCCCACACATGTGGTATCCCCTTACTCAGGAGAAGCAGCTGAATGTATTTTGGGGTGCAATTCCACATAGGCCCATGGCCTGTGTGAGCAAAATATCATTTAGTGACAACTTTTTGTAAATATTTTTTTTTTTTTTTGTCATTATTCAATCACTTGGGACAAAAAAAATAAATATTCAATGGGTTCAACATGCCTCTCAGCAATTTCCTTGGGGTGTCTACTTTCCAAAATGGGGTCATTTGGGGGGGGTTTGTACTGCCCTGCCATTTTAGCACCTCAAGAAATGACATAGGCAGTCATAAACTAAAAGCTGTGTAAATTACAGAAAATGTACCCTAGTTTGTAGACGCTATAACTTTTGCGCAAACCAATAAATATATGCTTATTGACATTTTTTTTACCAAAGACATGTGGCCGAATACATTTTGGCCTAAATGTATGACTAAAATTTAGTTTATTGGATTTTTTTTATAACAAAAAGTAGAAAATATCATTTTTTTTCAAAATTTTCGGTCTTTTTCCGTTTATAGCGCAAAAAATAAAAACTGCAGAGGTGATCAAATACCATCAAAAGAAAGCTCTATTTGTGGGAAGAAAAGGACGCAAATTTTGTTTAGGTACAGCATTGCATGACCGCGCAATTAGCAGTTAAAGCGACGCAGTGCCAAATTGGAAAAAGACCTCTGGTCCTTAGGCAGCATAATGGTCCGGGGCTCAAGTGGTTAAAAGCAAGTGAAAATTTCAAACGACATTCTTTCATTCAGTGAATGTACAAAGATTTTTCCTATGAATATTCTCATCTGAAAACTGATCCGTGTGGCCAGCATAAGGCTCGGTACACACCTATGCAGTTGCTTTTGATCTTTTTCTACAGTGCTTTTTTCTGTGCGTTAAGTACAGTATAGAGTGCCCCAATAGCAAGGTAAAGAAAACTTCTGCCTTTAGAACCACTCACTTCCTGCCCAGGACTACATATCCCATGAGGCATTGCTCCTCACACAGTCACAAGTTCTCAGGCACTTACTGACATGTATAGGCGGAGTACTGAGCTGTATGTGTGCTGCATTGTATTTCCTGATATGTAAACAAATAATGCATTCTGTATGCAGGCCAACTAATTGGCTATGGATTAGTTGTTTCAGCCCTATTTATAACTAAATGTTTGTACTACTTATTAGGCCCCTTTCACACGGACGAACCATCTATCCTTTTTCTTCCATGTCACCGCTGACATCCGACGCTCCATAGGGATGACTGTATGTCCGTTTTTCATCCGAAAACGGATGGATGAAAAACGGACATACGGATCATCCGTGTGAAAGAGGCCTAAGAGGTATGTCTTGATGACCAAGTGGCTGCCTCACAGGTAGTTTCCATGGACACACCCTTTGCTGCTGCCCAGTATGTAGAAATACTGCAAGTAGCATGCTCCCTGATGTCATCAGGCAATGCCACCCCTTCTCATTATAGGCCAAGGTTATAGCTTAACTATTCAGGAAGTGGTTAGCCTGCTGAATGCTTTGAGCCCTTGCTTGATCCTGTTGGAAACACAAAGAGGTGAACTGAAGACTTTAGGGAGGATGTAACCACTATAGCAGTCGGGTTGGCTATCTTGGACCGAGAAGAATGTCGGCAGAACGATTTCCTGGTTAGATGGAATACAGTAGGCACCTTCGGCATGAATCCTAGCAGTGGAACTAGGACCACTCTATCCGCATAAAAGGTTGTGAATGGCTCCTTGCAGCCCAGGGCTGCCATCTCTGAGACTCTCCTGAAGGTTTGGATGCCAAACCTTCAGAGAATTTATCTGAAGCCAGAAAGCCCAGGACCACGGGTAGGTCCCACTTAGGAAAGCAAAGTTCTCTTGGAGGCTTTAACCTCAGGACCATATTGAAAAATTGAACTACAAGGCTATTGGCAGCCCACTGAATCCCTGTGAAGGCAGACAGGGCAGAAGCATGACCCTTAAGAGTACTAAGACTTCATATTCATATCTAGGCCTTTTTGAAGAAAGTCCAAAATATTACTTATTTGGGGAGAGGAAGGGTGGAAGCAAAGTCCTGTAACTTGATCTGCACTTTGTTGTAAGTTGCATTAGTGCTCGGTTTCCTAGATTTTAGTAGGGTACCAAATACAGCATTTGAACAGCCCGCCTTGATCAGCCTCTGCCTTTCAAAACCCAAGCCTGCAACCGCAGCCTCTGAGGAGATGGATGAAGCACTGGACCCTGAAACAGCAGACCCAGGGTTAGTGGAATTGACTTTGGTGGCTTCAAACTCAGTAAATACAGAAGTGGAAACCACAGACGTTTGGGCCAGTTGGGTATTACTGCCAGAACTGTGACTTTCCCCTTTATCAGTCTTCTGAGAAAGTTGAAGATTAGCTGTGTCATTGGAAAGGCATATGCAGACTGAAAAGACCACTCTGCTGTCAGAGCATCTGTCGCTGCTACCTGTGGGCAAGATAGACAGATTTAAAACATTGGCAGTTTGCTGGGGATGCCAATAGGTTCACTTCCAGCTGAAAAGCCCAAAGTATCAACATTTGACAGGTTTGTGGGTTCCGGAACCACTTCTTCATTGTCTAACTGGTGTCTTGACAAATAATCTGCCTCAAGATCGGAGGGACCTGGAATGTAGGCTGCCCGCAGATGGAGAAGAATCGACTGAACATCCCTGAATTGTAACTTGAAAGGCAAAAAAGGGCTTGAAAGGCAGCTCCCATCTCCAGGATGTTGTACACTATATTGTTCACTTGGCAGGGTCACTTGCCTCGGGCTACTCTCCCCTGGCAGGTAGCTCTCCAGCCTAGAGTACTGGCATTGGTCATGGCTACTATCCAGGCATTCGGCAAAAGGGAGTGACCGGACAAAAGATTCTAAGTGTCTAGCCACCAGCTTAGAACCTTCTTTACCTGTGATGATGTTCGAATTGATTGGCTCGTGTTCTCTGACTTCCACTGGGACAGGAACCTGAATCGGAAAGCTCGGGTCTTCCACTGAGCCCATCTGACCATGGGTATTGCAGACACCATCGTCCCCACTACCTGTTGGCAATGTTTGGCTGCGAGAAAGTTGGCTGTCAGTGCAGAACATAATCTCTGATGAATCGCTGGAATCTTCTACTCTGGAGTGGACACTGTGCTTTGATACATGTCTATACATACTCCCAGGTATATGAGGCATTGAGTAGGTATAAGATTACTTTTTTTTAATGAAGTCGATCAGCCAGCCGAAGTCCTGAAGAACTGACCGCACTAGCGTCTGGTGTGAAAGAAGAGTTTCCCAATTCTGGGCTGGCGAAAGCAGATCGCCTAGGCAATGGTAAAATTGAGCTATTCTCCACCGTAAAAGGACAACCAGGGAGAAAAGAACCTTGGAAAACACCCTTGGAGAGGTTGTAAGCCTGAAGGGCAAACGAACGAACTGAAGGTGTAGAGGCCCCAAGGCGAAACTGAGATATTTTGAGTTTTGATGTATTGGAATATGAAAATAAGAACCTTAGATCCACGGATAGCCATCAATCTCCTGGTTAAACAACTTTCAGTATGGTTTGACGTGATTCCATCTTGAAGTGTTCTTTCCTTATATATCTGTTCCATCACGTTAGGTCTATAACAGGCCTCCATCCTCCTGATTTTTATCCAGGTACCAAAAAATATTGGAGAACACATACCCGAGAAGTGATCCTGATGAGGCCCTGGGATGATTGCTTCCTGGAACAGCAATGTGCTTATATAGGAGGGAAGAGTCTCCCTCTTCACGGCCCAAAATCGGCATCTTCGTTGGAGCGCGTCATGTAGCGGAACAGACAAGAGTGACCCTCGGATATGGTGTGCAAGACCCACTTCTCTCTTACATTGGTCCATACTCTTTGAAACCAGAGCAGACTGCCCCCTACTGGAAGGGACCGGGTGAGCAAACCGTCAACAGACTTGGAAGCTTCCCGCAGTTGGGCCCAAGCTTTTCACCCACACTTCCATGGCTTGCCACTGACACCAAATGCCATTGCAAGCCTGCATGCTTCACTGGCTAATACGTAAATCTTTTGAGGTCAAGGTCAGCTCCTTGTCTATGGCATCCCTAAACGATACCCCGTCTTCTAGATGCAGGGTCACATGCCTTGCCAACCTCAACAGGGCAGCTTCCACAACCGGCGACTCGTCCCGGTACTTGAGGTCTTCTTTCCTGAAAGAATAAAGTTTGGACAAACAGTTGGGAAAAGAAAACGTGTTATTTATCTGGGGTCCATTTCACCCTTGATATATCTGAGTGCTTCCATGAAAGAAAAACGCAACTGTTTTGCAGATGTGATTGAAATATTTCTTCTTTTTGGAGCGAGCCTTCAGCTCGTCCTCCCATACCAAGGCATGTCTGACCGCCCTCACAAAATCATTTACCTCAGTGAAGTAGAACCTGATCTACATTTTCATCTGAGGTTACTCCCGGATCAGAGCCAGGGGCGTAAGCTTCAGGAGGTATTGGTAGCTGCAACACGGGTTGCATCCTGGGAAGTAGAGGCCATCCTTTGCACTGCGGGGTGTCTAATTAGCATATGCTTCCAAGGTGTCTTGAAACATTTGTTTAATTAATGACATTATTTTTGATTTGTCTGCCTCCCTCTCCCTCGTGGCCTCCAAGAAGCAAGTTTTGCAAGTCATATGCCAGGAAGGGCAACATTTGGACAGGCCCAGCATTCCCTTGGTTGTGGCTGTGAGTAATAATCACGCTCCTGAGGTGACTGAAGATTAATGAAGGAGAAGCGGAGAGACGGGATACATTGTGACTGGAATGATGCCTTTCCTTGATCTGGATCCACGTCTTGAAGAGGAAGCACAGTTACTGGTAAATGGTGAGATCTGGAAGGACTAGAATTAATCTGCCATTAGCCAGACAGCTCACGTAGGAGGAGAAGAATGAGAGGAAAAAAAGTAATATATAGATATATATATTTAAATATATATATCTATATATTGAGCAACCACCATACCTTCTTTGCATATGCTGGTCTTTTGGAGGGGTTGGCTCTTGATTTGGCATTCTGTAATAAAAGTCAGGTTAACATCATGCTAAGTCAAAACTCCCTCCAAGGCATTCAGAAGCGATTACATGCAAGAAAATACCTTCCGTGTGCAGTACCAGGCTTAAGCAGCAGGTGGCAGTGCAGAACACCACAACATCTGGGCAGAGAGCTTGAGAGAGCAAACAGCTGACCCAGCATCTCGGCAACTTCTTAGGTCAGGTATATGCAATTAGTGGACCTCCAGCTGTTGCAAAAAGTCCCATCATGCCTCTGCCTCTGGGTGTCATGCTTGTGGCTGTCAAAGTCTTGCTATGCCTCATGGGACTTGTAGTTCTGCAACAGCTGGAGGTCCGCTAATTGCATATCCCTGTCTTAGGTGAACCTGTAGTCAAGTGATTCAGCTTAATCCAATGGTAATCCACACAGATCAGGAAGAAGTCTGTAGTGAAGTTGTCTGGCTGGAACACAGGACCTGCGTTCCAGCAACTCTGAAGCCATGATCCTTGTTCCTTCTGCGATGGAAAAGCCATGCCAAGCCTCTACACAGCCAGGAATTACCCAGCCACAAAAGACCTCCCAAATACCAGCAGCGGGGTTCCCTCACCCTGCCCCATTTAGAAGCACTCAGTGGGGACTGCATTCAGGCAGACTCGGATGGAGAGCCAGGGATTTACCGCAGCAAGGCACTGATTGCTCCTGCTATCACTGTGAGGAGGAAAAAAGAGGAACGTGGTGCTGGCTCAAGAGCTAAAATTTATGAGTTAAACGTTCTATGGCCCGTACCCATGTGTGTGCTGACATGGAGCTGTCAGGAAACGCAATATTATACCCAATATTTTGGTAAACTATAAAAGATAGTGTTGCGTTAAGCAAATAGAAACTAAACATGTCAAGGCCTTAAAGTTGCGTACACCCCTGGAATCACAAAAAACTATGGTACCTGAAAATCTCCATAGGTGACACTTTAAAAGTCTTTACAAGTAAATCACACACACAGTCAGACTGTTGGCCAACAAAGTGTCAGACTTTTGTCCGAAGGTCATGTGCCAAGAACTTGTCTTGCATACAAACGGTACACAATTGTCGTCCAACAAACACAAACGTAGTGACCTACTACGAGGAATCTCAGCTCTTGAGCGCCACCCTTTGGGCACATTCTGTTATTTTGTGTTTGGTGAGCATTGATTTTGAGCATGCGTGTTTGTACTTTCAACTTTTGTGTGACGGACTTGTGTACACATGATACGAAAATCTGACAACAGACCGTTGCCTGCCGAAAATTTACAAGCCTGCCATCCAACATTTGTTGGTGGAAAGTTGGACAATTGTCTGACGGAGCGTACAAATGGTCAGATTTTAGGCAGTCTGTCATCACACAATTCCCTGACGAAAATCCGATCGTGTGTACGAGGCTTTACTCTGACATTCACAATGAAACCTCACATGTGCTTACCCTATGCTGCTTTTTATATGGGGTGTGTGCAGGTGTGCTTTTAATTTGTATTGTGTTTTTACTTTATTGCTATCACAAGGGGGATAACAAGCTCCCTATGTGATAGTATGGGCGGGTGACAGGCACTCTTTATGGACACATTGGGGGGTCTATTAAACCCCCAATGTCTCTACTTTGCTACACTGCAGCTATTCAAACATATATCGTGTTTGAACACCTACATCCTCAGCTACACTAGCTGAAGAATGACAATCGTGACTCCAAAAGTGACGTAATACACATCACATTTTGGGTCATTAGTCGCAGGAGGTTTCGGAGAATGAATGTTCGCCAAGTTCCTCCTGCTTACTCTGAGGAAGGGGTTTCCAGCGTTCCCTGGCTGCCCAGTGGAATGAGAGAGCCCGCAAAACACAGCGGGTACACGGCAAGGTTGCAGCTGCTGCTGCAGTTAAAAGCTTGATTTAACTACTTGTCTACTGTAAGGTTTTTAAATGTACCCTGGTAGACAAGTGATTAAACTGCAGTAGCAACCACACTTCTCAGATAAGAGTGCTACCATCAATAGCAGAATATACTTGTTGCATAATATAAAGTGCAAAACTGGACTTCACTGAATGCTGTTAATGGAGTATGTAATTAAAGTGATTGTAAAGGTTTGGTTTTTAAACAAAAAAATAAACATGTTATACTTATCTACAATAACCCTAGAAGTAAATAAATTACTAATCCAGCGCTCATGGAAATTAAGTTGACATATATGAACATATGAGCTGCTACGATAACATAAAAAAATCAAGATCTCATATGCTTTAAAACAATCAAGTTATTAAAATCAATAAAGGAATTTGCTTTATTGATTTTAATAACTCTTGATCATTTTAAAGCATATAAAATCTTGATGTTATACTTACCTGCTCTGTGCAATGGTTTTGCACAGAGCAGCCCCGATCCTCCTTTTCTGGGGTCCCCTGGCAACGCTCCTGGCTCCTCCTCAGCATCGAGTGCTCCCACAGAGAACCACATTCAATGGGGGGCACTCGTGTGGGCACGCTCCCGTGTCCTGCTTCGTCCATTGACACATACGGCAGGAATCGACCCCGCCCCCTGCGTTACTGGATTTGATTGACAGCAGCAGAAACCAATGGATCCTGCTGCTATCAATCTATCCAAAGAGGACCCAAGACAGCGGCTGGAGCTTCTGGGCTCGTTCTCAGTCCTGGAAAGATCAGGTTCACGCAAGTAAAAGGGGGGCTCTGGGGGACAGCTACACCACAAAAGGTTTTTCACCTTAATGCATTAAAGTGAAAAACCTCTAGACTTTACAACTCCTTTAAGGGATAATAACCCATCAGGTTTTTTTTTTTTTTTTGTCTGTGTCCCCATTAGGGAGAGTCACTTGATTTGTCCTAGCGACCATTCATTGGAAATAAAACTGAGGAAAAATCCAGTATTTTGAGTTGTCATCAGAACTGAAATAGAGGAGAACTCTTCTAATGGGAACATTTGCTCCAGTGACAATTAAGGGAGCATTTACCTCACTTCCTGTTGTGTGTATGGAACACAAATTGATAGGACTTCCTTGACTTGTATTTGCGGCATGGTATTTCAATAGAAAATCCCCCTTCGGTTGAAGAAAAAAAAAAAAAAAAAAAAAAAGTAGCAGGAGGCTGCAGTATTGCCTCTTGAATGTCCTGCAGCCCCTGCTATACTGCCCTCTGAAAAGCAATTAACCACATCACTTTTCAGAGGGACAGTAGCGCATCCTGCTCATGTAAAGAAGCACATATAGTGCATAAACAGAGTACAGCTACAAGTGTGAAAGCCTCAAAATATATCTTACCTGTAATAAGGGAGGCAGGGAGATGGAACATTGTGAAAATGATTCAGTCTGCTAGTATCTATAACGGAACAGCTTTTTCTAGACTTTCCATAGATTGGTACATTTTAATATATTAAGGGTCTATTAATGAAAAAAATGTTGTATTTTGGGATCTATATGCAGTAAATGCATGTACTGACTCTCATATATGATTTTTTTTATTTCACAAGCCTTTATTTATAATGTTCTCATGCACTTACAAGCAGATTAAGCTGTCAAACAAAAGTGACAGGGGATAGGACAAAGCACAACACTACCAGGGGTGCTTGATCTTCTGCACAGAGTGTATAAACGATTATGCATGAAATTTGACAACATGCAGCTTTTAAAGTGACTGTCACTAAAAGCAAATTGTCAATTAGCAGCCCTTGATTTATCGATGTATATGCTCCAATATGGAGATTCTCAAAAATTAGAGTTAGGACAGCATTTCACAGCAGTGCCTGGATACAACAGTGTGGCTCCCACATATATCTGCAAATGTGCATCCAGAACCATTGCTATTAAAGCAAATTGTTAGACACAGTCATTTGTTTTCAGGCTATTGTAAGTATGCTGTGAAAACTTTTGTTTATGCTGTGCCAAGCCCTTCCATGTGCTCTTTATTTTAAAAGTTTTAAGAAATTCAGGTGTAACCTGTAAGGTTAAATTCAATATTTTCTAGTCCTAAAAAGAAATCATTTGAACATAAGCTTAATTTTCTATCTCTTAAACTGGTTGTATACACTTTCTTTGTATCTACAGGTAGGCCTATAATAAGGCTTACCTGTAGGTAAAATGAATATCTCCTAAACCTGTACGGTTTAGGGGATATTCACTTTGCATGCAGACACTGACGTCAGCAGCACACGCTCTGTGAAGGTCCAGCAGACGCTGCCTGACCTTGCTGGAAAGAAGTCTCCTGCGCGCATGGGCGGGAGTGACATCACGGCTCCAGCCACTCACAACGCCGGAGCCGCGAACCCGGCAGACACGCCGAGGCGAAATGTCAGCTCCCTCAGCGGTGACCAGGATCAGCTGCTGACACCTCATTCTAAAGGTATTTCATAATGAGCTAGTATGCGCTGCATATCAGCTCATTATGCCTTTTGCTTTACAGGTTTAAAAAGAAGTGTGTGTGTGTATACACACACACACACACACACACAATAATTTTGTGCAGGTATACAACCGCTTTAAGAAAGCTGCTGTCATCTTTTTTTTTTTAGGCACTGCAAAGTCGGCATCTGGGATCCATGGTCTCAGATGTGACAATTATGCAAACTGGGATTTTACATGTTTAGGTTCATGGCTTATGTGAACACATGATGCCTGCCACAGGTCACCCCCCCTATCCTTTAATCTATTCATCTTGGTGCTGCATGCATTTTACTATAACAGCCCCAGAGTAATAATTTGCAGTGTAGAGATGTAGGAAATGCTTTCTTCACCCAGATTGAAACAAACTGATGACATTCCCTCAAGGTGATCCTCATAGCTTAAGCGGATCTCAAAGACTACATTATAATAAAAGAAATAAGAAAGGATTGCTGTTTTTTGTTTGTTTACCTAAACTGTAGCTAGAGACTGACATATCAGAAACTTTCTTATGTAGAAAGTTACCACAAATTCCTCTTTTAGGCTCGGTTCACACCTAAACCAGCCGCGGATCGCACAGCAACACTGTCTGTCCCTGTTCTCCGTTTGAGGGCAGAATCTCTGTGCAGTGCGCTCCACAGCTGCCCCGGACACATGTGAACCAGCTCCATAGAGACAGTCATATTCTCCTGCTATGCAAATTAATTTGCATAGGTGTGAACTCAGCCTAAGAAGTGGATGTACATCAACCATACAAAAGGATCACTACTTTATAAACCATCTCAATGTATGAGGGTACCTTAAATCTGCCTTTTATTTACTTCTGGCCTTTGAAAAGAGGGATATGTAATCAACCCAAACTCAGTTTAGCTGTGAAAATCTCATGTTAGTAGAAGAAAAAAAAAAAAAAAAAATAAACACATAGGTAGGCACACACAACCCATCAGCTTCCTGTACAACTTAAAAAAATTAACCACGCACATCAATGAAAACATAATAGCCAGTATCTAAATACAAGAAGTAGCTTGTTTTTGATGTCTGATATCAGAATGTCCATGTTCAGGTGAACAAAATTCAGCATTGTAGAAGGAATTATGTAAAAATATTTGTTTATGGCGGGAATGACTATTATACACAATAAAATACATCAATAACTTCTGCAAGTGTCCAAAGAATGAACGGGCAAAGGTGAGCACTAGAGATGACCAGCGCAAGCCACAGAAAAGTGGATGTAGTCCATCTTTACAAGAGATTTCCCTCTTTAGTACTGGAAGCTTCTCTTTGTCTGAATATCATCCAAGATCTGCTGCAACTCCTCATCCTCAAATCGTCCTTCAAGACTGCAGAAAGAAGAACAAGGTTTTAAACGGAATCCACATAATGGGCAAAAAAAAAAAAAAAAAAAAACACTAAATTAGGCTTAGTTTACACTAGTGACTGTGGGGGGGCAGTAAAATTGTTAAAAAAAAAAAAAAAAAAAAAAAAAATACAAAGGGAAGGGCCACCTCCTGAATAAAGAATAATGCACATCAGATGTTCCCTGGAAGCCAAACGCAGGTATAAACAAACCCTTATATAAAAAAGGGAGACAAATTAATAAGGGGGGGGGGGGGGATTCCTCATCTCACAGTCCACAGATCAAAATATATAAGGCTTTAAAACCCATCTTCAGGTAACTCTGCCACCTCTGTCCCTCACCAGCATTGCTTTCAACCAGTGGATCCAGCACTTCAGTCTGTGCCCACACCAACCAATCACCTTTTCATGTCATACTGTGCAGCCATTAGGAAGTGCTCATGTCACACAGGCCTGTTCTAATCAGTTACACACAGACAGAGCTCAACCCAGGTTATCTTTGATATTTTAGTCAGGGCCTTTGCAATCATATCACTATGCAGAGGAGTCTTCCTATTCTCTGGAGTAAGCAGGCTATGTTGTATTGATATATACCAGCTATAGAAAAAGGACAACCTGCTCCTTTACCCATGTTACCTTTAGCGAAAAGAGAACTAACTCAGAGAAAACTAAAATTTAAAAAAAGATCTGCACCTACAAAGATTAAATACGATCAAAATGTAAATAAAGCAGCAAATTGGGACTTTAAATGAAGCATGTTCAATGTGGCCAGAAAATTAGTCAATAATAAAAATACAGTGGCTTGCGAAAGTATTCGGCCCCCTTGAACTTTTCAACCTTTTGCCACATTTCAGGCTTCAAACATAAAGATATAAAATTTTTATTTTTTGTGAAGAATCACCAACAAGTGGGACACAATTGTGAAGTGGAACGAAATCTATTGGATATTTTAAACTTTTTTAGCAATTAAAAAACTGAAAAGTGGTGCGTGCAAAATTATTCGGCCCCTTTACTTTCAATGCAGCAAACTCACTCCAGAAGTTCAGCGAGGATCTCTGAATGATCCAATGTTGTCCTAAATGACTGATGGTGATAAATAGAATCCACCTGTGTGTAATCAAGTCTCTGTATAAATGCACCTGCTCTGTGATAGTCTCAGGGTTCTGTTGAAAGCGCAGAGAGCATCATGAAGACCAAGGAACACACCAGGCAGGTCTGTAATACTGTTGTGGAGAAGTTTAAAGCCGGATTTGGATACAAAAAGATTTCCCAAGCTTTAAACATCCCAAGGAGCACTGTGCAAGCGATCATTTTGAAATGGAAGGAGTATCAGACCACTGCAAATCTACCAAGACCTGGCTGTCCCTCTAAACATTCAGCTCAGACAAGGAGAAGACTGATCAGAGATGCAGCCAAGAGGCCCATGATCACTCTGGATGAACTGCAGAGAACTACAGCTGAGGTGGGAGAGTCTGTCCATAGGACAACAATCAGTCGTACACTGCACAAATCTGGCCTTTATGGAAGAGTGGCAAGAAGAAAGCCATTTCTCAAAGATATCCATAAAAAGTCTCATCTAAAGTTTGCCACAAGCCACCTGGGAGACACACCAAACATGTGGAAGAAGGTGCTCTGGTCCGATGAAACCAAAATCGAACTTTTTGGCCACAATGCAAAACGATATGTTTGGCGTAAAAGCAACACAGCTCATCACACTCAACACACCATCCCCACTGTCAAACATGGTGGTGGCAGCATCATGGTTTGGGCCTGCTTTTCTTCAGCAGGGACAGGGAAGATGGTTAAAACTGAGGGGAAGATGGATGCAGCCAAATACAGGACCATTCTGGATGAAAACCTGTTGGAGTCTGCAAAAGACCTGAAACTGGGACGGAGATTTATCTTCCAACAAGACAATGATCCCAAACATACAGCAAAATCTACAAAGGAATGGTTCACAAATAAACGTATCCAGGTGTTAGAATGGCCAAGTCACAGTCCAGACCTGAATCCAATCGAGAATCTGTGGAAAGAGCTGAAAACTGCTGTTCACAAACGCTCTCCATCCAACCTCACTGAGCTCGAGCTGTTTTGCAAGGAAGAATGGGCAAGAATTTCAGTCTCTCGATGTGCAAAACTGATAGAGACATACCCCAAGCGACTTGCAGCTGTAATCGCAGCAAAAGGTGGCTCTACAAAGTATTAACGCAAGGGGGCCGAATAATTTTGCACGCCCCACTTTTCATTTTTTTATTAGTTAAAAGTTTCAAAAATCCAAAAGATTTCGTTCCACTTCACAATTGTGTCCCACTTGTTGGTGATTCTTCACAAAAAATAAAAATTTTATATCTTTATGTTTGAAGCCTGAAATGTGGCAAAAGGTTGAAAAGTTCAAGGGGGCCGAATACTTTCGCAAGCCACTGTATTTTTATTATTGACTAATTTTCTGGCCACATTGAACATGCTTCATTTAAAGTCCCAATTTGCTGCTTTATTTACATTTTGATCGTATTTAATCTTTGTAGGTGCAGATCTTTTTTTAAATTTTAGTTTTCTCTGAGTTAGTTCTCTTTTCGCTAAAGGTAACATGGGTAAAGGAGCAGGTTGTCCTTTTTCTATAGCTGGTATATATCAATACAACATAGCCTGCTTACTCCAGAGAATTTCAATCTTAATAAAATGCTTTTGGAGTAAAAAAATCTATCTAAATATAGTTTTCTATTTAAGATACATTAACAATAAAGTTTATTCAGCATGAAATGGAGCTTTATGTAGCATGAGGCTGTATATTCTGCAATATTTACATTTTTGGTAAACTTATTCAATGAATGCAAGCTGAGATAATATGCATTTGCATCGATGCATTCACACAATTTCACAGTAACCATGAGATAAACCAAAGTTCAGGAATATTCCTTTATCCCATTGTTTCACAAATCTATGTACACCACAAAATATATGATCAAATCGGTTCTGATATCACTGTTTTACTAACCTGACAGCTTATTATTCCAAATAAGAAACCTTCATTTTGTTTGCAAATATTAAATATTCCAACTACCAGCAAGAATAAGTCCTTACATTTAAAAAGCACCTGTCATTTCAGATCCATCATGGCAGCATCTGTTAGCTGGCAATCACTCACCTGCTGCTGCCACGTCCCTCACCTTGTTGTGTCACTGTCGCATCACCAGCCGTCCCATTAAAGCAAATGGGACTGTTGGCGAGTCAACAGCAGATCAGAGGAGCCACTGCCGGACAGAATTGACAATTGCTCTTTAAAAATTATGATTTAAATCAAGCCTTTTTAACTAGTGGCGATTTAAATCATGGATCCAATAGACCATCTATATAAAAGACATGAGATGCATCCAGATATGCCCGACATGTTTCGTGGATAAAAACCACTTCCTCAGGGGCAGGTGCATCTAAATAAATGGAGAAATATAAATAAGCCAGTATAATAAAAAGTGTAGACAGGGAAAGTTAATAAACTATCCCCACATATCAACGAAACCTGGAACCTGCCTATAGTGTCCATACCGGGAACTAGATTGGACCCACCAGGGAGTCTCACACACACACACAGTTTGGATGTGCAAGGGGGAATGAGATGTTGAGAAAGACCCAATTGGTAAATTTTTGAACTTCACAGAAATGGAGCCCAAAACAATCAACTATAAGTAAATACTCAAAGAGCATACTACTTACTAAAAAAGCAGGGGAAATAAAAGGAATGGAGCCCAACCCCCCAAAAAAATACTAAACATATGAATAAAAGGAAAATTACCTATTGCCACAACACGTTAGACCGAAATCCAATAGCAGATGATACAAGGTGTGAGAGGAGGTGCTGCCATACGGACACTAAAATCGGACCCATCAGGGAGTCAAGCACACGCACACACGGTCCCACACTAATTGATGTACAAGGGGGGAGGTTCAGGTGTTGGAAAAAACCCAATTGGTAGATTTTTGTATTTCACAGAAATAAATCCCAAACAAGCAATTATAAGTAAATACTATTAATAAAAATTATACTACTTTCTAGAAAAAAGGGGAAGAGAAAAGGAATGGAGCTCAACCCCCCAAAAAAATACTAGACATCTGGATAAAGGAAAATTACCTATTGACACAACAGGGAAAACCAAATACCAGTCAGATACAAGGTGTGTGAGAAAGGTGCTGCCGTGCAGACGGACCAACGCCAAAAGGAGATTTAACCCCTTCCCGCTGAGCCTTCGCATATATGCGGCTTCAGCTTTTGGGGGTTATACCAGGATGATGCCCGCAGCTGCAGGCATCATCCGGTACCATTTTTTAGAGCAGGCGGTCAGCTTTCCAGGGATAACAACCGATGCGGACATCCCCCCCTCCCGCCGCTCTTACCAGGCCTCTCGTCCCACTGGGAGACCCGATCCTTGATCCGCCACTTCCGGCGGCAAGAGACAGACTGGCACAAAGCCGGAAACTGCTTCCATCCAGTCTTCTCTCTGTAAACACGGAAGTGACGTCACAACGTCACTTCCGGTTTACTCGGCTGCCAATGGTGCCAGTTTTAGAAAAAATATATAATATTCAGAATCGCCGTTTTCGGCAATCTGAATACTTTGAAGTGCAAAGGAGGGATTTGGGGTCTTTTAGAGTATTTAGAGTAGGCAGTCGCGTCCACATATGTAAACGGTGTTCGAATCACACATGTGAGGTATTGCCACGATCATCAGAGCGAGAGCAATAATTCTAGCACTAGACCTCCTCTGTAACTCTAACCTGGTAACCGTTATTTAAAAAAAAAAATTTTTAAAACGTCGCCTATGGAGATTTTTTAGGTACCGTAGTTTGTCACCATTCCACGAGTTTTCGCAATTTTAAAGCGTGACATGTTTGGTATCTATCTATTCAGCGTAACAATCTTTCACATTATACAAAAAATTGGGCTAACTTTACGGTTTTGTTTTGTTTTTGTTTTTTTAAATTCATGAAAGTGTCTTTTTCCCCAAAAAGTTGCGTTTAAAAGACCGCTGCACAAATACCATGTGACATAAAATACTGCAACAATCACCATTTTATTCTCTAGATTCTCTGCTAAAAAAAAAAAAAAAAAAAATAATATACATAACGTTTGGAGGTTCTAGCAAAAAATACAGATTTTAACTTGTAAACACCAAATGTCAGAAATAGGCTTAGTCATGAAAGGGTTAATATGAGCTTTAGCTACCCAGAGGCTCCTATACCAGCGCCACGTGGCCACGACACAACATGTGGGGTACGCACACCTGAGCGGCAGAATCGCCAATCCGTGTTCACCAACTATTTTTTATCAAATATGTTCATAGATACTAGTCCCCCTTGTTGCTGCACATTATGTCCTGCCCCTCATGGAGCGAGACCTACTTTAGCCATGTGCGATCATCACCTGGATGGCCGTTTCATTGTCCTATGTCCGGGAGCTGCATCGCGTTCTGGGTGCCCTCCCCCTCCTCTTCGGTAGAATGTGGGGTGATCGGGCAAGCCTTTCCCATTATGCTTCAGCGCCATGCCCCACGCATGACATCCTTTTGGATGTTTCTGCACTGGCATGTGTGTTGTGAGATCTCGGCTGACCTATGAGGAGGTGAACACGGATGGGCAGTTCTGCCGCTCAGGTGTGCACACCTCTGTTGTGTCATGCACACGTGACGCTGATATAGGGCCCCCTGGGTAGCTCAAGCGCATATTAAATCTCCTTTTGGTGTTAGTCCGTCTGTGCGGCAGCACCTCTCTCACACACCTTGTATCTGATATTGGTATTTGGTTTTCCCTGTTGTGTCAATAGGTAATTTTCCTTTATCCATATGTCTAGTATTTTTTGGGTTGGGCTGCATTCCTTTTCTTTTCCCCCTTTTTCTAGAAAGTAGTATAATCTTTACTAATAGTATTTAATGGTTTAAATAGTTGATTTTTATATTTCACAGAAATAAAGCCCAAACAATCTACCAACTGTTTTTTTTACAATACCTGAACCTCCCCCTTGTACATCAATTAGTGCGGGACAGTGTGTTTGCCTGACTCCCTGCTGGGTCCAAATAGGGCCTCCTGGATAGTTCAAGCACATATAACATCTCCATTTGATGTCAGTTTGCCCGTATGGCAGCACCTCTCACACACCTTGTATCTGCTATTGGATTGCAGTCTTTCCTGTTGTGGCAATAGGTAATTTTCCTTCGTCAGTATTTTTGGGGTTGGGCTCCATTTCATTTCTTTCCCCTGCTTTTTTTAGTAAGTAGTATGCTCTTTATTATGAGTATTTACTTAGTCAATTTTTGAACTCCACAGAAATGGAGCCCAAATAATTTACCAATTGGGTCTTTTCCCAACATCTCATTGTCCCTTGCACATCAAACAGTGTGGGACTCTGTGTGTGTGCTTGACTCCCTGGCGGGACCAATCTACCACAGCTCCCGGTATGGACACTATAGGCAGCCTCCAGGTTTGGGTCTCGCAGGTTCCAGGCTTCGTTCATATGCAAGCATGTGGGGATAGTTTATTCAATTTTCCCTGTCTACACTTTATTATACTGGCTTATTTATATTTCTCTATTAATTTAGATGCACCTGCCCCTGAGGAGGTTTTTTTTAGCCATGAAACATGTCGGGTATATCTGGATGCATCTCATGTCTTATATAGACGGTCTATTTGATTTTAGCTCAGTTGGTTTTGCTATTATACCACTCTGTTCAAAAGTCTTATAAACATGGACGGTATTTTAGGCCACATTGTGTAGTGTACTTTTATGCGATGATCCATTTCTAGGACAATGGTCTTTAATGTATATATTTTTTTTTATGTTCATCAATTGTTGTATTCAATATGACATTTTTTCACTGTCCAGATAATACATATACATTTTTATTATTGACTAATTTTCTGGCCACATTGAACATGCTTCATTTAAAGTCTCAATTTGATGCTTATTTACATTTTATTAGGGATGGAGGCGTAGGTTTTCCTGAGTCTCATTTAAAGGCTCACATTTTCCCATTCCCCCTTCCCCCCCTTTTCCCATTAACTAAAATCAAGTTTTTATTAATGCTGTGGATGTTTACCAAATGTAATAAAGAATATGTAATGTTTCAAGTTCAATCTGCAGCCAGCTATGATTTTTATGGTTAAAAAATATATATTTTTGTACAGTCAGTAAAAACCTTTTCTTGGGAGTACACTGAGGGACACGAAGTCTTAAACCTTTGGATTATACTGTAGCCTACAGCAGTACTGAACAACGGCAAAAAAACAAAACAAAAAGCACCTGTAGCCCAGCATAACCCATCACCAGCATACTATTGTTTTTCAGAAAAGTTGCACCAAGAGCAGGATCATAAACACTGAGGGGTGGAACCTGTCACTCTATGGGCACAAAGATAGGATTTTACAGTCAGATTTTCTCAGTAACAGAGGAAGTCCTAAACCTTCGGGATGTCTAAAAGCCGTCCAATAAAGGATGGGCAAAACAGGAAAAAAAAACTTGCTAATACAATGCTGGCGATAGGATGGGTTATCCTGGGCTGGGCTTCAGGTGTGTTTTTTTTTTTTGCCATTGTTCCGTACTGACGTAGGCTGCAGTATAATCCAAAGGTTTAAGACTTTGTGTCCCTCAGTGGACTCCCAAGAAGTGGTTTTTACTGACGGTACAAAAATATCTATTTTTTTTTAACCGTAAAAAACAAACAGCCTTTGAGATTACTTTAAGTTTCTGAAGTGATAGAACTAGGATTCAGATTTCAGTGATAGGGAAACAGACAACGGGAAGATACACGAGACACACCTGTACAAACGGTGAGAGAGACCAACGGTCTCTTAAAAAGAACAAAATGTGTAAAAACTTGACTTTTGATAGTGCTGAGAGCCAGATGCTGGTCCAGACCCTTCTGCAGAAGAGGAGGATTCATCCCAATGAGAAACTCGAAGGGTGGAAGCCAAGAGACACACCAAGTGAAGTATGCCTTCCACGTCCTTGCGAGAAGTAGATTTTATTATTGTAGGAATTACAGACTCAGTGATGCCCCTGTCCCTCAGAACCTGTGCTTCAACAGCTATGTAAGTGAGGCCAGTGACTGAAGAAGGGTTACAAAGGAGTCTTTGGGACAAACGATCCTGGTGATGTAGTAGAACCCACACGTCTCCTAGGAGTCTTAGCAGGTTGGCGCACAAAATCCATCTGGGCCAGACTGGAACAATGAGGATCGCTGGAATGCCATCTTGTGCAATCCTAGAAAGCTTCAGGGGAGGAAAGGCATAGGTCAGGATCAACTGATCCCACAGAACCAATATTTCCATTAGAGGATTGCTGTAAGTTTGGTAAAACCCAGAGTCCAGGAGATCCACATCCACCATACCCAACCTGCCGCACAGGTCCTGGAACACCACTAGGTGTAGGGACCACTCCTTCCAATCCAGATGCTGGTGGCTGAGAAAGTCTGACTGCCAATTGTCTACCCTTTGAATGTACATGGCTGACAAGTTTGGAATGTGATGTTCTGACAGATGATGTATACCACCACCAGTTCACTGGCTGACAGAATATGGATAGGATGACCTCCGGTATGATGGTTCAACACTGTAAAGTTCTAGAGGGTTCTCAAGAGACCAGGACTCCTACCCTGTCATGAGGTTCCTTCTTAAGATGGGAAGGGAGGACTTTGACTCCAGAAACAGAATCGTGGTTCTCAGTGACAGACAAATCGGTCTGTACAGACACCATATGGACTTTTCCCATGACAAAAGAATGCTGCATTGTAGAAATCTAAAGTCAAATATGACTGCTTCAAATGAGGCTACCCCCTTTATAGAATGTATACTACAGAAGGCTAGAGGCAATGGGACTGAGAAGTGGTTGTGAGCTATGAGAGAGACAGGCTAGTATTTTTACAAAGATACATACCTGGGAATCAGTGCTTTTGCCTCATCTGCTGTTTCTGGACACAAATTGGCTAAACAGGCCAACTCAAATCTGTGCAGCTTTTTCTGTAACAGCAAGCTGTGTGGGGAAAGAAAATGACATGTCACAACACTAAATCAGTTAGTCCTATAAAATGGTGTTCAAAACATATATTAGTTCTGCACATCTTTTTATCAAACACATAAAAAGACAATGAATACAGGTGTACTGGCAAGTAGTCAACATTTGAATGTTCAATTCTACAATGAAAGCACTTTGAAATAGGCAGACTCTAATCTAAAATCACATCTGCAGATTTACAACATACATAGATTTTAAGCATCTGTTTCTTGATACTTGAGAAGATGTAAGTCAATACGGATCTAATAAATGCATAAACCATGCTATCAGCGATTCTGGGCATTATAATAGATTACCAAAGTACCGTATTTATCGGCGTATAACACGCACCCCAAGTTTAGGAGGGAAGTTTAAGGGAAAAAAAAAAAAAAAAACTTACATTAAAATGCCCATCAATGCAGCCTTATCGTGTCCATCTGCAGCCTTTTCAGTGTCCAGTGCAGCCTTGCCCCAGTGCAGCTTTGTGCACTCGCCGCCGACATACACAGCCGTGTGTAGATTCAAATATGGCGCCAAGACTGCAGGGATTCGGCGGAGCCGAGATACACATACCCGAGTGTTCTCGGCGCCGCTCACAGTCACGCCCAGACCTATGATGGACATAACACAGATCCAATGGTGGGACTGGGCGTGACTGAGCAACGCTGAAAAAAAGCCGAGAACACTCGGGTATGTGTATCTCGGCTCCGACGAATCCCTGCAGTCTCGGCGCCATATTTGAATCTATACACGGCTGTGTATGTCGGTGGCGAACGCGGCAATTGCCGCAATCGCTCCGATCACACAAAATCAGCGGGGATCGGCCTATAACACGCACCCACAATTTTAAGGGGAAAAAAGTGCGTGTTATATGCCGATAAATACGGTAATCTGTTAGCCAGAACATCTGTTCAAACTTAGTTTACTTTACTGAACCACAAAGGCTACAAACAAACCTGTCTCATTTAAAAGCATGATTTCTCTACACATTTATTTTTACAGTTCACAATCCAAGCAGGCTTAGTAAACGTCTAACAATGATTGCTACAAAACAAAATGGTTTAGGAGTGCAATAATGACACTGAGGACTACCTTTTGTAAACAAAATATACAATCTGTATAACAAAGCATTGTGCACTTCACAAGAAAGATGGTTTAAATATTAACGGGCCCATTAGGTATTAGATGCTTACTAGAGCTGCGCGATTAATCGTTATTGCGATTTTTTTCCCTGTTGCGATCTTGACAAAGAATTTCCTGATTTCTATGCAGAGAATTCTCTCTGCTGAAGCCGACAGCAAAAGGAAAAGAAAGAAAACAAAAACAAAACAAAAAAAAAAAAAAACACAAACACGGGAAATCTGCCAAGAATCACAACATCCATTAGCAGTGGAACTTAAGTATAAACATTGTAACAATTTGTCCTTTAGTTCAAAGGAATACACTTTGGTGTGTAAATGAGGGAGGTTTAACCATTTTATATAATTTTTTTGGGGGGGTTCTAAGTAATTTTCTGGCAAAAAATATGATATAGAGATATATATATATATTTTTTTTTGTAGAGACCCTAGAGAATAAAATGGTGGTTGTTGCACTATTTTTTTTGTCACACTGTATTTGCGCAGCGGTCGTTCAAATGCAATTTTTTTTTTTTTTAGGGAAACAAATTACACTTTAATGAAAAAAAAAAAAAAAAAAAAAAAAACACCACACACACACACACACACACACACACTAAACCAGTAAAGTTAGCCCATTTTTTTTTTTTTGATAATGTGAAAGATTTTATGTCACGAGAATCGTGATCTTTTTATTCTAAGCAAAAAAATTGTGATTCTCATTTTGGCCAGAATCATGCAGCTCTAATGCTTACCAACTTATGCAATGGTCTAATGTATACAGAGCAATCTATCCACTAGGCTCATTTTGAGGAATAGCAATTGGAACGCTCTGAAAACTTGTCATATTGTTAGTGGCTTCTCTGATAAATCAGCAACAGATGTGTCAACAGTGCCTTAATGCATTGGCCAACATAAGAGGGGGAATTAAAGAGTGGCAAAAGCATCAATCCTGCCCCATTCTTCTAAAAGGTTACCAAGAGGATCACCCCAAATGACCAGGTCCAATCTTGCAATCTTCCATGCTGAAAACTCCTGCAATCCATTTCACTCTAAAACAGAAACTGACATGGGTGGCCCAGAAAGAACTGAATCAGGTCCATCTGCTTTGTTAATGTGGTGCCTGTGGCTCGTGCCAGTTTACTGGCCATTGTAATGGCCACTATAAAGCTTTGCTAATTTCCCCAAGGGGTTGGTTGATGCAGTCATTTGTTTGTAGGATTTGCTGCTTAGCACAGATGCCTGAGGGAAGTTCAATCATCCTTTAGTGTCTACATTCAGCTTTACATTTTTATATTCACATCACAGGCTCAACTAGACTCCATAACCACTACAGAGGACAAACTACCAGGATATTCTGGATTGGTATGGGTGTGTACGGGGTAGGTTTAAAAACATTTTGAATGTACCTTCTGACACTGGCAATGGTTTCTCTATTCTTGAATCGACTAAACCTTGCTGTGTAGTTGAGAGTTTTCATAAATACTTCGGACAACTCTTGTTCCTCTTCTGCGCTCTCATTTTGTTGTTTCCGATGCTCCAACAACATGTGCACTTCTGAATTCAGCAGTGTTTCTGCGCTCTCAAACTCTGCAGGGAAAAAAAAAATGGACAGGCATGAGTCACATAAAAAGTGGAGCACTTTGATGTGCCGGCAGATGCAGCCATACCTAGGACAGTTCAATTTTTTCTCATCCACACACAAATCCTCTCTTCTACCCACATTCACATACACCTGGTAAAATTCTAAAACAATCATTTCAAAAGAAAAATGAAAGCAAAATCTATTTTTTTTTTTAAACCTACACCACACATTCTGCCAAGTACTGTGGTTCCTCTCGTCAGCTGCCACATTACTAAAAGGCACAGTAGTGCCATAGCAACAGAAACTAGGTAACACAGTGCCCCGGGGGGACATGCTATAAGATAGTGAAGTGAAAAGGAGCTGATAATAGCTGCTATTGTGAATGTGCGCTTGTTTGCAGCCACTTACTGCCCTGCAGTTATAGATACAGCTGTAGCAGCAAAGATGTTACAGTAGAAGGCATTGCAATAACTAATCAGTTAAATGTTGCTTCTCCTTGGCTCAGACTTGCCCTGCATACATTCTTGTTGTCTTTCAATGTGGTTGTGTGACTGCAAAGCTTTGGCTCTTTTCTGTGGATCTAACAATGGTGCTGTATATCAGGGAGCTGTGACGTATTCCCTCCAGTGCCCATAGCTCCCAGAGTTGACAAGCGTTAGCTGGGAGAAGTGTGCCCTGCCACCATTTAATTGGAAAGTTATGGTCATGCCTTTCCTTCTGATTTAATAGGAAGTTTGGCAAGGTCTACCCCCATCCCATGACCCAGTGTGAGCCCACGCAGTTCTCCCATTTACCCCTACAGCTCCAGGATCACTATGAAGAGGCACCTGGCTCCAAATGGACTGGAAACAGTTCCCAATGGAAAGCGTCAAACAGAAGAAAGTCAGTAACGGCAGTCCTTGCATTTACATCACATTTATTTTAACCACCTCAGCTCCAGAAGGTTTTACCCCCTTGATGACCAGGCCATTTTATGCTATTCAGCACTGTGCTACTATAACTGGTAATTGCGTGGTCATGCAACACTGTACACAAATTAAATTTATATCACATCTTTTCACACAAATACAGCTTTATTTGGTGGTATCACCACTTTTTTTTTATTATTATTATATAAACAGAAAAAGACCAAAACTTTCGGAGGAAAAAAAAATTGTTTTACTTTCTGCTATAAAACATGTCCATATGCCTTTTACTGTGCAACATTACAACCTTTCGGCCACTAGCACCCTAACAACTAATTACGCCATTGGTTGATAAAAAGGACATCGGGTGTCTGCAAAGCATCAATGTTTGTGCCCCCCCCCACCACCACCTCAGCACTGGGGTCACATTAGCGGAGTCAGGGAGAGAAGAAACACTGGAGTACTAGTCGGTACCAGAGTGCAAAGGTGTTTTTGGTTTGGAAAAAATAAAAAATCATGTTAGATATACTACATGTGTGGATGTTGCGGCAATATGTAAACTATTAGTTTAATTTTGTACATTTATGAAAATCCCTGGCCATTATCAGCTTAACTGTAAGGAGCATGGCCTTTGTAATGCTTTTCAGTCTCAAAGACTTCTGATAATTGCTTGAAAAGAGTACTCGGATATGCATCAGTTTTATTAAATTGGTTCTAAAGCCTCAGCCTGGTTTCACACATGTGCGGTGCGAATTGAAGCTCAGGTTTCACTGGGGAGATAACAATCTCCTGTTCAACGGATTCATTGCGTTTTTGCTCAGGATTAGAGAGCAGGGAGAGGGGGAGGGAGGGGGGGGGAGAGGGGGAGGGAGGGGGGGGGGGGGGGAGAGGGGGAGGTGTAGTGAGGAGAAAGAGAAAATCCTTGTTCAGAACGCAATGCATCTGCGAATCAGATGCGTTCCCATAGGAGATAATAGGCTTGTAGTTCGCACCGCAATGCCCAAAAAACGCACACGTTTTTTGTGCAATGCGCAGTGCGAATGCAACGCACATATGTGAACCAGATGCATTCATATGAATGTATTTTAAAATGTCCTGCGAATTAGATGCGGTGTAAGCCGCATCTAATTCGCATAGGTGTGAACCCGGGCTCAAGGTTGTTTACCTTAATACATTCAATGCATTAAAGTAAAAAAAAAAAAAATACTGTGCTGCAGCCCCCCCATATACAGTAACTCACAAAAGTGAGTACACCCCTCACATTTTTGTAAATATTTTATTATATCTTTTCATGTGACAACACTGAAGAAATGACACTTTGCTACAATGTAAAGTAGTGAGAGTACAGCTTGTATAGCAGTGTAAATTTACGGTCCCCTCAAAATAACACAGCCATTAATGTCTAAACCACTGGCAACAAAAGTGAGTACACCCCTAAGTGAAAATGTCCAAATTGGGCCCAAAGTCTCAATATTTTGTGTGGCCGCCATCGTTTTCCAGCACTGCCTTAACCCTCTTGGGCATGAAGTTCACCAGAGCTTCACAGGTTGCCACTGGAGTCCTCTTCCACTCCTCCATGACAACATCACGGAGCTGGTGGATGTTATAGCCCTTGCGCTCCTCCACCTTCCATTTGAGGATGCCCCACAGATGCTCAATAGGGTTTAGGTCTGGAGACATACTTGGCCAGTCCATCACCTTTACCCTCAGCTTCTATAGCAAGGCAGTGGTCATCTTGGAGGTGTGTTTGGGGTTGTTATGTTGGAATACTGCCCTGCGGCCCAGTCTCCGCAGGGAGGGGATCATGCTCTGCTTCAGTATGTCACAGTACATGTTGACATTCATGGTTCCCTCAATGAACTGTAGCTCCCCAGTGCCGGCAGCCCCCCATGCAGCCCCAGACCATGACACTCCCACCACCATGCTTGACTGTAGGCAAGACACACTTGTCTTTGTACTCCTCACCCGGTTGCCGCCACACACGCTTGACACTATCTGAACCAAATACTGTATTTATTGGCGTATAACACACTTTTATCCCGGGTGCGCCTTATACGCTGACAGCGTACCTCAGAAGGGGAACGAGTGTCGCCAGAAATCACTGAGCCGTCATCTCCTCTCCACACGGCTCTTACGTCACACACACAGTCCCGCCTCCGGCACTGGACCAGTGTTCTGTCTATCACAGGAGCTGGTCCAATGGCGGAGGCAGGACTGTATGTGACTGCCGACTGAGAGCAAAGTAAACAGATGACGGCTCAGTGATTTCCTGCGAGAGATGGTGAGCTGCATTGATGGGGGAGAAGGGCGCAGATCAGGTTGCACTAAAGCTGCAGATGGGCACTAATCAGGCTGCATTGATTCTCACTGACCATTATTTTGCTTCAAAGTGGTTTATTAAAAAAAAAAAAAAAAGTTTTTTTTCCTGAAACTTCCCTCTTAAATTGGGGTGAGTGTTATACTCCGATAAATATGGTAAGTTTACCTTGGTCTCATCAGACCACAGGACATGGTTCCAGTAATCCATGTCTTTAGTCTGCTTGTCTTCAGCAAATTGTTTGCAGGCTTTCTTGTGCATCATCATTAGAAGAGGCTTCCTTCTGGGATGACAGCCATGCAGACCAATTTGATGCAGTGTGCGGCGTATGGTCCGAGCACTGACAGGCTGACCCCCACCCCTTCAACCTCTGCAGCAATGCTGGCAGCACTCATCTATCTATTTCCCAAAGACAACCTCTGGATATGAAGCTGAGCACATGCACTCAACCTTTGGTCGACCATGGCGAGGCCTGTTCTGAGTGGATCCGGTCCTGTTAAACTGCTGTATGGTCTTGGCCACCGTGCTGCAGCTCAGTTTCAGGGTCTTGGAAATCTTCTTATAGCCTAGGCCAGTGAAGGCGAACCTTGGCACTCCAGATGTTTTGAAACTACATTTCCCATGATGCTCAACTACAATTCAGAGTGCAAGAGCATCATGGGAAATATAGTTCCAAAACATCTGGGGTGCCAAGGTTCGCCGTCACTGGCCTAGGCTATCTTTATGTAGAGCAACAATTCTTTTTTTTCAGATCCTCAAGAGAGTTCTTTGCCATGTTGAACTTCCAGTGACCAGTATAAGAGAGTGAGAGCGATAACACCACATCAAACACACCTGCTCCCCATTCACACCTGAGACCTTGTAACACTAACAAGTCGCATGACACCGGGGAGGGAAAATGGCTAATTGGGCCCAATTTGGACATTTTCACTAAGGGATGTACTCACTTTTCTTGCCAGCGGTTTAGACATTAATGGCTGTGTGTTGTCACTACTTTACATTGTAGCAAAGTGTCATTTCTTCAGTGTTGTCACATGAAAAGATATAATAAAATATTTACAAAAATGTGAGATGCTGTATAATCTGATTGTACCATCTCTACCAACTACTATGTAGTGCAGTGTTTCTCAACCTTTCAGTCAAGGCACCTTTTAAAATTCCACACAATCTTAAGGCACCCCATTCTAAAATTTAAAAACAACAAAACTAAATAGTTACATAGTAGGCAAGGTTGTAAAAAAGACAAGTCCAACCTATGTGTGTGATTTTATGTCAGTATTACATTGTATATCCCTGTATGTTGTGGTCGTTCAGGTGCATATCTAATTGTTTTTTGAAACTATCGATGCCCCCCACTGAGACCACCGCCTGTGGAAGGGAATTCCACATCCTAACTGCTCTTACAGTAAAGAACCCTCTACGCATTTTAAGGTTAAACCGCTTTTCTTCTAATTTTAGTGAATGGCCACATGTCTTATTAAATTCACTTTCGCGGAAAGTTTTATATATAAAATAATATGCAAAGTGGTTGGAGGGAAGCTTCAGAATGGCAAAGACGGTTTTATTACAGATTATGTGAGCAGACTGCAGTTCCTCTTTAAGGCCCCTTTCACACTGGGGCAGTAGGGGCGTCGGCAGTAAAACAGCGCTATTTTTAGCGCTGTTTTACCGTCGTTTTTGCGGCTGTATTCGGCCACTAGCGGTGCGGTTTTAACCCCCGCTGGTGGCCGAAAAAGGGTTAAAACCGCTCGTACAGCGCGGCTATAGCCCGCGGTATAGCCGCGCTGTCCCATTGATTTCAATGGGCAGGAGCGGTGAACACACCGCTCCTTCACCGCTCCAAAGATGCGGCTCGCAGGACTTTTTTTACCGTCCTGCCAGCGCACCTCTTCAGTGTGAAAGCCCTCGGGCTTTCACACTGAACAAACAGCGGAGGCTGTTTAGGGGCAGTTTGCAGGCGGTATTTTTAGCGCAATAACGCCTGCAAACCGCCCCAGTGTGAAAGGGGCCTAAGTGGTTAAACTAAATATTGTGCGTGGCTTAAAGGGGGTGTGGTTAGAGTCTGAGATGAAAGGAGGGGTGGAGGGAGAAGGAAGAGAGGGATAGAGGGAGAGAGAAAAAGAAAGAGAAAGAAGAAAGATAGGGAGGGAAAGAGAGAGAGAGAAGGAAGGAAAGAAAAGAGGGATGGAGAGACAGCAGGTCCAGATCCTACACTGCAATAGCAATATGTGTATGCCAGAAAGTTTAACAATCAGCAGATACATTTAAATCATATCCCCTCTCGAGAGAACAAGTCCAGTGCTCCTAACTAAGGTCCTCCAGTCCCTTTATTAGTTTAGTTGCCCTTCTTTGTACTCGCTCCATTTCCAGTACATCCTTCCCGAGGACTGGTGCCCAGAACTAGACAGCATACTCCAGGTGCAGCCAGACCAGAGTCTTGTAGAGCGGGAGAATTATTGTTTTATCTCTGGAGTTGATCCCCTTTTTAATGCATGCCAATATTCTGTTGCTTTGTTAGCTGCAGCTTGGCATTGCATGCCATTGCTGAGCCTATCTACTAGGACCCCCAGGTCCTTTTCCATCCTAAATTCCCCCAGAGGTTCTCCCCCCCAGTGTATAGATTGCATTCATATTTTTGCCCCATATATAAATTATTTTACATCTTTCTACATGAAACCTCATTTGCCATGTATCTGCCCAACCCATTAATTTGTTCAAATAGTTTTGCATATTATAGCAAGACATCCACGTGCGTAGGACACATTAGCGGTGATTTATTCTTCTATAGCAAAAATACATCTTTGCACACTGGTACTAATTAGTATTCCAATGTTTCTCTCCCTCACTCAGCTAATGTGACCTTGGTGCTGAAGAAGAGGGGCAGGTGCACAACATCCTCCTATCAACCAATCACATCATTGGTTGTTAGGACAATAGCAGCTGGAAGGCTGTAATGGTGCACAGCCTTGTGTAACTAACAGTGATCCACCCACTGGATTATATACGGTTTTTGGGTAATTTGTAGGTATTTTGCCAGGGTACCCCTGAAGACACCCTAGTTGAAAAATGCTGATGTAGTGCATGGGTCTTCCTAATTGGATAGCTGAGCTAAGCCTTCGTGCTACATAGCTTTGGTAAATCTAAAGCCGATTGTACAAAGAATGTAATGTGTATGGGGACCCTAACATGAAGTGGTGTTCTGGTGGCAGTATGGAGGGGAATCCTAGATCTGCTGACTACACACATTACAATCAGACTGTTAATAGAAGAAGAGTTTTGTACAATCAGGTAGGCCTCCTTTGTATACAGCTGTTGGTATCTCTATAAAAGATTGCACAATTAGGTTGCACGGGGAAGAGGTGTGGCGAGTCCAGGAACACGCACTACCGAGAACAACACAACAAGGCGCCATTTATACAGGAGCTGCCTCTGCCTCCTAGCACACAGAGCCAGCACTCCTTCTACCCCAACACATCTTCCTGTGATCTCACCGTCACCTCTCACCTTTGGGAAACAGTAACTGAGATGCGTCCTCCTCCACATCAGCCGTACGAACTTCCACTCCACCGGCCGCCATGCTGGATTTCCCGGCTGTAGAGTCCAGAGGAAACGGAAGTAAGTAATATACCATAGAGCCGTCTTCTTGGAAAGCGCATACCCCACCTTCCTCTTTTTTGGCCGCTCCACCCCTCCTATGTCCTCTCTATGGTTGGCAGAAGTCTGAGCTGTTCTGCTCTGGCATGAAAAATACTAAAGGCACCACACAATGTGATGTTTAAATAATACATTTTATTAGATATCCACAGGTGAACACAACAATATAAATACATATAGAGGCATGAACAGTCTAGTCAAAGCACAACCTCTATCCATATAACCCCCATCCACCACCATTTACAGCAATTGATTATGTCTGAATCTTGTATGATTATGTTTATATACAGCAGTGGTCTTCAAAATGCAGCACACCGGTGTTCTGCCGAGAAAGTTCCGCTCGGCTGATAAGTTCCCCCCCCTGCGCAGTAGGATCCGGCGGAAATAGCCGAAGCAGAATAGCTGAAAATCAGCTGTACACGGCGCCTATAAGAGGGCCCCTCGCGGGCTCGCTTCGCTCGCCGCGCTTCGGGCACGGCCTCGCTTCGCTCGGCTCTTTTAGATTCCCCTCTAGGTCCACTTGGATGGTAGGGAAGGAACCTGGACCCAGAGCGCAGGCGCCGTGTACAGCTGATTGTCGATCTTGAGCTTCGGCTATCTCCGGCGGCTGTTAGTAGTTCGTACTGCGCAGGCGGGGGGGGGGAACCTATCCGCCAAAGGAACTTATTCGGCAAGATACCGGCCACACGCGGCTCTTGAGGGCCAATCCTTTCACTGACACCAATTGGAGCCCTGTTTTCCCCAGTGACACCAATGAGTGTACATTATTCCTCCCACTGATATAAACAATGAGGCACTATTACTTCTATTAATGCCAGCAATGGGGCATAATGCCTTCCACTGATATGAGTCACTATTCTTTCCACTGGTACCAACGACGAGGCACCATTCCTACCACTTAACACTAACTGTAGAACACTGTTTCTCCCACTGACACCAATGAGGGCACATTATTTTTCCTACTGCATAGTTGCCAACATTGTCAAAAATGTATAGGGACACTTTTTTTGTCTGTAGGTGGAGTCTTGTTATAATTAGGGGGTGTGGTATTCGTTTGTAGGCGTCGCATAGCAGGGAGGCGGAAAAACCCACTTCCTGTTTCTTGTCTGGTAAAAAGCCTAGGCTTATGACCTCATGAACAGCTCTCTCTCTCACTCCTGTGAGAGTTTGCCAGGAAGGGGGGGGGGGGGGGGGAGTCATCAGAGGGCTAATGAGAGCTGCAGAGCTGGAGGTGTGCCTCTGTGTGTCTGTGTAAATCCAGGAAGTGAACAGGCAGCAGCTTCAGCTGCCCACAGTTAAAATGGATGCAGCCAGACTCAGTGGAGGGAGATTTCTGCAGCATATTTGAGAAGTACAGAATCACAGTATATATAAAATAATATGCAAAGTGGTTGGAGGGAAGCTTCAGAATGGCAAAGATGTTTTTATTACAGATTATGTGAGCAGACTGCAGTTCCTCTTTAAGTGGTTAAACTAAATATTGGGTGTGGCTTAAAGGGGGTGTGGTTAGAGTCTGAGATGAAAGAGGGTGGAGGGAAACGGAATAGAGGGAGAGAGAAAGAAGAAAGAGAAAGAGATAGGGAGGGAAGGAAAGAGGAGGAAGGAAATAAAAGAGAAATGGAGGGACAGCAGGCCCAGATCCTACACTGCAATAGTAATATGTGTATGCCAGAAAGTTTAACAATCAGCAGATAAAGATACTCCAAACACCTGGTGTTGGCGCTTCAATCATCATGGCACCATGGTTGATATGGTGTCAGGATGATTGAAGCGCATTATTTCTCAAGTCATCTTCCAGGACGGCACACCTGAGAGATGAGAGGCTCCTCCCCACAGGAAACACAATCAATCAACAGCTGTTTTAAGTCCACACCCTTCCCCCTGATCCTCAGTTTTTGATTGTGTTTCTCCCTACATGGCGAAACTGTTTGTTTTTTTCCAAATGACCGAAGCCTGGGGCTGGTGGTCTCCCCCTGGGAGCTGGACCAAATGCCTGGGAAGCCTCTGGGTCTGGCGGGATATATTTATCCTTCACGGGGGGTTCCCCTATCCTTTCCTCAGGGGGGGGGCAGCAGAAACTGGGAAAGCCCCCCTGAGAGCTGAAGGCCCCTGGGTACAGTGGTGTCCCCAGAACTTCAGGGGCCTTTATCCTGTCTCCCCCCCCCTTACCTGTCCGGACGTCCGTTCAGACGGGGGTGCTGGCCGTCGGTTCTTTCCAGGGGGATCGTATCCCCTGACTCCTGGGTCCCTGGTAGCTCGCGTGGGCTGCTGGGGAGGGCACCGTCTGAACGACCCGCGTTCTTACCCAGAAGGGAAGGCTGAGAGTCAGCAGGAGCAGGCGCCCACATCCTCCTTTCGAGGAGGCACCAGTTTACTATGGTGAATGTCTGCCTAGACCACCTCAGATGGGAATGAGGAACGTATGGCATGGCCCCCCCCCCCCATGTGTATATACTGACTGGACAGAGCAGGACACAGCCTAACCTTGCAGCTCCCTAAAGGGACAGCAGTTGTGGGGGGGGGCACTTTGGCGGCTATCCTCCTTGCGTGTGGACCATAAGGATGGAAAAGCAAGCCCGGTGGCTGTGGTAAAGGGGAAGACGACAACGGTGAGTCAAAAATCCCCAATCCCAGCCAGATGGTTTCTGGGCATTTGAGATAATCTCCCCTGGGGTCTGGATTCAAATAGCCCAGAAGCTTTTGCTAAAGACATCAGCCACAGCTCCCTCCTACATAAGAGATGCTGTATGGTGGACAAGTGGTGCAGAGGAGCGAGTGTGCCTAAACCACCTCAGATGGGAAAGAGGTAGGTAAGGCATTTTTTCCCCTTCCACCTGTATTTACTGAGTGGTGCAGTGCAGGACCTGGGGTCTCCATAACAAAATAGCCCAGAAGCTACTGCTAAAAACCACCAGCCACAGCTTCCTCTTATAGCAGAGACACTGTGGTTATCACCACAGTAGGTTGTCAGCCTCTCCCTACATAACCGGTTGTGGTACATTAGTAGGGGTGAATACAGCAAAGAGGGTGACCTGGTAGAACAAAGAGTTCCTTACTGGCCAGGTATACCACTAAACAAGTTATTAATGGTGCAATGGTTGAAGGATTCAGGAGTAAGCTCCCTTGCTCAGCAGGTGCACTAGGTTATCTGGCCCTATTAGCCCAGCTGCTAGGAATCTGCTTAAAGTTGCTCCAAGATGCTTAAAAGCTGACCTAACTTTCAACAATGTGGCAGGGACCAAGCTTCTGTGTGGCACAGTAGGGGTTCCCTTGTGACAGATCCTCCTTTTGGGGGTTGCTTGCTATGGGTAACTTTTCATAAGCTCCAACCTCCCACTCCACGCTTACATTGTGGTTATATTTTAATGCAGGGGGTAAGAAAAACCTTTTTGTTGGTTTGGGCTACAGTCCACTCAGTGACAGATCTAAAAGCGATTTACCATAAATCGTTTTTCCTATATCCTTTGATTAAGGATTTTCTGTGCAAACATATGCAAGAGCTAGATGGCTATATGATTGCTTCTTTAAGGGCTGCAGGTGGCTATTTACCTCCAGGCTAAATTGGTAACCACCCTTTTTTGAGGTCTTATATTGGTCTCTAGGGCTGGGCTCATTGAGACTTTAGTTACTGATCAGCCCCACCCGTGTATGAGCTGGCTAGCGTTTGCTCAATCTACGGAGGTAAGGTAGGACAACAGCTACTATAGTAAGGTGTCCAACCATTTTAGGATTGGTTCCTTCACTGGTGGTGAAGGATTAGTATCTACAGCCCAGGCTATGCCTATGAAATAATTTGCCCCTGTTTGGTTATTTCATAAAGGGATACACCATGACTCCTTCTTGGCTGCTCACCAGTAGACCTCAGTAGTGAAGGTTTGTCCTTGCTGGGGTGTTTGGCACAACTAAAGTACACATTGAGATTTGTGACATCTCTGCTGAAGCTTGTTGGGTGTCCTTTATATCCTAAAGGTACTGCTTTGTTTGGCTACAGATCAGAAAATACAACAGGGAAGGTGGTCTGTACTTTCTGGTTTTGTGCCGCACGCCAGAAACGCACATCATTGAGTCTGGTGATGACATTTCAGCTCATAATTGTTATATTGCTGCACATCAGACCTACACAAGATTGGGGTCTGTCTGTGGGGTTTTTGTGTCCTGTATTACTGCCTTATTGGTTGCTTATCAGAAAGGCAGCAGGAAAGATTGATGGCAGGGGTAGTACATATACTGCCTTTGGTAATCGGTACAGCACCACAAGGTGGCGTCGTGCTGATTCAGACAGTGCTATTAACGGCAATAGCTGCCGCTTTTAGGCATGCGATTTGACATGTGAGTCGCAGGCCAAATCGCTTCAATATGGATGTGCTATCTCTATTCAGAATTGTTAGATTGTTGCACATTAGAGATATACACGATTGAAGTTTGTCTGTGGGTCCTGTATTACTGCCTTATTGGTTGCTTATCAGAAAGGTAGCAGTGAAGATGGATGGTCCTGATTTTGTTGGAAAATACAAATTGAACCTGTGCCATGGGTAGTACACATACTGCCATTGGTAATCGGTGCAGCACCACAAAGTGACGTGCTGATTCAGACAGCGCTATTAACAGCAATGGCTGCCGATTTTAGGCATGCGACTTTGACATGTTGAGTTGCATGCCAAATCACTTCAATATGGATGTGCTATCTCTATTCAGAACTGTTATATTATTGCCGATCAGAGATATACAAGATTGAGGTCTGTCTGTGGGTCCTGTATCACTGCCTTATTGGTTGCTTATCAGAAAGGCAGCAGTGATGACGGATGGTCCTGATTTTGTTGGAAAATACGAAATTGAACCTGTGCCAGGGGTAGTACACATACTGCTATTGGTAATCAGTGCAGCACCATAAAGTGGCCCGGGCTGATTCAGACAGTGCTATTAACGGCAATGGCTGCCAATTTTAGGCATGCGATTTGACATGTTGAGTCACATGCCAAATCACTTGAATATGGATGTGCTATCTCTATTCAAGATTGTTGTTGCACATCAGACACATACAAAATTGAAGGTTTACTGCCTTATTGGCTGCATATCAGAAAGGACACAACAGTGAAGGTTGTTTGTCTTTTTCTGATTTGTTTTTGCTGCTCAGCAGGGAGACACATTGAGGGTAATGACATCCCTGCTCAGTATTGGTATATGCTACACATCAGACATACACAAAGATTGAACATTGTTTGTGTCCTGTATGTCCTATATTTACTGACTTATCGTCCGTATATCAGAAAGGCACAGCAGTAAGTGGTGTTTCTCATTGATCTTCCTTGCTGTTTCTTAGGTATACACAGTAGGGGGTTGTTGGCTCCACTCCTTCAGGGAGCCACAGCATGGGGACCCCTTGTTTGTTCGACCCGAAAACTGCTTTTCCTGCGACCTGTGTAATCTTGAGGTCTGTGGTTCCGTAAGCAGGGACTGCTGGATACGCTGCGACCTGGAGTCGCACAGTCACGAATGATACCCTTTGGAAGCCATAGTATGACTTCTCATGCGTCTTGCAGTCCCAAGTGGCAGGTTGGGTCGCACGGGTGTGGGAACCCTAAGCTTATCTGTCCCTTCTGGTTCAGGTTTTGCAACGCTGCAGGAATACTCATTGTGGAGTTATTGCCTTATTTTGCAGTAGACCAGAAAGATTGCAGCTGTAAAGGCTGTCTGTTGTTTGTTTGTTTTTATGTTGCTGCACAGCAGAAGTACTCAACATTGAAGCTTGTTGGTGCTTTCTGTTTCATATTGCCTTACCTTATGGCACTTCAGAAAAACACAATGCTGTAGGTTGCTTGTGTTCTTTCTCTGTTGGTTCTATGTAACTGCACTACAGAACTGCATAACAGGAAGGATTGTCTTATAACTGTACTTGGTGGTTCGTCATAAATACGCAACATAGAAGTTTGGGTCTTTCTGTCTTCTCTTTATAGCCTTGTTTTGCTGTACATCAGTAAAACGCCACTGTAAAAGGGGGTTCCCGTCCTTTCTGTATTTACCAGTTATGACCTAGCTAGCTGCACTTCAGAAATGCGCAGCATTTAAGGTGTGTTTGTGTCTTAATGCTTACATATTGGCCGCACATCAGAAAACCAGACTGTGAGGTTCAGATTTGGGTCTCTTCCCATATTTGATATTTTGGTTTAGCTAGTCACACTCAGATACACAACATTGATGTCTATGCTTGTGTCCTTTCTGTCTAAATCTATTGTGCTATGTCCACAATCTATGATTTTTTTTTTTATTTGTGATATTAATAATACATGTATCACCTTTTTGTATTTCAGCCTTCTCTTCCGTGAAAGGGCCAGGAGTTCTGGTGCAGATGTCAAATGTCAGAAAGCCTCGACCCCTTACATTCAGGGATGCCAGAGCCATTTCCTAGGATTGAAGCCCAGTAGAGTTATGGGTCACTGGAGGAAGGCGATAATGAATCGCCCTGTTTAATAAGAACTTAGGAAGTTCGGTTCAGAGGAGTTTTATGGCCTGAAGATGAAGTATAAACATGTATACCCGACCAAATAGGTTACGGCTCGGTGCATGGCCTTCATTTTGCCCTTCTAGCAAAACTAGATGTAGCAATATGAGTGTTCTTCTCCTGCTATAGATGTTAATCTCCTGAGTAGGCTCTCAGGTGTAAGTAAAACTATAGATTGGGCATGCCTTAAACCCAGGGATTAAGTTTTTGTTAATCTATTTCCCTTAAGTAGGTTTCCCTTCAGTCTTTGCTGACGTAAAGCTAAAAATGAACAAAAAGGGGTTGTCTGTCAGGGGCCCCCCTTTTTTGGCAGTTTTATTTCCCTGGACAGGGTTGTGTTAAGACAGGCCCCCTTATGGATCAATGTAGTGTCCTTGTCTTACAACACAGGTCTCCGATTAATCTTTTTAGTGGTTCTAAACAGCACCTATAGGCAGAATAGGCCATTGTTGGTAGATGTGTGACAGGCAACATTGATAACCTACAAGTTTAACATGTTTTCTGATTCCATCTTTAAGAGCCCACTCCACCTAGATCCTGCATCCAAAACAGAGAAGGCAGGGACACCGGTGGAGTAGACCGGCAGATCAGCCGCATGATCCAGCTAAGATACCTTCATCAAGCATATGGAGTAAAGGTAAAGCTTACTGCAGAACCGAGGTTCGCCAAGAGTCTTGCAGTGGTCCCACCCTAAGGTAGGCCTGAGGTACTTGATTATCCTCTCAGGTGTGACTTGAGAAAAGTACTAGTTACTTACCGGTAACTGTCTTTCTGGGAAATCTTCCAGGACGGCAGGCCTACTTCCCACCCGTTGGAGGAGGGAAAATTTTAGAACACTAGAAGGTGAGTGCCTATGAGGAATGATTTCCCTTGTGAACCAGGTTCAGGAGTTACTTCTCTACAAACTGAGGATCAGGGGGAAGGGTGTGGACTTAAAACAGCTGTTGATTGATTGTGTTTCCTGTGGGGAGGAGCCTCTCATCTCTCAGGTGTGCCGTCCTGGAAGATTTCCCAGAAAGACAGTTACCGGTAAGTAACTAGTACTTTTCTATTACATTGTAATATAAAATGAAATAGTTCATCTCACAATAATCCAGAATCAGTGGGAGCCCTGAGTGTGTCACTTGGCACGTCGCCTGCCACCAGATGCACCTTGTCACTTGCCATTGTCGCCTGCCACCAGATGCAGCGCTCACTTGTCACCAGATGCAGCTTGTTACTTGTCACCAGAGATGCAGCGCTCACTTGTCACCAGAGATGCAGCGCTCACTTGTCACCAGAGATGCAGCGCTCACTTGTCACCAGAGATGCAGCGCTCACTTGTCACCAGAGATGCAGCGCTCACTTGTCACCAAGATGCAGCTTGTTACTTGTCACCAGAGATGCAGCGCTCACTTGTCACCAAGATGCAGCTTGTTACTTGTCACCAGAGATGCAGCGCTCACTTGTCACCAAGATGCAGCTTGTTACTTGCCAACAGATTGTGACGTGCCACCAGATTCTGAGAACTCCATGCTGCTGTATCGCCAGAGCCATCGCTAGAGGTCCAGGCTCGGCACTGGTGATTTTGTCTCTGCTGCCATTTTTGCAATCAGCAGCTCTCGTGGTGGCTGAGGGGAACACAAACAAGAGGCGGAGCCCGGGTGGCATTGAAAGTGGCTGCCAATAGAAATGGAGCTGCAGCCAACCCCCCGCCCCGCGGCCTGGCCCCCAACCCAGGCTCCGCCTCTTGTTTCTTGAGAGCTGTTCTTCACAAAAATGGCAGCAACCCCAGATCTCTAGCGGCGGCTTTGGCGATTCATCATGGAACACCAGAACAAAGCCAATTTCCTGCAAATTTTCCAGGTAGAACCAGGATTTAGGTCTGAATACCGTGAGTGTCCCAGGAAAATCGGGACTGTTGGCAAGTATGCTACTGATATAAACGATGTTGCACCACTGCTTCCACTGACATTAACAATGGGGCATAAGTCCTCCCATTGTCACTGACTATGGGGCACCATTCCTTCCACTGATACAAATGATGGGGCACTGTTCCTACCACTGACACCAATTATGTGGAACTATTCCTTCTCCTTCTGATGACAGGGCCATATAATCATTTTACTTCCACTTTCCACCAATCCTTAGACATTTTCTACTTCCAGTGGACACTGTGCCCCCCTCCTAAATTATTAAGAACAGTAAACTGGCTCTTTGTGTAGAAATTTTGGAGACCCCAAGCATAGACCATCCTCCATATCACTGCCAGCTGTATAGAAACAAAGTAGTAAAATGTGCAGACATACACTGAGCAAAATTATAAACACAACACTTTTGTGTTTGCCCCTATTTATCATGAGCTGAACTTAAAGATCTATGACTTTTACTATGTACACAAAAGGCCTATTTCTCTCAAATATTGTTCACAAATCTGTCTAAATCTGTGTTAGTGAGAACTTCTCCTTTGCCAAGATAATCCATCCACCTCACAGGTGTGGTATATCAAGATGCTGATTAGATAGCATGATTATTGCACAGGTGTGTCTTAGGCTGGCCACAATAAAAGGCCACTCTAAACTGTGCAGTTTTATCACACAGCACGATGCCACAGATGTCGCAAGTTTTGAGGGAGCGTGCAATTGGCATGCTGACTGCAGGGATGTCCACCAGAGCTGTTGCCCTTGAATTGATTGTTCATTTCTCTAGCATAAGCCGTCTCCAAAGGTGTTTCAGAGAATTTGGCAGTACATCCAACCGGCCTCACAACCGCAGACCACGTGTAATCACACCAGCCCAGGACCTCCACATCCAGCATCTTCACCTCCAGGATCGTCTGAGACCAGCCACCTGGACATCTGCTGCAACAATCGGTTTGCATAACCAAAGAATTGCTGCACAAACTGTCACAAACCGTCTCAGGGAAGCTCATCTGCATGCTCGTCGTCCTCATCAGGGTCTCGACCTGACTGCAGTTCGTCGTCGTAACCAACTTGAGTGGGCAAATGCTCACATTCGAAGGCGTCTGGCACTTTGGAGAGGTGATCTCTTCACGGCTGAATCCCGGTTTTCACTGTACAGGGCAGATGGCAGACAGCGTGTATGACATTGTGTGGGTGAGCGGTTTGCTGATGTCAACGTTGTGGATAGAGTGGCCCATGGTGGCGGTGCGGTTATGCTCTGGACAGGCATATGCTATGGACAACAAACACAGGTGCATTTTGTTGATGGCATTTTTAATGCACAGAGATACCGTGACGAGATCCTGAGGCTCACTGTTGTAAGGATCACGACCATCACCTCATGTTGCAGCATGATAATGCATGGCCCCATGTTGCAAGGATCTGTACAAAATCCCTGGAAGCTGAAAACATCCCAGTTCTTGCATGGCCAGCATACTCACATGTCACCCATTGAGCATGTTTGGGATGACAGCGTGTTCCAGTTCCTGCCAATATCCAGCAACTTTGCACGGCCATTGAAGAGGAATGGACCAACATTCCACAGGCCACAATCAACAACAACCTGATTAACTCTATGCAAAGGAGATGTGCTGCACTGCGTGAGGCAAATGGTGGTCACAGCAGATACTGACTGGTTTTTGGACCCCCCAAGTACAGTAAAACTGCACATTTTATTGTGGCCAGCCTAAGGCACACCTGTGCAATAATCATGCTGTCTAATCTAATCTTGATATGCCACACCTGTGAGGTCCGTCTCCGCTCACTGTGCAGAGAAGGACATCTCAGATCTCCGCTCTCCTCTATGGGGAAATCAGATGAAAACGGACCGCCTGTCCGTTTTAATCCGATCCGATAGACGGATGGAAAGTAGGGTTTCCATCTGTATGGATTTAGCGGATCGGATGTCAGCGAACATGTCACCGCTGACATCCATTGCTCCATAGAGGTCCGCATGTGTGAAAGGGGCCTAACACAGATTTAGACAGATTTGTAAAGAATGTTTGAGAGAAATAGGCCTTTTGTGTACATAGAAAAAGTCATAGATCTTTAAGTTCAGCTCATGATAAATAGGGGCAAACACAAAAGTGTTGCAATTATAATTTTGCTCAGTGTATTTCTGCAGTGAATTGATGTTACACATCTTTGTAAATAGTAGGTGGTGGATAGGGGTTATATGGATAGAAGGCAGTGTTTCCAACCGTCAGTATTTTTACTGGCAGCCAGTAAAAAAAGGGCATTTTTCTCCTGCCAGTAAATGCCAGTGACAGGAAAAGGTTGCCAGTAAAAAATATGGCTGTGACAATCATAACTTGTGCATATTCGGTCGGAAGCCGGCCGAGACCATTCGGGTGCCTGCTACAGTGTGTACAGGCAGCTACAGTGTGTACAGGCAGCGCCGGCGAGAAGCAGTACTGGCGGAGGTGGTGCCTGAGTGTGTTGTGTGATGTAATGATGCAGTGCAAGGAAGCCAAGTGGTGCCTGCTCATTCTAATTTCTTGCCCTCCTGAGTCCTGACCCTAAACTACTTACTATATCGAAAATAGAATAAGAAATATGTTTTTTGTCTTAATACCTACCTTAAATCACATAATTGCACATTGTACTTGTAGCGTAAATACTGAAAGATTGAATTGTGTGGTGGGAGCCTCAAAAGTAAGCTTCAGGTTTTTTTTTTTTTTTTTTTTTTAAACTCCATTCAATGGTATGCTTCAAAATAACACAACATGACAATATAACATGACTGGGTACAAATAGGCCATGAAGAACAATCCTCAATAACACACATTAACAATAAAAACAGAATACAAGATTTAGAACCTGTGAACATGGCCTGCAAGCTGTCATACTCGTGATATCAACGCAAGTAAACTTCAGTTTTCTTTGATATTCTTTATACATCTTTTAAATGTTGTGACCCTATTTATCCATTGACCCTCATTTACATAAAAGTGATTGTAAAGCATTTTCTTTTAATTAAAATAATAAAGAGGTTTTTACTTACCTGCTCTGTGACATAGCATTACTCCTCTCCTGAGGTCCACTGACGGCGCTCCTCTTCTCTGAGTGCCACCTCAGCAAATCAATAGCTATGGGGTCACACATGCAGTGTGCTCCCGAGCCAGGCTGTGTGCATCCATAGACACACAGCAAAGCTCTGCCCTGCCCCCCCCCCCACTCCCTCCTCACAGGAATTGATTGACAGCAGCGGGAGCCAACAGCAGAGACAGGCAGTGCAATGTTTTTTACTTTATTAGAAATAATGCATTAAAGCATAACTCCACTGTTGTTGAGAAAACAACATTCCCCCTGGGAGATCTATGTACATTATAAGGATTTTAACAAACTTTGTTGCAGATTCCTACCTTTTTGTTATTCTGAAGAAATCCCTATGTGTTTTTCTGTTTCCATGTGGGAAAGTGAATCTAATGGGAGTGATTTCATAATTATCAATCACCTGCAAGGCATTAATGAGGAAAGCTGCTGGGCCTGCATCCCTTTAGACGTGATTTCCTATTGGGAGTATCTCACCAAAAATGAAATCTGACTTGTATCTTAGTGCAGACTTCTGGGAAAATCAGGGAGTCAATCACACAAGCAGGAAATGACATATCTAAGAGGTGTTCTGTACACATTCTGTGTACAGAACCTCTCCCCAGGTTGCCATATTGCATTTTCAGAAAATTACAGAGCTGTAGATTGAAAAGGAAATGTCATTTTTAATAACATTCAATTATATGACTTGTGTCGCAATTGTATAAGCTAAAAAATGCTATTTGCTAATTTTTTCCACCCACTAAAGTGAAGTTACTGTTTAGGCTGGGTTCACACTTATGCGAATTGGATACAGATTTTTCCCGCATCCATTTTGCATGACCGGAGATTGTGACCAGCTCTCAATGGAGCCGGTTCACAAAGCTCAGGAGTGGCCGCGGTCTGCAATGGAAAAGGGTCCTGTGCGTCTTTGGCTCCATTTCAGGAGCAAATTCAGGCAAAAATTCGGACCTGATTTGCACCCGAATCGGTGTACAGGGACGCACCGGACCCCATGCTGGGACCCATGACAGCCTCAGTATGAACCCAACCTTAAAGTGATTGTAAAGTCTCGTTTTTTTTTTTTTTTCCTATAAAAATAACAAACATGTTATACTTACCACCTCAGTGCAATGGTTTTGCGAAGGGCAGCCCAGATCCTCCTCTTCTCGGGTCCCTCTTCAGCTCTCCTAGCCCCTCCTATCTGTCGAGTGCCCCCACAGCAAGCAACTTGCTATGGTGGCAACCAAACCGAGCTGCAGCTTAGTGTAGTGTGTCCATTCAGACATGAAGCCCCGGTTCGCCCCCACCCCCCCTCTCCCCTGATTGGCTAACTGACTTTGACAGCATCAAGAGCCAATGGCGCCGCTGCTGAGTCTCAGCCAATCAGGAGAGTCACGGATGGCCGAGGCACTTGTGGACATTGCTGGGTAGAGAGGGGGCTCTGGTAAGTATTAGGGGATGCTGGGGCGGCTGCTGCACACAGAAGGCTTTTATCTTAATGCATAGAATGCATTAAGATAAAAAAGCCTTCTGACTTTACAAACACTTTAGGACAAGTTCACACTATTGAGAATAGGATGCGGGATCCTTGCATCCAATTTGCAATTGCAGGAGATTGTGACCCCACTCTCTATGGATTTGAGCTGAAATCAGACCTGAAACAGTGAACCAGGATGCACAGGACCCCTGCTGGGAGCCGCATCGGCATTTGGTGTGAACCCAGCTTCAAGGTAAGAAACCCCAAGTTTTGGAAATAGTTAAGTTAAAGCGCATCTATGGTTAAAATGTGAAATTATATATTCATGTATTTCAATTATTTCTAGCCTACTCCTATTAATCTGAACAGTTTTACAAGTTTGTAAACTTACTCTACTTCCTCAAATTCACTATGCCCTGTGGGTAGACACTGTTAAGCCTTGTACACACTAAAATTTGTTTTTGTTTAACCCAGCGGGTTGAATGAAAATAAAAAAAACCCTGACAGCTCAGGTAGGAGCCGCTGTTCTAACAATCCAATGTTAGTACAGCAATCTCCCTTGCTGTGCTATTGTGTTTTGGCAGGGAGACCCCCAGCAGAAAATTAATAGAAAGATTAATGCAGCATATCAGAAAATACTGGCAGACAATCTGCATTCGTCTGCTCGAAAGCTGTGCATGGGACTCACAACAAAATCCATGTTTTTTTTCTGACAGATGTTGGCTTAAACTTGTCTTGCATACACACTGTCACAGAAATCTTGTTGGAAATTCCGATCGCCAAGAACGTGGTGACATACAACACGCACAATGAGCCGAGAAAAATGAAGTTCAATAGCCAGTGCGGCTCTTCTGTTTGATTCCGAGCATGCATGGAATTTTGTGCATCGGAATTGTGTACACACGATCAGAACTTCCGACAATGGATTTTGTTGTCGGAAAATTTGAGATCCAGATCTCAAATTTTGTGTGTTGGAAATTCCGATGGAAAATGTCCGATGGAGCCTACACACAGTCGGAATTTCCGACAACAAGGTCCCATCGAACATTTTCTGTTGGAAAATCCGACCATGTGTACGGGGCATTAAACTTCCCAGCATGACAATGACCCTAATCACAAGGCTAAGTTGACCCTCCAGTTAACAGTACAGGGGGGCAGGAGAGCACAGCACAGTACAGTATAGGGGGGCCAGGAGGGAACAGTATAGGGGGGCCAGGAGGGAAAAGTATAGGGGGGCCATGAAGAAACTGTACAGGGGGGGGGGGGGCAGGAGAGAAAAGTATAGGGGGACAGGAGGGAACTGTATAGTACAGGCAGGCAAGGAGGGAACTGTATAATACAGGGGGGCAGGAGATAAAAGTATAGTGGGGCCAGGAAGGAACTGTATAGTACAGCGGGGCAGGAGGAAACTGGAGGGCACAATACTGGGACCTCTAGTGGTTTACTTCATGTAGAATAGCTCAGGGAAGCTGCTGGATTGTGATAGTATCTCGCACACTGATTTCCGTCCTCCTCTCCTGTCCCTCCCGAGTGATGTCTCTTTCACACACACACACAGGCTCATGGGATGGACAGGAGGGGAGGGTTGACTGGGATAGGTGCAGGACAGTGATGTCAGTTGTTTTCCTCTGCGTGCTGCAGCCTGTTAGATCTTTGGGAATGTGATCTACCATTTACCTGCTTGTGATGAACGGTGGAACTCCTGGGGACCCCGGTTGAGAAACACTGCTCCAGTGGTTACAGCAGAAAAGGTGAAGGTTCTGGAGTCTCCTGACATTAATATCGTTGAGCCACTCTGGAGAGATCTCAAACGTGCAGTTCATGCAAGGTTGACCAAAGACTTTACATGACCTAGAGGCATTTTGCCAAGACTAATTGCCAGCTATACCACCTGAAAGAATTTGGGGCCTCATAAACAACTATTACAAAACACTGCACGCTGTCATTGATGCTAAAGGGGGCAATACACAGTATTAAGAACTAAGGGTATGCAGGGGGCATTTCATTTGTTTACTTGTTGCCATGTTTTGTTTTATGATTGTGCCATTCTGTTATGACCTACAGTTGGATATTAATTCCATAAGAAATAAAAGAAATGTGTTTTGCCTGGTCACTCATGTTTTCTTTATAAATTGTACATGGTGTATATTACCAATTCCCCAACGGTATGCAAACTTCTGGGCACAACTGTATATCTCTGGATTGTATGTCATTCCAAACACCACACCACTCACACATTTAGACCATTCAGAGAATAAGTCATTCATCACTACTCTCTGGACCCGTTCATGTAAACAGTTTCCTATCCGTGTACATACCTGTACAATTTCATTAGGTCCAACAGACATTATTTTATAGATTAAACATTTGTATAAACAATTATGCATTAGCAAAATCTAGATCTGTTACGTCCACTGGACTTCTACCATCCAATTTCTCACTTACATCCTCTTAGAATGATGACAAGTTGGTCTGACGAGAATGGTCTTCGGATTAATGCCGGTGGATGGCGGAGCTCCATGAAAGGAAGTCGCTCACGTCGCCATCTTGGACACGCCCCCCAGAACAATTTCTGTAGAGGCCCAGAGGTTTTTTAAGCACATGTTAATGCCAGGAGGCGGCTTTGCAATCACAGTGATCACATGATTGGGAGCCTGTCCCATTGACTCCCAATTGCAAACAATGACTAGGAGCTGTCAGTTACACAGAACCTCAGAGCTGCATGGACACATACTGTACATGTGACAATTAGGCATTAAAGTCCACCCGCAGTGCTGCTGCATATATGCATTATGATGGCGGGATAAAGTTAAAAGGAAGGGAAAAAATAACTGAATAGAAAAACTGAACGTAGACGCCACATTTAAGGACTGCTGAAATATGTTTGTCATTATTATTCTACAGGATTTGGTCAACAGTTTGCACTGCACTTTACAGCATGAGGGCAGACAGTACACTTACAATACAGGAGGGATCAGAGGGCCCTGTTCGTTAGAACTTACAATCTAGAAGGGAGGGTGAAGTGGAAACAAAAGGTAATAACTCTGGGGGGTGAGCTGATGGAGAAAATGAAAAAACAGTTGTTAGGTGTGGGTAGGATAGGCTTCTCTGAAGAGAAGGGTTTTCAGGGATCGCCTAAAAGCTAACAGAGTAAGAGATAAGCGGACAGATTGAGGTAGGGCATTCCATAGGATTGGAGAGGCTTTGGAAAAGTCCTGGAGGCGAGCATGGGAGGAGGTGACAAGGGAGCTAGAGAGCAGAAGGTCTTGAGAGGAACGAAGAGAACGAGTAGGTTGGTATTTAGAGACTAGGCTAGTGATGTAGCTGGGGGCTAAATTGTGGATGGCTTTGTACGTAGTTGTTAGTATTTTGAACTGAATTCTTTGGCCGAACGGAAGCCAGTGGAGGGATTGACAGAGAGGTGTAGCAGACACAGAGCGATTGGTAAGGTGGATGAGTCTGGCAGCAGCATTCATGATGGATTGAAGAGGTGATAGACTATGTAGAGGTAAGCCAATGAGAAGGGAGTTGCAGTAGTCGAGGCGAGAGATAACCAGCGAGTGAATTAAGAGCTTTGTGGTGTCATTGGTTAGAAAGGGGCGTATTTTGGAGATGTTGCGGAGGTTGAGGCGGCAGGATTTGGACAGCGATTGGACGTGGAGCTTAAAGGGGAGTTCAGAGTCCAGGACTACACCTAGAACCTTGGCATGTGGGGATGGGCTTATAGTTGTGCCATTGTTATTCTTGGGTTTCTATTTTATTCTTTATGTATGGATGCTGCACACTTCCACTTCTCTTGTCCTGTATGCTAGGTGTAATTCTCTGTATCTGTTCTTATTCTGTATATTTGGACACCACACAGTATCACGTCTCTTGTCTTGTATTATGGATGTAATTCTCAATATCTGGTCTTGTGCCGTATGTATGAACACAGTACTACTTCTCTGGCCCTGTATGTTAGGTGTAATTCTCAATATTTGGTCTTGTTCTGTATGTATGGTCAATGTATAGGCACTCATCTTGTTCTGTATGTGGGGTGTAATTCTCAGTATCACTTCTAGTTCTGTATGAATGGACACCGCTCAGTACTGTTTCTCTTGTCCTGTATGAAGCATGTAATTCTCAATATCTGTTCATATTCTGTATATATGGACACTGCATAGCGTCACTTCTTTTGTATCTTGGAAGTGATCTTATTTACTTTGGGGGAAGAATTAAGAGCATTAGTGCTTAGTGGGGGAGGGGGAGAAAAATGCACTGGTGCTCAGTAGAGGGGGAAGAGGGTATAAATCATTGGTAATCATCGGTGTTCAGGGGGTGGGTCGGTGGTAATGAAGCATCAGTGCCCAGTGAGGGGAGGGGAAAGCATTTAGTGTTTGGTGAGGATTGGAAGGGGGAATGACACATGTCAGGCCCTCCTTCCCCTGAATTCCTTAAATGGAGTATGAAGCATCCTGAGATATATATATATATGAGGCTTCAGAACAATGGGGTTGTTAATTTTCCCTAGGTGAGAATGGTGGTCAGAGAGGGTGGACAAAAATAGAAAAAAAGTACAGTGCCTTGAAAAAGTATTCACAACCCTTGAAATTGTCCACATTTTGTCATGTTACAATCAAAAATGGAAATGTATTTTATGTGATAGATTAACACAAAGTGGCACATAATTGTGAAGTGAAAGGAAAATGATAAATTTTTTTCCAAATTTTTTACAAATAAATATCTGAAAAGTGTGGTGTGCATTTGTATTCAGCCCCCTTTACTCTGATACCCCTAATTAAAATCTAGTGGAACCAATTGCCTTCAGAAGTCACCTAATTAGTAAATAAACTCCACCTGTGTGTAATTTAATCTCAGTATAAATACAGCTGTTCTATGAAGCCCTCAGAAGTTTGTTAGAGAACCTTAGTGGACAAACAGCATCATGAAAGCCAAGGAATACACCAGGTCAGGGATAAAGTTGTGGAGAAGTTTAAAGCAGGGTTAGGTTATAAAAAATATCCCAAGCTTTGAACATCTCGCGGAGCACTTTTCAATCCATCATCCAAAAATGGAAAGAGTATGGCACAACTGCAAACCTACCAAGACATGGCTGTCCACCTAAACTGACAGGCCAGGCAAGGAGAGCATTAATCACAGAAGCAGCCAAGAGGCCCATGGTAACTCTGGAGGAGCTGCAGAGATCCACAGCTCAGGTGGGAGAATCTGTCTACAGGACAACTATCAGGTGTGCACTCCACAAATCTGGCCTTTATGGAAGAATGGCAGGAAGAAAGCCATGTTGAAAGAAAGCCATAAGAAGTCCTGTTTGCAGTTTGCCAGAAGCCATGTGGGGGATACAGCAAACATGTAGAAGAAGATGCTCTGGTCAGATGAGACTAAAATTAAACGTTTTGGCCTAAAAGCAAAACGCTATGTGTGGAGGAAAACTAACACTGCACATCACCCAGAACACATCATCCCCACCATGAAACATGGTGGTGGCAGCATTATGTTGTGGGAATGCTTTTCTTTAGCAGGGACAGCAAAGATGGACAGAGTTGATGGGAAGATAGATGGAGCCAAGTACTGGGCAATCTTAGAAGAAAACCTGTTAAGAGTCTGCAAAAGACTTGAGATTGGGGCGGAGGTTCACCTTCCAGCAGGACAAGGACCCTAAACATACAGCCAGAGCTACAATGTAATGGATTAGATCAAAGCATATTCAGGTGTTAGAATGGCCCAGTCAAAGTCCAGACCTAAATCCAATTGAGAATCTGTGGCAAGACTTGAAAATCGCTGTTCACAGACGCTCTCCATCCAATCTGACAGAGCTTAAGCAATTTTCCAAAGAAGAATGGGCAAAAATAACACTCTCTAGATGTGCAAAGCTGGTAGAGACATACCCAAAAAGACTTGCAGCTGAAATTACTTTGACTCAGGACTGAATACAAATGCACGCCACACTTTTCAGAAATGTATTTGTAAAAAATTTTGAAAACCATTTATCATTTTATCATTTTCCTTTCACTTCACAATTATGTGCCATTTTGTGTTGGTGTATCACAAAAAATTCCATTAAAATACATTTAAGTTTTCGGTTGTAACATGACAAAATGTTGAAAATTTCAAACTGTATGAATATGAGTGGGAGGTGCACAAAATGCCCAGTGCATGCAATTGGTAAAGGTTTGCTTTAAGCAAATCTGTACAGAGTACAGATGTAATTTTCACAAGACTTAAAATAGAACTAAACTCATCAATTTATCCATTTCCCAAAACATGTTACATGCAAGGCATGCTGTGAATAATAACTGTCACAGTTGCTCAACCAAATTGTTAAGCCTTGAAATAGCTAGTGTCATAAGTGATCACATTTGCAGCACCATGGCAACTGCATATCAAGCAAAGGTAAGATGGCAACTTTTTGGCTGCAAAGGAGAGAAGGGTTTAGTTCTGCTTTAACTGTTTCGGCCAAGATCAACCAAAAAGATTAAGCCCGGGTTCACACCTATGCGAATTAGAGGTGCGTTTCCGCACCTCTAATTCGCATAGCAGGAGAATGTGACTGGCTCCCTATGGAGCCGGTTCACATATCTCCGGGGCGGCTGCGGTGCGCACTGCACAAAAACGCTGTGCGTCTTTGGCTGCGTTTCAGGGCCGAATTCAGGCATAGAATCGGCCCTGATTCGTCCCTGAAACGGTGAACAGGGACGCACAGCGCTCCTGTGCGGTGCGCAGCGTATTATGGTGTGAACCCGGGCTAAAGCTTTCGGAATTCAACTATCATTCTCCAGGGCAGGTCGGAAGCTGAATGGTGCCTACAGCACAGTAAGGCTGGCTATACATGGTCGAATTTCGAAAGAATTTTCTTTTGAAAATCAGAAAATTTGTGCGTTTTGTGATCCGATGGTGCCACCATTGATATTGAAATTCGGCCAACCAAGCTTTCAATTTCACCTCATGTTGCTACACAAAAGAATTTTCGTGGCTGGGAATCTTCTTTTCTTTCTGGGAATCTTCTTTTCTTGCACATGCACATTTCTTTTTCGATTACATTTCTCGCACGATTCTCCCATCATTGATTAGAAAATTGTTCATTTTTCAAAAATTTTCAACATGTCCGATTACTCAAATTTGATTGCCGCACAAAAATCGGCTGTTGCTGCAGCCCACTAATGGTGCGAAATACGAACGAAAATTCTTAGATAAGATTTTCGAAAGAAAATTCTTTTGAAATTCAACCCATGTATGGCCTGCCTTAGGTAGGTTTTATTTGGGACCTGTTGATAAATAAGGCTCAAAGGTGGAATTCATAAAGGGTGTCATAGACAAAATTTTCAATGTTTGCACAAGATTCATAAATTAATATTATACAGGATTTATACAGCACCAACAGTCTGTGCAATGCTTTAAAATATAAATGGAGACAGTATGGTTAAACTAGAATGCAAGAGGGTTAGGAGGGCCCTGCTCATAGAAGCTCACAATCTAATAGGGTGGGGCAAGTGGTACAGAAGGTAATAACTGAGGGATAAGCTGATGGAAGAATTAGAATTTCATTAGTTAGGTGGAAGCAGGATAGGCTTCCCTGAATAGATGAGTTTTCTGGGATAGTCTAAAAGTGAGCAAAGTAGGAGGTAGCTGTATAGACTGAGGTACAGGTTTCCAGAGGATGGAAGAAGCTCTCTGAAAAAGTCCCGAAAACAAACATGGGAGGAGGAGACAAGGGAATTAGAGAGCAGGAGGTCTTGGGAGGAGCGGAGAGGACAGTATGGGTACTTTATGGAGACAAGGCTGGTGATGTAGCTTAGGGCAGGGTTGTAAATGGCTTGTAATTTGGAAATCAGAAGCCAGTGGAGGGATTGGCAGAGAGGGGTGCCGGACACTGAGTGATTGGTAAGGTAGACAAGTCTGACAGCAGCATTCACGATAGACTGAAGGGAGAATAGCCTGTGTAGAGGTAGGCCTATGAGAAGGAAGTTGCAATAGTTAAGGCGAGAGGTAACAAGGGAATGAATGAGTAGCTTGGTGGTTTCATTGGTTAAAAAGGAGCATATTTTATATAAAATGGAAGCTAAGGCTGATCGTGTTGTCCTTTCCGCAGGACACAGTTTGTTCCCAGATGGGGCGTATGGAGGTGTCGGACAATTCACCCAATGTTCAGCATATAAAACTTATTTCACGGTTCACTTATACTGATTATGTTGTTATCTGTATTTACACATGTAGTACTATGTAGTGCTAATTACTATGTCTTGTTATATGGCAGTCAATGCACATTTTCCTTGTACCATTGATAATTCTGAATAAAAATGATTGAACTAAAAAGGGGCATGTTTTTGAGATGTTACAGAGGTGAAGTCAACAAGACTTGGACAGTGATTGGACTTTGGGCTAAAAGGAGAGGTCAGAGTCCAGGACTATATCGAGTACCCTGTCATGAGTACTGAGGGAGGATCTGATTTGTACAATTGATGGAAAAGCCAGGTAAAAGGGCATGGACAAGGGAGCAATATTACAAGCTAGGTTTTAGAATAATTTAGTTTAAGGAAGTGGTGTGACATCTGTACTGATATGTTGGTTAATAGTGCAAGAGGAGACTGAAGGAGTGAAGTGAGGAGTAGAGAGGCTTGGTCAGAGTATTCATACTGGACACTCCCTTTCCAGCCACTTAGTCTATCACACAGTCAGGCACATACCTGAGGAGTTTTGTACTGTGGTAGGCAGAGTCTGATAGACAGTTAGAAAGACTAGTTTCCCGTCAGGTCTGCCTACCTTTGATTGACAGCACATGGCAGATCCATAACTGCTATTCAGTCCAATAGCAGATTTCAAATCCGTCCACTGCCATACGCTGTCAATCAGAAGCAAGGTGGACTTGATGGGGAATTAGGTCTCTCAAATATCCACAGGCTTCGCCCACCCAACAGGTGCTGCAGCCATGAGACTAGTTCTCTAATAGGTCCACCTCTAATGTGAGTTTTAATTTGCCAAATATGGGCATTGCCATATTTGGGTAATGACATCTCCAGTACTCCACCCCTTTGTTTACATTTAGCTTTCAGCCAAGGAATCTCCCGGTGACAGCTAAATGGAGTCTGGGATGAAACCCTGTGCAGGATGCACATTCATGACAGCTTTCAAGTACAGAAATCCCCCCTCTGAGCACTGGCAGCCCGCTATATCCTAGCTCAGAGCTGGTCCTAATTACTGCCAGTTTCCTAATCCGCAAACTGGCAGAAATCGTTTAGGAATCTATTTCTGTCATAGCGACAGGCTCTTAAAGTGACAATAGTAAAAACGTCTTGAATTTGTTGCCTGTGTCAGTAATGTTACGGAAACTGGCTGGAATGCTTGCCTGAAACAGGTGCAGGTAGTTATAAAGGGATACAGATACAGTGAGGAAAAAAAGATTTGATCCCCTGCTGATTTTGTACGTTTGCCCACTGACAAAGAAATGATCAGTCTATAATTTTAATGGTAGGTTTATTTTAACAGTGAGAGACAGGATAACAACTAAAATATCCAGAAAAACTCATTTAAAAAAAGTTATACATTTGTTTGAATTTTAATGAGTGAAATAAGTATTTGACCCCTTCTCAAAACATAACTTAGTACTTGGTGGCAAAACCCTTGTTGTCAATCACAGAGGTCAGAAGTTTCTTGTAGTTGGCCCCCGGGTTTGCACAGATCTCAGGAGGGATTTTGTTCCACTTCTCTTTGCAGATCCTCTCCAAGTCAGCTCTCTCCACGTATTTTCTATGGGATTAAGGTTTGGAGACTTGGTAGGCCACTCCAGGACCTTAATGTGCTTCTTCTTGAGCCACTCCTTTGTTGCCTTGGCCTTGTGTTTTGGGTCATTGTCATACTGGAATACCTATCCACGACCCATTTTCAATGCCCTGCCTGAGGGGAGGAGATTCTCGCCCAAGATTTGATGGTACATGGCCCTGTCCATCGTCCCTTTGATGTGGTGAAGTTGTCCTGTCCCCTTAGCAGAAAAACACCCCCAAAGCATAATGTTTCCACCTCCATGTTTAAGGGTGGGATGGAGTTTTTGGGGTCATAGGCAGCATTCCTCCTCCTCCTCCAAACATGGCGAGTTGAGTTGATGTCAAAGAGCTTGATTTTGGTCTCATCTGACCACAACACTTTTACCCAGTTCTCCTGTGAATCATTCAGATGTTCATTAGCAAACTTCCGATAGGTCTGTACATGTGCTTTTTTTGAGCAGGGGGACCTTGCGGGCGCTGCAGGATTTTAGTCTTTCACAGTGTAGTGTGTTACCAATTGTTTTTTTGGTGACTATGGTCCCAGCTGCCTTGAGATCATTGACAAGATTCTCCCATCTAGTTCTGGGCTGATTCCTCACCATTCTCATGATCACTGAAACTCCACGAGGTGAGATCTTGCATGGGGCCCCAGACCGAGGGAGATCGACAGTCATTTTATGTTCCTTCCTTTTGCGAATAATCGCACCAACTACTGTCACCCTCTCACCAAGCTTTTGGCAATGGTCTTGTAGCCCATTCTTGCCTTGGGTAGGTCTACAATCTTGTCCCTCACATCCTTGGACAGCTCTTTGGTCTTGGGCATGGTGGAGAGATTGGAATTTGATTGATTGCTTCTATGGACAGGTGTCTTTTATACAGGTAACAAGCTGAGATTAGAGGCACTCCCTTTGAGAGAGTGCTCCTTATCTCAGGACACCTGGGAGCCAGAAATCATGCTGATTGATAGGGGATCAAACACTTATTTCACTCATTAACATGGAAATCAATTTATAACTTTTTTGAAATGCGTTTTTCTGGATATTTTTGTTGTTATTCTGTCTCTCACTGTTAAAATAAACCTACCATTACATTAGTAAAAAAAATAAAAATAAACCTACCATTAAAATTCTAGACCGATCATTTCTTTGTCAGTGGGCAAACATACAAAATCAGCAGGGGATCAAATACTTTTTACCCTCACTATAAGCCCTGGTTCACACTGGTGCGATCTGAAATGCGATTTGACATGTCAAATCGGCAGCAATGGCACCGTCCTAATCAGTGCAATACAGCAATTGCCGCGCCGTACCGATTTCAAAAAGTAGTTTCTGTACTACTTTTTGCGATTTCCATTGACATCTGTGCAGAAACCCGCACAGATGTCTATGAAATCCCCGCCGAAATCAGGACTGACATGCGGGAGTGAAATCGTGCGAGTTCAGCTGAACTCGCATGGCTTCATTCCTGCAGCTCAGTGTGAACCTGGGCTAAGTGACATAAATGCTTAATTGATTCCCCCAGAATACGAGTTCTCTTTTGTCTTTGAAAAGAAATGCAAAACTCACACATCAAGCATCAGCTGTCAATGTAAATGAGCCCAGGTGTTGTAAATCAAGACAGGACCATATTCCATTGCCTGATTCAATCAGTTCAATTTATTCTGAGCAGCATGAAAGGAAAAACAATCTTCCGATATTCCTCAGAGGAAGGGAGGGGGGGTTATGCTTTGGGGGGGGGGGGGGTTAACTTATCAGATTTACTGCCGGAGAGGCCAGTAAATTGCTGTCTCGTTGCTGGCTCCTCCGGTAGTGAAGACACAGCTTGACATCAAGGAAGTCTGACATTTCATGTGCAAAATCCATCCTCTCTCCCTGTCCCTGCTACACAAGTGCACACTCTTCCCCTGAGCTGCCTCTCCAGTTTTTCAGCAGGCATAACAACTGTCATAAAATATGTCATTATAGACATAGTGTCCATGGAATACAAATGGAACGGTAATGTATAAATGTAACATTTAAAAAAAAATAATAACTTTAACCTTCAATTAAACTTTACCTTACTGACTAATTTGTTTTAATAAAAGCACGGCAGTGAAATAATTGCTTAATCAACTTTGTAACTAGTATAGATTGCCTAACATTTTTGTACCAGCTTTTGAACAATCCATCATGCCTGGTAAGGAACAATAACATTTTATTCACTATCATACAGAGCTGTTGCTGTATCCAGATAATTAGAATTCACGGGGGCCCATAGGCACAGCATTCCATAGACACAGCACTGTCCACAAATCCACACTGCAATCTGCAAAATGTAAACATTTCCTATTGGATATAATCAATAGATCAAAATCCTGTACAACAATAAGGGTAATGCTCAGTGTACACCACCAAGCTGGACAAACTTCAATCTGAAAATCGAAGGAGCTGGGTAGGAAATTCTTGGCTGAATAATTAACTGCAGCCAATCAAATGCAGTCCCTGTTCAGGTATTCTGACAGATGCAGAAGCAGCAGCTGTCATAATACAAATGCCAGGTGGACAGATTCTTCCATCCATGCTGTTTAGTGTAGATAGGAGAACCTATTGATATCTCTCCTTTAGTTTGAAGGAGTGAACGAGAAAAATCTTACCATGTAAAAAAAAGTTGATTCTTTCACTTCCCTTGCTTTATAGTTTGAAATCTGTCAGAAAGGTAAAACTAGGCTTTAAAGTGGACAGGAGTTTCCATGGGTAATATTCCAGATCTGTGTTTTCTTTATATTTTAATGCAGAGATCCCACAAGCACTGCCACCCATGGCAACCAATCATAAAAGAGCTGTCTCGTATGCAGCATAATGTAGTATAGATAAATTCTATGCTTTTATCAGTTGATATGGGCCTGAGTGCATGTGTATACTGCATGGTATTAAATAGCTCCAATAAATGTTAAGTTGTAGTTGTAGTTGTACCCCTATTATATAAAGAGACTAAAAAGTGCAAAATGGTAGTGCTAAGGGTAAAATATATATTTTTATATATATGTAACAATTAAAACCACATGGAAACTCACATGCCAGGTAAAAGAAATTTTGTATACTGGATAGTCACTTTGTACCACTCTCATCTCTCATTAGCAACAAGTGTGGCACAAGATCTGGGTTGGCCTAGCTGTTCCTGATGCAGAGCACCACACTAAGTACATGTTACCCAATTCAAGGCAAGCGTAATAGGTAAGGGATCCGATTTCATAAGTTAAGGATGTTTCTTGAGGTTAAAAAAAGACAAATATATATAGATATATATATACTTATTTATATAATAAAAAAATTAAGGAGTTAAGAATGTAAAAACCTAAAAGTGCTTTTTTTGTGGGGCAAGTGACCCCTATAAACTGGAGGGGTTGGTGGAGACTGTAACATCCCACGTAGCTCTCCCTCCTTAGTCCCTGGAGAGCGCTGGGGTGAGGTAAGGCTGCATGTGTCTGCGAGTCTCTGGGCACTGCTCCCCCCTCTGGTGAAGCTCATAAGATGGTGCAGTAGTACAGGTAACTGGACCAGGAGGAGGGAGCTGAGGAGGAGTCAGATGTCAGGAGGTCACAGGCATTGCCGGCGAGCGGGGGACAGGGCTGCGGTGGGGGCAGCGCTGTGTCAGGAGTAATGCGTATAATGAGGCGGTGCATGCACAATGCCATTTTGCTGTGCTGGTTGGCGGGAGGCCATGTATTCCGTGTAACTGATTGTCACCTTCTCACTTCGGTACCTGTACCAAAAACACAGTGATACATGAAACGCTTAAACACATAAAAATGTAGGGTGATAAACAGAAACATATGCATGATTTTAGTCAATAAGCATCAAAGCTGACTACATACCTATTGATTAGTCAGTCTGTAGGATAGCTGGACTTTGGGAAGACAGATCTATGCATGCATCCCATCATTTTCATTAAAGTGGAACTCCAGACAAAATAATGTAAACATCTTAGGTAAATACTTAATTTATATCATGTCTTACTCTTATAGCTGAAAGCCTTCTCTGTGTGACAGTTTAACACCCTTACCCCTTGAAATTATGAAAATTATGAAATTATGAAAATTGTGCTAGCTTATCTTCTGCTGAAGAAGTTCTGCCTTAGGATGCAATGTGTATAGGGGGACAGATCCTGTATTGTGATGTCATCCCACGATCATCTTACTAGCGGCGTTGAGCCGGTCTGTAATACTGCGCTCCTGTTTAGCATTGTTACAGTGCCGTATCCTGCAAGTGGATTTTTATCTTTACATGGGCAGTATTAAAATTTGAAATGTAGAACACTAGTGGCTCTTTTTTTTTTGCCTTTTTATGAATGTATCCCCATGCTCGGTGGCAAGGAGAGAGGAAAGTTTGAGGACACCAGAGGATTAACCCCTGAAGGGGGCAAATGCTTTTGTGAACTTACTGGTGATTTAGAGTTCATATTTTGGAGTTGAGCAGCCATCAATCACTGTTGGTGGAGGCACGAATGACACTTGAATTTTTGTTTTTACAAAGATATATCACTTTGAAGCATAGTGGTGGATTTGTTTATTACTTTGGACTTTAGTATATGATTACATCTGTGGATTTTGATTTACTACTTTTGTTAGTAACATATCATTGTATTTGGAGATTGTCATTATTCACTAGTTTGATTGTATTTAAAGCTTGCGCTACTCTATTTTCTGATTATATTAGTTTGGAGGGTGTGGTGAAATCATCTTTAGAGTGTTCAGCTTGCAACTTTTGTTCATTTTTTCAATATCTGGTGTTTATTATTTATTTAATATTTATTTATTTTCTAATCGATTGCGCTGATTAATCGGAATATAATATCTGTCAGTACATGTTTAGAAATCTCTGTTAAAGAGATTTTTGTACTTACGTCTCCACTGGAGTCTAGATGTGTGCATCTTGGGTGAATGGCATGTAAATTATGTACAAAAACATTTAGAGATACTTTAATTTGTGTGGACAAAAAGCTATAGTTTTATATTGCAGATTTAATACCTGTGCAAACTTAATTACAATATTGATTTTCAAAACAGGTGTAGTTGTGCTTTAAGTTCCACCTAATATTTCATACAAATGCCGGAGTCCTAAGCTAAACTCCTTGTTGGGATTTATTTACTAAAGGAATAGAGCAGGTTAACTTTGCAAAGTGAATTTTGACTTTGATTTGATGAAAATTCACTTTGCAAAGAAGACCCAATCACATGCATGGAAACTTGGAAAAAAAATGTATTTTGGTTGCACAGGTTTGTGAATTTCCCTTAAAAAGTAAAAATTCACTTAGCTTAGTGAACAGTCTATACCCCTTTATTAAATCAAACCCATTGTGAGCAAATACAGTAATATTTAGCCAGTGTACAGGTATTTCTAGAAGACAAAATGGTATTATTGACTTATCAATATTAGGTAATAGGACAATAGAAGAAAAAAAAGCTACTGGGACATCTCCCCCATAGAACCTGCTCCCACTGCCAGGTAGTGTAGTGATGAAGGGACAACCAGATTAATAATAGGAATATGAGCCGCATTCAATGACAACGTCCCCTGCACCGCAAAAGGTGTCCAGGATTGCTCCCCTGCCCATAAGGCAGCATCAGAGAGAACCCTATGGGAACCTTTCATGACTGCAGAGGGAAAAAGTTTCCCTAACTTCATCTCTGGGTTGTAATTTCACCACTCTAAGGGGAGAGAGAGTCTGGTCTTGGAAGTCAGATGCATGGGATGGTCCAGAGACAGCTTGTTTATACTGCCAGAATGTTGAGTTGCATCAGTTTGGAACATGGGCATTTAGTACTGTCTCAAAAGACCATGAGATCCAGCACTCTCAGGCAAACACATACTAAACCTTGAGGTTCGATGTGCAAGTGTGCTGGGATAGAAATTTGCTGCAGTGCAATAGGGTGCTGGACAAAGCCGCTTCTAGAATCAGGCCCAGATACTCCAGCCTTGGAGATGGTTGCAGTGATGATTTTAGATCCTGTGGAATTTCTGCCAAGATTGCACAGAATGGCAGATGTGGTCTGTGGACAGAGGAGACTGATCCTTCAGCAGAAGATCTAACTAATAACAGTGACTAATTGGTATTGGAGATCATCCATTGCAAAACTCAGGTAATAATGGTTTTGTGGAAAAATGGGGGATGTGCAGGTAGGCATCCTTGATATCCATGGGAGCCAGAAAATCACCCTGAAGAAGGGACACAATGACCAATCTCACATTCTCCATGTGAAACCTCTGTATCGGCAGGAACACATTGAGGCATGTTAAGTTCAGAATTGGACGCAATTCTTCAATGGGCTTTGGGACCATAAAGTGGTTTGAATAAAACATTTGAAAGCATTTTCCTGCTTGAATGAGAGTAACAACCCCTGAGAATAGTTGTTGCATGCCAGCTATTCGTATTGCCTGGACAGCGAATGGGCTTTGTTTGAGAACATAAAGTAGGGGGGAAGCAAAGTGTGAAATTCTAGCTGGTAGACCTTGGAAAAAATGCTCAGAACCCACAGGTCCAAAATAAGTTTGAACCAGAAAGCCGTCAAAGCTGACAAACGTCTCCGACTCCGAAAAGAGGGGGCTAGTTTGGAAGGCTACATCTTCTTATGGAAAAACATTCCAGTCCTAGCCTTGGTGTTGGAAGTCGTGGAAGGATAAAAGGAACCACTTTCTAACATCTAACAACAAAATTAGCCAAGGCATTTACACAGTATCGTAAGGCTGTATGCAACAATGTTAATCAACTGTGAACAGAAGCATCCCTAATGACCTAGGGTCTCAAGCCATACGTTTTGTCCAGACCACAATTAATCTGACGGACAGCGATGAAAGCAGGCTGCATGGCAGGACTAGCCAGGAAAAATGGCTTTTAAGTGACTCTAAACTCTGGTTTAAAAAAAGAAAATTCTATTCAAGTATGTATTATGAACTCAAAAAGTACCTTTTATTGCTCTCAGCCTTCTCCAAATCTCCAATTCCTATTTTTTTTTTTGCTGCTGTGATTTCACTTCCTGTTAGAGGGTGGCTAAGTTTGTTCTTTATGAACCCACTGTATGTTCAGGAGGTCCAGGAGCTCACAGAGGACAAAATAAAGGAGGCATTACAGGGCCACTGGATGTATATAGATTATTTTTAGATAAAAATATTGTTTAGTGTCACTTTAGAGAGAACCTCCAGCTTTCTATCTACTGAATCCTTAAACACATGAACATCCTCTACAGGGGCCATGAGGGTCCTATTGGGGCAAGAAGTAACAGGAACCACCACAGGAAAGCCCACTTGCATAAAAAGCTTTCCTCAATAGGATACTATAAAGCTAACCGCTTGGGATGAGAGAACAGCTTCTCAGGGTGAAGCCAGTCCCCATATAGGATATACTCAATGAGTGAGTGGACTGGAAAAATATTAGATGTTTTAGGAATGTTATAGATCCCATAATGGACACCTTGGGTGCGCAGATTCAGGCTGCTCTAATTCCAAGCAAGAATGTACTGTCTATGAGCACAGAAATTATTTCTTTAAACTTAGAGACTTCATCACTGGATGAACCCTCTCAATTCATGGCCTCTGAGGATGAGGGATCCTCCTCTTGTAAATCCACCTCCTCTGGAGCCTCATCAGGTTCAATAGTGAATTCAAAGGCTGAATCTGGAGGGTAGGCAGAAATGGCATGGGTGTGCAACTCTTGTTGCCCATGGCCTTAACAAGGCCTGAAATTCTATCCATGAACTCAAAAAAAGAAAGAAAGGGGGCAGCTACCAGAGAGCAAGGAACCAGGCCCATGTACAGCAGTAGTAACACCCCCCCCCTACAATGAAGCCGTAAACTGAGGCTGAGCTAATAAGACCCTCGAGACCCTTGACCCTATGATCTGCCATACCCTCAAAACCGTGCAATAGAAGGGGCATGCACAACCACCACTGTGATGGAGTGGGGAGGATAATGCCTCAGTACATCACCTGTATGTCTCTTCCAAAGCAAGGCCATTCAGGAGTAGTATGCTATACTGGCCAAACATGCGAAATTGCCACCAATCTGAACAGGGGCCCTAGAGGGCGATAGAGTCAATATCCAAAGGCACAACAGCACTACCACAAGTGACCTCCAGAATGACGCCACCCAGGAGGAAAAGGGTATCAATGCAGTGTTAACACCTGAGCTTTTGAAAACACCACCAGTAAGCATGACCAGAAAAAACAGCCCCCAACAAGGAAATAAAAAACAGGGGTATCCTTGGTTCTGAATGTTTAAAAGGCCTCCGCTAGAGCTGCATGATTAATCGTTAAAAAAAATTGCGATCTCGATTCAACCAGCTCAACAGCATTTCCACGATCCTATGCAGAGCTGTTCTCTGCTCAGAGCTGAAAAAAAAAAAAAAAAAGCCAGCAAATGTTTATCAACATTCCTCAGCGCTGCGAGATAAAGAGAAACATTGTAACATTTTGTTCTTTTAGATCAAATAGATGAACTGGGTCTGTAAATGAGGTCAGTTTAACCACTTAAAACCACAAACATTATATACAGTATATATTTTTAGCAGAGACCCTAGAGAATAAAATGGCGGTTGTTGCAATATTTTACGTCACACTGTATTTGCGTAGCGGTTTTTGAAACGCAATTTTTTGCGAAACAATACACTTCAATGAATTTAAAAAAACTAAACAGTAAAGTTAGTCCATTTTTTTTGTATAATGTGAAAGATGATGTTTTGCAGTGAGAATCGTGATCTTTATTCTAAGCAAAAAAATTGTGATTCTCATTTTAGCCAGAATCGTGCAGCTCTAGCTTTCGCCCTGACTTACTGGTCAAACAAAAGAATATTGAGAAGTTAACCATTTGCTTACTTTGCTCTCCTGGATGGGCACACCCCTGCAGGGGTCTTTAGAGTCTGGGCTCTGCACCAAGGCTCTGGATGTGTAGAGCATCCTGCAGCTAACTCCATACATTGCACTTGGTGCTAAGGGGGAGTGCCCACGGCAGGATCCAGTGCATAGCACACCATTACAGGCCAGGCCTGCGTCTTAATTGCACTGAGGTCTGGGTACAGTCGCCAAAGGTGCTGGCTGAGAGACAATATATCTGGAAGCTGCAATAAAAAGCTGCAGTGTCTATGGAGCAGCCAATTTGATAGAGGGTTCAGCAGAGAAGAAAACTCCAGAAAACAAAATCTCCATATGAGAAGCCAAGCTTCTCTCAGCAGAGAGAAGAAGTCCATAACCTAAGGACACTAGCAAAAAACTGAGGCTAGCTGGGAGTGGGAGGGGTCATATGGAGTTTGTCCCAGCAGCTTTTTTTTTTTTTCAGTGTCCAACCAGCTGATGGTAGGTGCATAAAGCCCAGTTATAAAGACTTAGGAGCCTGTGTTCTGTATTGTATGGTCGGGAAAGTACTGTTACATGATAAATAGGGAAATAACACTAGATGTCTTTAATGTAATGAGAATTTATTTAGTATTTAGTTTTTGTTATAGGTAAACATATAATACCCTAAAGGAACTTACCTTGTGAGTTTGATGCTTTTCCTATACTCATTAGTAATAGGAGCTTTAAAGCCGCCTTTCCTGAGCAGAGAGTCTATTGTCTGAATCTGATCCCAGTCTGGGAAAACACATATACATATTAAGATATGCAGACACTTCAAAGTAACAAAACTGACTACAATAGTTTTTTTATCACTTTCAGCTGTGTGCTCTCTCCTTATGATCCTCAACCAGAAAGAGAAAAGTACACAACAACCACAGGAAACTTGCAGGTGCCCATAGGTCAAGAAACTAGTCCCAGCATGCTTTGCAAACAACAAAATTAATCATATACAGTAGATACTCCTAAGTGTACACTGCAACGTCCCACCAATTATTTCAGTACAGTTTTTTTTCTTCTTCCATCTTATTTAGTCCTAGTGGTGGCTTGGTCCATAAACACTAAGCAACAGATCACTTGCCCCGAGTAGCCAACCAGGCTTTACCATGTACTGGGGGAACAAGGATAGACACAGGTCTACACTAATGTTATATATGTTATACATGTTACATGTTATATAACAGACTCAATTCCCATACTGATATATGACCATGGGTTTATTTATTAAAGTAAAGCTCAGTGGCTGTAAGGATATTATAGCCATTGCATCTGTAGTCAGATCTGTAAAAAGATTAATTCGGATTGGTTGCCTAAAACTTTGCTAGTAGTCTTTACATTTTGCAGATGATGACCTGAATTGAATGTTCACGTGTAAACTTGGAGCACCGCTCAAAACTGGAGGATAACAGGTGTCCCTGTCAGTTTTCAGAAAGTGGGAGCAGGCGTCAGGCATTAATTCAGAAGTGTGGGCATATGTGGGATAGGACGCTGCTCAAACCGACCTAGTGCTTCAGATGTAGATATGGCTGTGAATGATCTCAGCCAGCGCTGCTTCGGCCACTCCCCCTGAAATGTTTCACCCCGCCTGCCAGGGCTTGTCAAGCGTGGCAAAACATGTCAGGGGAGGTGGCCGGAGGCTGAGGCCATTCACAGCCTTAGCCACATCTGAAGCACTGGGTCGGTTTGAGCGGATTCTTATCCCACATATGCCTACACTTATGAATTGAATGTTAACAGGATAAGATTAAATGGACTGATGTTAGATATTTAGACTCTTCAACATGCTCACTTCATAAAGTTGAAATTGCTCTCCTTACTATTATTGTTATTTAACTTTCAGATTGCGAAAACTGATCAGCCCACTGTAGATTATTCCCTGATCTGCTAGTGAAACGGTAATGGCTTACATGTTTTCTACAGCAGGTAATGGCGTGACAGTCCATAGTCTAGGCTGTTCTTATAATTGCAGTACAACACAGTGTATCGATCTGAACGGCCTTATTAAAGGATAGGTTCACTTTAAAAATAAATAAATAAATACACATTTTTTTGCAGGTAAAAAAATGTGCATTTATTTACTTATTTCTTTGGAGCCTGTAAAGCATTGGACCAGTGATCATCAGATTGCTTGTGCCATGCAGGTCTCTTGCAGACGTTTCGACCGGACTGGTCCGACGGACTTTCCGATGGACTTCTGAAGGACTTTTGAACGAACGGACTTGCCTACACACGATCACACCAAAGTTCGACGGATTCGTACATGATGACGTACGACCGGACTAAAATAAGGAAGTTGATAGCCGGTAGCCAATAGCTGCCCTAGCGTGGGTTTTCGTTCGTTGGACTAGCATACAGATGAGCGGATTTTTCGACCAGACTTGAGTCCGTCGGAAAGATTTGAAACATGTTTCAATTCTAAAGTCCACCAGATTTTTGACCGAAAAAGTCAGCTGCAGGTCCAATGGAGCCCACACACGGTCGGATTGTCCGCCAGATTCGGTCCGTCGGACCAGTCCGGTCGAAAAGTCCGCCCGTGTGTACACGACATCAGTGTATCTGTGTGCCTGTACATCCCTAAAAACAAGTGAAACATGTAACATGTTCCCAAAGGTGAACTTTTGCTTTAAAGAAAATTTGCATGAAAGTCATACATCAACGCACACTAAAAGCGCAGGTTAATGCATGTGAAAAAAATATGCAAACATTTAAATTATAAGTACACATTACTATATCTTGTCTTTGTGTAAGAATGAACCAGGAAAAAATATATGTAAAAGGTAGAGACACTGAAATAGAGACACCTTGTTCCTTGGCTACTTCTGGCAGGTAGGTGGCTGTGCGTTTTACTCCTTTTTCATTTAGGAACTCAATTCGGATTCCATGGACTCCAACCTGAATGGGAAAGTTAAAAGAACTAGACAGAGTTGAACCCTTTTGAGTGGAAACATTTAATAAATGATTGTGAAGATTTTGGGAATGAACTGTCATAAACATTGCTATACACAAGAGAAATTGTACTGTATATTTTTGTCCACTGACAGACCATAGAATTTTGTTACTTGTAATGAACATTCACTGCTCAGAGGACACAATTGTCAGCATGTTTATTTCTGCATATCTACTAGGAGGGAACAATGGTGAATGTGCTAAAGCGCTACAATCTGCTGAATTGCCTTCCTGTGCGAATCCAGTATCCCCAGATGTGCTCAGTGGGCAGAACATGAGCTGCTTGGTTGCAAACATTAAGGTAAAATCTATTTATGAAAATTGCATTTTAAAGTATTTAATTTACAAAAATTAATAAATATCTGTATCAGCTGATCATAAAAAATTCAAAAAAAGGTATAGGCAAAACTGTATCAGCTAATCACATATCTGGAGTAGATTGGTGTAAAGCCAGCAGGCATTTTTAAAGTGGAACATCAGGCAGATAAAAAAATGCAGTGATGCCCATTCTCTTTCACTGATTTGACATAGCTGTGCTGCTGTGGAAATTTTTGACATGGCCGCATGTTGTACTAATGATGCCTGAATCACAAGACTGACTGCAGAAATCCTTTATCAGGCAAAACAGTTCTCTTCTTTGTACTTAGCTGTTTGCTGAGAGTTCAGTGAACCAGTATTCTGTATAAACTAGCTAAAGTAAGCGTTCTGCTGTATAGAAAGCACTTTTTTAGCAACAGGTATGGGTCATGCGTAAATGCTCCACTATCTCCCACAAAGCAGCATTCGGTGCCTGCTCACACAGCAAAATAATGTTAGGTGGGTAATGTGCTGCCAAGCCCTATAAAAACAAATATATTCAGAAAGTCAATATTTGTATGGGATTTTCAGTGGATTCCCAGGATGACACGTGCATCATATGGTACTGAAAAGGGTAGGCATTGAACACTTACTTTAGCTAGTGAATAGGGAGTACATGTTTACACTAAAGGTAAAATCAAGCTTATATTGTGTTTGCTGGCCCAAAAAAGTGCCCATACTAGCCCTATGCATTCAGGGACCTGCATTCCAGGCATTCATCCCTGAATGCACAGGGCCCTAAAAGGGTAGAGAGCAGAGGGGGGCAGGTCAAACTTCATAACTACAATTTAGGAAGCTCCTAGCTACACAGGAAATTACTACAAAATACTACATTGTACTTGTCCCACAGGGGGCAGAACAGTGTAAACAAAATAATAGCACTTCTTTGAAAACCTCAATAAAAATGTATTGAAATAGAGTAGATATAAAAACATCATCTAAAAAAAACGTTCTAAATCAAAACAAAAAAAGGTAAAAGAAAGTTGACCTACAACCTTTATAGATTCTTTTTAAAATGACTAAATCACCTCCCAATCCAGAAAGTCGCCTACATCTTCAAAGTTGGTGAGCAGAGACACGGAGCATGTCAGCTTGGGCAGCTCCTCGCGGGTTAGTGGAGGAAAGCGGCTGTCCTTAAGGGCACTGCAGAATGAAAAACTAACGTAATAGAAATAATTTTTATACTTGTAGTATGCCTAGTAGATGTTAAACATTTGGATTGGTAAGCCAAGTATGCTGACAAAAGTAATTTATGCATTTCACTATATCCTGCATTTAAGGTTTCTGGTTTTACCCTGCTTTTTTGAAAGCTGAGAACAATAATTTTATCAACATAGCATGTATTCGTTGAGAAGTTTATTGCCAGCCATATCAGAGTAGTTTATTTCCAGCTAGATCATGCTGGCTGCCATTTGAAACCTGGGACACATTTGTTTAATGGCAAATGCAGTACAACCAGGAAAAGTTATTTTGTTGCTGTACATAAGGAATTAAAAGCATTTCAATAAAAAGGCACATATGAGATGCCAATTGGGTTCAGGCATATGCACACTGGCCAACTGCTCTCAAGGGAAAAAGGACTGGATGAGTGAGAAACCTTGTTTTCCATTAAGCCCTAATATAGGAAGCACTGGCAGCTTCTGAATGCACCATATTTCTCCTCCTCTTTCCACTCACTTCAATAACTTAACACTTAGCCAAGACGCAAAAAGACAATAACAAAAAAAAATCAATAGAAGTAAAATAAGCAAACGATAAATAGACACATTGTCCTTTGCAAACAGAATAATATTTATTTTCTATTTTCCACTAAAAAAAAAAATAACTGAAAGCATAAAGCCTGCTATAAATAATCTACTCCTCGCTTTCCTCCAGTTTTTGGAAAATCCATTTCCAATAGTTTAACCACTTCCAGCAAGTAGGGACGTTGCTGGCAAAGTCCAATTTCAGTTTACTGATTAATTAGCCATATACAGTGCATCCGGGAAAAATTCACAACGCTTCACTTTTTCCACATTTTGTTATGTTACAGCCTTATTCCAAAATGGATTAAATTCATTCTTTTCCTCAAAACTCTACAAACAATACCCCATAATTTCAACGTGAAAGAAGTTTGTTTGCAATCTTTGAAAATTTATGGAAAAAATAAAAAAAAACAAAAATCACATGTACATAAGTATTCACAGCCTTTGCCATGACACCCAAAATTGAGCTCAGGTGCATCCTGTTTCCACTGATTATCCTTGAGAAGTTTCTACGACTTGATTGGATTCCACCTGTGGTAAATTCAGTTGATTGGACATGATTGGGAAAGGCACACACCTGTCTATATAAGGTCCCACAGTTAACAGTGCATGTCAGAGAACAAACCAAGCCATGAAGTCCAAGGAATTGTCTGTAGACCTCCGAGACAGGATTGTATCGAGGCACAGATCTGGGGAAGGGTACAGAAACATTTCTGCAGCATTGAAGGTCCCAATGAGCACAGTGGCCTCCATCAACCTTAAATGGAAGAAGTTTGGAACCATCAGGACTCTTCCTAGAGCATGCTGCCCGTCCAAACTGACCGATCAGGGGAGAAGGGCCTTAGTCAGGGAGGTGACCAAGAACCCGATGGTCAGTCTGACAGAGCTCCAGCGTTTCTCTGTGGAGAACCTTCCAGAAGAACAACTATCTCTGCAGAACTCCACCAATCAGACCTGTATGGTAGAGTTGCCAGACGGAAGCCACTCCTCAGTAAAAGGCACACGACAGCCCGCCTGGAGTTTGCCAAAAGGCACCTGAAGGACTCTCAGACCATGAGAAACAAAATTCTATGGTCTGATGAATTTCGGTTTGAACTCTTTGGCCTGAATGGCAACCGTCATGTCTGGAGAAAAACGGGCACCGCTCATCACCTGTCCAATACCATCCCTACAGTAAAGCATGGTGGTGGTAGCATAATGTTGTGGGGATGTTTTTCAGCGGCAGGAACTGGGAGACTAGTCAGAATCGAGGGAAAGATGAATGCAGAAATGTACAGAGACATCCTTGATGATAACCTGCTCAAGAGTGTTCTGGACCTCAGATTGGGGTGAAGGTTCATCTTTCAACAGAACAACGACCCTAAGCACACAGCAAAGATAACAAAGGAGTGGCTACAGGACAACTCTGTGAATGTCCTTGAGTGGCCCAGCCTTGATCCCAATTGAACTTCCTTGGAGAGATCTGAAAATGGCTGTGCACCGACGCTCCCCATCTAACCTGATGGAACTTGAGAGGTCCTGCAAAGAAGAATGGGAAAAACTGCCCAAAAATAGGTGTGACAAGCTTGTAGCATCATATTTAAAAAGAATTGAGGCTGTAATTTATACAAAGTATTGAGCAAAGGCTGTGAATACTTATGTACATGTGATTTTTAAATTTTTTTATTTTTAATAAATTTGCAAAGATTTCAAACAATTCTTTCACGTTGTCATTATGGGGTATTGTTTGTAGAATTTTGAACAAAATGAATTTAATCAATTTTTAAATAAACTTGTAACATAACAAAATGTGGAAAAAGTGAAGCACTGTGAATACTTTCCGTATGTACTGTAGAAGCCTTATATGAGGTGGATGATAAAAAGTATCCCTAAACTTAACCTAAATATATCCCTAAAATAAATGGCCACTTGATAAATCTAATCTGTTTTGGTGTTGGTACCTGGTTAAGGTGTATTCCCTGAGACCTGAGTGTAGATTCATGGCTGAAAAGGTTCCGATACAGCCACGAAGACGCTTATCACGTCCAGCCTTCCAGGTAACAAACAACGGACTGGAAATAAGAGAAATGAACAAAAGTACACTGCAAATTATCCACAAAGTAAATATAGGAAAAGCATGAAATTACATAAGAAACAGGTTAATGTATTATACTTGCATACACGTATAAATAAAAGTGTATTACATATAGTGTCTCACTGACATCTAGACTAACTGGCCAGAAAAGTTGAAGACCTGTTCAGTACCTTGCTGGATCCTCTAGACAATAACACCATAACTGTGACTCCACAGGAGACCTGTAGCATCCCAGAATAAAAGCATCCACAAAGACATCAGTGGACGGTGAGAGTGGATGGTGAGAGGGTACTCCATCCCACAGGTATTACATCCCAAGAGTGTTAAGCTGCATCCTGAGTTTCCAGCAACTGCAACAGGGAATCACATAACTAAAAGACACTTTTCTAAAAACTTATGCTAGCCAGAAACGGATCAAAAATTTGGCTGGTTCAGCAGGGACCTGGCAAATTTCGATCCATCTACGGCCGGTCTCATTCGTGAGAAGTCAATCTAATGATTAACTTCTCATGAATGAGCTTGTTGGAAACATTTGTATTCAATCAGAGCTCCAGCTAATTGGCTACGGTGCTGATTAGTTTATTCTAACAGCGGAGGAGTCCCCGCTGTCACAATACAAAAACACAGCAGGGAGGATTCCTCTATCTAACTCACCTTTGTGGATAGGAGAATCCGTTCAGTTTTCTTTTAATCAGCCTGATTTCTGATTGAAAAAACTGACCCATGTATGCCCAGCTTTATGCTGTTATTACTGCACTAATTGCAAATGCTTCAGGTAATTTACCCTGGACAAGAGTTATACTGCATGTTTAGATATTAGCCACACAGGGAGTACATTCAAGGAGTCAACCAACTCATAAAATTGCACTGTAAGAAAATGCAGTAATGCAAACCATTGTGAAGCACTAAAAAACAGAAAGCAGGGCCTGCAGATGTTAAGAGCAAATATGGCTTCCCCCCATGGAAACATACAGTATAAGTATGCACAGCATATGCAATATATACATAGAAACGCATTTCAAACTTTAACACATATTGATAATCTTATTTGCATTAAAACATTATACATTTAATTTAAAGGAAATATTTTGACTAAAAAGACAAACACTATAATTATAAAAAAATCTCAGATGTTGCTAGCCCCAATATGGGAGCTTTATGTATAAGGTATGTATGTAGAAATTTTCTTTCCTGCTTAGATGATTGGCTCATTTAGATGTTTGCACCGCGTTACAGGTCAAATAACAGGTATCCACTGCAGCAAACTAAATCTAAAGCTCATGCACACCTAATGGGGTGTATAAATTGTATATTTTCTGGTTATGACATTGAGATTGCTCTTCTACTTATAATGTAGACAGTCCTTTCCATTCAGCAAAAAAGGAGTTAAAAAATAATCTACATTGTTCACCTGGAGGAAAGCTGAAATCCAATCAGATACTCTAAAAATAGTAACTAATGCTACTATGTTTCATTCAGAGTGATACATAGTGGTGAGTGAGTGCATGACTGCCCATATATTGCCCAGTAAACAGACTGGGGGTGGGTTCTGGACCAAGCTGCACAGTTTCCATGCACTGGAGTACAAGGCTCTTAGCTCTGCTGTCTAACAAGTGTGACTGGATTACAAAATTGGCTAAACAGAATTACAAAGCTTTTGGCAGATAAGACAGTTCACATATAATAACTTCAACTATGTATGTAGCTGCTTGCCTGTAAAGCAGCTTTACAGCGGTATTAAACCCAAAATGCATTATACTGCAGCTTAGCAATCATTAGGTGTGCTGGCTGCATCTGTTTTCTTTTCTTATGCCCCGTACATACGAGCGGATTTTCCGTCGGAAAAAACTTGGATGGTTTTTCCGACTGAATTCCGCTCAAGCTTGCCTTGCATACACACGGTCACACAAAAGTTCTCTGAACTTTCGACCGTCAAGAACGCGGTGACGTACAACACTACGAGCCAAGAAAATTAAGTTCATTGTTTTCGAGCATGCGTCAAATTGTTTCCGAGCATGCGTAGGAATTTTGCGTGTCGGAATTTGTACAGACGATCGCATTTTCGGATAGGAACTTTTTACGACCGAAAAATTGAGAACCTGCTTTCAATCTTTTGCTAGCGGGAATTCCGCCAGCAAAAGTCTGATGGAGCATACACATGGTCACATTTCCCAACCAAAAGCTCTCATCGGTCTTTTGCTGGCCGAATTTCCGATCGTGTGTACGCGGCATTAGGCTTTTGTCCCCTCTGTTTTCACCTGGTGATCTGGCCAGTAACATACCTCCTGTATTAGAGTGCCTCCACTCTGGTTGAATGAGAACAGGGAGCACCTTTTGGACAGCAGCATTGTCAGTATGGTGGGAGGGAAGTGTTAGGCCCCTTTCACACGATTGGACTGTTCAGGTCCGCCTGTCAGTTTTGACAGCGGACCTGAACGGGCGCTCCATGTTAGCCTATTGAGCGACGGATGTCAGCGGAGACATGTCCGCTGACATCCGACCCCGTCCGATCCGCTAAAAGCAGACGGATGGCCCTACGTCCAGATCCGTCACTGGCGGATCGGGTGAGATCTGACAAAAACTGACATGCTGTCCGTTTTCATCCGATCCCTCCATAGGCAGCAGCGGCACCTGACAAGCCCCTCCCCGCTCAGTGAGCAGAGATGGACCTGTCATCCGCTGGCTCAGCGGAGATCAACGGAGAGATTTCCCGCTGAGCCGTCGGACCGAGGCGGGCTCCGTGGAAACGGAGTCCGCCTCGTGTGAATGAGGCCTTAGATGTAATAGCAGATTTAAATTCACTAACAAACTGAAGCAAAACTCTAGCTAATACTTTATAAGCAGCTACAGCAAACAGTTTTTATTGGGGATAAAGGTTTTACATAAATATACAAAATCTTATCATTGCTAAGAAATAGTAGCTGTAATATAATTGAAGCGGAGCTCCAGTCCCCATAATCAATTTTTAAAAAAATGATCCACTGGGATTGTTAGAGCTTCTACTTTAAGATTTGCATAATGTTATTAATTTGTTCCTTCTCCTTTCTTTTATATCAATAAAATCTTACCTGATCTCGAAAGCAGGCAGGGTCCATTGAGGTTGTGGGCATCTGAAGCCAGCTTGTGTTTATTTCTGGGATTCGGTGCAGCTGGCTAACCAGCATTCATGTCCCGATCTAGTGCTCTCTGTAGTATTGAAACTGCACGGTGCAGTTTCTTCACTAGGTGATTCCCATGTACGCCTGGGATAGATGACGCCGGTATCCCAGGAGCCCATGGGAATTGCCTTATGACGACATCGCCTAGGTGGCCGGACCAAAAGCGCTGCACACACTTATCTAAATAGGGTATTTAGACATTAAAAAATATATATATATTATCCATTTAGAAGTGCACTGTGGATGGCCATGTGGATGAAAGTAAATTTATAAAATGGGTGGAACTCCGCTTTAACGTTTGCTTTTGGATTTAATACCACTTAAAGCCCACTCTCAGTGCAAAGTAAGTGACAAAATTGAGTTACAGCTGCAGGTCTTGGTTAAAGTAATTTCAGATATAAAAAAATATGTGATGAGTCCCCTCTGGTTTAGGGACAGTTTTAACCTAGTAGTAGTCTTTTAACTTGACTTGTTCTGTAATGTTGAAGAATCTTTTTTTTTTCTTAACAGTCAAAGGTGCTTTATTGGTATCATACAGGGTAGTAACAGTATGCAGATTGACATAAAACAAAGCAGAATGCTTTGACAATAGGCAAAGAAACAAGTAAAAATAGCATGACAAGCAGTATACATAGTGACTCATAATGTACAATTGAGGGGTGGCTATAAAATAAAAAGAAGGACAAAACAATCAAAAAGTGTTATTCCAGAGGAATCCATAGTAAATTGAGAGCCTCAGGTAGAGGTCCTAGGAGCCCATACTTTATCATATTTACACTGACAACCTCTATTTATGTATGTGATCCTATACAAGGGCAGGCTGCATCTATCAGTGCTTCCCAGGAGGAAAGGGCCGGGGGAGAGGACGAAATCCATTTCAGGAGAATCTCCTGTTGAAGAACCTTTAGATCTAAGAAGTGGCCTGGATAAACTACGAAACTTCTTCAACATTACAGAACATATATACTATATACAGTGCCTTGCAAAAGTATTCACCCCCCTTGACATTTTTCGTGTTTTGTTGCCTCACAACCTGGAATTAACATGGATTGTTTGAGGATTTGCATCATTTCATTTAATGAACATGCCCACAACTTCGAAGATTTTTTTTTTTTATTGTGAAGCAAGCAACAAATAGGAGAAAATAACAGAAAAAGTCAATGTGCATAACTATTCACCCACCTAAAGTCAATACTTTGTAGAGCCACTTTTGCAGCTATCACAGCTCCAAGTCGCTTTGGATAAGTCTTTATGAGCTTGCCACATCTTACCACTGGGATTTTTGCCCATTCCTCCTTGCAAAACTGCTCCAGCTCCTTCAAGTCGGATGGTTTGCACTTGTGAACAGCAATCTTTAAGTCTGACCACAGATTTTCTATTGGAATGAGGTCTGGGCTTTGACTAGGCCATTCCAACACATTTAAATGTCACTGTCCTGCTGGGAGGTGAACCTCTGTCCTAGCCTCAAATCACAAACAGAGTGGTACAGATTTTGCTCAAGAATATCCCTGTATTTAGCACCATCCATCTTTCCCTCAACTCCGACCAGTTTCCCAGTCCAGACTGCTGAAAAACATCCCCACAGCATGATGCTGCCACCACCATGTTTCACTGTGGGGATGGTGTTCTATGGGTGATGTGATGTGTTGGGTTTGCACCAGACATAGCATTTTCTTTGACGGCCAAAAAGTTCAATTTTAGTCTCATCAGATCAGAGCACCTTACTCTATACATTTTGGGAGTCTCCCACATGCCTTTTTGCAAACTCAAAATGTGCAGTTTTGTTTTTTGCTGAAAGTAATGGCTTTCTTCTGGCCACTCTGCCATAAAGCCCAACTCTATGGAGTGGACGGCTTATTGTTGTCCTATGTACAGATACTCCAGTCTCTGCAGTGGAACTCTGCAGCTCCTCCAGGGTTACCTTAGGTCTCTGTGCTGCCTCTCTGATTAAAGCCCTCCTTGCCCGGTCTGTGAGTTTTGGTGTGCGGCCGTATCTGGGTGTTGTGCCACGTTCTCTCCATTTGGTTATGATAGATTTGATGGTGCTCCTAGGGATCATTACAGATTTGGACATTTTTTAATAACCTAACCCTGACTTGTACTTCTTAACAACATTGTCCCTTACTTGTTTGGAGAGTTCCTTGGTCTTTATGGCAGTGTTTGGTTAGTGGTGCCTCTTGCTTAGGTGGTACAGCCTCTGGGGCCTTTCAAAAAGGTGTGTGTATATGTAATGACAGATCATGTGACACTTGGATTGCACACAGGTGGACATCATTTCACTAATTATGTGACTTCTGAAGGTAATTGGTTGTACCAGAGCTTTATATGGGCTTCATAAGAAATGGGGTGAATACTTACACACATGCCAATTATCAGTTTTTTATTTCTGAAAAATAGTTGTATGTATATCTTTCTAATTTTACTTCACCAATTTCTTGTGCTCTGATCCATCACATATAATTCAGATTAAAAAAAAACAATGAATTAAAGGCTGTAATGTAACAAAATAGGTAAAAAACCAAGGGGAGTGAATACTTTTGCAAAGCACTGTATACCACAACTTGGATAAACTTGAAAACAACTTGGAAAGCAGACAATATGTCTTTTTAGCTTCCACCATTAGTTTCACTCTAATGTCACCTTGTGTGATTATGCTGTTGCCAGACACTGGGAATAGTAGTGATGGTTCAGATACTGTGGTCAGGTTGCTTAGTGCTCACAGACATAAAGGCCCGTTTATACTTTGGTGGTGTAATACTACTGGGGTGGTAAAAATAGATGGATGAGAAAAAATTCTACCCCTTGTATTTAGCAGGCAGGACAGCCATAGAACCTATTTCAAGTGCATTAGGCTGACCATCGCAACTGCCCTGCAACAATGTGCAGGCCTTGAGGTGTTAAAACAGGGGTAAGAAAGAAAAATATCACCTCCTTAACGGTTCTATAAGGTAGCGATCATCTTACGCCTGTGTGCACCTCAAGATGGCTGCCATAAAACAAAATATAAACACTTTATAAAATTAAATCGTTTAATTCTTACTATTAAAATTCACTAAATTAAAAAAATACACTTAATTCCTTTTTCTGCAATATAACAAATCCACAAACAAAAAGCAGACACGTAAATATTGAGTCTCCTAGTTCAAAGACTACTGGGTTTGGTCTGAAGTTATTTTTGAAGTGGTTTTCCATTTTCAAAAAAACCCCAACATATGTTTTTGAGCTGGATCTACATAGGGCAAAAGAAACTGAGCAGCTATGAGGTTTATTTTCTCCATACTGGAGTCAGACATCTAGAGTTTCTGGATAGGAAGTCTCCTGCTAGTCAGCATCTCCAGCCAACGAGGACATTTATTTTCTTTCTAAAAGTGATCAACTATTTCCATTTCTACCTTTATGCTGCTCATACATTATACAATTTTCTTATTCAATTTCCTTTGTTACGTGGCCTCATATTATATGGTTTTGGTAAATCTAAAGGAAAATTGTATAATGCATGGCCAGCCTAACTCTTGAGTCGTGTCATTGGTGTGTGTTTACCTTTTCATCCAACCAGAAGCCAATTCTGTATTGTTCATATTGTCAACACATAGAAGTATACAGTATGGTAAACAAATAAAACAAGTGATGGCTACACTTTTTGTATTAGAAGTCACTGGTGATAGAAGCTATAGATAGACTTACTAGGGGTCATTAGTGAAACGTGGCAGACGAGGCTGTGGGAAGCCATGTAGGTGACAATACAGAACATCAAAGCAGTAGCAGCCCATTTCAGCTGACACCACCAACTGCTCCCTGCCGCTTGTGGTCCCGTTGGGACGGGAGAGTGGGGTGAGGGCACCTGGGCCCACCGTCTTGTCCTCAGGGGGCTGGCAGTTATGAGGAGCTGGGGGCTGCTGGGCACTGCCTGCTGGAGAAGGGCACAGTTTGGGTTTCTTCACTCCGCAGCAGCCTGAAGATGGCTTGTTCTCTGCAGTCGATACACAGCGTCTCTTCCCCATGCTGTGACACACCCTGTCCATAACACCAAGAGAATGCATCAACATACATACTGGAATCTATCAATAATGGGCTACACATAAAAGCACAGAAAAGAGACAATTTTCACCCTCAGCAAACAGATTTCCCCTTTATGGTTCTAGAGAAATGTGGAAATCTGGTGGCTGTGGGCAACAAGAACTGTTCTTCTATCAAACACTTATATACATGAAGCTCACAGTGAACAGTAATAGGAGGCATGGTACACGCCAATCCTTATCCCCACAAAAAGAAAACCAAATATTAATAATATTAAAATAGAACAAAAGGCATACCTTTTTTTATTTCATTTTTGTAATGGAATAAGGGAAGATTATAACCTCTGGCAGTTTTTTGCCATCTGTGTCCCATTGGGGAGATTTCCCTTCACTTCCTGTCCCATAGGCAAAACAGGAAGTGAGAGGAAATCCCTCCATAGTGAGGCTTCTTGATGGTAACAGCTGAACACACCTGCACAATTTGTGTCAATATGACAGCTTATAGTCTCTGTTGAAAGTTCATATGACAGGGTGACTAGCAATTGAGGGGCCAAGACAGAGCATTGTCACATAAGAGGAAGTGCCTTAACAAGGATCTTCATAACAAGATCATCGGTTATTGTATTAATTGCAGCTGCAGATTTGAAAACATTGAAAATGACTATTGATTTTCCATTAACACATAATGCTTTTATTGAATTTTAATTATTGAGCTTAGAACTACTTTAATGAGAATTATTTGTATTGTTTATCAAACATTGCAAGGAACAAACAGTGCAAAGTGAAGTAATCAATAGCAATCAATAAGAATTTATTTTACCGAAGTCTAATACATGATTTATGCTCATAAGCTGTCAAAAATGTCAAAAGCTGAATAACCAACCAGGACACTTGCACACAAAGGGGGTAACCCAAACAACCATATAGGACTTTGTAGTGGACTGAGGGGGCAACTGAACCCAAGACCCCACTGCACAAGACAGTTTTCTTTTGTCTATGGCAGAATAATCTGTATGAATATGCTCTCTGCCCATGTCTGGCATTTGTTGTAAAAGGCTTTCAGTATGCTGTAAGTAATTCAAGACTGTTCTCTCCAACCCACCCCACAAAAAACAATGTACAGTGTGTTACAAATTAAAGTGGTTGTAAACCCGACATGAAATATGAACCAAGCATATACCTCTATAGCATGGGTGCTCAACCTGTGGCAGTCCAGCTGTTGCAGAACTAGAAGTCCCATCATGCCTCTGCATTTGGGAGTCATGATTGTAACTGTCAGCCTTGCAATGCCTCCTGGGATTTGTAGTTCCCCAACAGCTGGAAGGCCACAGGTTTAGCAGCCATGCTCTATAGCAGAGATGTCCAACCTGCGGCCCTCCTGATGCTGCAGGACTACATCTCCCATACTGCCTTGCCAGCCTCTTAGCTGACTGAGTATTATGGGAGATGTAGTCCTGCAACATCTGGAGGGTCATAGGTTGGACACCTCTGCTCTATAGTGTGTACTTGTCTTAATTAAGAGTACTAAGTGTCATTTCTGTCTGTTAAGCATGAATCACTTCTCAGGGGAGGGAGCTCCAGCAGATTGACAGCCTCAGCTCTGTTCCTATGTGCTATGTGAAGGGGTGTGTCCCTTCCCTCCAATTAGCTATCAGAGCACTACTCACTGAGCTCTGCAGAGTGTAATTACTGCTCTCCGCCCACTTATTTTTTGAATGTTCAGATAAGCTTTACCAATTCTAAACTTTAAACAGGTGTAGAGAAGAGAGGGCTGCAGATAAACAGGTACAATTTATGCAGAAAGATTTGTTTCATCTTTGTGTATCACCTAAGGCCAGTCACTTTACCGGGTTTATGTAAGGGTTTACAACCACTTTAAAGTGGGAGTAAACTTCCATCACTAACATTTACCTATAGGTAAGCAGGCTTACCTATAGGTAGTGTAAATATCTCCTAAACGGGCACCGTATATATATAAAAGAAAATGTTGAACCAACTAGATAAAATAGAATTGAGGGCTTAACTAACAATGTAACGTCCAGCAGTGTCTAAAATATATACTTTGGATGAAGTTGATTTTAACATTGTAAAACGAATGATACTCACATTACTGGAAGTAGAAACTATAGGGGCACCTTCATCTAACAAATTGGCGAACCATGGTACAAACTGGGAAAATTCTAAATCCTTGCATCTAATGGGGGGCTACAGACTACATGCATGTTCTGTGAGAAGCTAAGGATCAGTATAACATAACACAGTAAACTTGTACACATTGGCAAGTGATATTCAATTATACTGTTTATGTACTGTAACTACAAAACTTAAAATGATTGCATTATAGGCACTAAATAAAATAATTCTGTAAAACATAGTGTATGTCCTGCTAATTATTGTTCCCTCTTTTTCACTAAATTAGAGCCTTTTGCCACACTGAATCTGGCTGGAGCAATGCCCAGATTGAGAATGCTCACTATATTTTCTACAGAAGCCAAAAATGTTACCATGAAACATTTTAACCAAATACATGAATATAATAAATGGGATATACTGTATCTGTAACGCTGGGTGGAATAACTGCTTTCTGTTAGTTTCTCAACCAGGACATTCTCTTACTATAACTAGAGACGGTTTTTAATATGACTGGCGTTCTTATAAATAAGAATGACTCTCTACCAGGGCAGTCTTTATCTATGATTGGCTCTCCATTAGAACTGCACGATTCTGGCTAAAATGAGAATCACGATTCTCGCTGCATTTTCGTTTTATTCATTGAAGTGTATTTTTTCCCAAAAAATTGCGTTTGAAAGACCGCTGGGCAAATGCAGTGTGGCATAAAATATTGCAGCAATTGCCATTTTATTCCCTAGGGTCTCTGCTAAAATATATATAATGTTTGGGGGATAAAAGTAATTTTCTAGCAAAAAATATTGATTTTAACTTAAGAAAGAAGTGTCAGAAAAAGATTTAGACTTTAAGTGGTTCTTTTTGCTCTTCCTGCATTTACACATTGTTGAAAACTTGGCAGAGTGCCTGGACTTTTTTTTTACAAACAAGTGTATCCCTTTGATTTAAGAAGGAAGGTTAGTTACAATGTTTCATATTCTAAACTTGGCAGACTGCCCAGATGTTTTGACAGCTGAGTGAGCAGATCTCTCCACTTGTCATATGAAATATTCTGCAAACTCAGCAATAAAGATCGTCAGAGGGGGTGAATCGAGATCGTGTTTTTTTAGCGATTAATTGTGCAGCTCTACTCTCCATCAGGCAGTCTATAAATAAGAGTGTGTCTCTATCAAAACAGTCTCTAAATGTGACTGGCTGTCTACCAGGACAATCCCTACATATATTTGTTCTCTACCAGAGCAGCTATCTGAAAATATAACTGTCTCTCCCAGGGAAGTCTCTAAAAATGTCTGGTTCTCTATCAGCGCAGCTTCTAAATATGACTGGCTCACACCAGGGCAGTCTCTAAATATGACTGCATCTCCACCAGGGTGGTTCTCAATATGACTTGCTCTCCATCAGGGCCGACTCTAAATATGAATTGCTCTCTACCAGGGCAGTCTTTAAATATGATTGGCTCCCCATAAGGCCATCTCTAAGTATGACTGGCTCTCTACTAGTGAAGTCTCCAAATATAACTGGCTCTCTACCAGGACAACCCCTAAATATAACTGGCTCTCTACAAGAGCAGGCCCTTAAATATGACTGGCTCTCTATCAGGGCCATCTCAAAATGTGACTGGCTTCCCACCAGGGTAACCTCTAAATTTGGCTGGTTCTCTACCAAAATCAGTCTCCAAATAGGAATGACTTACCAACAGGGTGATTTACAAGTATGACTGCCTCTCTAACAGGGCTTTCCCTAAATAATACAGTGGATAAAAAAAGTCGGCACACCCCTGTTAAAATGTCAGGTTTCTGTTTAAAAAAAATAAGACAAAGATAAATCATTTCAGAACTTTTTCCACTTTTAATGTGACCTATAAACTGTACAACTCAATTGAAAAACAAACTGAAATCTTTTAAAGGGGGGGGGGGGGTAAAACTAAAAAAAACAAAAATAATGTGGTTGCATAAGTGTGCACACCATCTTATAACTGGAGATGGAACTGTGTTCAGAATTAAGCATTCACATTTAAACTCATGTTAAATAGGAGTCAGTACACACCTGCCATCAATTAACATGCTTCTGATTAACCCCAAATAAAGTTCAGCTGTTCTAGTAGGTCTTTCCTGACATTTTCTTAGTCGCATCCTACAGCAAAAGCCATGGTCCACAGAGAACTTCCAAAGCATCAAAGGGGTCTCATTGTTAAAATGAATCAGTCAGGAGAAGGGTGCAAAAGAATTTCCAAGGCATTATATATACCATGGAACACAATGAAGACATTCATCATCAAGTGGAAAAAATAAGGCACAACAGTGACATTACCAAGAACTGGACGTCCCTCCAAAATTGATGAAAAGACGAGAAGAAAACTGCTCAGTGAGGCTGCCAAGAGGCCTACAGCAACATTAAAGGAGCTGCAGGAATCTGGTAAGTTCTGGCTTAGTGGTATATGTGACAACAATCTCCCGTATTCTTCATATGTTTGAGCTATGGGGTAGAGTGGCAAGCCTTTTCTTACGAAGAAAATCTTCCAAGCCCGGCTAAATTTTCCAAAAACACATCCAAAGTCTCCCAAAAGCATGTGGGAAAAGGTGTCATGATCTGATGAAACCAAGGTTGAACTTTTTGGCCATGATTCCAAAAGATGTTTGGCGCACAAACAACAATGCACATCACCAAAAGAACACCATACCCACAGTGAAGCATACCAGTGGCAGCATCATGCTTTGGGGCTGTTTTTCTTCAGCTGGACCGGGGACCTTAGTCAAGGTAGAGGGAATTATGAACAGTTCCAAATACCAGTCAATATTGGCACAAAACCTTCAGGCTTCTGCTAGAAAGCTGAACATGAAGAGGAACTTCATCTTTCAGCATGACAACGACCCAAAGCATACATCCAAATAAACAAAGAAATGGCTTCACCAGAAGATTCAAGTTTTGGAATGGGCCAGCCAGAGCCCAGACATGAATCCCATTGAAAATCTGTGAGGTGATCTGAAGAGGGCTGTGCACAGGAGATGCCCTCGCAATCTGACAGATTTGGAGTGTTTTTGCAAAGAAGAGTGGGCAAATATTGCCAAGTCAAGATGTGCCATGCTGACAGACTCATACCCAAAAAGACTGAGTGCTGTAATACAATCAAATGGTGGTAATACAAAGTATTAGTTTAAGGGTGTGCACACTTATGCAACTATATTATTTCATTTTATTTTTTTACTCCACCCCCCCACCAAAAATATTTCAGTTTGTTGTTCAACGAGTTGTACAGTTTATAGGTCACATTAAAGGTGGAAAAAGTTCTGAAATGATTTATCTTTGTCTCATTTTTTTACAACACAGAAACTTGACATTTTAACCACTTCAGCCCAGAACCATTTGGCTGCCCAAAGACCAGAGGACTTTTTGAGATTCAGCACTGTGTCGCTTTAACTGACAATTGCGAGGGCGTGCGATGTGGCTCCCAAACAAAATTGATGTACTTTTTTTTCCCACAAATATTTTTGATCACCTCTGCAGTTTTCATTTTTTGCGCTATAAACAAAAAAAGAGCAATATTTTTTACTTTTTGCTATAATAAATATCCCCCAAAAATATATAAAAAAAACTATGTTTTTCCTCAGTTTAGGCCAATATGTATTCTTCTACATATTTTTGGTAAAAAAAACCGCAATAAGCATATATTGATTGGTTTGCGCAAAAGTTATAGCATCTACAAAATAGGGGAGAGTTTTATGGCTTTTTTATTAATTTTATTTTTACTAGTAATGGCGGCGATCTTCTATTCTTATCGGGACTGCGACATTAGGGCGGATACGTCGGACAATTTTGACACATTTTTGGGACCACTGTCATTTTTACAGCGATCAGTGCTATAAAATTGCATTGATTACTGTAAAAATGTCACTGGCATTGAAGGGGTTAACCACTAGGGGGCAGTGAAGGGGTTAAGTGTGTCCTATTGTGTGTTCTAACTGAAGGGGGGATGGGACTGTGCAGGGGACATGACAGATTGCTGTTCATACTCTGTATGAACAGACAATCTGTCTGTTCGCCCCTCAGAGAACTGGAAACTGTGTTTACACACACAGATCCCAGTTCTCTGTGTGCCCCGAACAAAAGCGGTAGCCCGGTTCCGTGGGCGAGCAGGGAGCGCAAGCGCGCACCCCCTAGTGGCCTTCTATGGTACCGACGTACCATGATGGCGATTCGCGCAGCTGAGCTATGTTGCCGCAGTATAACTGCGGTGGCTGGTTGGCATGCGGTTAACAGAGGTATGTAGACTTTTTATATCCTCTACCTGGCTCCCGGTAGGGCAGTTTCTAAATAGGACTGGTTCTCAACTAGAGCAGCCTCTAAATATGACTGCCTCTCAACCAAAGCAGTATCGAAATATAACTATCTATCCACCAAGACAATGCCTAAATATAACTGGTTCTCTACCAGAGCAGTCTGAAAACATAACTGGCTCTCCAACACCAGGGAAGTCTCTCAATTTGGCTGGTTCTCTATCAGGGTAGCTTTTAAATATGACTGGTTCCACACCAGGGCAGTTTCTAAATATGATTGGATCTCCACCAGGGTGGTTCTAAATATGACTGACTTCACACCAGGGCAGTCTCCAAATATGACTGGCTCCATCAGGATAATTTCTAAGTATAACTGTCTCTCTACAACAGTAGACCCCTAAATATGACTGGCTCTTTACCAGGATAACCCCTAAATATAACTGGCTCCAGTGGCAGTTGGTGCTCAACATTTTTTTTGGGGGGGGGGGGGGGCGGCGGCAAACTTCCCCCCTCACTCGCACCACCGCTGCCACCACCCCGTGGGAGACGGACAGGAAGGCGGCCTTACCTAAGGAGTCAGATGACTAGGATCCGGGGTAGGGCTGCTTGCTCCAGCTTGCCAAGGGAAGAGCCGGGCCATCTCCTCCTGGCCAAAAAGGAAGTGGGTCCTGAGACTCGATTTGGATGGAAGCCCTAAGACTCTCTGGCCAATCAGGTCTCAGGACCAGCTTCCTGATTGGCCAGGAGGAGAATCAGGAAGACAATAGTGAATATTAATTCACTATGCACGTTCTGTGCCCCGAGCTCACCCTTTTTTTAAGCCAATTAGATCCTCAGGCTCTAATCATGTGCTTAAAAAAAACCCATTGGAATCCATGTGTCCAGCACCCTACATGGAGATTAGGGGCAGAGTGCATGGATTGGGGGGGGGGCAGTGCCCCTAATTGACGGACCGCCACTGGCTGTCTACAAGAGCAGGCCCCTTAATATGACTGGCTCTCTACCAGGGCCATTTTAAAATGTGACTGGCTTCCCACAAGGGTAGTCTCTAAATTTGACTAGTTCTCTACCAGGGCAGTCTCTAAATATGACTGGCTCACCAACAGGGTGGTTTCCAAATATGACTGTCTCTCTACTAAGGTGGCCTTTAACCACTTGCCGACCGCCTCACGCCGATGTACGTCGGCAGAATGGCACGGGCAGGCAGAATCACGTACCTGTACGTGATCTGCCTCCCTCGGGCGGGGGGTCCGATCGCACCCCCCCCCCAAGTGCCCGAGGCGGTCGGCTTGTGACTGGGAGCGATGAAAGGTGAGGGGGAGATCAACCATTCGTGGCCCCCCCCGCGATCGCTCCCAGCCAATCAGATTATTCCTCTGCTGCTGTATGCTAAACAGCAGCAAAGGAAATGATGTCATCTCTCCTCGGCTCGGTATTTTCTGTTCCGGCGCAGAGGAGAGAAGACTTCACTGTGAGTGCACAACACACACACACACAGTAGAACATGCCAGGCACACAATACACCCCCGATCCCCCCCCCGATCACCCCCCAATCAACACCCCCCCCCCCCCATCACACTGACACCAAGCAGTTTTTTTTTTTTTTCCTGATTACTGCATTGGTGTCAGTTTGTGACAGTTAGTGTGGTAGGGCAGTTAGTGTTAGGCCCCCTTTAGGTCTAGGATACCCCCCTAACCCCCCTTAATAAAGTATTAACCCCTTGATCACCCCCCTTCACCAGTGTCGCTAAGCGATCATTTTTTTGATTGCTGTATTAGTGTCACTGGTGACGCTAGTTAGGGAGATAAATATTTAGGTTTGCCGTCAGCGTTTTATAGCGTCAGGAACCCCCATATACTATCTAATAAATGTTTTAACCCCTTGATTGCCCCCTAGTTAACCCTTTCACCACTGATCACCGTATAACTGTTACGGGTGACGCTGGTTAGTTCGTTTATTTTTTATAGTGTCAGGGCACCCGCCGTTTATTACCGAATAAAGGTTTAGCCCCTGATCGCCCGGCGGTGATATGCGTCGCCCCAGGCAGTGTCAGATTAGCGCCAGTACCGCTAACACCCACGCACGCAGCATACGCCTCCCTTAGTGGTATAGTATCTGATCCGATCAGGTCTATACTAGCGTCCCCAGCAGTTTAGGGTTCCCAAAAACGCAGTGTTAGCGGGATCAGCCCAGATACTTGCTAGCACCTGCGTTTTGCCCCTCCACCCGGCCCAGCCCACCCAAGTGCAGTATCGATCGATCACTGTCACTTACAAAACACTAAACGCATAACTGCAGCATTCGCAGAGTCAGGACTGATCCCTGCGGTCGCTAACAGTTTTTTTTTTGGTAGCGTTTTGGTGAAGTGGCAAGCACCAGCGGCCTAGTACACCCCGGTCGTAGTCAAACCAGCGCTGCAGTAACACTTGGTGACGTGGCGAGTCCCATAAGTGCAGTTCAAGCTGGTGAGGTGGCAAGCACAAGTAGTGTCCCGCTGCCACCAAGAAGACAAACACAGGCCCGTCGTGCCCATAGTGCCCTTCCTGCTGCATTCGCCAATCCTAATTGGGAACCCACCACTTCTGCAGCACCCGTACTTCACCCATTCACATCCCCAACCAAATGCAGTCGGCTGCATGAGAGGCATTTTCTTTATGTCCTCCCGAGTACCCCTACCCAATGAACCCCCCCAAAAAAGATGTCGTGTCTGCAGCAAGCGCGGATATAGGAGTGACACCCACTATTATTGTCCCTCCTGTCCTGACAATCCTGGTCTTTGCATTGGTGAATATTTTGAACGCTACCATAATACATTTGACTATTAGCATTGCACAGACTAGACGCACTTTCACAGGGTCTCCCAAGATGCCATCGCATTTTGAGAGACCCGAACCTGGAACCGGTTACAGTTATAAAAGTTACAGTTACAAAAAAAAGTGTAAAAAAAAAAAAAAACACACAAAAAAAAAATATAAAATAAAAAAAATAGTTGTCGTTTCATTGTTCTCTCTCTCTATTGTTCTGCTCTTTTTTACTGTATTCTATTCTGCAATGTTTTATTGTTATTATGTTTTATCATGTTTGCTTTTCAGGTATGCAATTTTTTATACTTTACCGTTTACTGTGTTTTATTGTTAACTATTTTTTTGTCTTGAGGTACGCAATTCACGAATTTGAGTGGTTATACCAGAATGATGCCTGCAGGTTTAGGTATCATCTTGGTATCATTCTTTTCAGCCAGCGGTCAGCTTTCATGTAAAAGCAATCCTAACGGCTAATTAGCCTCTAGACTGCTTTTACAAGCAGTGGGAGGGAATGCCGCCCCCCCCCCTGTCTTCCGTGTTTTTCTCTGGCTCTCCTGTCTCAACAGGGAACCTGAGAATGCAGCCGGTGATTCGGCCAGCTGACCATAGAGCTGATCAGAGACCAGAGTGGCTCCAAACATCTCTATGGCCTAAGAAACCGGAAGCTACGAGCATTTCATGACTTAGATTTCGCCAGATGTAAACAGCGCCATTGGGAAATTGGGAAAGCATTTTATCAGACCGATCTTGGTGTGGTCAGATGCTTTGAGGGCAGAGGAGAGATCTAGGGTCTAATAGACCCCAATTTTTTCAAAAAAGAGTACCTGTCACTACCTATTGCTATCATAGGGGATTTTTACATTCCCTGAGATAACAATAAAAATGATTAAAAAAAAATGAAAGGAACAGTTTAAAAATAAGATAAAAAAGCAAAAAAATTATAAAGAAAAAAAATAAATAAAAATAAGCACTCCTGCCCCCCCCCTTCTCTCGCGCTAAGACGAACGCAAGCGTCGGTCTGGCGTCAAATGTAAACAGCAATTGCACCATGCATGTGAGGTATCACCACGAAGGTCAGATCGAGGGTAGTAATTTTAGCAGTAGACCTCCTCTGTAAATCTAAAGTGGTAACCTGTAAAGGCTTTTAAAGGCTTTTAAAAATGTATTTATTTTGTTGCCACTGCACGTTTGTGCGCAATTTTAAAGCATGTCATGTTTGGTATCCATGTACTCGGCCTAAGATCATCTTTTTTATTTCATCAAACATTTGGGCAATATAGTGTGTTTTAGTGCATTAAAATTTAAAAAAGTGTGTTTTTCCCCCAAAAAATGCGTTTGAAAAATCGCTGCGCAAATACTGTGTGAAAAAAAAAAAATGAAACACCCACCATTTTAATCTGTAGGGCATTTGCTTAAAAAAATATATAATGTTTGGGGGTTCAAAGTAATTTTCTTGCAAAAAAAAAAAAATTTTTTCATGTAAACAAAAAGTGTCAGAAAGGGCTTTGTCTTCTAGTGGTTAGAAGAGTGGGTGATGTGTGACATAAGCTTCTAAATGTTGTGCATAAAATGCCAGGACAGTTCAACCCCCCCCCCAAATGACCCCATTTTGGAAAGTAGACACCCCAAGCTATTTGCTGAGAGGCATGTCGAGTCCATGGAATATTTTACATTGTGACACAAGTTGTGGTAAAAAGACACATTTTTTTTTTTTTTTTTGCACAAAGTTGTCACTAAATGATATATTGGTCAAACATGCCATGGGAATATGTGAAATTACACCCCAAAATACATTCTGTTGCTTCTCCTGAGTACGGGGATACCACATGTGTGAGACTTTTTGGGAGCCTAGCCGCGCAAGGGACCCTGAAAACCAAGCACCGCCTTCAGGCTTTCGAAGGGCGTAAATTTTTGATTTCACTCTTCACTGCCTATCACAGATTCGGAGGCCATGGAATGCCCAGGTGGCACAAAACCCCCCCAAATGACCCTATTTTGGAAAGTAGACACCCCAAGCTATTTGCTGAGAGGTATAGTGAGTATTTTGCAGACCTCACTTTTTGTCACAAAGTTTTGAAAATTGAAAAAAAAAATTTTTTTCTTGTCTTTCTTCATTTTCAAAAACAAATGAGAGCTGCAAAATACTCACCATGCCTCTCAGCAAATAGCTTGGGGTGTCCAAAATTGGGTCATTTGGGGGGGTTTTGTGCCATCTGGGCATTTTATGGCCTTCAAAACTGTGATAGGTAGTGAGGAGTGAAATCAAAAATTTACACCCTTAGAAATCCTGAAGGCGGTGATTGGTTTTCGGGGCCCCGTATGCGGCTAGGCTCCCAAAAAGTCCCACACATGTGGTATCCCCGTACTCAGGAGAAGCAGCTGAATGTATTTTGGGGTGCAATTCCACATATGCCCATGGCCTGTGTGAGCAATATATCATTTAGTGACAACTTTTTGTAATTTTTTTTTTTGTCATTATTCAATCACTTGGGACAAAAAAATGAATATTCAATGGGCTCAACATGCCTCTTAGCAATTTCCTTGGGGTGTCTACTTTCCAAAATGGGGTCATTTGGGGGGGGGGGGGTTTGTACTGCCCTGCCATTTTAGCACCTCAAGAAATGACATAGGCAGTCATAAATTAAAAGCTGTGTAAATTCCAGAAAATGTACCCTAGTTTGTAGGCGCTATAACTTCTGCGCAAACCAATAAATATACACTTATTGACTTTTCTTTTACCAAAGACATGTGGCCGAATACATTTTGGCCTAAATGTATGACTAAAATTGAGTTTATTGGATTTTTTTTTTTAACAAAAAGTAGAAAATGTCATTTTTTTTTCAAAATTTTCGGTCTTTTTCCGTTTATAGCGCAAAAAATAAAAACCGCAGAGGTGATCAAATAACATCAAAAGAAAGCTCTATTTTTAGGGAAGAAAAGGACGCAAATTTCGTTTGGGTACAACATTGCATGACCGCGCAATTAGCAGTTAAAGCGACGCAGTGCCGAATTGTAAAAAGTGCTCTGGTCAGGAAGGGGGTAAATCCTTCCGGGGCTGAAGTGGTTAAACAAGATTTGCTCTCTATCAGGGCTTTCTCTAAATATAACTGGCTCCCTGCAGGACAGTTTCGAAATATATATATTTTTTACCAAGGCAGTCTCTAAATATGACTGATTCTCTATTAAGGCAGTTCTCTGTATGTTAAATTTGATGTACTATACATCTTTATTTATATCTTTACATTCAGCAATGCTTGTAAATGCCATCAAATAGCAGACATTCAATTAAAAGTTAGTTTAGAGATTTCGTTTTTGGGTGAGGCTCGTGGGTCAACAGGTCTGGAAATATGAGGCTCAAGTGAAAAAAGTTTGGGAAATTCCTGTCTATGTTTGCTGTCAGCACTCCAAAGGCAAATATGTTATATATGCTGCATATTGAATACCAGAATGGCGTGAATTTAGTAGAGTTATTATCTGGGATTATATTAAAATGCAAACTGGACATTTAGCATACAATAATGCAATACAATACCCTGAAGCTAGAGTCAACAGATATTTAAAATAATTTCCTAGAGAATACAGGATGTAATTTAATCTATAGCAATGCCATTAAAAACAATTCGATTCAGGGCAAGCTGCACCTAAAGTGCAGACAGCAATGAAACAACTGGGTTTCTGTATGTTTTAGCTTTACAAAAAGCTTTGGGAGCTCATAAATGAAATGAAAGCTCAATCACACAGTGCTTCTACCGGCTGGCTGTAAGGCCGGTTTCTTTCCTGCAACCACGGGTTGGTGATCGCTGCTGGGCGCACTTTGTGTTTCCACATCTGTGCTATAAAGCTACTGGATGTACAGTTGGTCAAGGAGCATACATTCATTATTTACATGCCTCTCTGCCCACTATTTTAAAATGAGAATTGAACCCTACAATTTTGGAATTTGTGATAAAATTGAGTCAAGTAGATTCCTTTCATTAAAGAGAGCTTATTTAATGGACAAAGAGGAACATGGAAAGGTCAGCAGTACACTTTGCTTTATTATAAACAATATAGTGTAAAACCCTTTTTTTAAAAATAAATTCTTACTTATGAAACAATTCTGGTAAGTGCACACAGCTGATGCAATAAGGGCTCATTTACATTTGCTTAAACACACATTAGCGGCTAGTTTACACTTGCTTCAAAACAAGGCTTTAGTGAACGCTAGTCAAAGCCCCTGTCACTAAATAAAATGGTTAGCTTACAGTCCTGTGTACACCTTGTATTTGCTTTGCTTCTCTTCAAAAATTATACCCCATTTAGCTTTAGTGGTGCTTCAAAGCGTCTTCAAAGCCTCCATAGAAGTCTATGGCAAAGCTTGCTTGAAGCCCCACTGAAGCTTTATCGAAGCCCCACGAAGCTCCACCAAAGGCTCATCGAAGCCCCACCGAAGCCTCATGTCAGCACCAAGCAAAGTAAAGTGTAAACGGGACTGTAAGCTAACCATTTTATTTATCAACAGGAGCTTTGACTGGCGTTCAGAGAGCTTTAACAAAGTGTGTCTAGAGCCATGTTTTGAAGCAAAGTGTAAACTATCCCTTAAAGTCAGAAAGAAAAAGGTATACACAATAACGTACATTTAAAAAGTACATATAGGGGTGGATTTACTAATACCTAGAGAGTGCAAAATCTGGTGCAGCTGTGCATGGTAGCCAATCTAACTTCAGCTTGTTCAGTTAAAGCAATTGTAAAGGTGAATAAAATAAAAAAATAAATAAATAACAAATATGTCTATACTTACCTGCTCTGTGCAAGGGTATTGTACAGAGTGGCTGCAAACCATCTCTTCTCGGGTCCCCCACCGGCGCTCCTGGCCCCTCCTCTCTGTCCAGTGCCCCCATGGGAAGCGGCTTCCCATGGGGGCACCCATGTGTGCTCGCTCCTCAGCCCCACTGCTGCGCCCATTGAAACAGACAGCATGACTCGTCCCCGCCCCTAGCTCCCCATCACTGGCTTTGGTTTATAGCACTGGGAGCCAATGGTTCCTGGTGCTCCAGCAAAGCCAGCAAGACCAGGAGGGGAGGGGAGAGAAAAGCTGCAGACATGCACAGCGCTGAATCAGATGAGGGCTAAGGTAAGTAAAAGGGGGGAGGTGTGAGGGGGGGATGCCGATACCTAAACATTTTTTTACCTTAAAGTATTACTAAACCCACAACAGTAAAATCAGTCTGTATATGCAGTAAAGCACGCTTATTATACTCACTGTGGAACCTAAGGGGTTAAACCTCTTGTGTAAAAAGGCTGTTTGATCTTGTCTTCTCTGATCCTCCCCTTCTTCCACTGTCCCCAATATATCTCCAGCGTCAATCTGCACATGCTCAGTTTGGTATGTATTGCTAGAGAGTTTTTTTTATTTTCTTGGGAGGGTGCATGTGATCAGCACAGAGCAAATCAGCACTGTCCAGACAGAGGGTCAGGAGTCATGCAGCCTCATAGGACAGACAGAGGAGAATGAAAACTCCTCCTACAAGTTTTAAATAGACACTAATAGAAGTCATAAGACTGCTATATACTGCTGATTGGAAAAGGTATTTATCAGTTTATATTTACTAAAATAATTGCATTTCCATGTTTTGTGCACTGTGGGAGACACAGATATAGTGAATGCAGGGTCCTGGGTTTAGTAACACATTAATGCAAGGAATGCATTAGGCCCTTTTCACACATGCTGTCCGTTTGTTCGTTTTTTATCCATCCATTGATGGATGAACAACGGACATCAATGCATCTCTATGGAAAAACTGATGTAAATGAATGATCATCCATTTACATCAGTTTACATCAGCATCCGCCATCATCCGTTTTTTGAAGCTGATCAAAGCTCTATTTTTCTCCCGTTAAAAAAACAGATCGGACGAAAAACAGATGTAAACTGAAAAATGGTCAGTTTTTCACACTTTTTGCATTGGTAGTGGATGTAAAAACACAGATGAAAAACTGATGAGCACTGATGAAAAAAGGATGAAAAACTGATACTTCATCCTTAGGGTCCTTTCACATATATGGACCGTTCATTTCATCAGTTCAGTCACGTTAAAAAGGATGAAGTATTCATCAGTTTTTCATCAGTTCAGTTCATCAGGTTTTTTTTTTAAATCCACTACCCATGCAAAAACGGATGAAAAACTGACCATTTGTCAATTTACATCCGTTCTTTGTCCGATCCGCTTTTTTTATGGATGAAAAATAGGACTTTCATCTGTTAAAAAATACAGATGTTAATGGAAGCGGATGAAAACGGATGAAAATAGATGATCCTTCAGTGTCAGCCATTTTTCCATAGGAATGAATTGATGTCCGTTTTTCATCCATCAACGGATGGATGAAAAACAGACGAACAGTCCGTATGTGTGAAAGGGGCCTTAGAGTGCCGGTTCACACTTGTGCGCTCTGCGATATCGCATGTGATTCATACCGCACTGCAGTGCAAATCACATGCGATGTCCGTGTGATGCGATTTCAGCCATACATATAGTATGGCTGATATCGCATTCGGACCAACCTCGCACAGGACCCTTTTTTGGTCTGCAGCAGAGTCAAATCACATGGGTGGTTTACACACATATGATCCGATTCATGTCCGAACTGTCAGTTTGCAGTGCGATATGCGAGCTGAAATGGGGGTGTCATTAACATTGTATTGACACTCCCAGCAGTTCGCATATGGCAGTGTGAACTGCTGTGCGAATCGGGTGTGATACGGGAACTCACAGTAGATTTGCAGGGTTCTCGCATCGCACAAGTGTTAACCGAGCCAGAACCACTTTAAGCTTTGACAAAAAAAAAAACTGGAAGCTGATTGGTTTCTATGCAGAGCTGCACCAGATTTTGCACTCTCCAGTTTTAGTAAATCAACCTCTTACTGTATTTTCATATCATCGATCTAATTAAGTGTCTAATTAGGTATCCAGATTTTGTCTTCATGCCATATAATCAAGCACACCAGACATTCTTTATTTTCTTGTAATATATTGAAAATGAATGAGAGCTAGATGGTGGGGGCATAGAAGGTCCTAAACTTTTTAAAATAAATATATGCACAACAATTTGTTTCTCATACCTGTTTTTACAGGTGTAAAATGACCTTTAAATAGACTTGCTCTCAATTTAATCTTTGCTAGTCCCAATGTTAGAGAAGGAACTACACTTTGCAGAGACACCATGGCATGGTAGTGGTGTGGTTTCCACATACGGTATATTTGCAGATGTAGAAAGAACTTTTCTATAAGCTACTAGAAATAGAGAACCTGTTAGCACAGGAATGTGGGAGCTACCTTTCCTGACTTGTTGTAACGGCTCAAGCCTATGTTCATTTAGGCTCTGAATTTTACCTATAGGTAAGCCTATAATAAGTAGTGTAAATATCTCCTAAACATGCACCGTTTAGGGGATATTTACTGTACATGCAGCCGGTGGCGACACCGGCGCATGCGCTCTGAAGGAACGGCCGCCCGGGCCGTTCCATCAGAGTCCTGTGCCATAAACGGCGGCTACTGCGTACGAGTGACGTCATCGCGGCTCTGGCCAGTCACACAGCCGGAGTTTGCGAACCCAGAAGGAAGAGCGGGTGAAGATGGGAGTGCCTGCAGCGGTGACAGCGGGGCGCTGGAAGGGCTTCGTTTTCAGGTAAGTTTAACATAATGTGCTAGTATGCGATGCATTATCTTTCAGGTTAGAAAAAAAACGCTTGGTTTATCACCGCTTTAGAGTACAAATCATATCAAAGAGCACACATGAGCTGGTTACATTATCGGTATTGTGACATGTGTCAACGAGCACGCATTACCAAGAACATGTTCATAAACACCAAAGGGTTGGGCCTTGTTTCCCTCAATGGAATTATATTTTCTTTCTCCTTAATTGAGGATCACAGAAGTCATTAACTGTTGGTACATCCAAAAGCAGTCTAAGGGGTGGGCAACAGGCCCAACATAAACAAAAACTGGGGACTGCCTGCAGCTGAAGAGGCACCTGAAAGACCAACACCTGAATCTGACAGTGGATGAGGGAGAACCTCTCCGACTGGTGACGGCAAAGTGGCAAGGTTGGAGAAGAAGGATGGGGACCAAGAATAACTAACCTGATACAACCAGAATGGTGGAACAGGGAAAAAACTCACAGCCTGAAACTGTCAACAATGAGAAAAAGTGAGCTCCCTAAGAACCAGTATCGGACAATGGAATCTATAATTGTCCTGGTTGAAGGAAGACCAGAGCCTGTCTAGGTGGGAAATTCCTAAGCTTCAACTCACCGTACCCTAGAGGAACAAGAAACTTCAAACCTTAAATGACTGACAGAACAGACATTTACCCTGCCAAGGCAAGAACTACAGGAAAGAATTCTTAGAAATACTTCAGTCAGAAGAACCAAGGAGCGTAAAAGTGTCTCTTGAGTGTATCAAAGGTACCAAGAATTCACTCCAATGAAGTCAGCATGATCAACAGAATATGGTACATAGGAAGTACCTATTCAAGAATAGGCAGGGGATGGAAGGTAGCTATCCTTATAGAAAGAAGAACTATAAAACCTGATAGAGTTTATGGTCAACTCAACACACACCCATCAACAAGAAGGAGGCAACCTTGTACCAAAACATTAAAGAAAAAAGCCTCTGCCTTCAAATTGTAGGACCTTGAAGAGACACAAGGCTAGAGATGCTCCGGACTCTCCAGATCTAATGATGCATCAGTATTCATAGAGCAACTGTCAGGAGTTCTATCAGGATGCAGAAATACTTTTACCTGAGTTATACCAGAGGAAGAAAGATTGCCAGAAAGGCCTACCCCTTTAGTCTGCAAAGCAAATGAAGAAGAAAGATCCAAACTGGGTGTATAGATCCCATGGAACCAGTGGAACATTCCCTGTGATTGCCAAAGTATTCCTCAATCAGAAAACTAGCACACAGACAGCCCAGGGTATCATGGAACCTCCCAATGACATCCTCCACCTGCAATGGATGGGTGAGACTGAAGAGTTAGAGCCCCCAGGAGGATGGTAATCAATTTTTATGCCGCTTAACTGACCACGCAAGTCAGAGAGTGTCCCTCTTGAAAAGCACAGGGATGGTAGATCTGATGGACACCATGAAAAGCTGTAGAACCTACAAAGCCTGAAAAGTACTGTGTGAGAGAGAACCTAGGACAGCTCCTAAGGCTAGGCTGGCACAGGAGCTGGAACAAGGATTTTTAGATCCAGGAGACCCCAATAGAACAAAGATAGGTCTGCTATAGGCAAAGGCAGGTGAGGAGCCAACGAGAGTGCTGATTGCGAAGGTTCAGTCTGTAATCCTGAGAAGGCATTCTCTGCACCTAAATGCTTGAAGGGAAAACTACCCTAAAGCTCACTAGGATTACCAAACATCCCCCAAGTTAGGCAAGTTTTAGGGCATCTTAATGCTAATAAAGGTTTGCCTGAGGGTTTAGCAGACTTCTTTCTACTGACAGAGTGGGTAGCAAAGGAACCAGGCTTAGAAGACCAGAGTGAACCTACTCCAGGAGTAGGTAAAGAAAAGGAAGGGGACCTTTCTCTAAATTTCTTACACTGAGGCAGATGGATGCTCTGGTTTTCAATGATGTCCTTGATATTAATATCAAGAGAAAGTCCGAACATTTGCATTCAAAAGACTGGTCAGATGCTTCTTGGATGTAATGTCTGCATCCTAGCACTTAAACCAGAATCCTCTGCTCATTTTTACAGACAACAAACCCATACCAGAGACAAACTGAGATGCTTCCAGCAGATCATTACAGTTGAAACATAAGTACCAGGCCACCATACATCTGCTTCACATACTAAACCAGGAAAGGATTCACTGATACTGTGTTCTGTCAAAAGTTTGAGAAATTAGGGTTTCAGCCAAAATAAAGACAAGGCCTGTCAGCGAGAACTGAGTTTTAAATGAGAATTATAACAGTTGGTTGGTAGAATTCTTAAATATGAGGATGTCCCCTACTTAGTACTTTCTCTGTTAAGCTGGGTCATTGGCAAATCCAGAGTGGATGTTTCCCAAGTGGGAATAAAAATAATCAAACGCTCAGGGGGCAACAAGATTCCATAAGGATGCTTCCAATTCACATTGAGCGGATGTAATGGAAAGGCATTTGTGGCCCTAGCAGCTCTGAAAGACCTGAGGGTGAAGACAACAGACTGATCCTCTAGATCAGTGGTTCTCAAATCCTGTCCTCAGGACCCAGATTTGCAGATTTGAAGTATTACCCTGGGGAGATGTAGACTAGAATACTGCAATCACTGAGCAGCAAATGATCTCACCTGTGATGTATTTCAGTTATCTTGCAAACCTGGCCTGCTGGTGGGTCCTGAGGACAGGAGTTGAGAACCCCTGCTCTAGATGCAGGGTAGTATGTATGTCAGGGAAAGACTGAGATGACCCAGGATCAGAGTCCGAAGTGCTCACTGCTTCATTTGATTCTATAACCGTTAGTGAGGTCAAATCAACCTTTCGTTTCTGACTACAGTGATGAGAAAATTTGAGAAAATCTCAAACAAATTTCTAAGAGTTAATGTGGTTTTCATTTCGTCAAGTCCATTGTTAACCACTTTCTCTCCTCAGGTCACTTATAAATGGCCTAAGGTCAAAGTGGTTATAATGGGATCATGGTTGAGGCTGCAACAATGATCCCGTTATAGTTTTTTTCAGCCGGCGATTCTCTACAATGTAAAAGTGATCCAAGCAGCTATAGAGTGGCTGGGTCACTTTTACAGATGGCGGAATAGGCTCCCCCCCCCCCCACTCCCGCTGCCACATTTACCAGGCTCTTACATCCAATTGGGGAGTCCTGTAAGAATGCAACTGGCAGCATCTGCTTCCTGAGACACAGCGAGAGGAACTGGTGCTGTTCCTCCCACTGTGTGCTGTCAGAAACCGGAAGCGATGATGATTTTGTCACTTCCAATTTCGGTCTCACGTAAACAAGCTGTTACCGGATTGTGAAGGCATCTGATCAAACCGATCTCGTTTTTATCAGATGCTTAGCAGTCCAGAGGAGAGATTTGGACTCTAATACAGTGGTCATCAACCCTGTCCTCAGGGCCCACTAACAGGCCAGGCTTTATGTATTACCTTGGGGAGATGCAGACTAGAATACTGCAATCACTGAGCAGAAAATGATATCACCTGTGACGTATTTCAGTTATCTTGCAAACCTGGCCTGTTCGTGGGTCCTGAGGACAGGGTTGATGACCACTGATCTAATAGACCCCAGATTTCTCTAAAAAAAAAAAAAAGGATCTGTCATGGACCATTCTATCACAAGGGATGTTGTTCATTCCTTGTGATAGCAACAAAATTGATCCAAACGAAAAAAAAATTAAAGGTACAGTGAAAACAAAAACTCAAAGCACCCCTCACGTTTAAATGCGAACACGCATGTAGGTCCCACACGTATTTGTAAACACAGATCGCACCACACATGTGAAGTGTCGCCATGATCAGTGCAAGAGCATCGATTCTAGCACCAGAGCTCCCGTGTAACTCCAATCTGGTAACCTGTAAAGGCTTTTAAAGTGATGCCTATGGAGATTTTTAGGTACTGTAGTTTGGCGTTTTCCATGGAATTCCATGCAGTTTTAAAGCATGACATGTTAGTTATCTATTTACTCGGAGTAACATCACCTTTTAGATTTTTACCAAACAATAGGGTATTATATTGTGTTTTTGTGCAATAAAATTAATTAACCACTTGACCTCCGGAAGATTTATCCCCCTTCCTAACAAGGCAATTTTTTATGATACGGCACTGCGTTACTTTGACTGACAATTGCGCAGTTGTTGTGACACTGTACCCAAATAAAATTTATGTCCTTTTTTTCCCACAAACAGAGCTTTCTTTTGGTGGTATTTGATAACCTCTGCGTTTTTTATATTTTGCACTATAAGAGACCAACAAATTAGCAAAAAAAAAAACAATATTTTTTACTTTCTGCTATAAAACATATCCAATAAATTAAAAAAAAATATTAATTAAAAATATTAATTAAAAAATAATTTAATAATAATAATAATATATAATATAATAATAATTTAATAATATTATTAAAAAATAATTTCTTCATTATATTTAGGCCTATATGTATTCTGCTACATATTTTTGGTAAAAAATTCCAATAAGTGTATATTGATTGTTTGCGCAAAAGTTATAGTGTCTACAAACTATGGAATATTTTTATTTATTTATTTGTTACTAGTAATTGCGGCAATCAGCGACTTATAGTAGGACTGCAATATTATGGTGGACAAATCGGACACTAACTGACATTTTTGGGAACCAGTGACACTAATACAGTGATTAGTGAACACAGGACCAATACCTTCTCTACTGACAGAACGGCAATCCACCTTTTTGCCTGTGTACTGTACATTCAGCGGTGGCCGGTGGACAGCCGGAAGTGTCAAGGTGCGTGATCTGGCACAGAGTGGCCGCCCTGCTGCAGTATATGCAGTGGGCAGTCGGAACTGTTTGAAGTATATTTTTTTCAGAAAATCTGCTTTTGAAAAATAAAAACATGCAACACCCACCATTTTATTCTCTAGGGCCTCTGCTTAAAAATATATATATAATGTTTGGGGGTGCTAAGTAGTTTCTAGCAAAAATTGCTGATTTTTACATGTAGGACAGAAATGTCAGAATTGGCCCGGACTGGAACTGGTTAGAAGCAAACAGAATTATCGTTCAAATGTTCCTATGGATGTTCATTTAAAAATCTACTAGTGTATGTCCAGCTTTAGACATTGTACTTTTGCTAAGTGAGTAGTCTTTTTTTTCTTTAGTAAATGAACCGTTATGAATCGGTTGACTTTTTGAATATAACACACTGCCTCCTGCTGACCGCCCACAGTAGATTTACGTCATTACTTTGACGTTAAATACCGTTGTTATGACAGCAGCTAGCTGCCTGTATTGAATTTCTTTTTTTTTTTTGCTTTTAAGGGTAAATGAGAGATCTTTTTCTCAATAATGAGGACCTGTCATGCTTATTTATATTACAAGGGATGTTTACATCCCTTGTAATAGGAATAAAAGTGATCAAAAAAATAAAAATAAAAGGAACAGCGTAAAATAAATAAGAAAAAATTAATTGAAAGCACCCCGTACCTCCGTGCTCACGCGCAGAAGCAGATGCATGCGCAAGTCACGCCTGCATATGTAAACGGTGTTAAAACCACACATGTGAGGTATTGCCATGATCATTAGAGCAAGAGCAATAACTATAGCACTAGACCTCCTCTGCAACTCTAAACTGGTGACCTGTAAAAAAATGTAAAGCGTTGCCTATGGAGATTTTTCAGTACCGTCGTTTGTTTGTCATTCCACAAGTGTGCGCAATTTTAAAGCATGACATGTTAGCTATCTATTTACTCAGTGGAACATCCTTCACATTTTATAAAAAAAAAAAAGGGCTAACTTTAGTGTTTTTTTTTTGTTTTTTTTTAACCACTTCAGCCCTGGAAGGATTTACCCCCTTCCTGACCAGAGCAAATTTTGCAAATCCGCACTGCGTCGGTTTAACTGACAATTGTGCGGTCGTGCGACGTTGTACCAAACAAAACTGACGTCCTTTTTTTCCCACAAATAGAGCTTTCTTTTGGTGGTATTTGGTCACCTCTGCAGTTTTTATTTTTTGTGCTATAAACAAAAAAAGAGTGACAATTTTGAAAAAAAACGCAATATTTTTTACTTTTTGCTATAATAAATATCCCCCAAAAAATATATAAAAATTTTTTTTTTCCTCAGTTTAGGCCGATATATATTCTACATATTTTTGATAAAAAAAAATCGCAATAAGTGTATATTGATTGGTTTGTGCAAGAGTTATAGCGTCTACAAAATAGAGGATAGTTTTATGGCATTTTTTTTATTAGTAATGGCGGCGATCTGCGATTTTTATCGGGACTGCGACATTATGGCGGACACATCGGACATTTTTGACACTATTTTGGGACCATTGTCATTTATACAGCAACCAGTGCAAAAAAGACTAATTTAAACTTGTAAACAAAAAGTCCCAGAAAAGGCCTGGTCAGCAAGTGGTTATCTGTGTGACACTTGATATGATAACAGTTGTCACCACAGGGTCACTTCTACACACAAGGTGGCCTGTAATAGAAGATTTACTTACCTTTCCAGCGGCATGCATGTTCTGAATCCATTGCTTCTCTGCTCCCCATTCCCTGCAGCTATTCTACATCTCCAGTTGTGTAGAATACCCGCTACCCTGCGGTATGCTGTGATTTCTTCTGCTGGCCTGTTTGTCACTACAGGACATATGTATGAGGTGGTGGGGAAACCACAGCGTGATTGGGGGGGGAGTAGTAGGTTTTTAACCCACCTGAAATGCTTAATACCCGCAGTACCTTGGAGCATCAAACAGTTGGCTTTTCAATGCACAGCCCTTTTGAAAGGTAATTATACCGTCTCTCTCCCCCACAAACCTCTATATTTAATTCAATAACAAAAATACGGAAAAGAAAGCTTGACAATATATCACATCACTGCTTTAAGGTGGAAGTGTGGTGCAGGGAGGGGGCAAAGTGGACATTTTTTCTGGGGAACTGCTTTAACATTTATATGCAGACCAAGCTGTCCAGCTAATGTGACAGTGACATGGCTGGGGGCAAACTCTGGGGTGCTTCAGAAGTTGGAGCAACCTTTTTTTTTTAGGCCCCATTCACACTGTTCTATTTGTGTGTTGGCAGTACGCATAGTTCATGTGTGTTGGCAGTACTTGTAGTACATGTGTGTTGGCAGTACGTGTAGTACATGTGTGTTGGCAGTACATGTAGTACATGTGTGTTGGCAGTACGCATAGTTCATGTGTGTTGGCAGTACTTGTAGTACATGTGTGTTGGCAGTACGTGTAGTACATGTGTGTTGGCAGTACGCGTAGTTCATGTGTGTTGGCAGTACGCGTAGTTCATGTGTGTTGGCAGTACTTGTAGTACATGTGTGTTGGCAGTACGTGTAGTACATGTGTGTTGGCAGTACGCGTAGTACATGTGTGTTGGCAGTACGCGTAGTTCATGTGTGTTGGCAGTACTTGTAGTACATGTGTGTTGGCAGTACACGTAGTACATGTGTGTTGGCAGTACGCGTAGTTCATGTGTTTTGGCAGTACTTGTAGTACATGTGTGTTGGCAGTACTTGTAGTTCATGTGTGTTGGCAGTACTTGTAGTTCATGTGTGTTGGCAGTACTTGTAGTTCATGTGTGTTGGCAGTACTTGTAGTACATGTGTTGGCAGTACTTGTAGTACATGTGTGTTGGCAGTACTTGTAGTTCATGTGTGTTGGCAGTACTTGTAGTTCATGTGTGTTGGCAGTACTTGTAGTTCATGTGTGTTGGCAGTACTTGTAGTACATGTGTGTTGGCAGTACTTGTAGTTCATGTGTGTTGGCAGTACTTGTAGTACATGTGTGTTGGCAGTACTTGTAGTACATGTGTGTTGGCAGTACTTGTAGTACATGTGTGTTGGCAGTACTTGTAGTACATGTGTGTTGGCAGTACTTGTAGTTCATGTGTGTTGGCAGTACTTGTAGTTCATGTGTGTTGGCAGTACTTGTAGTTCATGTGTGTTGGCAGTACTTGTAGTTCATGTGTGTTGGCAGTACTTGTAGTTCATGTGTGTTGGCAGTACTTGTAGTTCATGTGTGTTGGCAGTACTTGTAGTACATGTGTGTTGGCAGTACTTGTAGTACATGTGTGTTGGCAGTACTTGTAGTTCATGTGTGTTGGCAGTACTTGTTGTACATGTGTGTTGGCAGTACAACTTCGGAAGCAACATAATGTGCTGTATTGTATTGCAATGTATCCTTTCGTTTCCAAGCATGTGCGGTCTTGGTTACTTGATTTTTTTTTGTACAAATACTATACCAATTACACGTTATGTTTTTGTGCTTGTCTCTTCTGACATTTTCACATAAACTGTCATGATTGGCTCTCGAAAGCGGTGTAACAATGGATAGATTATTGGACAACCGCTCCAAATGCGTGTTTTTTCTTTTTTTTTCGCCCTTTTGTATTATCGCGTGTACTAGGCATTAGTTAGACACTTTGTTCTGTGGAGATGCCAAAAAAAGCATGTTAGTGCACACAGAACAGTGAGGACGGCTCCTTAAAAGTTTCAGTATGGTTGCACAGTTATGCGCTGTGGTAACGCATGTTCCAGCATGTTATTGCAAAGCACGCTAGTGTGTTGGTATACAGTGCCTTGAAAAAGTATTCATACCCAGTGAAATTTTTTCACATTTTGTCATGTAACAACCAGAAACGTAAATGTATTTTATTGGGATTTTATGTGGTAGACCAACACAAAGTGGCACATAATTGTGAAGTGGAAGGAAAATGATGAATGGTTTTCCAGATTTTTTACAAAAAAATATGTGAAAAGTGTGGAGTGTATTTGTATTCAGCCCCCCTGAGTCAATACTTTGTAGAACCACCTCACTGCAATTACAGCTGCAAGTCTTTTTGGGGATGTCTCTACCAGCTTTGCACATCTATAAAGTGAAATTTTTGCCCATTCTTCTTTGCAAAATAGCTCAAGCTCTGTCAGATTGGATGGAGAGCGTCTGTGAACAGCAATTTTCAAGTCTTGCCACAGATTCTCAATTGGATTTAGGTCTGGACTTTGACTGGGGAATTCTAACACATGAATATGCTTTGATCTAAACCATTCCATTGTAGTTCTGGCTGTATGTTTAGGGTCGTTATCCTGCTGGAAGGTGAACCTCCGCCGTAGTCTCAAGTCTTTTGCTGACTCTTATGCCGCGTACAGACGATCAGACATTCCGACAACAAAACTGTCGATTTTTTTCTGACGGATGTTGGCTCAAACTTGTCTTGCATTTACACGGTCACACAAATGTTGTCGGAAATTCCGAATGTCAAGAATGCGGTGACGTACAACACGCACGACGAGCCGAGAAAAATTAAGTTCAATAGCCAGTGCGACTCTTCTGCTCAATTCCGAGCATGTGTGGACTTTTGTGCGTCGGAATTGTCTACACACACGCTCGGAATTTACGACAACTGATTTTGTTGTTGTTAAATTTGAGAACCAGCTCTCAAATTTCGTTTGTCAGAAATTCAGACAAAAAATGGCCGATGGAGCCAATTTCCGACAACAAGTTCACATCGAACATTTGTTGTCGGAAATTCCGATCCACTGTATGTGGCATAACAGGTTTTTTTCTAAGATTGCCCTGTATTTGGCTCCATCCATATTTCCATCAAGTCTGACCAGTTTCCCTGTCCCTGCTGAAGAAAAGCATCCCCACAGCATGATGTTTCCACCACCATGTTTCACGGTAGTGATGGTGTGTTCAGGGTGATGTGCAGTGTTAGTTTTCCGTCACACATAGCGTTTTGCTTTTAGGCCAAAAAGTTAAATTTTGGTCTCATCTGACCAGAACACCTTCTTCAACGTGTTTGCTATGTCTCCAACAAGGCTTCTGGCAAACTGCAAGCGGGACTTCTTTTGGTTTTCTTTCAATAATGGCTTTTTTCTTGCCACTCTTCCATAAAGGCCAGATTTGTGGAGTGCACTACTAATAGTTGTCCTGTGGACAGATTCTCCTACCTGAGCTGTGGATCTCTCCTCCAGAGTTACCATGGGCCTCTTGGTTGCTTCTCTGATTAATGTTCTCCTTGCCTCTGGCCTGTCAGTTTAGGTGGATGGCCATGTCTTGATAGGTTTCCAGTTGTGCCATACTCTTTCCATTTTCGGATGATGGATTGAACTGTGCTCCGTGAGATGTTCAAAGCTTGGGATATTTTTTTATAACCTAACCCTGCTTTAAACTTCTCCACAACTTTATCCCTGACCTGTCTGGTGTGTTCCTTGGCCTTCATGATGCTGTTTGTTCACTAAGGTTCTCTAACAAACCTCTAAGGGCTTCACAGAATAGCTGTATTTATACTGAGATTAAATTACACACAGGTGGCCTCTATTTACTAATTAAGTGACTTCTGAAGGCAATTGGTTCCACTAGATTTTAGTTAGGGGTATCAGAGTAAAGGGGGCTGAATACAAATGCATGCCACACTTTTCACATATTTATTTGTAAACAAAATTGGAAAACCATTTATCAGTTTTCTTCCACGTCACAATTATGTGCCACTTTGTGTCTATCACATAAAATCCCAATAAAATACATTTACGTTTTTGGTCGTAACATGACAAAATGTGGAAAATTTCAAGAGGTATGAATACTTTTTCATGGCACTGTATATAGGTTGCAATTTATTGTGGATGACACCGTATCACACATATTCAGTAAGAAACACACATATGCTACAGCATAGCACACGGTAATACAATGTGCTGCGCTGTCAAAATCTTGAAAGCGTGTTCTTTAATGCATACAGGAGTATCGAGAGATCATTCAAAATGACTAGGCAACACTAATGATTAGTGACAAGATTGGTGTGACAGATGATCAGTATCAGAATTGGCATGACAGATTATCGGTGTTAGGATTAGTGACAGATGATCAGTGTCAGGATTGGTATAACAGATGACTGGTGTCAGGACTGGTGTAACAGATGACTGGTGTCAGGATTGGTATAACAGATGACTGGTGTCAGGACTGGTGTAACAGATGACTGGTGTCAGGATTGGTATAACAGATGACTGGTGTCAGGACTGGTATAACAGATGACTGGTGTCAGGATTGGTATAACAGATGACTGGTGTCAGGATTGGTATAACAGATGACTGGTGTCAGGATTGGTGTAACAGATGACTGGTGTCAGGATTGGTGTAACAGATGACTGGTGTCAGGATTGGTATAACAGATGACTGGTGTCAGGATTGGTATAACAGATGACTGGTGTCAGGATTGGTATAACAGATGACTGGTGTCAGGATTGGTATAACAGATGACTGGTGTCAGGACTGGTGTAACAGATGACTGGTGTCAGGATTGGTATAACAGATGACTGGTGTCAGGACTGGTATAACAGATGACTGGTGTCAGGATTGGTATAACAGATGACTGGTGTCAGGATTGGTATAACAGATGACTGGTGTCAGGATTGGTGTAACAGATGACTGGTGTCAGGACTGGTGTAACAGATGACTGGTGTCAGGATTGGTATAACAGATGACTGGTGTCAGGATTGGTATAACAGATGACTGGTGTCAGGATTGGTATAACAGATGACTGGTGTCAGGATTGGTATAACAGATGATCAGTGTCAGGATTGGTGTAACAGATGACTGGTGTCAGGATTGGTATAACAGATGACTGGTGTCAGGATTGGTATAACAGATGACTGGTGTCAGGATTGGTGTAACAGATGACTGGTGTCAGGACTGGTGTAACAGATGACTGGTGTCAGGATTGGTATAACAGATGACTGGTGTCAGGATTGGTATAACAGATGACTGGTGTCAGGATTGGTATAACAGATGACTGGTGTCAGGATTGGTATAACAGATGATCAGTGTCAGGATTGGTGTAACAGATGACTGGTGTCAGGATTGGTATAACAGATGACTGGTGTCAGGATTGGTATAACAGATGACTGGTGTCAGGATTGGTGTAACAGATGACTGGTGTCAGGATTGGTATAACAGATGACTGGTGTCAGGATTGGTATAACAGATGACTGGTGTCAGGATTGGTGTAACAGATGACTGGTGTCAGGACTGGTGTAACAGATGACTGGTGTCAGGATTGGTATAACAGATGACTGGTGTCAGGATTGGTATAACAGATGACTGGTGTCAGGATTGGTATAACAGATGACTGGTGTCAGGATTGGTATAACAGATGATCAGTGTCAGGATTGGTGTAACAGATGACTGGTGTCAGGATTGGTATAACAGATGACTGGTGTCAGGATTGGTATAACAGATGACTGGTGTCAGGATTGGTGTAACAGATGACTGGTGTCAGGATTGGTATAACAGATGACTGGTGTCAGGATTGGTATAACAGATGACTGGTGTCAGGATTGGTGTAACAGATGACTGGTGTCAGGACTGGTGTAACAGATGACTGGTGTCAGGATTGGTATAACAGATGACTGGTGTCAGGATTGGTATAACAGATGACTGGTGTCAGGATTGGTATAACAGATGACTGGTGTCAGGATTGGTATAACAGATGATCAGTGTCAGGATTGGTGTAACAGATGACTGGTGTCAGGATTGGTATAACAGATGACTGGTGTCAGGATTGGTATAACAGATGACTGGTGTCAGGATTGGTGTAACAGATGACTGGTGTCAGGATTGGTATAACAGATGACTGGTGTCAGGATTGGTATAACAGATGACTGGTGTCAGGATTGGTGTAACAGATGACTGGTGTCAGGACTGGTGTAACAGATGACTGGTGTCAGGATTGGTATAACAGATGACTGGTGTCAGGATTGGTATAACAGATGACTGGTGTCAGGATTGGTATAACAGATGACTGGTGTCAGGATTGGTATAACAGATGATCAGTGTCAGGATTGGTGTAACAGATGACTGGTGTCAGGATTGGTATAACAGATGACTGGTGTCAGGATTGGTATAACAGATGACTGGTGTCAGGATTGGTGTAACAGATGACTGGTGTCAGGATTGGTATAACAGATGACTGGTGTCAGGATTGGTATAACAGATGACTGGTGTCAGGATTGGTGTAACAGATGACTGGTGTCAGGACTGGTGTAACAGATGACTGGTGTCAGGATTGGTATAACAGATGACTGGTGTCAGGATTGGTATAACAGATGACTGGTGTCAGGATTGGTATAACAGATGACTGGTGTCAGGATTGGTATAACAGATGATCAGTGTCAGGATTGGTGTAACAGATGACTGGTGTCAGGATTGGTATAACAGATGACTGGTGTCAGGATTGGTATAACAGATGACTGGTGTCAGGATTGGTATAACAGATGACTGGTGTCAGGACTGGTAAAACAGATGATCAGTGTCAGAATTAGTGTGATAGGTGATCAGTGAGAGGAAAGGAGTGACAAATAATCACAGAGGGAATAGGTATATTAAATAATCAGTGACAGAAAATTTATTACAACTGATCAGATTCAGGAAAGGTGTTCACTGACAAACAAAGGTGTCAACATGATTGGTATCAGGAAGTATGACAGATGGTTAGTGACAGGAAAGAAATAACAGGTGATCGGTGACAGTAAAGCTGTGACAAATAACAGATGATTGGTGTCAGGGTTGGTATGATGGATGGTCGGTGTCAGGGTTGGTATGATGGATGGTCGGTGTCAGGGTTGGTATGATGGATGGTCGGTGTCAGGGTTGGTATGATGGATGGTCGGTGTCAGGGTTGGTATGATGGATGGTCGGTGTCAAGGTTGGTATGATGGATGGTCGGTGTCAGGGTTGGTATGATGGATGGTCGGTGTCAAGGTTGGTATGATGGATGGTCGGTGTCAAGGTTGGTATGATGGATGATCGGTGTCAGGGTTGGTATGATGGATGGTCGGTGTCAGGGTTGGTATGATGGATGGTCAATGTCAGGGTTGGAATGATGGATGGTCAATGTCAGGGTTGGTATGATGGATGGTCGGTGTCAGGGTTGGTATGATGGATGGTCGGTGTCAGGGTTGGAATGATGGATGGTCAATGTCAGGGTTGGTATGATGGATGGTCGGTGTCAGGGTTGGTATGATGGATGGTCGGTGTCAGGGTTGGTATGATGGATGGTCGGTGTCAGGGTTGGTATGATGGATGGTCGGTGTCAGGGTTGGTATGATGGATGATCGGTGACAGGACTGGTATGATGGATGATCAGTGTCAGGACTGGTTTGACAGATGATCAGTGTCAGGACTGGTATGACAGAGGATCAGTGTCAGGACTGGTATGACAGATGATCAGTGTCAGGACTGGTATGACAGATGATCAGTGTCAGGACTGGTATGACAGATGATCAGTGTCAGAGTTGGAATGGCAGACGATCAGTGTCAGGGTTGGTATGACAGATGATCAGTGTCTGTCAGGATTGGTATGGCAGATGATTGGTGACAGGAAAAAGTAAAAAAAAAATAATCAGAACAATGAAAATTATGACGGATTTTCAGATTCAGGAAAGGTGTTCAGTGACAATCAAAGCACAGTGACAAACAAAGGTGCCACATAATTCAGGAAAAGCATGACAGATTATCAGTGTCAGGAAAGAAATGACAGATGATAGCGTGGTATGATCAGTGTCAGGACTAGTATTACAAATGACCGGTCTCAGGATTGATGTGATAAATGATCAGTGATGGGATAGGAGTGACAGATGATCAGTGAGGGAACAAGTGTGATAAATAACCAGTGACAGGAAAGTTATGACAGATGATCAGATTAAGTGTTCAGTAAAAAAAGGTGTGGTATGATTGATATTAGGAAAAGTATGACAGATGGTTAGCGACAGGAAAGATATGACAGGTGATTAGTGACAGCAAAGCTTTGACAGATAACAGATGTCAGGATTGATATGACAGAGGATCAGTGTCAGGACTGATATGACAGAGGATCAGTGTCAGGACTGATATGACAGAGGATCAGTGTCAGGATTGATATGACAGAGGATCAGTGTCAGGACTGATATGACAGAGGATCAGTGTCAGGACTGATATGACAGAGGATCAGTGTCAGGACTGATATGACAGAGGATCAGTGTCAGGATTGATATGACAGAGGATCAGTGTCAGGACTGGTATGACAGAGGATCAGTGTCAGGATTGATATGACAGAGGATCAGTGTCAGGACTGTGTGATAAATAACCAGTGACAGGAAAGTTATGACAGATGATCAGATTAAGTGTTCAGTAAAAAAAGGTGTGGTATGATTGATATTAGGAAAAGTATGACAGATGGTTAGCGACAGGAAAGATATGACAGGTGATTGGTGACAGCAAAGCTTTGACAGATAACAGATGTCAGGACTGATATGACAGAGGATCAGTGTCAGGATTGATATGACAGAGGATCAGTGTCAGGACTGATATGACAGAGGATCAGTGTCAGGACTGATATGACAGAGGATCAGTGTCAGGACTGATATGACAGAGGATCAGTGTCAGGACTGATATGACAGAGGATCAGTGTCAGGACTGATATGACAGAGGATCAGTGTCAGGACTGATATGACAGAGGATCAGTGTCAGGACTGATATGACAGAGGATCAGTGTCAGGACTGATATGACAGAGGATCAGTGTCAGGACTGATATGACAGAGGATCAGTGTCAGGACTGATATGACAGAGGATCAGTGTCAGGACTGATATGACAGAGGATCAGTGTCAGGACTGATATGACAGAGGATCAGTGTCAGGACTGATATGACAGAGGATCAGTGTCAGGATTGATATGACAGAGGATCAGTGTCAGGACTGATATGACAGAGGATCAGTGTCAGGATTGATATGACAGAGGATCAGTGTCAGGACTGATATGACAGAGGATCAGTGTCAGGACTGATATGACAGAGGATCAGTGTCAGGATTGATATGACAGAGGATCAGTGTCAGGATTGATATGACAGAGGATCAGTGTCAGGACTGATATGACAGAGGATCAGTGTCAGGATTGATATGACAGAGGATCAGTGTCAGGATTGATATGACAGAGGATCAGTGTCAGGACTGATATGACAGAGGATCAGTGTCAGGACTGATATGACAGAGGATCAGTGTCAGGACTGATATGACAGAGGATCAGTGTCAGGATTGATATGACAGAGGATCAGTGTCAGGACTGATATGACAGAGGATCAGTGTCAGGACTGATATGACAGAAAAAAAGTACAAAAAAATAGTCAGTGACAGGAAAGTTATGACAGATGATCAGATTCAGGAAAGGTGTTCAGTAGGTAGCATATAATTCAGTGTCAGGATAGGGGTGACAGGTGACAACAATGGTGGGTGAAGATCGGTGTGGAGGGTATATAAGCCCCATTTACACTAGGTGTAGTGGGAACAAACATTCCTGTTTTTTTTCTTTTTGCACACAATGCTCATTCTTTTGAACAGGATGCCCTATGCACAACGCATGCGCCAAAGAAACTCATGCATCCTTTCAGGTGGTGAGCTTCACACATTTTGTACATCTCCTAGCTGTATTTGGGGGGCCATTAATGACACTGCGAGTGTGATGTGTACTTTGTGTGCGTTCCACTGTACACAGAGGTGTGAATGGGACCTCAGAGAAGATGCTGATTAGGGGAGGTGCAGTGGATATGATAGAGATGATAGGACTGGGATGAGGAGGATATGATTTATGGGGGGATTTTGTGAATGGAGGATAAAATGATGGCAGCTGCTGACTTTTAATAATCGGACACTTACCTGTCCTGGAGTCCCGCGATGTTAGCACCGATGTTCCCATCCGCGATCAGGTGCATGCTGCCTCCATTGAGAGTAAGGGAACCTGGCAGTGTAGCCTTATGGCTTCAGGCCGGGAACCCTACTGCGCATGCACGAGGCTCTGCTCTTCTCTCCTACTGGTCCAGTGGCCGGGGAAGGAGGAGGGAGCCTCAGCGATGACGCAAATACCCGCGGCTGAGGCTCCCGGAAGTGGGGACAGGATACCTGTGAAAGACTGGTATCCTGCCCCCCCCTCCCCCCGAAAGGTGCCAAATGTGGCCCCGAAGGGGGGGGGGGGAATACAATGAGCGGAAGTTCCACTTTTGGGTGGAACTCCTCTTTAATCACACATAGAGAATTACTCAAATTCTTTTATTTCATTAAAACAGTAACATTGCTAGTGTGTTATCTCAGTTTGCAGAGCTTGGATTCATTGAGTGAGTTTACCAAAAATGTAAATATTGCAGAATATACAGCCTTATGCTACATGACAAAGCTCCATTTCATGCTGAATAAACTAAATAATTAATGTATCTTAAATAGAAAACTATCTTTAGATAGATTTTTACTACAAAAGCATTTTATTAAAATACATTTGATAAAAATCTGATTTAAATAAAATTTTAAAAATCGGATTTTTTAAACAAATCATCGATTTTTATCCACCCTGTATGATGGGGGGATTTGTGAATGGAGGATGAAATGGGGGGGGGGGGTTGTGAATGGAGGATGAAATGAGGGGGGGGGGGGGTTGTGAATGGAGGATGAAATGATGGGGGGGGGATTTGTGAATGGAGGATAAAATGAGGGGGGGATGTGAATGGAGGATGAGATGGGGGGGTGAATGGAGGATGAGATAAGGGGGGGTGAATGTAGGATGAGATAAGGGGGGGGGGATTTGTGAATGGAAGATGAAATGAGGGGGAGGGGGGATTTGTGAATGGAGGCTGACATGAAGGGGGGGATTGTGAATGGAGGATGACATGGGGGGGGATTGTAAATGGAGGATGAAATGAGGGGGCGGGGATTTGTGAATGGAGGATGAAATGGGGGGGGGGATTTGTGAATGGAGTATGAAATGAGGGGGGGGGGGATTTGTGAATGGAGGCTGACATGAAGGGGGGGGGTTGTGAATGGAGGCTGACATGAAGGGAGGGATTGTGAATGGAGGATGACATGAAGGGGGGGGATTGTGAATGGAGGATGAAATGGGGGGGGGGGATTTGTGAATGGAGGATGAAATGGGGGGGGGGGGGTTATGAATGGAGGATGAGATAAGGGGGGGGATTTGTGAATGGAGGCTGACATGAGGGGGGGGGATTGTGAATGGAGGATGAAATGAGGAGGGGGCATTTGTGAATGGAGGATGAAATGGGGGGGGGAATTTGTGAATGGAGGCTGACATGAAGGTTGGGGAATTGTGAATGGAGGCTGACATGAAAGGGGGGGGGGATTGTGAATAGAGGCTGACATGAAGGGGGGGGGGATTGTGAATGGAGGATGACACGAAGGGGGGGATTGTGAATGGAGGATGACACGAAGGGGGGATTGTGAATGGAGGATGACACGAAGGGGGGGATTGTGAATGGAGGATGACACGAAGGGGGGATTGTGAATGGAGGATGACACGAAGGGGGGGATTGTGAATGGAGGATGACACGAAGGAGGGTGATTATGAATGGAGGGTGACACAAGGGGGGGATTGTGAATGGAGGATGACACGAAGGGGGGATTGTAAATGGAGGATGACACGAGGGGGGGGATTGTGAATGTAGGATGACAAGAAGGGGGGGATTGTGAATGGAGCATGACACGAAGGGGGGGAGATTGTGAATGGAGGCTGAAATGAGGGGGGGAATTGTCAATGGAGACTGACACGAAGGGGGGGGGGGGGGATTGTGAATGGAGGATGACACGAAGGGGGGGGGGGGATTGTGAATGGAGGATGACACGAACGGGGGGAATTGTGAATGGAGGATGACACGAAGGGGGAGGGATTGTGAATGGAGGATGATACGAAGGGGGAGGGATTGTGAATGGAGGATGACACGAAGGGGGGGGATTGTGAATGGAGGATGACACGAAGGGGGGGATTGTGAATGGAGGATGACACGAAGGGGGGGGGGATTGTGAATGGAGGATGACATGAGGGGGGGTGGGGGGTTGTGATTGGAAGATGAGATGGGGGGGGTTGTGAATGGAGGATGACATGAAGGGAGGGGAATTGTGAATGGAGGCTGACATGAAGGGGGGGGGGATTGTGAATGGAGGATGAAATGAGTAGGGGGGAATTGTGAATGGAGGATGACATGAAGGGGGGGATTGTGAATGGAGGATGAAATGGGGGGGGGGGGGATTTGTGAATGGAGGATGAAATGGGGGGGTTATGAATGGAGGATGAGATAAGGGGGGGGATTTGTGAATGGAGGCTGACATGAGGGGGGGGGATTGTGAATGGAGGATGAAATGAGGAGGGGGGATTTGTGAATGGAGGCTGACATGAAGGTTGGGGAATTGTGAATGGAGGCTGACATGAAAGGGGGGGGGGATTGTGAATGGAGGCTGAGATGGGGGGTTGTGAATGGAGGATGAAATGGGGGGGAGGGATTTGTGAATGGAGGCTGATATGAAGGGGGGGGATTTGTGAATGGAGGCTGATATGAAGGGGGGGTTGTGAATAGAGGATGAAATGGGGGGGGGGGGATTTGTGAATGGAGGCTGACATGAAGGTTGGGGAATTGTGAATGGAGGCTGACATGAAAGGGGGGGGGATTGTGAATAGAGGATGACACGAAGGATGGGGATTGTGAATGGAGGATGACACGAAGGGGGGGGATTGTGAATGGAGGATGACACGAAGGGGGGGATTGTGAATGGAGGATGACACGAAGGGGGGGATTGTGAATGGAGGATGACAGGATGGGGGGGATTGTGAATGGAGGATGACACGAAGGGGGGGATTGTGAATGGAGGATGACACGAAGGGGGGGATTGTGAATGGAGGATGACACGAGGGGGGGATTGTGAATGGAGGACGACACAAAGGGGGGGATTGTGCATGGAGGATGACACGAAGGGGGGGAGATTGTGAATGGAGGCTGACATGAGGGGGGGGATTGTGAATGGAGGATGACACGAGGGGGGGGATTGTGAATGGAGGCTGACACGAGGGGGGGATTGTGAATGGAGGCTGACACGAAGGGGGGGAGGGATTGTGAATGGAGGATGACACGAAGGGGGGGGGATTGTGAATGGAGGATGACACGAAGGGGGGGGGGTTGTGAATGGAGGATGACACGAAGGGGGGGAATTGTGAATGGAGGATGACACGAAGGGGGGGGGGAATTGTGAATGGAGGATGACACAAAGGGGGGGTAATTGTGAATGGAGGATGACATGAGGGGGGGTGAATGGAGGATGAGATGGGGGGTTGTGAATGGAGGATGAAATGGGGGGAGGGATTTGTGAATGGAGGCTGATATGAAGGGGGGGGATTTGTGAATGGAGGCTGATATGAAGGGGGGGGTTGTGAATAGAGGATGAAATGGGGGTTATGAATGGAGGATGAAATGGGGGGGGGGGCATGAAGCGGGGGATTGTGAATGGAGGATGAAATGAGGAGGGGGGATTTGTGAATGGAGGCTGACATGAAGGGGGGAATTGTGAATGGAGGGTAACGTGAAGGGGGGGATTGTGAATGGAGGCTGACATGAAGGGGGGGGGATTGTGAATGGAGGCTGACACGAAGGGGGGGATTGTGAATGGAGGATGACACGAAGGGGGAGGGATTGTGAATGGAGGATGATACGAAGGGGGAGGGATTGTGAATGGAGGCTGACACGAAGGGGGGGGGGATTGTGAATGGAGGATGACACGAAGGGGGGGGATTGTGAATGGAGGATGACACGAAGGGGGGGGATTGTGAATGGAGGATGACACGAAGGGGGGGGGATTGTGAATGGAGGATGACACGAAGGGGGGGGATTGTGAATGGAGGATGACATGAGGGGGGGTGGGGGGTTGTGATTGGAAGATGAGATGGGGGGGGTTGTGAATGGAGGATGACATGAAGGGAGGGGAATTGTGAATGGAGGATGACACGAAGGGGGGGGATTGTGAATGGAGGATGACACGAAGGGGGGGGGATTGTGAATGGAGGATGACATGAGGGGGGGTGGGGGGTTGTGATTAGAAGATGAGATGGGGGGGGGGGGTTGTGAATGGAGGATGACATGAAGGAAGGGGAATTGTGAATGGAGGCTGACATGAAGGAGGGGGGATTGTGAATGGAGGATGAAATGAGAGGGGGGATTTGTGAATGGAGGATGAAATGAGGAGGGGGGATTTGTGAATGGAGGATGGAATGGGGGGGGGGGGATTTGTGAATGGAGGCTGACATGAAGGGGGGAATTGTGAATGGAGGCTGACACGAAGGGGGGGGAATTGTGAATGGAGGCTGACATGGGGGGGGGATTGTGAATGGAGGCTGACATGAGGGGGGGGATTGTGAATGAAGGCTGACACGAAGGGGGGGAGGGATTGTGAATGGAGGATGACACGAAGGGGGGGAGGGATTGTGAATGGAGGATGACACGAAGGGGGGGAGGGATTGTGAATGGAGGATGACACGAAGGAGGGGGGTTGTAAATGGAGGATGACACGAAGGGGGGGATTGTGAATGGAGGATGACACGAAGGGGGGGATTGTGCATGGAGGATGACACGAAGGGGGGGAGATTGTGAATGGAGGCTGACATGAGGGGGGGATTGTGAATGGAGGCTGACACGAGGGGGGGGATTGTGAATGGAGGCTGACACGAAGGGGGGGAGGGATTGTGAATGGAGGATGACACGAAGGGGGGGGGATTGTGAATGGAGGATGAAACTAAGGGGGGGATTGTGAATGGAGGATGACACGAAGGGGGGGAATTGTGAATGGAGGATTACACGAAGGGGGAGGAATTGTGAATGGAGGATGACACGAAGGGGGGGGGGGATTGTGAATGGAGGATGACACAAAGGGGGGGGATTGTGAATGGAGGATGACACAAAGGGGGGGGAATTGTGACTGGAGGATGACATAAAGGGGGGGTAATTGTGAATGGAGGATGACACGAAGGGGGTGATTGTGAATGGAGGATGACATATGGGGGGTTGTGAATGGAGGATGAAATGGGGGGAGGGATTTGTGAATGGAGGCTGATATGAAGGGGGGGATTTGTGAATGGAGGCTGATATGAAAGGGGGGGGGTTGTGAATAGAGGATGAAATGGGGGGTATGATTGGAGGATGAAATGAAGGGGGGGGGTTATGAATGGAGGATGAAATGGGGGGGGGGGGACATGAAGCGGGGGATTGTGAATGGAGGATGAAATGAGGAGGGGGGATTTGTGAATGGAGGCTGACATGAAGGGGGGAATTGTGAATGGAGGGTGACGGGTGACGTGAAGGGGGGGATTGTGAATGGAGGCTGACATGAAGGGGGGGGATTGAGAATGGAGGCTGACATGAAGGGGGGGATTGTGAATGGAGGATGACACGAAGGAGGGGGATTGTGAATGGAGGATGACACGAAGGGGGGGATTGTGAATGGAGGATGACACGAAGGGGGGGATTGTGAATGGAGGATGACACGAAGGGGGGGATTGTGAATGTAGGATGACACGAAGGGGGGGATTGTGAATGGAGGATGACACAAAGGGGGGATTGTGAATGGAGGATGACATGAGGAGGGGGATTGTGAATGGAGGATGACATGAGGAGGGGGATTGTGAATGGAGGATGACACGAAGGGGGGATTGTGAATGGAGGATGACACAAAGGGGGGGGGGGGATTGTGAATGGAGGCTGACATGAGGGGGGGGAATTGTGAATGGAGGCTGACATGAGGGGGGAATTGTGAATGGAGGCTGACATGAGGGGGGAATTGTGAATGGAGGCTGACATGAAGGGGGGGAGGGATTGTGAATGGAGGATGACACGAGGGGGGGGGGATTGTGAATGGAGGATGACACGAAGGGGGGGGATTGTGAATGGAGGATGACATGAGGGGGGGTGGGGGGTTGTGATTGGAAGATGAGATGGGGGGGGTTGTGAATGGAGGATGACATGAAGGGAGGGGAATTGTGAATGGAGGATGACACGAAGGGGGGGGATTGTGAATGGAGGATGACACGAAGGGGGGGGATTGTAAATGGAGGATGACATGAGGGGGGGTGGGGGGTTGTGATTAGAAGATGAGATGGGGGGGGGGGTTGTGAATGGAGGATGACATGAAGGAAGGGGAATTGTGAATGGAGGCTGACATGAAGGAGGGGGGATTGTGAATGGAGGATGAAATGAGAGGGGGGATTTGTGAATGGAGGATGAAATGAGGAGGGGGGATTTGTGAATGGAGGATGGAATGGGGGGGGGGGATTTGTGAATGGAGGCTGACATGAAGGGGGGAATTGTGAATGGAGGCTGACACGAAGGGGGGGGAATTGTGAATGGAGGCTGACATGGGGGGGGGATTGTGAATGGAGGCTGACATGAGGGGGGGGATTGTGAATGAAGGCTGACACGAAGGGGGGGAGGGATTGTGAATGGAGGATGACACGAAGGGGGGGAGGGATTGTGAATGGAGGATGACACGAAGGGGGGGAGGGATTGTGAATGGAGGATGACACGAAGGAGGGGGGTTGTAAATGGAGGATGACACGAAGGGGGGGATTGTGAATGGAGGATGACACGAAGGGGGGGATTGTGCATGGAGGATGACACGAAGGGGGGGGAGATTGTGAATGGAGGCTGACATGAGGGGGGGATTGTGAATGGAGGCTGACACGAGGGGGGGGATTGTGAATGGAGGCTGACACGAAGGGGGGGAGGGATTGTGAATGGAGGATGACACGAAGGGGGGGGGATTGTGAATGGAGGATGAAACTAAGGGGGGATTGTGAATGGAGGATGACACGAAGGGGGGGAATTGTGAATGGAGGATTACACGAAGGGGGAGGAATTGTGAATGGAGGATGACACGAAGGGGGGGGGGGGATTGTGAATGGAGGATGACACAAAGGGGGGGGATTGTGAATGGAGGATGACACAAAGGGGGGGGAATTGTGACTGGAGGATGACATAAAGGGGGGGTAATTGTGAATGGAGGATGACACGAAGGGGGTGATTGTGAATGGAGGATGACATATGGGGGGTTGTGAATGGAGGATGAAATGGGGGGAGGGATTTGTGAATGGAGGCTGATATGAAGGGGGGGATTTGTGAATGGAGGCTGATATGAAAGGGGGGGGGGTTGTGAATAGAGGATGAAATGGGGGGTATGATTGGAGGATGAAATGAAGGGGGGGGGGGTTATGAATGGAGGATGAAATGGGGGGGGGGGGGGACATGAAGCGGGGGATTGTGAATGGAGGATGAAATGAGGAGGGGGGATTTGTGAATGGAGGCTGACATGAAGGGGGGAATTGTGAATGGAGGGTGACGGGTGACGTGAAGGGGGGGATTGTGAATGGAGGCTGACATGAAGGGGGGGGATTGAGAATGGAGGCTGACATGAAGGGGGGGATTGTGAATGGAGGATGACACGAAGGAGGGGGATTGTGAATGGAGGATGACACGAAGGGGGGGATTGTGAATGGAGGATGACACGAAGGGGGGGATTGTGAATGGAGGATGACACGAAGGGGGGGATTGTGAATGTAGGATGACACGAAGGGGGGGATTGTGAATGGAGGATGACACAAAGGGGGGATTGTGAATGGAGGATGACATGAGGAGGGGGATTGTGAATGGAGGATGACATGAGGAGGGGGATTGTGAATGGAGGATGACACGAAGGGGGGATTGTGAATGGAGGATGACACAAAGGGGGGGGGGGGGGATTGTGAATGGAGGCTGACATGAGGGGGGGGAATTGTGAATGGAGGCTGACATGAGGGGGGAATTGTGAATGGAGGCTGACATGAGGGGGGAATTGTGAATGGAGGCTGACATGAAGGGGGGGAGGGATTGTGAATGGAGGATGACACGAGGGGGGGGGGGATTGTGAATGTAGGCTGACATGAGGGGGGGGATTGTGAATGGAGGATGACACGAAGGGGGGGAATTGTGAATGGAGGATGACACAAAGGGGGGATTGTGAATGGAGGATGACACGAAGGGGGGATTGTGAATGGAGGATGACACGAAGGGGGGATTGTGAATGGTGGACGACATGAAGGCGGGGGGTGATTGTGAATGGAGGATGACACAAAGGGGGGGGGGAATTGTGAATGGAGGATGACACAAAGGGGGGGTAATTGTGAACGGAGGATGACATGAAGGGGGGGATTGTGAATGGAGGATGACATGAGGGGGGTGAATGGAGGATGAGATGGGGGTTGTGAATGGAGGATGAAATAGGGGGGGGGGATTTGTGAATGGAGGCTGATATGAAGGGGGGGATTTGTGAATGGAGGCTCATATGAAGGGGGGGGTTGTGAATAGAGGATGAAATGAGGAGGGGGGATTTGTGAATGGAGGCTGACATGAAGGGGGGAATTGTGAATGGAGGGTGACGTGAAGGGGGGGATTGTGAATGGAGGCTGACATGAAGGGGGGGATTGTGAATGGAAGATGACACGAAGGAGGGGGATTGTGAATGGAGGATGACACAAAGGGGGATTGTGAATGGAGGGTGACACGAAGGAAGGGGATTGTGAATGGAGGGTGACACGGAGGGGATTGTGAATGGAGGATGACACCAAGGGGGGGATTGTGAATGGAGGATGACACCAAGGGGGGGATTGTGAATGGAGGATGACACGAAGGGGGGGGGGATTGTGAATGGAGGATGACATGAGGAGGGGGATTGTGAATGGAGGATGACACGAAGGGGGGATTGCGAATGGAGGATGACACGAAGAGGGGGGGGATTGTGAATGAAGGCTGACATGAGGGGGGGGAATTGTGAATGGAGGCTGACATGAAGGGGGGGATTGTCGCTGTAAGCTGACATGACGGGGGGGGGGTTGTGAATGGAGGCTGACATGAAGGGGGGGAGGGATTGTGAATGGAGGATGACACGAAGGGGGGGAATTGTGAATGGAGGATGACACGAAGGGGGGAATTGTGAATGGAGGATAACATGGGGGGTTGTGATTGGAAGATGAGATGGGGGGTTGTGAATGGAGGATGACATGAGGGGGGGTTGTGATTGGAAGATGAGATGGGGGGGGGGGTTGTGAATGGAGGATGATATGGGGGGGTTGTGATTGGAAGATGAAATGAGGGGGGGTTGTGAATGGAGGATGACATGGGGGGGGTTGTGATTGGAAGATGAGATGGGGGGGTTGTGAATGGAGGATGACATGGGGGGGGGGGGTTGTGATTGGAAGATGAGATGAGGGGGGGTTGTGAATGGAGGATGACATGAGGGGGGGGGTTGTGATTAGATGAGCTGGGGGGGGTGTGAATGGAGGATGACATGAGGGGGGGTTGTGATTGGAAGATGAGATGAGGGGGGGGTTGTGATTGGAAGATGAGATGGGGGGGGTGAATGGAGGATGACATGGGGGGGGGTGTGATTGGAAGATGAGATGAGGGGGGGGGTGAATGGAGGATGACATGGGGGTGGGGTGTTGTGATTGGAAGATGAGATGAGGGGGGGGGTTGTGAATGGAGGATCACATGAGGGGGGGGGGGGGTTGTGATTGGAAGATGAGATGAGGGGGGGTGTGAATGGAGGATGACATGAGGGGGGGGGTGTGATTGGAAGATGAGATGAGGGGGGGGTGTGAATGGAGGATGACATGAGGGGGGGGAGTTGTGATTGGAAGATGAGATGAGGGGGGGGGGGGTTGTGAATGGAGGATGACATGTGGGGGGGGGGTGATTGGAAGATGAGATGAGTGGGGTGTGAAAGGAGGATGACATGGGGGGGGGGTTGTGATTGGAAGATGAGATGAGGGGGGGGGGGGTGAATGGAGGATGACATGGGGGGGGGGGGGGTTGTGATTGGAAAATGAGATGGGGTTGTGAATGGAGGATGACATGGGGGTGTATGTGATTGGAAGATGAGATGAGGGGGGGGGTTGTGAATGGAGGATGACATGAGGGGGGGTTGTGATTGGAAGATAAGATGAGGGGGGGGGGGTTGTGAATGGAGGATGACACGAGGGGGGGTTGTGATTGGAAGATGAGATGAGGGGGGGGTTGTGAATTGGAGGATGACATGGGGGGGGTGTGATTGGAAGATGAGATGGGGGGGGGGTGAATGGAGGATGACATGGGGGGGGGGTTGTGATTGGAAGATGAGATGAGGGGGGGGGTTGTAAATGGAGGATGACATGGGGGTGGGTATGATTGGAAGATGAGATGAGGGGGGGGGTGAATGGAGGATGACATGAGGGGGGGGTTGTGATTGGAAGATGAGATGGGGGGGTGAATGGAGGATGACATGAGGGGGGGTTGTGATTAGAAGATGAGCTGGGGGGGGGTGTGAATGGAGGATGACATGAGGGGGGGTTGTGATTGGAAGATGAGATGAGGGGGGGGGTTGTGATTGGAAGATGAGATGGGGGGGGGGTGAATGGCGGATGACATCGGGGGGTGTGATTGGAAGATGAGATGGGGGGGGGGGTGAATGGAGGATGACATGGGGGTGGGGTGTTGTGATTGGAAGATGAGATGGGGGGGGGGGGTTTGTGAATGGAGGATCACATGAGGGGGGGGTGTGATTGGAAGATGAGATGAGGGGGGGTGTGAATGGAGGATGACATGGGGGGGGGGTGTGATTGGAAGATGAGATGAGGGGGGGGTGTGAATGGAGGATGACATGAGGGGGGGGTTGTGATTGGAAGATGAGATGAGGAGGGGGTTGTGAATGGAGGATGACATGGGGGGGGGTGATTGGAAGATGAGATGAGGGGGGGTGTGAAAGGAGGATGACATGGGGGGGGTTGTGATTGGAAGATGAGATGAGGGGGGGGGGTTGTGATTGGAAGATGAGATGGGGGGGGGTTGTGAATTGGAGGATGACATGGGGGGGGTGTGATTGGAAGATGAGATGAGGGGGGGGTGAATGGAGGATGACATGAGGGGGGGGGTTGTGATTGGAAGATGAGATGGGGGGGTGAATGGAGGATGACACGAGGGGGGGTTGTGATTGGAAGATGAGATGAGGGGGGGGGTTGTGAATGGAGGATGACATGGGGGGGGGGGGTTGTGATAGGAAGATGAGATGAGGGGGGGGATTGTGAATGGAGGATGACATGGGGGCGTGTGTGATTGGAAGATGAGATGAGGGGGGGGGGGGTGAATGGAGGATGACATGAGGGGGGGGTTGTGATTGGAAGATGAGATGGGGGGGGGGTTGAATGGAGGATGACATGAGGGGGGGGGGGTGGGATTGGAAGATGAGATGGGGGGGGTGAATGGAGGATGACATGAGGGGGGGTTGTGATTGGAAGATGAGATGAGGGGGGGGTTGTGAATGGAGGATGACATGGGGGGGGGTGTAATTGGAAGATGAGATGAGGGGGGGTGTGAATGGAGGATGACATGAGGGGGGGGGTGATTGGAAGATGAGATGAGGGGGGGTTGTTTATGGAGGATGACATGGGGGGGGGTTGTGATTGGAAGATGAGATGGGGGGGTGAATGGAGGATGACATGAGGGGGGGTTGTGATTGGAAGATGAGATGAGGGGGGGGTTGTGAATGGAGGATGACATGGGCGGGGGGTTGTGATTGGAAGATGAGATGAGGGGGGGGGGTTGTGAATGGAGGATGACATGAACGGGGGGTTGTGATTGGAAGATGAGATGGGGGGGTTGTGAATGGAGGATGACATGGGGGGGGGGGTTGTTATTGGAAGATGAGATGGGGGGGTGAATGGAGGATGACATGAGGGGGGGGGGGGTTGTGATTGGTAGATGAGATGGGGGGGGGTGAATGGAGGATGACATGGGGGGGGGGGGTTGTGATTGGAAGATGAGATGGGGGGGGTTGTGATTGGAAGATGACATGAGGGGGGGGGGGGGTTGTGATTGGAAGATGAGATGAGGGGGGGGGTGAATGGAGGATGACATGGGGGGGGGGGTTGTGATTGGAAGATGAGATGGGGGGGTTAATGGAGGATGACATGAGGGGGGGTTGTGATTGGAAGATGAGATGAGGGGGGGGTTGTGAATGGAGGATGACATGGGCGGGGGGTTGTGATTGGAAGATGAGATGAGGGGGGGGGTTGTGAATGGAGGATGACATGAGGGGGGGGTTGTGATTGGAAGATGAGATGGGGGGGTGAATGGAGGATGACATGAGGGGGGGTTGTGATTGGAAGATGAGATGAGGGGGGGGGTTGTGAATGGAGGATGACATGGGCGGGGGGTTGTGATTGGAAGATGAGATGAGAGGGGGGGGTTGTGAATGGAGGATGACATGAGGGGGGGGTTGTGATTGGAAGATGAGATGGGGGGGTTGTGAATGGAGGATGACATGGGGGGGGGGTTGTGATTGGAAGATGAGATGAGGGGGGGGGTGAATGGAGGATGACATGAGGGGGGGGGGGGGTTGTGATTGGAAGATGAAATGGGGGGGATGAATGGAGGATGACATGAGGGGGGGGTTGTGACTGGAAGATGAGATGAGGGGGGGGGGTTGTGAATGGAGGATGACATGGGGGGGGTTGTGATTGGAAGATGAGATGAGGGGGGGGGATTGTGAATGGAGGATGACATGAGGGGGGGGGTTGTGACTGGAAGATGAGATGAGGGGGGGGTTGTGAATGGAGGATGACATGGGGGGGGTTGTGATTGGAAGATGAGATGGGGGGGGTTGTGATTGGAGGCTGACATGAAGGGGGGGGTTGTGATTGGAAGATGAGATGAGGGGGGGTGTGAATGGAGGATGACATGAGGGGGGGTTGTGATTGGAAGATGAGGTGGGGGGGTGGGGGGTGTGTGAATTAAGGATGACATGAGGGGGGGGGGGGGGTTGTGATTGGAAGATGAGATGGGGGGGGGGATTGTGAATGGAGGATGACATGGGGGGGGTGATTGGAAGATGAGATGAGGGGGGGTGAATGGAGGATGACATGGGGGGGGTTGTGATTGGAAGATGAGATGAGGGGGGGGGTTGTGAATGGAGGATGACATGGGGGGGGTTGTGATTGGAAGATGAGATGAGGGGGGGTGAATGGAGGATGACATGGGGGGGTTGTGATTGGAAGATGAGATGGGGGGGGTTGTGAATGGAGGATGACATGGGGGGGGTTGTGATTGGAAGATGAGATGGGGGGGGGTTGTGATTGGAGGCTGACATGAAGGGGGGGTTGTGATTGGAAGATGAGATGAGGGGGGGGTTGTGAATGGAGGATGACATGGGGGGGTTGTGATTGGAAGATGAGATGAGGGGGGGGGATGAATGGAAGATGAGATGGGGGGGGGTGAATGGAGGATGACATGAGGGGGGGTTGTGATTGGAAGATGAGATGAGGGGGGTTGTGATTGGAGGCTGACATGAAGGGGGGGGGGGGTTGTGATTGGAAGATGAGATGAGGGGGGGGGTTGTGAATGGAGGATGACATGGGGGGGGGGGGTTGTGATTGGAAGATGAGATGTGGGGGGGTTGTGAATGGAGGATGACATGGGGGGGGGGTTGTGATTGGAAGATGAGATGGGGGGGGGGGGGGGGTTGTGATTGGAGGCTGACATGAAGGGGGGGGGTTGTGATTGGAAGATGAGATGAGGGGGGGTTGTGAATGGAGGATGACATGGGGGGGGTTGTGATTGGAAGATGAGATGGGGGGGGTTGTGATTGGAGGCTGACATGAAGGGGGGGGTTGTGATTGGAAGATGAGATGAGGGGGGGGTTGTGAATGGAGGATGACATGGGGGGGTTGTGATTGGAAGATGAGATGAGGGGGGGGTTGTGAATGGAGGATGACATGGGGGGGGTTGTGATTGGAAGATGAGATGGGGGGGGGTTGTGATTGGAGGCTGACATGAAGGGGGGGGGGGGTTGTGATTGGAAGATGAGATGAGGGGGGGGGGTTGTGAATGGAGGATGACATGGGGGGGTTGTGATTGGAAGATGAGATGAGGGGGGGAGGGGGGTGTGAATGGAAGATGAGATGGGGGGGGGTGTGAATGGAGGATGACATGAGGGGGGGTTGTGATTGGAAGATGAGATGAGGGGGGTTGTGAATGGAGGATGACATGGGGGGGGTGTGAATGGAGGATGACATGGGGGGGTGTGAATGGAGGATGACATGGGGGGGGTGTGAATGGAGGATGACATGGGGGGGGGTTGTGATTGGAAGATGAGATGAGGGGGGGTTGTGAATGGAGGATGACATGAGGGGGGGGTTGTGATTGGAAGATGAGATGGGGGGGGGGTGAATGGAGGATGACATGGGGGGGGGGGGGGGTTGTGATTGGAAGATGAGATGGGGGGGGGGTTGTGAATGGAGGATGACATGGGGGGGGGGGTTGTGATTGGAAGATGAGATGAGGGGGGGTTGTGAATGGAGGATGACATGGGGGGGGTTGTGATTGGAAGATGAGATGGGGGGGTTGTGACTGGAGGCTGACATGAAGGGGGGGTGTGAATGGAGGATGACATGAGGGGGGGGGGGGTGATTGGAAGATGAGATGAGGGGGGGTTGTGAATGGAAGATGACATGGGGGGGGTTTGTGATTGGAGGCTGACATGAAGGGGGGGGTTGTGATTGGAAGATGAGATGGGGGGGGTTGTGATTGGAGGCTGACATGAAGGGGGGGGTTGTGATTGGAAGATGAGATGAGGGGGGGGTTGTGAATGGAGGATGACATGGGGGGGGGGGTTGTGATTGGAAGATGAGGTGAGGGGGGGGGTGTGAATGGAAGATGAGATGAGGGGGGGTGAATGGAGGATGACATGAGGGGGGGTTGTGATTGGAAGATGAGATGAGGGGGGGGGTTGTGAATGGATGATGACATGGGGGGGGGTTGTGATTGGAAGATGAGATGAGGGGGGGGTTGTGAATGGAGGATGACATGGGGGGGGTTGTGATTGGAAGATGAGATGGGGGGGTTGTGATTGGAGGCTGACATGAAGGGGGGGGGGGTTGTGATTGGAAGATGAGATGGGGGGGGTTGTGATTGGAGGCTGACATGAAGGGGGGGGGGGGGTTGTGATTGGAAGATGAGATGAGGGGGGGTTGTGAATGGAGGATGACATGGGGGGGGGTTGTGATTGGAAGATGAGATGAGGGGGGGTGTGAATGGAAGATGAGATGAGGGGTGGGGGTGTGAATGGAGGATGACATGAGGGAGGGTTGTGATTGGAAGATGAGATGGGGGGGGGTGTGAATGGAGGATGACATGGGGGGGGGGGGGTTGTGATTGGAAGATGAGATGAGGGGGGGGGGTTGTGAATGGAGGATGACATGAGGGGGGATTGTGATTGGAAGATGAGATGGGGGGGGGGGTGAATGGAGGATGACATGACAGGGGGGGGTTGTGATTGGAAGATGAGATGAGGGGGGGGGGGTTGTGAATGGAGGATGACATGGGGGGGGGTTGTGATTGGAAGATGAGATGAGGGGGGGTGTGAATGGAGGATGACATGGGGGGGGGTTGTGATTGGAAGATGAGATGAGGGGGGGTGTGAATGGAAGATGACATGGGGGGGGTTTGTGATTGGAGGCTGACATGAAGGGGGGGTTGTGATTGGAAGATGAGATGAGGGGGGGGTTGTGAATGGAGGATGACATGGGGGGGTTGTGATTGGAAGATGAGATGGGGGGGGGGTTGTGATTGGAGGCTGACATGAAGGGGGGGGTTGTGATTGGAAGATGAGATGAGGGGGGGGGTTGTTAATGGAGGATGACATGAGGGGGGGGGTGATTGGAAGATGAGATGAGGGGGGGGTTGTGAATGGAAGATGACATGGGGGGGGTTTGTGATTGGAGGATGACATGGGGGGGGGTTGTGATTGGAAGATGAGATGAGGGGGGGTGTGAATGGAGGATGACATGGGGGGGAGTGTGATTGGAAAATGAGATGGGGGGGTGAATGGAGGATGACATGAGGGGGGTTGTGACTGGAAGATGAGATGAGGGGGGGGTTGTGAATGGAGGATGACATGGGGGGGGGTTGTGATTGGAAGATGAGATGAAGGGGGGGTTGTGAATGGAGGATGACATGGGGGGGGGGTTGTGATTGGAAGATGAGATGGGGGGGGGATTGTGAATGGAGGATGACATTTGGGGGGGGGGGGGGGTTGTGATTGGAAGATGAGATGAGGGGGGGGTTGTGAATGGAGGATGACATAGGGGGGGGGTTGTGATTGGAAGATGAGATGGGGGGGGGTGTGATTGGAGGCTGACATGAAGGGGGGGGGGGGGTTGTGATTGGAAGATGAGATGAGGGGGGGGGGGATTGTGAATGGAGGATGACATGGGGGGGTTGTGATTGGAAGATGAGATGAGGGGGGGTGTGAATGGAGGATGACATGAGGGGGGGGGGGGGGTTGTGATTGGAAGATGAGATGAGGGGGGGGGGTGTGAATGGAGGATGACATGAGGGGGGGTTGTGATTGGAAGATGAGGTGGGGGGTGGGGGGTGTGTAATTTAGGATGACATGAGGGGGGGGTGGTTGTGATTGGAAGATGAGATGAGGGGGGGGGGTTGTGAATGGAGGATGACATGGGGGGGGGTTGTGATTGGAAGATGAGATGAGGGGGGTGTGAATGGAGGATGATATGAGGGGGGGGGGGTTGTGATTGGAGGATGACATGGGGGGGGGGGTTGTGATTGGAAGATGAGATGAGGGTGGGGTGTGAATGGAAGATGAGATGAGGGGGGGGGGGGGTGAATGGAGGATGACATGAGGGGGGGTTGTGATTGGAAGATGAGGTGGGGGGGTTGTGATTGGAGGCTGACATGAAGGGGGGGGGGGTTGTGATTGGAAGATGAGATGAGGGGGGGGTTGTGAATGGAGGATGACATGGGGGGGGGTTGTGATTGGAAGATGAGATGAGGGGGGGGGTGTGAATGGAGGATGACATGGGGGGGGGTTGTGAATGGAGGATGACATGAGGGGGGGTTGTGATTGGAGGCTGACATGAAGGGGGGGGTTGTGATTGGAAGATGAGATGAGGGGGGGTTGTGAATGGAGGATGACATGGGGGGGGTTGTGATTGGAAGATGAGATGGGGGGGGGGGGTTGTGATTGGAGGCTGACATGAAGGGGGGGTTGTGATTGGAAGATGAGATGAGGGGGGGGTTGTGAATGGAGGATGACATGGGGGGGGTTGTGATTGGAAGATGAGATGGGGGGGGGTTGTGATTGGAGGCTGACATGAAGGGGGGGGTTGTGATTGGAAGATGAGATGAGGGGGGGGTTGTGAATGGAGGATGACATGGGGGGGGGGGTTGTGATTGGAAGATGAGATGAGGGGGGGTTGTGAATGGAGGATGACATGGGGGGGGGGGGGGGTTGTGATTGGAAGATGAGATGGGGGGGGGGGTTGTGATTGGAGGCTGACATGAAGGGGGGGGGGGGTTGTGATTGGAAGATGAGATGGGGGGGGGTGTGATTGGAGGCTGACATGAAGGGGGGGGTTGTGATTGGAAGATGAGATGAGGGGGGGGTTGTGAATGGAGGATGACATGGGGGGGGTTGTGATTGGAAGATGAGATGAGGGGGGGGTGTGAATGGAAGATGAGATGAGGGGGGGGGGGTGTGAATGGAGGATGACATGAGGGGGGGTTGTGATTGGAAGATGAGATGAGGGGGGGGTGTGAATGGAAGATGAGATGAGGGGGGGGTTGTGAATGGAGGATGACATGGGGGGGGTTGTGATTGGAAGATGAGATGAGGGGGGGGTTGTGAATGGAGGATGACATGGGGGGGGTTGTGATTGGAAGATGAGATGGGGGGGTTGTGATTGGAGGCTGACATGAAGGGGGGGGGGTTGTGATTGGAAGATGAGATGGGGGGGGGTTGTGATTGGAGGCTGACATGAAGGGGGGGGTTGTGATTGGAAGATGAGATGAGGGGGGGGTTGTGAATGGAGGATGACTTGGGGGGGGGGGAGGTTGTGATTGGAAGATGAGATGAGGGGGGTGTGTGAATGGAAGATGAGATGAGGGGGGGGTGTGAATGGAGGATGACATGAGGGGGGGTTGTGATTGGAAGATGAGGGGGGGGTGAATTAAGGATGACATGAGGGGGGGTTGTGATTGGAAGATGAGATGGGGGGGGGGGGTTGTGAATGGAGGATGACATGGGGGGGGTTGTGATTGAAGATGAGATGGGGGGGGGGTTGTGATTGGAGGCTGACATGAAGGGGGGGGGGGGTTGTGATTGGAAGATGAGATGAGGGGGGGGTTGTGAATGGAGGATGACATGGGGGGGGGAGGGTTGTGATTGGAAGATGAGATGAGGGGGGGGTGTGAATGGAAGATGAGATGAGGGGGGGTGTGAATGGAGGATGACATGGGGGGGGTTGTGATTGGAAGATGAGATGAGGGGGGGTGTGAATGGAGGATGACATGAGGGGGGGGGTGGGTGATTGGAAGATGAGATGAGGGGGGGTGTGAATGGAAGATGAGATGAGGGGGGGGGTGTGAATGGAGGATGACATGAGGGGGGGTTGTGATTGGAAGATGAGGTGGGGGGGGTGTGAATTAAGGATGACATGAGGGGGGGGTTGTGATTGGAAGATGAGATGAGGGGGGGGGGGTTGTGAATGGAGGATGACATTTGGGGGGGGGGGGTTGTGATTGGAAGATGAGATGGGGGGGGGTTGTGATTGGAGGCTGACATGAAGGGGTTGGGGGGGGTTGTGATTGGAATATGAGATGAGGGGGGGGGGTTGTGAATGGAGGATGACATGGGGGGGGGTGAATGGAAGATGAGATGAGGGGGGGGGTGTGAATGGAGGATGACATTTGGGGGGGGGGTTGTGATTGGAAGATGAGATGAGGGGTGGGATTGTGAATGGAGGATGACATTTGGGGGGGGGTGTTGTGATTGGAGGCTGAGATGGGGGGGTTGTGATTGGAGGCTGACATGAAGGGGGGGGTTGTGATTGGAA